>NC_087528.1:9008606-9627356 GCF_963921805.1 Phalacrocorax carbo
ACACCTGCAAACGCTTTGGCAGGTAGAGCTGTGCCAGAGCACACCTTTGGGCACTGAGCAGAGGCAGCCTGAGCCTGGTAACAGTTGTTTATCCTTGGTTTGCTAAACCACGCCCAGAAATTAGAGTTTAATTTGTCTTCCCACATAAAAGGTAAAAGCTTCCCCCAAAGGAAGGCAAAGATCGCACTGACTCATTTCAAAGATTGCTTTACTATACCCTCCTTAGGGCGGTCTCAGCCAAGGGCAGTTCAAGAAAACTGCTTTCCCCCGAAACCTTGACTTGCCAGCCACACTGCCTGCCAGCACTACTGCTTTTTGCAGCCATTTCACAGCAAGGCAAGCACAAGCTGGTGTCACAGTGCCTGTCCCCTCGGGTACCTGGCAGGAGTCAGGTGAGGGGCTGCACCCGTGGGGCAACAGCCCAGCTCTGCCCCGTGGCAGCATTTGGCAGAAAACCCCATAAACCAAGAGGGAGTAAAATCATGGATGCTTTTCAACTCCCAGCAGCCTGAAGTTGGGAGCTGCAGTGTGCCCTTGGCATGGAGGGCAGCACCAGCATCCTTGAAACGTGCTTTGACAAGAGTACGCTCTGTGTCAGAGTTCAGTATGTCCCAGAATAAGAAAAGTATCCAGAATTAAAACAGCTGATTTTAAAAGACAGCAGCTTCGAGGCTGGGGAAGGCCTGAAGGAGGGATGGCTTTTTCCTGATGACTGTGATAGGGAACGGTTTTGCCCCGCTAATCGCTTCCAGGGGCCATCTGTCCTTGGCCTTGTCCTACCCTCCCCTGCGTGGGACATAGGGATGGTCCCAGCCCCAACAGGCATCCCACCAGCCGCCCAGGAGGAAGGACAGGGGCAGGCAGCTCCCGTGGAGGGCTTTGGTCAGATGTCACTGGGGTGTCACAGCCACCACTCTGCGTGGCACAGGACATACAGCCCCAGCGTAATCAGAGGTGAGGAGACGACAAGGTGATGCTGCCCTTGAGGAGGTCCCAGGCAGCTCCTCGACTCACTGGATGAGCCCTGCGGGTAGCAGCGAGGTCTCGCTGGTGCTGGTGAAGGGGGGTGACCAGCCACCCTCCGGCTCTGCTCCTCCACACCGCTCTGAGCCAGGAAGGGGGAGAAGCAGGACAGAGAGTTAAGGCAAGGCTCGCCATGCATCCCTGAGGCTGGGGTGACCCCACTTTCTGGGGAGGCCCCTGCAGCCCCCTGCACTGCAGCTTTGGGGCCTGACAAATGTCAGAATACTAGGCTCGCCTTCCAGAGCCCTGCTCAGCAGCAGCCTGGGGAACCCCAGCCCCTGGAGAGCACCCAGGGCAGCCCAGAGCCTCACCTGCCTCCTCCCAGCTGGGGAAATATTGGAATCCTTCTAAGTCTGCCGACAGTAGGACTTGCAGAACAGGGTCCTGAGGGCAGAGAAACCTGGGCTGGGGGAGCCTGCTGCTGGCCGCTTCCTGTCTCCCCAGGGCTATGAGTCCCCCAGCCAGCCCAGGGCAGAGGACGCAGCCCTTCCCTGCCACCCTGCATCCTGCAGCTGGAGTCAGATGCTGCAGCCTCCACCTCTTTGAGATGAAGGCGCTACCAGAAGAGAGGCAGCAGCATCCTCGCGGCAGGTGCCAGCACCCAGCGCAGACCGTGCAGGAAAGACAGCCGGGCTGAGCCCATCAGCACAGAGCTGACACCTGGCGCAGGGAGACGCAGCAGGACCCAGCGCAGGGCCAGCCGAGGCTGCGTCCCACGTACCTGCAGGCTGCAGAAGGTCAGTGAGAGGCCCTGCTTGCGCAGCTCCTGCAGCAGCTCTGCGAGCCCCACCACCACCGTGTAATCAATGCTGCTGATGTGGCGACAGTCCAGGATGACGGAGCGTGGTGGAGATGCTGCTGGAAGAAGAGCATACAGTCATGTCCCTGACGAGTCCAGAAATGACCAGCCCAAGGGACACAGCCCTTAGAGCCAGTCATGGCTGGAAGGGGTGAGACAGCCATGGGACAGTGGCAGTGACCAGGGGCTGGTCCCTGCTGCAGAGAAGCTGTGCTGGCCCTGCTTGCACCCGCAGCCTGCATGCCTGGGCAGCACTTGCCGTCACCCCCCAGCAGTGATCCAGGCGGGCACCAGGTTACAGCTGGGTCCCTGGGACAAGGCGGCAGGCTGGGGAGCACTATACCTGCCAGGACACGGCTGCACACAGCATCCCGGAGGCACTCTATGGCTGGGAAGTGCAGGCTGCTCCCCGGCTGCACGAGGAGCACGTCCCCCTCCGACACCTGCACAAGACCCCGGAGGAGGAGGATGAGTCATGGGGAGCTCAGGGCTGTGACCTTCCCCAGGTGGGGACAACTGCCCATGTGACAAAGCAAAGCACTGTCCTTCCTGCTGGCGGGGGGCATGCAGGAGCCCCCATCTCTCAGGGAAACTCCCCATCTGCACAGGTCCCAGGCATCAGCAGGAACAGGGACAGCGATGTCTCCCTCTCCTGTTCTCAGCTCCTGGGATACCCTTTTCTCATGCTCATTAAAAGGGGTCCCTTTGCCACACCGATGGCCGGCTGGGGCCACGGGATATGGTGGGAGCAGGTCAGAAACATCCTGCACCCCAGCGCCCCACTGTCCTTTGGGAGCCCCCTCCCAGCTCCCCACTCCCTGGTGAGCCCGGCTGGCCCTGCCGCATCCAGCCCACCTTTATTGGGGGCCTGGCAATGGAGTAGAGAAGGAAAATCCCTGAGGTCAGCACTCCAGCCACAATGCCATACTGGACCTCCCAGAAGCAGAGCAGGAACGTCACACAGAGGGGCACAAGGTCCAGCCCTGCAAGAGAGATGACCCAGGCTCAGCTGTGCCTTGTGCTTGTACCACAGGGCCCTGTGGGACAGTGCCTGCTCTGCAGGCAGAGCCAGATTGTGTCAGGGGATCGACCACCCCCAGCTTGTGCCCTCACTCTTAACCCGCCAGAGAGTCCTGAAGATCCCAGGATCAAACATGGGGACCACAGCTGAGATGATGACGGCGGCCAGCGCCGCTTTGGGGATGTAGTAGAAGAGCGAGGTGAGGTATGCCAGCGAGAGCAGGACCAGGGCCCCTGCGGGAGATGGGGAACAGCTGAGCCATGGGGCCCCTGACACCCAGGGTGCCCAGGGGGAGCAGGTGCTGGGCAGGGGGCCCGCAAAGCAGCCCACAGCGGGGTTGGGGGTTCTACCCTACCTGTGACAAGCCCTCCTGCAGGAGTGCAGACGCCTGATTGCGCGTTCACTGCTGTCCTGAAATGCAAAGCAACACACTGTCCCAGGCTGTGCTGGGGCTGGCCGGGGCTGGCAGCTACCCCTATCCACTGCCTAGAGACCCCCCCTCAGGAAAACCACCCACCCCATCAGACCCCACCAGGGAGAAACAGGAGCAAGCCCACAGCTCCCAGCCTGCAGCAGGACCACAGAGCAAGATTGGAGGGAAGATCACCACAGGACCCATGCATAGCCTGGCAGCTGAGGTGGGCAGCTGGGGACCAGGACATGAGCTCAGGGACCCACCAGGGTCCACACAACCTTCTGCCCAAGAACTTGCAGAGCCCCCTCATTGCACAGCAACAGCGAGCATCCTGCGGGCTGGGGCTCCACTCCCCCTCCTGCTACCCACCGGCCAAAGCTGCCTGTGATGGGATACGATGAGACGAAGGAGCCCAGGATGTTGGCGAAGCCTGCAGTAGGGAAGGAGAGGAGCTGGGGATGCAGCACCTATGGCAGGCACTGCCCCAGGCCACGAGACTGGCCTGTGCCCTTGTTGTCACCTCCTCCATCCCCAGGCTGGTACCCGGGGCTGGATCAGAGCCCATCCAGCCGTGTGAGCTGGGCTCAGGCTGCTCTGGAAATTGCGAAGCTGTGAGAAAGGCTTGGGGGTTGCCAAACAAGATAAGAAAAGTAAAACTTCAGGAAGAGTTAGAGCTGCTGAGATGGAGATCTCTCATAGCTCAGGGGCTGTGGGACTGTGGGAAAATAACGGAAGACTAGCGAGGAGGATTGTAAACATTCTCAAGTGACTTGCAGCTGCGGTATCGAAAAACACATATATTGTACTAATTGTTGTTTGGCCTTGTGTGTTGGACAAATAGAACATCTGTGTTTAGATGATACAGGCCTGTGATAGACTTAGAGGCACCCTATCAAACATGCTTGAGATTCCTGCCCTGCTACGGGAAGGTTCAAAGCACAGTGGTAAACTATGCCTGTGTGAATCCTTGATAAATAGGCGAAAACAGCAGGTTTGTTGATCCTCTAGCAAGGACCGAGCTCTGCTGTGCCTGCGTCCCTGCTTCTGTGCTTCTGCCAGGTGCTGCTTCGGGGATCCCCCGGTTGACACGGTAACAAAGATAAATTTACTATTTGCATTTCATCCATGGTTTTGTGGTTGTTCCTGAGTCCTGCCTGTGCCGACTCACCCAGGGACACAGGACAGTGCTTGGGCCAGATCCCCACCCCCTACCCTTCTGCTCCCAGAGGCCTCTTACCCATAGCCAGCAGCTCCTGGTTGGGGTCAATCCTGTAATCATTCTGTGAGGCTGAAAGGAGACAAGAGGCATCGCCCAGAGCTTCCCGCAGGCACAGCCTGCCATGCGCACGGAGCAGGGCCGGCAATGCCTGGGACAGCTGTGGGACCCCATCCCAGCACCACCCCTGTCCCAGCACCTCCCGAGCAGCCCAAGACAGTGCTCAGCTCCTGTGCAAACTCCAGCCCATGCACAATGGAGGATCCTCCCAGCCCACTCCCCAGTCAGGCATGGGGCCAGGGGAGGGGGTCAGCAGCACCCCGCGGAACCCCTCCTGCCATCCCACACTATGAACCGGGCTCGGCACAGGCAGCCCAGTCCCTCCCACTGCCCCCATGGGAACAGCAACGTCCCCAGCACCCCAAGCCCCCTGCAGAGACCCCTCCTGAGAGTGCAGGCGCGGGAACCTGGTGCAGCCGTACCAAAAGCCTTGGCAATCGCCACAGTCTCCAGCAGGCCCATGAGCGGGACCACGGCCAGACCGACCCCTATGTCCTGGTGGGGAAGGACATGGTGAGTGTTGCCACCAAGGCACGAGGGTCACCCCACAGCAGAGCCTCCTCCCAGTGCACGGGGAGCCAGCAAACACAAGAGTGAAGAGACAGCAGCCCGCAGGGAGCCCAGCCTCTGACGGCCAGCCTGGCACCCACCTCCACCATGCTCCTGAAGGGGATGGTGCCATTGGGTGTAGCCATGGAGAAGCGCGGCAGCTGGAAGGCAGGGAGGCCCTGGGGGATGCTGCCGGTGAGCGTGAGCGGCTGGGATCCCATCACCTGGAAGGAGTAAGCAACCAGGCCAGCAAACAGGACTACAAGGGCGTTGCGTGCTACAGTGGAGAGAGCAACCATAAAAACCTGCCCATAGCCCAGCGTGGCAGGAGGGATGGCAGGAGGTGGGTACCCAGGCTGCTGAGGTCTTCCAAGCTTTAGGAAGGGGCATGCACAGCAGCAAGACCATCCTGGGGACTTTGTCCTCCCCAACCCACCTCCAGGTCTCAGCTCCTGCCAACCTGGGCTTTACCAGTTTTGGGCTGTCTCTTCCTTGCCCAGAAGAGATGAGACCCCAGGAGGGATGGCTGTGGGAAAGGAGAGGGCAGGGGATGGCCAACGCACCCGTGGTGGAGGTCCAGACAATCAGGTAGCTGACCCTGGCAGCCAGTGGCTCCGCGGGGGCTGCTCGGGGCAGGCGGCCCTTCATCGCCCGGAGCCCTGCCAGCGCAGCCAGGCAGGCCAGCCCCAGGACGACGTCCCCAGCCCTGCAACATGCACAATGCCAGTCCAAACATGCTGCAGGGCCCAGGGAGAGCTACCGCAAAACCCCACAGGAGGAAGAGCATGTGCCCAGGCATGTGCTGCGGCTCTGCAGGAAGGTGCATATCTGCCGGCACCTCCACACCACTGGCAAAACATGTCACCTCCCTGGGGGGCGGCAGGAGAGGGAGGAGGGGGTCTCCCCCAGTCAGAGGTATGATGCTAATGGGTTTGTGGGCTATTCATAAAGAGGGAAGAAGGACCCCTGTGACAGGCAGGATCTGTGCAGTGGGATCTGCCTCCTCCCCCTCCTGCTGCTGCCCCTCCCAGCTAGGCTCAGAGGTCTTCTGCCAGCCGTGATGAAGTTGACCCTGTGTATCATTGTGCTGCGTGTGAAACCCAAGCTGTGGCACAGACCCCGAGCCACAGGTACAGCTAATGGGAGAGGGCAGGGCACAGGGGTGCCTGAGCTCCCTCTTGGACTGCCAAAAATTGGAGAACTTATGACACAGATAGTCCTAAGGATGTGTCTTTGAGCTGGCAAAATCCTGGTGTACCTAACCGGGAGCAGAAAATAGGACAAGTCTGCCCCATCCTTCCCCTTGGCCAGCTTGGGAGCCCATGTGCTGCCCCATCTTCAAATTTCCAGCTCAAATGGAAATGGCTGAGAACAAGCACTTGTGCCACAGCGCTGGGCGGGGACTGAGAAATCAGTCCAAGGTGTGGCCGAAGAGGTGGGGAGCAAAGCAGCAGAGCCCGAGACCCTGCAGCTGCAGGGGGACAGAGCAGGGCAGGCGCAGAGACAGTGCTGACCTGGTCTCCCCGATCCTCCGCAGCGTCTCATACACCTGCAGAAAAAACTGCCGAGGGATCCCCTGCAGCCCCAGGATGTTCTGTGCAGGAAGACAAAGCCTAGTGAAAGCCTGGCACAACTCAGGCTGCCGGGCGCCATGGAGGAATGGCCAGGAGCACCGGGGCTCAGCCTTGCCCAGGGTCCTAGTACACACACGGTGTTGGTGCTGCTGGTGTGAGAGTTCCTCAGCGACCACCCCATGCTTCCGCACACACTCCAGGATGGCCCTTTCCCTGCACAGCTGCGTGCAGGCAGGGCTCAGAGGTACTCTGAGATGCCTTCACCCAGTCCTGCACACACAGCTGAGCAGCTCCCAGGAAGGGGTTCAGTTTGGGGCTCCAGCCCAGCCTGCACAGCCCTGCCCTCCCCTGGCACCATGCTGGGAGCGGCAGCAAGGGTGCAGGACCTTCACAGCAGCCACTGCTGCAACCGCAGCCATTAGCCAACACCAGCCTGATGGTTCCTTGCACAGCCTGACACCATCTCTCCAAGCCTCTGATTTTGGTTAACCACAAAGGAAGCATTGCAGCCCCAGGAGAGCCGGAGTGCCTCAGGCCCCTGAGAGGCCAGCAAGGGACCAGCAGAGCTGCAAACCCACCGTGCCCGAGAATCACCCAGCGCCTCCTGCAAGTGACCAAATCAAATGCTCTGGTTTTACTGGTGTCCTGAATGCCACCAGCCAGTCATCGGCAGAGGGTGCGTTAGGCTTGGCCTGCTCAGAACAGGGCACTCAGTGACCCACCGAAACCGTTGTCAGGAGCGGACCTGTGCCCCCTTTGCAGCCCACTCCTCTCACACCGAGCACATTGCCTAGCCCGGTACGAAATATCCCAGCTCCGCAGCATTGCCAGCTCCAGGAGAGAGCGGGCAAGGTGTCCAGAGAAGACCAGCAGACCCTACCTTGATCTGGTTGAAGCTAATGGTGATGGAAGCAGCTGATGTAAAGCCTTTAATGACTGGGCAGGAAATGAAATCCAGAAGGAAACCTGCACAGGACGGGCAGCAGTAAGCATGCTGCTGGCCCCAGCGGGGAGCACAGGGTGTTTGCATGCACACAGAACTGTCACAAGCATTAGCAGGACAACCCCAGCGTCTTGGAAAGCACAAGGGAGGGGGGTAACAACTACAAGATGTACAGTGACGTCCTAAAAATGCAACTGTGCATGGCAAGAGCATCTCACCGAGGTGCAGGAGGCCCATGGTCAGCTGGATGCAGCCGGAGAGGAAGGCGAGCAGGACAGCATAGACAGGCTCGTGGAACGCATACGAAGAGACAAGCAGTGACATGATAGCTGTGGGACCCAGTGTCACATCCTTGGCGGTGCCCAGGAAGCAGTAGACAAAGCAGCCCATGAAGGAAGAGTAGAGGCCATACTGCAAGGGGACAAAAGAAGCACTGGCACAACGCCGGCAACTGGGAAATGCCGGGCACCTCCAGGACGAAGAGGGCTGGGCTGCCCTCAGGTCCCTCCAGCGCCCACAGCCAGTCCTGAGCAAACACACAGCGTCTGTGGCTTCCTGCCCATGGAAAACTGCAGAGGACCAGCCCTCGGCCGCCTGGCCGTCCAGCCCTCCCTGCCCTCCCCGCCATACTGCCAGCCGCAGGCAGCGGTCAGGGAGCCGGTGTCCCCAGGCACCCATGGGTGCAGGGTGCTGCCACCCACCTGGAGGGGCAGCCCGGCCACCTCGGCATAGGCCAATGCCTGCGGCACGACGGTGAGCCCCACGGTCAGGCCGGCGATCACGTCGAGCTGCAGCCAGGCCAGAGAATAGCGCGGGAGCCAGCGCAGGACGGGCAGCCTCGTCCGCAGCCCCGGGCACGGGCAGCCCTGCCCGCACTGCCGGCGCTCCGGTACCGGCATGGCGGGGCAGCGTCCCCCGGCCCGGCCGCCCCCGGGGGCCCGGAGCTCCCCGGGGGACGCAGAGGGACCGCGGGTTCGCACCCGTAGAACGGGCCGGGGCGAAGCGGGCCGGACACCCCCGCCGTGCCGGGGTTGCGGGGGGGCTCCGCGGGAGCCGTCGGGGTGAGCCCGTTCCCTGCCGCGGGGACCGGCGGCTCCCGCTGCATCCGGCAGCTCCGCCCGGGCCGGATCTGAGCCGCCGGGGCCGCCTCATGTGACCGGGGCAGAGGAGGAGCCGGAGCGGCCGGAGGAGCCGCCGAGCCCCGCCGAGCCCCGCCGCCGCCCGCCGGTGCCGGTGCCGGTGCCATGCGGTTCTGGGCGCTGGCGCTGCTGCTGGGCGCGCTCCGGCCCGGCGGGGCCCCGGTCCCGGCCCGCAACGTGCTGCTCCTCCTGGGTGAGTGCGGCCGCCGGCCCGGCGGAGCCCCGGGACCGGGCCTGAATCCGAGCCCGTCGCCCCCAGCCCTGGGACCGGCCCCGCGGCGGGGTCCTCCTGCTCGGGGCTCGGCGCTCGGGGCGCCCCGTGGGCAGCGGAGGGACGGCCCCGGGGGTCCCGCTGCATCCCCTCTGCTGGGATGGTCGCCGCAGCACCGGCCCCGGCCCGGGTCACCCCCAGCCCAGGGATGCTCCCGGCGTCATTAGTGTCACCCGGGGTTCACCCCCCGCACCGTTAGGGACCCGCCGGGGGCAGGCCGGGTGCTGCAGGGCTCACCCCGCACCCCTCCCACTGCAGCGGATGACGGTGGCTTTGAGAGCGGTGCCTACAACAACTCGGCCATCCGGACACCCAACCTGGACGCGCTGGCCCAGCGCAGCGTGGTCTTCCAGAATGCCTTCACCTCCGTCAGCAGCTGCTCCCCGAGCCGGGCCAGCATCCTGACCGGCTTACCCCAGGTAGGGGCACCCACACGCGCCGGGGCGGGGGCTGCCAGGCTGCGGTGGGCACTCGGCAATAACCGGAGCCTGCGTGCTTACAGCATGGTCACAGGACCTGGCAATCCCTCCGTGCCCGCTGACCCACTCTCTCCCCCGTCCCCTGCTTCCCATGCTTATACACTTCATGCACAGCTGGACTTGTTTTGGGGCCGGGCTGGCAGACATCATCCAACCGTGTTGTCTCCCCTCACCTGCAGCACCAGAATGGGATGTACGGGCTGCACCAGGACGTGCACCACTTCAACTCTTTTGACAGCGTGCGGAGCCTGCCCCAGCTGCTCAGCCAAGCACGTGTCCGGACAGGTAGGGAGCCCAGGGCAAGTGACACGGGCAGGGAAACGCTCCCCTCCATGCACCAAACCCCCTTGGGTGAGAGCTTGATGGTTGACCCGCCTGCGAGCACCAAATGGACCCATGCCCATGCTCTGTGCTGACAACTGGATTTCACTTTGCTTCCTCCCACCACTGTTCCCCTGCCATCCTCATTATGCCTCACTTCTCTTCCTCATCTTGCTCCTTCCTGGTTCCCAGATTCACACAAGGCTCATGTGTGACCCAAAACTTCTACCCAGGCTGCTGAGTGGGTGGATCCCGTTTTCTGAGCAGATGTGGAAGTGCCTCTGCAACTGGCAGAAATGACTGGACAAGCCAGCAGCATCTTCCATTTCACCAGCGTTTGCCCAGCCCCCCAGGGAGGAGACAGCAGCATCAGCATCCTACCCCCTGCTCCCCACTGCTCCTGGCACACTGCATGTCTGCATTCTTGCAGGGATAATTGGGAAGAAGCATGTTGGGCCTGAGGCTGTCTACCCCTTCGACTTCGCCTACACAGAGGAGAACAGTTCGGTCTTGCAGGTTGGGAGAAACATCACTCGAATCAAAGCGCTTGTCCGGCAGTTCCTGCAGAGCCAGGACGAGAGGTGAGACGGCCCCTGTGTCCCTGGGGCAGGCTGCAAGGGGGCACGGGAGAGGAGAGGGAAACCGGCCTCGCTCAAGACATGTCTCCATGTCACAGATGGTCACAAATAGGAAGGGACACCTTGTCTCTGGGTCACCCCGTATCCAGAAGCCCAGATTAGGTGGGAGTCCTCCTGCCCACCCCAGCTCACCCCTGCACAGCCCAGGGCTGGTCTCAGGGGGCGTGGGCAGCCCTTCGCTACACCACTTCCACCCTCTCCATCTCTAGGCCTTTCTTCCTCTACGTTGCCTTCCACGACCCGCACCGCTGCGGACACTCCCAGCCCCAATACGGGGCCTTTTGTGAGAAATTCGGCAATGGAGAGAGTGGCATGGGCTGGATCCCGGACTGGAAGCCACAGCTCTACCGCCCAGAGCAAGTGCAGGTGGGAGCCTGCGGGGCTGCGTGGGGCTATATGGGGCTGCGTTGGGCTATATGGGGGCTGCATGTGATAGCGGCCTCCGCCTGAGCCAGGGTGGCTGCACGATGGCCCCCACCTCCATCACTGCCATCAGCGTTAAGGGTGAGAGCTGGCAAAGGCCACCCCAGCGTACCCACGGCCTCCTTCACCCTGGCTGCCGCATGCCGCTTTCCCTTTTTCTGTTTAGGTCCCCCACTTTGTTCCAGACACGCCGGCTGCCCGGGCGGACCTGGCAGCCCAGTACACAACCATCGGGCGCATGGACCAAGGTAGGAGCCGTGGGGGCCAGGCTGGTGCTAGTGAGGGATGCCATCCCTCCTGCCCCCTCCTCAGCTTTACCCCTCCATCCACAGGGATCGGGCTGGTCCTGGAGGAGCTGCAGCGTGCCGGCTTCCACAACAGCACCCTGGTGATCTACACCTCTGACAACGGCATCCCCTTCCCCAGCGGCAGGACCAACCTCTACCGATCAGGCACCGCTGAGCCCCTGCTGATCTCCTCCCCTGAGCACACCAAGCGCTGGGGGCAGGTCAGCCAGGCCTTTGTCACCCTCCTGGGTAAGAGCCCGTGCTCCCCAGGAGGGAGCAGAGGTGTGCAGAACTGTGCTGGGGCAGGCGTGAGCTGGTCCCCACCTTCCCCACACCAAAACCCAGGCTCGTCTCCTGGAGGACAGCCTGCAGCCCTCGGCACTGGCGCAGCCAGCCCTGGGAAGGGAGAGGAGGGACGATGGAGCAGCGGGGTCCCCTGCAGGGATGTCATTCCTGGGCTCAGCTCTGCAGCTTATCCCAGGACCACCCGCAGTCCACAGGGCAGACCCCAGGGACCCCAGCCCCTTTCCAGGGCTGAGTTTCCTCCCACAGGCACCAGCCCCCCATCTCTCCCTTCTCTTCCAGATCTCACACCGACCATTTTGGACTGGTTCTCCATTCCCTACCCTTCTTACAGCATCTTTGGCACAAAGCGGGTGCAGCTCACCGGAAAGTCTCTCCTGCCAGCACTGGAGTCGGAGCAGCCCTGGGCCACCGCCTTCAGCAGCCAGAGCCACCACGAGGTGACCATGTACTACCCCATGAGAGCCATCCAGCACCAGCAGTTCCGCCTCATTCACAACCTCAACTACAAGATGCCCTTTCCCATCGACCAGGACTTCTACGTCTCGCCCACCTTCCAAGACCTGCTCAACCGCACCAAGGCCGGGCAGCCAACCCACTGGAACAAGACCCTGCACCAGTACTACTACAGGGACCGCTGGGAGCTCTTTGACTGCATCCGCGACCCCACCGAGAGCCAGAACCTGGCCCCCGACCCCCACTATGCCACCGTCTTCCAGCTGCTTCGCGCGCAGCTCTTGAAGTGGCAGTGGGACACGGGTGACCCCTGGGTGTGTGCCCCTGACGCAGTCCTGGAGGAGAAACTGAGCCCCCAGTGCCGGCCGCTGCACAACGAGCTGTGAGCCTCGGCTCTGCCTGGTGTCCCCCATTGCCATGGGACAGCCATGCACTGCCCATCGGGCACGACGGGGTCAGAGCAGGATCCTGGCTGGGCCAGTGCCAAATCCCTGGGTGACATCCCAAGACTCAGCTCTCTGTACCACCACCACCAACGCCCTGGAACATTCAGGGGTCCTAGTGCCTTTATCCTCAGCCAGAGGAGCTGCAGGGCCAAGTTGCTCCTCAATAAAGCCTCCGAAGGAGACATCTCTGTTTTCACCTGGAGCTGAGCACGTCCCTGCCAGGTCCCAGCACCACGGTCTCCATGCAGCACCGCCTGCTGCCAGCCCTGCTGCGGAGGGGCGGCTGCACACCCATGGGGGAAAATAGGCCAGCAGGTACCAGCGAGGAGGCAGTTTAATTTAACAAAATATACGAAGTGCCCAGAGTCCTGAGGTGCGCGGGCCCAGGGGTGATGGTGTCTGCTCCCTCCCTGCGCGGCAGAGGCTCAACCAGAGCCGCACAGCGAGGGCAGCTCCTGGTGGGCAGCAGTCCCTGGGCTCCTAGGCCGCAGGACAGACAGGCCAAGAGGCTCCACAGCATGGCTGGGGCTGCAGGAGGAGCCCGGGGTCACCCAGTGCTCTGGGAAATGGGGTGAAACCTGCAAAGGCTGCAGGTGGTCGCGCTGGAAGCCCCCGGGCAGAGATGGAGCCTGGGTGGTGGGGAGGGCTGAGCTAGGGCTCAGCAGCACTTTCAGGACAGGCACTGGCAGAGAGGGGCACAGACACGGCATGGGGCTGCTCCCAGCAAACAGCAACTTTATTCACAACACCGCACCCTCGCCCCCCTACGCAGGCCCCCCTCCCCAAAAACACAGCCAGGAACTCCCCTCAGTCCCTTGACAGGTGACCAGTTCCACACGTTAACAGGTTTGCTGTCTCAGAAGGCACTTGGGTCTTTTTTTCCCCATTTTGGAGGAGATAAGGGTTTCCCGTCCATTGGGGTTGTGCAAGCGCCCCATGCAAGCCCAGTGCCTACATCTCCAATGAACTCCCGTTAGCCAGAAGTGAAGCCAAAGCCCAGGAGCCACATTGCATGGGAAGAGCAGCAGTAGCTCTGCATTTACAAAGGACAGGACGGATTCGGCTCCAGAGCCGGAGCGGGAAGCATCGCCTCTCCCTGCCGAGCGGCGCGGGTCCGGCGCAGGCTCAGGACCAAGTGATCACAAACTGCTCCCACATTGGCAGCGACACGGGGACTCTCAGCACCTGAGGGGGAGAAGGAAGGGCCAACACGGTGAGAACAGGCCAGGACAGAGCCCGGGGGTGGCAGAAGGGGTGTGTCCTGCCCCCCTGGGGTGCAGGCAGAGATGCAGCCCAGCACAGCCCCAGTCCCACAGACCCCTGAGGATATGTGCCCAAGGCAGACAAGCCAGGAGCAGGGCCATGCCATGGCTCCTCACACAGCTCCAGCCCTGTCACCATGCATCCTTTCCATCCTCCATCTCCCCGTCCTTGCCCGCCTGCACAGCCTAACCCTGCCCTGGCCCTGGGGCAGCAACGCAGCCCATGCTGGGCAGCCCTTTATGCTCCTTGGTGCCACCAAAGAGGGTACCATGCCATTGCTGGGGCCAAAACCTGCCAGCCCCTCAGCTGAGCCCCAGGTCCCTCCCCAGCTGCGGGCCAGCAGCCCCCCCCGCCACCACCCCCTCCCACCAAGGGGGACGAGCACTCACCTGGGTGTCACTGCGGTAGGAGAAGTCACCCACAAGCGCACCGTTGGCCAGGACTTGCTGGGGAGGGCTGGTGACACCCAGTACGGTCACGGCCTCCAGCAGGACCCCGTCGAGGTGGGCACTTGCCTGCAGGAGCTGGCTGAGCACGGCGCCCTGTGGGGACAGGGGGGCTGTCACCCTGTGCTCCCGGGTCCCAGCCACCCCACATGCACCCAGGGCTCCTCGATGTGCCCTGCCCAACATGCTGCCTGCCTGCAGGGCACCGACCCCCAGGGGGATGGGCGCTCTGCTGTCTCTGGAGAGCGGTAAAGCCATTTATCAGAGGGATAGGACTGGAGAGCATCCACTGGCGTGCAGCACTGCAGGTGCAAGAAGAGAGCAGCCAGCTCCCTGACACAGCCTCTCCACCCTCTAAGTGGGCTCCTGAGGGGGAAAGTCCCCGTGGGACCCCCTCCATCCCACAGTGCTGCAGCCCACACTGAGCACCTGCTGCAGGGCCATGGCTCAGCCTGGCGATTTTGGCACAACACAGCTTGGCTGCACCAGGGCTCGGTGCTGCCCATGACCACGCGTGCCCCGGGGACGCCAGGACCTGCACGTGTGTGGAATAATTGCTGGAGGTGACTTAGAAATTAAACTTATGTTTTTAGAAAAGGTACAGCATTGAAGAAACTTTCAGGGTGGAGTGTAGCTGACATGAGGAATCCATTCCACAGAAGTTCCCTAGGCTCATAACCTGAGATATTGGCAATGCCAGGAGAACCTGGTGTACTGACTCTCAGAGGGGTTGTCCGGAGTGTGGAGCAGTGCGGAGGCATCACGGCCAGGCTCTGTGATAAATGGGAACTCGAGGTACCATGGAGCTGGCACGCTGCACACTTGCCACCCTGGGCCAACAGTCTGTCATGCTTTTGACAAAATGCTGTCGTTTTGGTGAACTTTGCTCATTATAATATCAAAACACACCTCCAACCCAAAAGCTACCCACCTCTAAGGTGTGACCACCCCTCACTGGGCATGCACTTTGAGTTTTTCTGGTCTACACCTTTAAAAGCAAAGTGAGGAAATTTTACACCAATCATAATAAAGGATGTATGACTAGAGTCACTCAATCTCCACCTGAAAGGTAAAAAATAATATAAAACAGTTTAAGAGAAAGAGGGTGTTAGGGAAGATACCATCACATACCACTCTGACTTCTGGGAGCAGTCAGTGGGCTGAGCCTCTCTTCCCCCCTACGGGGATGCCTTTGGGTAGGATTTGAACACTTGGTTATACCAAGTGTTTTCCCAGAAAAACTTAGAAACCTCTAGAGTCGCTTCATATTTTTTTAATGCACTTGTAGATGTGTGCCTTGTAACTAGCAGATTTACCACCGGTAATCCACAGAACCTGTGCATCTGTTGCTTTAATGAACTGCACTATTCATTAATCCAGCCATGATAGTTCTCACTGAACGCGATCGGCCTTATAACATTAAATTGGGCACCTACCAAATTAGAAAATAAACCGTTGACCAAGTCGGAGACTAAGACTGGACTTAGCCGCACCTAGACTCCTCTCAGAGAAGGAGTTTAGAAAGCAAGGGGGTCCTGTCTGAACCTGGTAGCTCAACAGGAGGGTCTCCCCCCAGCCACTCCTCAGACTCCTACTATCAATGCAACAGAAAATTGGTGCAGTCGGCAGGATTACCGTGGATAAATTGCTGCAAAACCAGAAATGTGCCCCTTCCCAGGCTGGGAAGGAACGGGGTCAAAAATTTTGGAAGGATGAAAAGGAAGTGGTAGAACGCATTGAGCAGTGTCAGGCGGCGCAGAGGCTGGGAGCAAACAGTAAGGGTGTCATTTGTGCGGTGTTAGGAGCCTGTTTGTCTTGCGCTCAGCAAGACGCTAAGGAATCCCCTGCTCCCCAATACATTTCAAATGCAGAATATACAGCTTTAAAATCGGAAAATGAAGTACTAAAATAATCATTGGCCTTTGAGAGGGAGACAGGCAAAAAAGCTAGGAACTCGAGTGGATGAACTCGTGAGTGAAAATAACCAATTTGTGAGCGAAAATAATTATCTTAAATAAGAGTTGGATTGGCTGATAGATAAAGCGCAACTTTGCACCCCAATTAAGCAGATTTGCAGATTAATGCCCTGTACAGAACCTGAGACCTGGGACAGGGATATTTGGCTTGACAGGGATGATGAGTTTGCAGAAACCCCCGATCCCAAACCAGAACCAGTTCCTTTACGACCCTTGATTAAAACTGAGACAGCTGTCAATGGCAACGAGGAGGTCCGCACTACTGTGCGCACGGTTCCCTGCTCTCCTGCAGAACTGGCAAACATCCAGGAGGAATATTGAAGGCGGGCAGGTGAATCTGAAGTTGAGTATAGGTGGTGAGTGTCTCTGACGGGGGAGACCAAATTACGTTAGGTGAAGATGAAGCAGGAGGCTGTTGGGAGCCAGGAGTATTCTTAACCTCCACGGCAGGAAATCATAGCTATTCCTTAACTGCACAGGTTGCATACTGGGCAGGTCGTATGGATCCTCAGAAGAGAGGAGAACTGCTGGAGATTAAAACTACTGGCTTCTCCGATCTGGCTGTGTCAGTACAGAAAGCAGCCTGCATACAGGCGACGTACGAAAGAGACACGTTCAGGAAATCCCTGATGCCAGCTCCCGTCGGCCCCGCACGATTAACCCTTCTTATTTGCGGTCTTCTGATAATCTCAAACTATTTGCAGCAAACACCCAAGATCGCATACAACCTGGCCAGCGCAGGGTTAAGTACACAGGAATTGATGGTGCGATAAAGGAATGCCCCACCACAAAAATCAGTCTCTGGTTACCAGGGGAACAAAGACTAACCAAGGCAGAGACATTAGTTGGTGCAGCGCTCACTGACATTCTGGGATTTAACATACTGCGTGGATGGGTGTGGAAACTCCCAGGTGGGACAGTGTGGAGTTTTGCAGGGAAGTAAGTAGGGTCAGGCGTGGCGAGATTCAATCTCTTAGAAACATCTGAACCCTACCCGCCTCTTGTACCACCAGTGTCCGGCAATAGCCGTTACCAGCAGCAGCAATTAGCGGGACTGACGGGGTGGGAACAGAATTAGAGGAAAGAGGCATCATCAAAAGGACTCATTCACCTTAAAATTCACCAGTGTGGCCAGTAAAGAAACCAACTGGGCAACGACGTTTCACAGTGGTTTACCGACAGTTAAATGCTGATACTGCACCTTCAACTGCCGCAGTCCCAGACATTGCTGGGATCGTGACACTGATACAGGGACCTGCCCAGCCTTGGAGCTGGCTACCCCAAGATGGAAGCCTCTTGTGTATCTGCTAATACCATTGCCCCAGAGGTTCCTACTGAGCCGAGAGGATATCCTACAGGATTTTACACTGGAAAACAAGATAATAATAACCCTGTCAGTTGTATACTCAGCTGATCATGCTTCCTTTCTTTTTACATTTACAGGAATCACCCTTGGTTATGGCATAACCTATCTGGGAAAGACTCCAACGGGACTGGTTTCGCTCTTTTGTCTTATAGCACACATGATGTTTCTCCTTCTAATCAGAATTAGTACATTCCTTCTGGTCCAGACACACGATCTTTGGGACCATGCACTCCCCAGACTCCTCCTATTAACGCAACAACGTGGCAGCTAACACCCTTGCCCGGATTCCCCCACCAGCAGCCCCCCTCACTCACGTGCGTGGCCAGGAAGAGGATCTCGGTGTAATCCCCCTTCTCAAAGCTCTGCCAGCTCTCCCCGTCATCCCAGAACAGGTCTCCTCTGGCAAAGCCGTCCGGCGTCAGTGCCACAACCAAGGCCATCCCCTTCTTGCGGGACTCGGCAGTGCTGAACGCAGGCTCCTGGGGCACAGGATCAGGCACAGCTCTGAGCGCTGCTGGAGTCGCTTTCCCCCAGCCCCGGCCGAGCACCGCAGGCTTGCGGCTCATTCGGCAATGTCCAGTCTGCCGGTGACGGCGTTGCAGCCCTCCGCCCTGCCCCATGTGCGGCCAGGGGCTGGCCAGACAGGTCACGGTGGCGTCACGGCAGTGCCGGGGGGGCTCACCTGGAGGGGCAGGATGTGCCCTGCACGGACGTGGACATTAATGGTGTCCAGGGGAGCTGGCAGGAGGATCCACTGCCCCTTGCTGTGGATGGTGGAGTCCTAAATAACAACAAAAAGAGGAAAGAGCAGGTGTAGGGCACAGTGTGCCCCAAGGGGGTCCCTGCCCAGTGCTGTGGCCCTCGAACGGCCAGAAGCAAAGGCAGGTGAGGCACAAGCCTCTGGGGGGGCTGGTACCAGGGGTGGGGTGCAGGAACACATGCGGGGCCCTGCAGCAAAGCCCGCACACCACCACCCAAGAGCCCCGGGGCACGGCGGGGGAGCACCCACCCCTGCGAGGCTGTACCACGTCCCCGCTGGGAAGTAGCTGCTGACTTTGGTCTTTCCTGCCTCCAGCACAGGTGTGATGAGCAGCCCCCCGCCCCACATGAGCTGGCGGTCCACAGCCCAGGTGTTGGGGTCCTTGGGGAACCTGGGGAAAGATGGTGAGGGGCACTGCAGCACCAGGGAGACCCTGCACCCACATCCCGCTGAGCCCAGTGGGGGCTGGCTCCCACCGGCCCCCGCCAGGTCAGCACTCACTCAAGGAAGAGGGGCCGTGCCACTGTCTCCCCAGCGGAGTGAGCCCGGTGGAAGAGGGTGTAGAGGAAGGGCAGGAGGGAGTAGCGGAGGCGGAGGGCGTTCCTCATGGCAGCCTGGGCAGCTGGGCTAAAGGCATACGGCTCCTGCGGCTGCAGGGAAGAAGCCAAAGGGGGATGCTCAGACCACGTCAGGAGAAACAGTGGGCGCCTTTTGGGGATGCAGGACGGACTCCCCCTGGCATGAGCCCAGCACCGACAGCACACAGCCCTGCAGCTGCACCAGCTGCCTTCCTACACAGGCAGGGCAGCCCCTTGCACTGCCCCAGAGCACCCACCCCTGCCCTGACCACCCAGCCACCCCCCTGCCTGCTGCCTGGTGGGCTGAGGGCTCCCGTACCCGGGCGCCGTGGTCATTGTGATTCCTCATGAAGGGGTAGAAGGCGCCCAGCTGGGTCCAGCGCACACACAGCTCCTCAGACGTGTCACCCATGAAGCCACAGATGTCAGCACCCACCAGCGGCACCCCAAAGAGGTTGAAGAGCAGCACCTCTGCAGAAGGGGTGCAGAGAGCATTGAGGCTCCGTGGCACCTTGGACACAGAGCCCTTGGAGAAGCCACTGGCTGCAGGGGAGGTGCAGGGGGGAAACAGGGACAGATGCAGCCCCAGCGCCCTGCAGCCTACCTGGTATGGAGTAATACAGCTGCTTCCAGTCGCTGCTGACATCCCCTGTCCAGTGCCCCGCGTAGCGCCCATGCCCAGCAAACGTGGAGCGTGAGATGACGAAGGGGCGCTTGCCCCGGACCCTCAGCAGCGCACTGTGGGCAGGATCGGGTCAGCTCAGCACCACCCAGGCAGGGAGGGGGCTCAGCCCCCCGCCAGCAGCTCCTGGCAGCAGCACAGAGCTGGCACATGCCAGGGCAGATGCCCAGGGCCATCTCGCCCACAGGTCAAGTGACATGGGACAGTGCTCAGGACACAGTCCCCCAGCCCAGGAGCCAGCATGGCCACCCTGCACCAGCTTCAGCCCATGGGCTGCTTCCAGTTCCCTCCTGTGCTGGGCTGGCAGCAGCAGGCCAGCAAACAAAACCCTTGCCTACCCACTGAATGCCCCCAATGCCCAAAGAGCCCATGCTGCAGCATGGGGAGGCATCCCTCCCCTGGAATGTGCATCCTCCAGGACAGCAGGAACTGCAGCACAAGCCCCAGGCTTACTTGTGGGAGGCAATGGCCTCGGTCAGCCCGTACAGGCTATGGAGGTTGTAGTGGGAGGACAGGTACTGCTGGCTAGAGGCACAGATGGTCCCAGCTTGGAGGCGTCCCCCAAACACACCTGTACAGGAGAGGCACTGGTGAGGGTGAGCTCAGAGCCCACTCAGCTGGGACTAGGGCATCCCCCAGGCTCCTCCCAGGCTCCCTGCTCTGCCAGGCAGAGGCTCATACCCACTTCCCATACCTGGCACGTAGGGTGGCTGCTCCAGGCTGTTCTTGGGACAGCCATCCTGGGAGCCCTCCACGAAGTTTGATGGCTCATTCATGTCCTGGGGAGGGAAGGAAAGGGGAGGGAATAGATGCCCTCACTGCCACACCAAGGGCCCAGCAGAGGCGTGGGGCAGAAGCCAGGAAGCCGCAGCCAGCAGCTCTGCCAGGGCTACTCACAATCCACATGCCATCAAAGGGAACTTGGTCGTGGAAGTCCTTCACCATGTCATACCACCACTCGTGAGTCTCCGGGTTGGTGAAGTCTGGGAAGGCTGTCGGGCCCGGCCAGACCTGTGGGAGGGAGGCAGCAACAGGGAAAGCCCTGCTGTCCCCAACCCTCTGCACCCCAAAGCCCCTGCATGCCATCCCACTTTCCACCATGGCCATTTCACAGATGTGTCCCTCCAGCTCTCATGGTCCTGCTCCCAGGGCCCCGCTCAAGCCCGCTCCTGGAGGGACCAGGGCTGCTCCTCACACGCACCTTCCCAATCAGGGGCTGCCCCGTGGCATTTCGGATAAACACCCCTCGCTTCAGTCCCTCGTCGTAGGGCTTGTAGGTGCCAGGAGGCCCCGAGCTGCTGATCCCAGGATCCTGGCAGGGCACAAAGCCAGGGCTTCACCAGCAAAGGCAGGGAACGGCCTCTGCCTCCTTCCTCAGAGGAAGCTCCATCACTGCCCTTGGGGCAGCTGGAAACCCCAGTGCCAGCGCACCCGTGCGGGAGCCCCAACACAGCAGGGGTGTCACTCACCACGATCATGATGTACCTCAGGCCGCGGCGGTGGAAGTCTCGCACCATCTCTGGGTAGTCCTTAAAGCTTTCCTTGTTGAAGGTGAAATCCCTCTTGGCATCCATGTAATCCAGGTCATTCCACTGCACGTCCTGTGGACAGTGGCACCGGTGCTCAGGAAGGACCAGGGACCCCAACGCCACCGGGGCTCCCCATCAGCCCACCCCATGGCTGCTTTCAGTCAGAGGGTCCTGGGGAGCAGCCAAGACCTACCAGGGGGAAGAGGGCTGCCGTCATGTTGTCCACGACCTGCTGGGTGATGGCGGTGGAGGAGTAGCCCCAGCGGCAGAGGTGGAAGCCCAGGCCCCAGTACGGAGGCATGAAGGGGAACCCTGGAAACCAGGATAGGTGCTGGTCAGGCGGGCACAGGGATGGCCCAGCATCATGCTCTGCCTCAGCCCCACTCCACCACTCCGGCCACACCACACAGCTCACAGCATCCCACCAAAGCCATCCCAGGAGCACCCGTGCCCTGCACCCACAGCTCGGCCCTACCAACAACATCCAGGTACTGCCGCACCACGCTCTTGGGGTCGGGGCCCAGGAAGACATAGAAGTCCAGGATCCCGCCTGTCGTGCGCCACGTCAGGGCTGGGGAGGGCTGCAGGAGCACATCTGGGGAAGGACAAGTGCTGGAGGAACAAGCTGAGAATGGGGATGGGGGCCAAGCCCATGCCCAGCACCTCCACGGGACTCACCCATTGCGTTGCTGTTCAGCAGAAAGACACCATGGGCCGAACCGTCGTCCTCCATCCCCAGGTAGAAAGGGTGAGAGCCATAGAGGTTGACCTGGGGCTGGAGCAGAGCACAGTGCGGTGCCAGTAAGGCTCTGCCAGAGATGCTGGTGCAACAGCCAGCCACCCACCCCCGACCCCTCGCCTCTGCCAGACACACAGTCACGGCTCAGGGTGCTAACCCAGGGCTTGAGGCCCCAACACCGCCCCAGTCAGCAGAGCAAGAGCCCTGGACCAGTGCGGGGAAAGCAGCTCCCGAGCAGCACAGAGCAGAGCCCCGAGGGGACAAAGCCCGACCTGGGGACTACAGTCCCATGGCCTTGCCCAGCACTGAGACCAGGTCCCAGAGCACAACTGGCACAGACACCTTTCCCCAGCCCTGGACAAGACATTAGAAGCTGTGGGGCCACCCCTGCAAGCACAGATGAGCTGTCTCCCTTGCCCTCAGCCCTGCTCCGTACCGCAGGCGCCATGTCCCGATTCCAGAGGGTGACCCTGGTCCACGCTGTGTCAAGGACCAGCGGCGTCAGGTGCTCCCCCAGCCCAGAAATGAAATGGGAGGGCAAGGAGGTAGAGATCTGCAGGAACTGGTCGGCGAAGAAGAGGGGCGCAACGGTGGTGTTCAGCCTGCCGGAGAGAAAGGGAGACTCCGGCAAACAGCCCCAGCGGCGCCCAGCAGCCGGGGAGGAGGGAGGCACCAAGCTGAAGGACCACCAGCTCTGGGGAAGGACACGGATGCTCATCACCATGTGAAACAAAACCAAGTTTCAGCTAAGCTCTGGGATTCCCGCTTCCCTTCTCAGCCACCAAACTGCAGAGGGGCTCAAAGCAAAGCCCCTGCAGCCGCTGACTGCCACCCTTCTGCCGTCACCCGTGTCCCCTGCCACATCCCTGCTCCCGTGCATTGCTGGGGCCATTGTCAGGTCCCACTTCCAGACCAAACCCCTTCAGGAAGGCTCGGGGCAGGACGGGCACTTACAGGACCTGCCCGGTGCGCTGCCGGTAGACGACGAGGCCGAAGGGCTCCTGGTTGACCTGCACCCCGTAGAGCGTGGCGGCGGCTCGGCCGCTGGCCCGCGGCGTGGCCAAGGGCACCTCGTAGCGCTGCCGGGCCGGGTCCCGCAGCTGCGGGGGCAGAGAGAGGGGGTCAGCTACGGGCTGCCGGGGCCGGCGCCGGGGCCGGGGCCGGGGCGCACCGTGAAGCGCAGGCGGGCGGGGGTCTCCAGTGCCACGTCCAGCCGCAGGCTGCCCACGTCCCCCGGTAGGAAGCTGGCGGCGACGCGGCGGAGCCGGGCGCTGTAGCCGTCAGCCGTGACCGTCAGGTTCTCCGCCCGGTAGCTGCGGTAGCCGCGGGGGAAGAAGCACCAGGGCGGGCCGGCGCCAGGGCCGCGGCCGGCGGGCGCGTAGCAGCAGCCCCGCGCCTCGCAGCCCTCCCGCGCCAGCAGCCGCTCGGGGCCGCAGTCGAAGCGGTCGCCCGGGGGCACCTCGCAGCCGGGGGCCCCGGGGCTGGGCGCCGCGGCGGGGACCAGCAGCGCCAGCAACACGGCGGCGACCCCGGGCCCCGGCATGGCCCCGCCGGCCCGGCCTCCCGGCAGCCTCCCGTGGGCCCGCCCCACGTCACGGGACCGGCCCCGCGTGGGCGCCTTCCCCCTCCCGGGGCCGCCCCCGCCGCCGGTCGATCCTTGCTGCGGGCCGGAGCTTAAGGAAAAGCGGGAGGGAGAGCTGGGCCCGGGCGGCCCCTCCGGCCTGGAGGTCAAGGCTGCAGCTGCCCGCCCCGAGCCCGGGTAGGAGGGGAGCGATGATCCCGCCTGCGGCAGCAAAAGTGACATGTAAAAAGAAACAAAAAATAGTTGCAATCCTACTTCTTTCATAAATATTACACCGTACACAGGTTTATTTTTATATTAATTCGTTTACAAAGTCTGCGGCCTCCAGCAGAATGAGAACAGATGGTTGTATGTATTTTGTCCGCGTCTCTGTCAGTCTCCCGGTGAGCCGAGCCTGGATTCCAAGCACTGAGCGAGCCACTGGAGAGCCTGTCGGTGCAGAGGGTGTTCCTGCTGGATCTGCTGCACAATGGCATTAAAGGCACGAAGCCGGTCCTGCAGTTTCTGCTGCTCGTTTCTCCAGGCTTGCTCAGTGCGGCAGAGGGGAGCGTACTTCCCTTCCTTCAGTGCCTGCAGGTGCTTCTGGCGTGTCTGGAAGGCCACAATCTCCAAAAGGTTCTGAGAAAAGCAACAACAGACATTGCTTTGACAGCAGGCTGCACACAGAAAAGAACTAAGAAAACAACAGTGAAACCATCATATTTTGAAATGGAAGGGCTTAAGAAGGATACTGCTATGAAGTCCCCATTATAACAGCCAAACAGCAGCCCCATTCCGAGTGCTGTAGAGGCACAGTCACATGACAGAATAACATAAATCAGAGAAAAACCCGTGCATACAAAGGCAACTCTTCCCAGGATGGAGTTTCAGCAACTTAAAAACTTCATAGGGGGTCACTCAAGACCTTGAGCTGGCTCTCAAATTTGTAACATAGTAGCCAGCTAGCGCTCACCAAGGACAGTTGTCGCTAGATACTTCCAAGACACTAACCATGTCCTTCAGGCTGATGTTTCCAGGTGAATGCTGCCTCACTAAGGGTGCGACTGCTGCGCCAACTCAAGACCCCTAGGAGCCCTCAAAATGTGCTCAGCTAACTTAAAGTGTTGCTAAAATTACATGCCAAGCATGCCTGGTTCAGGATGGTGGTGAGACCCAGAGACAGGGAGCTGGCAACAGAAGAAAGCAGCAGGTCCTACTTGGCTCGCCTGCTGCAAGCAAGTGGATGCACTCACCCATCGTTTCTTGTTCCGAAGCCATTCTGCGTCTGAATGGAGCCCATCGGACTCGGCCTGCAGTCTGCGCAATTCTTGCTGCTTTTCCAAGAGGGTGGCACTAAGGGACACTTGCGTGCGCTCCAGCTCCAGGATTTTTTTGTTGCAGTCTTGAGTGTTCTGGGAAACGGAAGAGAAGAAAATGGCGGATTCTGGTTCTTTAGTTCACCTGCATTCCCAGCCACCTTCCCAGAACTCTTTGTTCTTTTTTTAATGAGCTTCCAAAGCCTGCCCCCGTGCAGTGCTGTACCTGGGCAGGCGCAGGGACTGCACACCGACACGCCCTGTGTCTGCGCGAAGTGCGCACTGGTGCTCGCTGCAAGGGAATGCGGGCTACGTGAACTCTTGCAGCCCTGCTTTACTTGCTCACCTTCTGGGTTTCGCTGATCATCTTTCTCAGCTCCTGTTTCTTCCGGTGAAAGTCGCTCCTGCTGATATGTTTCTTATCCGTTCTGTTTTGACCCTCTCCACGAACTGCTATCGCCTCTCTACGAGAAACAGATGCCTCCATATCACGAATCATCTTCTCCTGCTGCTTCATCAGCCGCCCATAGCAGACCTGCCGTTTGTCAAGATATAAAATGGGCTGAAAATAATGAATAGTTACAAATAGCACCTAACTGAAGCCTTCTGTGTGGCACACCCCATCAACATAAACCAGATACACATGACACGTGAGCCTTGGCAAGCCAAATTTGCTTGAAATCCAAACCTAGTTTGCCCTGCGTGGATCTGGAAAGCAGAGGGCCGGATTATCAACTTGTCTAAAGTAATCTTCAACATGTTTCACTGGAACTCATTAGCAATAGCAAAAGCAGAAGGGCAGAAGTATCCCGAGAATGAAAGGGAAGAGTCGCTTTGCCAGAAGAGAGGAGGCTTCCCTAACCAGTGATTAAGATGATGCAGTATTTAGTAATCAACATTTCTTTGCTTATAAATTAGAGAATAAGGTGGCAGCCATATTACATTTGAAATAGATTTCTCATGTATATCTAGGTTCTGCTGCAGCCTATTACATAGCATGTGCAAGGAACACAAGGTGCATGCACGCTGGATGGATTTAATTCAATCTAGCTGTAGGGTGGTAAGATTTCCAATATGCTATGGCCTTGAAGATGCTGTTTCTCCAGCCTGTTTCTCATCTCCTGCCTTATGTTCCAGCAACTCCAAAGCTGAATATGTTGTGTGCAGCTTCCCCTCCCAGTCCTCTTTCCCAGTGGCTTACTTGCATCCTGTGAATCTCGGTTCTCATGGCTTGGATTTCACCTTGTCCTGTCTCAGAATCCACCGCTGCACGCATCTCTCTTGTCAGCTGGATCTTTTTCTCCCATAGCATGATTTGCTGCCTTCAATGACAGAAAGGGAAAGCAGTGACTTTGTAAACAACAGAGAGGACGCCCTCTCTGTGCATCCGTGGCAGCACACTCCCCAAATCAATTCTGAACACAGAGCTGAATGGTTCGGCAGAAACTAAGAATTTGCAAATGGGACATATAAAGGGGCAGCAACAGCGTGAAATCAGACAGGAAGCTCCACAATTTAGAAAATGGCATGACGACTATAAAAACAAGCAAGCCCAGACTGACAGGGGGACGATGGACCCCAATTAATTTCCCAGTGCAGTACACACTCTCCGAGCTACTGGCGGAGGAGATAGCATGTGGAGCCTTCCCATACAACATCCAGCACAAGCATGCTGGAATTGTTAGAGCCAACATCCTCTCAGCTCTTGCTGGTTCCAGAGTCCAGAAACCTGTCAGTTTCTGCATTTCAAAAATTCATTAAACTCCTTTCATCTTCTCCCAGGACAGAAGCACATTTGCTGTTGTTGGGTCAGTTTGATGACTGGAGAAAAAAGGTAACATGGACACACACACAAAAGTTCAAAGACTGTGGCACAAAGCAAGAATCTCTCCAGTACCTACTCTGCTTCCACCAGGCTGTTTAGGAGTCTTTCCTTCTCCTCAGTCAATTGACTGTGCTTCTCCTGCATCTCAACTGATTCTTTTTCTGCTGCCTAGAGGCAAAATGCATAAACCAATATAACATTATCAGACTGAGAAAGATTTACAGGATCAATATTTGCCTCTGATCTGCATGGGAGGTTGAGACCTGGAAATGAGATGTCAAGACTCCGTACCTTGAGAGAGCGTACAAACTCATTTTCTGTGATAATGTTGCCATATTGCAGTTCCTCAAAGCTGTTGTTGTTCTTGTTGATCAACACATTCAACTTTATCAAGTCATTTGACATGTTCCTCATGTGACGTTCAATGTCTTTCTGTTCTTTTGTGACCTGCTGAATTTCATCTACAGGTGAACAGAAGAAAGTCTTAAAACTCCCAGGAGCACTGGGTTGAATGCAGGCAAGGTGCAACAAACTGCTATTAGACCAAACAATGCTGCATGCAGAGCCACCTGTGTCCCACATACCCAGCCAAAACCTTCTCTGTCAGGCCCAAAAATCAAATAAGGTTTTGCAGGAGACTACTGTGGAAAAGAGTTGGTTTTGGCCAACGGAAGTGATGGAAGTGCCATCATTGGTGGGGGCACTCAACTACCAACTACTTGCAAACTTTATTTAAGCAGCATAACAAGTGACATGGTCACTTAGGGTTCAACTGTGTCAGTTAAGACAGCAGGATCAATCGTTGTAGGAAATAATGACATGCAAAACAGCAGAGGGTGCCTGGCTTTTAGCTCCTGAGAATAGTACTGGGGTCACTTGCATTATTGCTCACACATATATAGGAGCACTGAGGGCAGTCTTTGGTGAAGGTCTGGCATTACCCGTCTGTAAGCGTTCACTCCCTTTTTTGTCCCTTCATGGACGGGCATTTTATGAAGAATTAGGGAATGACTTACTTTCAGTGCGTACTTTCTTCTGCTGCATTATTGTGATCTGTTTCTTTAACATATCCAAGGAGGCTATTTGTTCCTCTCGTTCATGTGTTAACTTCACCAGCTCTTTCTGCAGATTGAGCCAGTACTTCTGTAGTGTCATCACCTCAGAATTATATTCTTCTACCTGCTTGGTCAGCTTGTTGATCTCAATTTCCAAGGGTCCCAATTCTTGCCCCTGTATGAGGGCAAGGTTTGAGATTAATCAGACAGAAGCTGCTGGAGTACTTGTTTATAGCATCATTGCAGAAGGCCGGTCCAACTGCTGGGATGCCTACTAAATACTGCCAACTACACTGTTATTTTGTCAGTTGGTTACTCCTTGCCTCCGTTTCCCATGAATTGGATGGAACTAATAACTCCTGACCTCACAGGAACAAACGAAACAGAAACCAAAAAGGTGCTAGACTGTGGCGAGAGGGCCTCCTAGGGTTTTAAAACAGGTACTTCTGGACATTCAAAAGTTTGTGAAGTGTATGCCACAGTAATCATTTTTGCACTGGTATCCATAAAGGTCTTACAGCTCACAGCGCCTGGGACAGATCCGGGTATCATCTGAAGGGGGACAACCATCAAACAGCTTAGGTCACTCTGCCTGTTCCAGTCTCCCCTTATCAGTCTTTGCAGATTTTATAATGACACCCTATTTACTCCCAGAGTATTGATGTCATTCAACAGCTGGTGTAGACAACTCCCTGCAGAAACCTGTGCTAGGCACACCCACATTTCACAACTCCCCAATGCCAGCTCCTCTTTGCATGCATTAAGAACTGTTTGACAAATGTAAACATGTACATTAACTAGCGCAGCTTTTAAATCACAATGCCGATGCCTGAAAGTTTTTACTATCCAGCACTTATGCAGCTACATTTATCAAGGGCATTTGTGGTCACCACAAAGAATAAAATAAAGTTTGGGATTGAAAAGTAAATGTACATACCCCCTGCTGAGAAAGAATCATCTCCAGCCTCTTCTTGTACTGGCTGATGACCCCTTGCTTGTTCTCAGCCAGGATACTGCACTTTGCAATCTCACTTTCCCTGCAGCTGATCAGATCACAGATATTTTTTATTTCCTTGTCCAGCTCACCAAGTGTTTTTTTGAGAATTGTAAGCCTGCAATTGGTATGAGTTGTATTCAGAATAATCTGGGCCGTATCATTCTCAACCTTGGAAAAGTGCAGCTCCTAGGAATATCAACAAACAGAAAACAAATTACTGTCACCAACAGCAACTCATTGATTTGTAATGCCTACTTATCCAAGCACAGGAATCGCAGGATTTAGATTCTACTCCCAGATCTGTGCTACAAGCTGTAAGCAAGCTACTTACCCTCTGTGTACCTTTGTTTCTCCATCTATTGACAAGAGATAGCAATATTTACCTCTGCCACAAGGCTGCTGAAAAGCTATAAAGAGCCTAAACATCCCAAAACCCTTTAAGAGACCACACTCATCACTTCTGCAATTATCTTCCCTGCCCAGATGCCTCTAGTTATCTGGCTAACAGTAGTAGGACATTATGATATTCCACCTCCTCCACTGTGCCTGAGAAACGCATCCCTCGCCTCACAACTGCGCTATCCAGAAAGCATGGGTATGCCTTTTGTTTGAGTGCAGCATGAATGCAGCCAGGTAACTTCCCAGAGCCTGTCTGCTCTCTGTCTTCTGCACAGCCTGGACCACACTGCGAGAGGTTACAGTTCGGTCTTTTCCAAGTCCATAGTCTCTGGACTATATTTTACTGTGCAACATAGGTGCTAATAGGAGTAAATGCAGAGTATCCACTTGTTTGTGTATCTGTTGGAAAGCGGGGTGGAGGGGCCTTTCTCACAATGAAAGCCAACCCTGGAAGTCTTCCAGTTGCTTACGATATGCACCCGATTTTAAAAACCCAGGGGCAAGCTGAAGTAACCCATGGAAATATAGAGGTGTGAGCGCGCTGTGTTAGTACCAGCCCACACAACTCAGTACAATAAGTACTATGCTGAATCTTCTAGTTTTAGTATCTCTACAAGTTACACACTCCCAGAGAGAGCAACTTCTCATGCCATGGAGATCTGTGGGTCTGGTTTGACTGTTCCTTGGACTGTAATCCTTATTTGGGAACTGAGAGTATACCTGTTCGATTTGATATATACTATATTTGCAATGCAATATAGCATAAATTAGTTTAATGTGGAGTATAGAAGTGCCACATATCCACTGTCCTCCTGCAATACATAACTTAAACCACTTTATAGTAAACATTCCCAGGATTCATCATTCTGCCCCACTTTTTAAATAAAGAAAGAATAGTATGTTAGGTGTCAGGGCGTTTTTGACCAAACTCTCACATACACAAGAATCCTGCTATAACATCACTGGAAGAACTAAACTAAGGTTGCAAACCCAGCAGATCTCCAGCTGCAGACCTGAGAACCAAAATGAAGACACTGACAAAACACACTGGAAAAACAGTGCTCTAGGCTGTTTCCTTCCCCTGCCCTCCCAAATGGAAGAGGTACCATACCAGATCTGTTTTTCTCCTATGAAGTTTTGCAGCCAGCTGTGAGAAGTGCTTTGTGGCTTTGCTAGACATCATCTGGTCCTGAAGCTTTGACATGATTTCTCTCTCCATCTGCTCTTTGGCATCGGTCCCTTTCTCTATATCCTTACTGATGGACAGCACCTCATTCAGACGAGCAGCTTGATCCTAAAAAGTAGGGAACACAGAGACAGGATCACTACAACTGTTTGGGGAAGGGGATTAAATACTTGTGTCCAATTCAAAAGGATTCTTCTTCCAAGTTATTCTTCTCACCGTCTTGGTCCTGTTGAGGGCCTGCTCTGTCTCATGGAGAATGCGAGTATAGGTACCAGATTCAACCTTCAAGGCCTCCTGCCTTGAAACGCACTGGGCAATGAGTTTCTTTGTCGTGTTGGCATCGCTCTGTGAACGGCTCAGGATGGTGACAAGCAGCTCATTCTTCTCTTCCTCCTTCCTGATTGACTTTCTACAGCCATGGATATCCATTTCTAGGGACTTCAGGTCATGTCTGTACTTGCTGGAGAGGCGAAGAGGATGTAAAAATCATCACAGGGTTTGATTCGTGTGCTGAATAGTCATCTACAAATTCCTCTTTTCACACATTATTGCAGCAACAACTGACCAAGAAGGAAGATCTTTATAAAGGCTAGGCTGCTGTGACAGTGCAGAGTCATCAGAAGATGGATGGAGACATTAAGATTTAAAAGGAAATATATGTAGGAAAATTAATTCCTGCTTTCAGTCCTGTCCCCACCCCCCCTTCTTGCCAGGATGCCGCCGTATAAAAGCGTATTGTATGTTCTCAGAAAATCAGTCAAATTTTAAGACTCCAGATGAAATAAACACTTCCTTTGGCAACAATAGGAAGGTTTCCTGAAGATTTCTAGAGGCATCACAGAATCCTAACTGAATTTGATAGATAAATCCTTCTTGCTGTTTAGTTCTTGGGATTGAGAGATGTTGCAAAGGTGAAGGAATGTTTTTAAAGGAATAAAATAGGACTAGAAAAAAACTATAAAAAGCTTTAAAACACACATTTTGAATGGTTGTGTTTTGGATAAAGAAAATAGTAACAAAGAACTGTACTTCTTATCCTTTAACCTTATTATGTGCTTTAGAGCAGCATACTTGTTCTGTCTGATATATCCTGCACATACAGTAATAAACCTGACAGAAAACATAGTGACCCTTTTGAATCCCTCCTGTCCAAATTATTTGAGGTCTCTCCTGGGACTCTTTTCAGATACCACACCTCAGCAACTCTTGTGCGGCAGTACAGGCCTCATCTCTTTGCTTCAGTCCAGCCAAGCTGCTCTTCCAGTGGTCCATCAATTGCTTTTTCTCCATGTTAATAGCCTGTACCTCCATACAAGCCTAGGGAAGAGAGAGTTGGTAGACAGGATGAATCTATACTGTGCTGGAAAACCAAATTCATGTTACAATGCAGTATTTTTCTTCTGTTCATCATATGCTGGGCAGGAACAGCTTTAATTAATAAGTGTCTGGTTTGTTGTCACACCAGATCACAAAGCATAGGTCTGCAAGAAAAAAAAACATGCTGAGAAGGTGGGGGAGGAAGTAGTTTACAGGCAGTTCTTCAGGGGAGGCGGGGAAGTCTCCATTCCTGCAAAGAGGAACCAACCATACAACTCTGGCCTAGATTGTACATACCACATGGGCATGAGCCAAAGCGCTCCGTCCTTTCCAGAGGGAAATACTAACCAGAAGTGAAAAAAGCACTCTCCTACCTCATTTACTGCTTGCCGAGTTACTTTTGTGTCCTCTGCCTGGGCCACAAACTGAGCTTCAAACAGAGCAATCTGTTCTTGTAGTTCATAGGCTTTTCTTGTCAAGCGGTCTACCAGAAGGTCCTGAAGAGTCAGAGCCAAACAGTTCAGGATGAGCAATATAATCTCAGTTTTAACCCAACTGTATTCTACAAGAATAACATAGGCTAGAAAAGGGATTAAATTGGCAACTGGATTAGATTTGATTCCTACTGAAACTCTTCCATTCGTATACAAATGACTCATAAATATGATAACTTTCAAGAGAATGAGACCTTCTTTGCTGATTTTTTATTACTCCATTTGTAGTGGTGAATTGATCCTTCAGATCAGCAGCAGCATTAATTCCTGTCAGCATGGATTATATTGTGCCACCTCTCCAGCAGCTGGGAATCTTAATACTTTATGTTTTAAAATCCTTTGTTAAAAATCATCTAAATCCATTTGATTTCAAATGTATGCATGCACTTCTGCATTAATAATAATCAGTGTCTTGCTGCAAGCAGAAGGCAGCAGAGGGAGCTCCAGCACACCAACCGGCTCAGTTCATTTTCAAAGTTCGCTTTTCATTGTGAAACTCATTGTGCCTCCGAATAATTTTGATACTTGGGCATGAGATACTTCTTCACCCAATATCTTTCTGCCCCCGCACCCCCTTTGCTTGAGTGAAGAGTGAATTACTGTCATAAAGCTTGTCAAAAACCTTTGGGCCGTACCTGCCCCTATCTTGGTGGTGGAGATTCTTCTCATTTTTAGAAAAGCCTGTGGATTTTTTTCAATTATTTGGGAAAAATATACCCACACATCTTCCATAATTCAGTCACAATAACCTTCCTTCTGACAAGGCAGCGTGTCCTCCAAGACTCACCACTAACTGTCATCTGTATTTATTTATTTTAAAGAAGACAGTTTTACTTGATACCTGTTTTTTCTTTTCCACCTCAGCCTGGACTTTCTCTGCCTCAGCCTTCTTTGTCGACTGTTTCATTAGTAAAATATTATGACGCATATCCTGGTCCATATTTTGCATGTAGAAGAGATGCAAGGCCAGGTCTTCAACCTGGGCCTGCATTGCAGAAACTGGGGAGGCAGGAGGAAAAATATTTACAGAGAAGTATGTTTGTAGGATACACTTAAACAGAGATAAAAGGAAAAGAAATATGGAAGAACCCAAAGCAAAACCCACACACGTAACAGCTAAATCAGCTCTCCCTGAAGTAAGAATTTACATCAGCTTTGGAGTATAGCTCCACAAGCAAAGCTAAAAATCTTTGTAAGCAATTCCTTGACTCCCAGCACGTAGAATCCCAGGAAATCAAAGAAGGGGCCTCAGGAGGCTGTGAATCCACTCCTCTGCCCCAAACCAGAACTGCCTCTGTCTCAGTCCATTGAATACTTCTCTAATTTTTTCAGTAACCTGCAAAAACATTCTAGGCAATTCCTTTTAATGCTTAGCTATGCCTGCCATTGCAATTGTTTTACTGTTTCCTATCCAAATGCCTACAACACAAAAAGAATGAGTCAAGTCCATTTCTTTGGCTGGAATGGGCTGCCACATGGATGCTGCTGTCGTACTCCTGGATGCCCCTCATGACCTACGATCTTTGCAATCTCACCACACCCTTACAGAGACACAGGCAAACATGACACAGTGATGGGAGTTTTCCTCCTGCTAAGCACAGAACAGCCTACCTGCCAGGAACGGTTTTCATTTGAGTCCTAAAGACCTTGTTAGAACATAGTCTTAGAAACAATAGAAATTACATGGCAACCAGGAATATCTGTGAAACTTTTAAATGAGTGCATTATTCCTGATTGATTTTACTGTGCTTTCCAATGCAATGCTTGACTTATACTCAAATTAATTTCTCCACATAGTACTAGAATTAGGAAATATTGCAAGGACTGCCTCAGTCACCTTTCTTGCGTTCATCTTCTGTGTTCTGACACATTTTCTTGTAGGTCAGCCTGAGGGCCTCCAGTTCCTCTTCCAGCTGCTGACGCGCTGTGGCCGTCTGAGAACAGCGGTCATGGCTCTTCTCCAGTTCCATCTGCAGACGGGCCAGCTGCTGCTGCGCTCCGTAAAGAATCACCCCAAGCTCTTCTCTCTGTACTTTGCCCTTTTTCATTGCTGTCCTCTGCAAACACAAGAGGAAACCAGCTATCTCGCTTCAGCTTGGACAGGGAAGGGCTGCTGTGGGAAGGCAAAGTAAGAATGCTGTATACCAGTTCCTGAAGCTCTAGGTTCACTTTTTCCATCTGCTTAGTAAGGTGATTCTTCAGGGCACCCTGGAATCTTCTCATCAGAGGCTGTAAAGAAGTACAGTGTTGATAAACTTTAGCATACTTGTGTAAATAAATTACGAAGAAACCTTACTGCTACTCCCACTATTAGATAAAACATCATATTTTCTGCCATAGACATTTGCATTCTTATTTTAGCTACAACCACTGTAACAAGTGAGAAGAGTTATATACTGGGTATTTGTTGACATCAGAAAGTGACTACTGAGAATATTTGAAAATCAGAAACATATAGGAAGGGCTACATCTGAGAACACGCCACTCATTCTTGCTGCAAGTACTTCTCTTTCAGGAGTACCGAAGAGTATCAGATTTGCCCACTACATTGCTTACATCTGAACCTGCAACTTTGGGGTTAACACTGAGTGAACAGACACATTCAGGAGCTAGTACTTTTGCAAAAGCTATTCTTAAACATGTAGTTTTAGCGTACAGCTAAGCCACTGCTTACAATTTACCTCACATGTTTTATACAAACAAAACTATTAAGTCTGCAAAGAAGAATGATGAGATTTGAGGACTTCTCACATGTTCTGGATCCAAGACAACCAGTTTTGTTTCTTCTGTGGTTTCTTCCCTTCTTCCACTTATTTCACGTTCCTCAGCTCCAGGCTGCTGGCATTCCTTTTCCCATCTCTGGTCACCATGCTCACTAGTAAGCTGACCAAACTGCTCAAGGGCAGACTCTGAATAGAGAGAAATGGGTTCTCCAACGTTACCTGGACCCCACCACCGAAAAAAAGAGAAAAATATAAAGACTTAGATTTCATAGTATTATGCCTCCAGCTGGACTAACAACGATCAGAAAGGGAGAAAACTAGAAACTCTGCCTGATAGATGGTATAAAGTATTGTACTGTTAATAAGGAACTGAATAATACCTGACTCTGTGCAGCTGTTTAACTCCACTGACAATGCAGATGCCAGCACAGGAGCTCCTGAAGATGTACGGGAAGGGTTTCCTCTGTCTGTTATTGGCTGCTCCATGTCACCCAGTTCAGGAGGACAACTGGCTATTTCCATTCTGTCTGAGAAAGTCTCAGGAGATTTTTCCTGAAACGCAAAATCCATCACCTGAAACAGCCTTTCAATCTAACTCTCTTTGCTCCTAAAAATCTGCCTATTTTTGTCATCATGAGACATGAACAATGCAAACGAAGAATCAACAAGAGCCCTTTGTTCTAAAATCAGCACACAGATACACTGGCAAAGCTGTGTCACTCCAGATTAAAAACACAATCTTTTCACATATTTAGCACAACAACAGAACCCCTCCAGTTTTGTCAAAGTTTTTTTATATTTTGTGCCTGATCAATTAGCTTCTCTCCATTGCAGTTCGGATTGGTTTTGTGTTTTCAGCAATAAAACTGCAGCAGGAGAATGTGAAGTTAAAAATACTGGTCATGCATTCTGTGATTATGATTATATATATTATTATAGTGTCTCACTTCTGCAGAACCCACAAACAGCTCTGTCGCTCCACAGACTTCTTTTTCTGCTGGAGGAAACGTCTCTTCTTGGTCCTCCAGAGGAACAAACTCTTCCTCTTCATTGTTGTTCCTGTTCTCTGCCTCTATGGCCTAGCCACAAGCCAGGCAAAAAGCAGAATAGTAGCGTTATAACAGGTTGTATACTTTGTTTAATGTTAATGCTACAGCATTGTAACAACTGCTTTTTGTTTTTCACAGGGTACAGAAGTTTAATTTACAAGTTTAATCTCATTCACAAAAACAGTCACCCAGCTAGCATTAAGATAGTAAAGATCATGACAAAAATTCTACACACCACACTTAATTTAACATGTGTTTCTAGCTTACATCCATTTTAAAAATGCCTTTAGGGATTTACTAAAGAAAGTCTTCCAGCCTGCAATACACGTAGCCAAATTATTATCTTCTTTCTTTTTAAAGAGACACTGTTTTATTCCATATCATCATTTGCCAAATTCAAATATTGTGCAGTACCAATGGAAGGAAAAAAACTCATCACCAGCAAACCCCAGAAAAAAAGCCTGAGTATGTGCATCTACGAAATGTGGATAACTTTCTTTTTAAAGTGCTTACTGCAGAAATGTGCTATTTAAGAACTGAGTAAGAAACACCTACTTCAAGATGCTGCTGACACATGGGACAGTAACTAAATTTACTTTCTAGTGGGGTTTTTTTTATATGCAGGGCAAGACTGCAATAATTGCTTGCTTGATTTACTTCTTCCCATGAAGCTGCTTCCATTAAGATGTTGCTCTGTAAGGAACACAAGGGGACATGCTGCCCTGTAAACGTTTCAAAGGAAATCACCTCCATTGCAAGATGCGATGGAACTCTGATTACATCCCGCGCAGCGGAGCCAAATTCCACCCCAGATCCCTCTGCTGCAGCACCGGGGGCCTCCTCCATGGTGCTGGGGCTGGCCTCTGCCTGCAAACAGAGCACAGAATCACAGAATCATTAAGGTTGGAAAAGACCTCTAGGATCATCAAGTCCAACCATCAGCCCAACACCCCCAGGCCTCCTAAACCATGCCCTGAAGTGCCACGTCTACATGTTTTTTGAACACCCCCAGGGACGGTGACTCCCCCACCTCTCTGGGCAGCCTGTGCCAGGGCCTGACCACTCTTGCAGTAAAGACATTTCTCCTAATACCCAATCAAAACCTCCCCTGACACAGCTTGAGGCTGTTTCCTCTCGTCCTGTCACTGGTGACTTAGTAGAAGAGACCAGCCCCCCTCTCACTCCAGCCCCTCTCAGGCAGCTGCAGAGAGCGAGAAGGGCTCCCCTCAGCCCCCTCTTCTCCAGGCTAAACCCCCCCAGCTCCCTCAGCCGCCCCCCAGCACACTTGTGCTCCAGACCCTGCCCCAGCCCTGCTGCCCTTCTCTGGACACACTCCAGCACCTCCATGTCCTTCTTGTCCTGAGGAGCCTAAACCTGAGCCCAGCATTCGAGGTGGGGCCTCCCCAGGGGCGAGCACAGGGGCCCCATCCCTGCCCGGCTCCTACTGGCCACACCAGTGCTGACACAAGCCCGGGGGCTGGTGGCCTCCTTGGCCACCCGGGCACTGCTGGCTCATGCCCAGCCGGCTGTCCCGCAGGAGAGGGAGTACCGGGTCAGCGCCCGGCTCCCCGGGTCCGCCGTCTGCAGGCCGCCCCTCCGCCGCGGGGCCGGGGCACGCCGGGGGCCGGGGCACGCGGGGCCGGGGGGCGGCAGCAGGCCGCAGCGCAGCCCCGCACTCACCCGCCGCCGCCTGCACCATCTTCCCGTTGCTAGGCGACGCGTCAACACCCGGTCACGTGAGCGCTGCGGACCGCACCACCTCAGCCCGCGGGGAGGGGGACTCAGGCCGCACCACCTCAGTCCGTGAGGGGAAGGAGGGGGGGCGCCCCTCGGGCCGCGCTACCTCAGCCCGCCGGGCCCGGGCGACGCCCGCGGCATCCCGGCCGCGCCAGCCCCGGTGCGGGACAGCAGGTAACGGCGCCGGGGGCCGGGCTGCGGTGTGTGTGTGGGGAGGGTCCCTCTTCGCCCTTCCCTCGCCGAGGCGGCCCCGCCTGAGGCAGCTGCCGGGCTGCCCCGGGGCAGGGCGGCGGCGGGGCGGGGCCGCCGGGCGGGCACACCCCCGCCGGGCCGGGCCGGGGCGGCGGCGGCGGCGGCGGCCCCCCGCGTTGGGCCCGCTGGGCGGCGACGGCGATTCGGAGCCCGCCCGATGCCGGGCCGGGCCGTCCGGCCGCGGGAACCGCTAGAAGTTTCCCCGGGTTCGTCTTTGCCGGTAAAAGCGCCGGGTCGGCGCCGTGCGTCGCGTCGCTCGCCGGGGGCGGGTTGAGCGGGGCGTAACGCCGGCTCCGTGCGGCGGGGGCCGTGCCTGTGGGCTGCGGTGGGGGTGCGGGGTGGCGGGAGGGGGCCCGGACGGCCTCTGCAGTGCCCGCGGGACGGCTGCTCGTCGCGCCTGTCACTGTCACACGCGTGAAGGAGGCGAGACACCGGGTATCCTGCCCGGCACCCCGCTCATGCGGGTTTTTAATCCTGCTCTTTGTCTTCCCGTCCTGTGTGTGTGTGTGTGTCCCCGCCGGAGCCCCACGCCGCGTGGAGGGTCGCGGGTGGGATGCTGCCCGCTGCCTTCGGAGCCCCCGGGGTGGGCGGCATGCTGCCGGCTCGGGGCTGGCAGAAAGCGGAACACAGAACAGTGCTCAAACTCGTATTTTCTGCTATTTTGGAGTGGCCGTGTACAGCTGGAGTATTCTTACTTTCAGGGAGTTGGTCTTCTCCCAGATTACCCCCGCATCTACCTCTCCATTCACCGAGTTCTGTTATCAGCAGAGAGGTGAAGATGGATGGTCTGAATCATTGAAAATTATTTGATGTATGGCCTTCAGGCGCTGCAGGGCGGGAATTGAGTTGATATATTGCTCACGGTGTTGATGACACTCTGTAAAATAACTCTGCTTCTTCCTCTCCGAGGTCTGCCTGTCTGTTCTGTTCTCGGACTGGTAGCTTGTCTTGCAAAGGTATTATGTTCTTAGTTGCCACTCTGAATAGGAAGTAATAAAAATGAAAGATCTTTTATGAGAAAATAGTCAAAATGTTAAGACCGGGACAGCTCAGGGTAAAGATCGTGGGCTTGCTATTTCTTTTGTGGAAGCCTCCTTTAGGTCAGTAGGCTGAGAGGAGCTCGTTCTGGTGATAACTTGGCTAAAAGCAGAGGTGTTTCTGAAAACTGCTTCTCTGACCCAGCGTTGGATTTGCCGAATATCTGGGTTTATGCTGTATGTCTCACTGTGTGGTTCGCATAAAGCTGGAGAGCCGGGTTGCGGCAGACCGTTGTTGTCTCTGTCCAGCAGGCAAGAAGGGAGCAGGGCATGGTCTTGCCTGTGGCAGGGTAAAAAGGAGGCGATTTCAAAGTGTCAGAGTGTCAGGGACACGTGGTCTGATGTCTGTCATGTTAAGAAAAGACTTTGCAATTAGTTCATTAATTCTGCTGCGAAACCAGGCTCCTGGGATTTTTTAGCTGCTGATATTTAGGGATCTAGTACTGTGAGCATTACCAGGCCACAGCTACAGGACGTTGGAAATTAAAAGCTATATGAAGTGTTATCTACTGCACAAGCACTGCAGTTAAATAATACAAAATTATGTTTAATCTTGGGATGGAGGGACATATGGCACAAACAATTTCTGAGCATTAAAGCATGTATTGTGGTTTGACTTTTAGTGCTGGAGGGGAGGTGAGATTTTTGTTTGCTTTTTTATGCATAAGCAGGTATGTCTGGGAGCAGCAGGCAGGCTCTGATGATAGCATTTCGTTTCCCTTTTTATCTCAGAGTCACAAACTTGCAGTATTTAGTCTGCTTTTCCTTTTTTACCTTCTCAGCTGAGATGCAGCTGAGCGAAATCTGTTCCACTGAAGTGGCTGGAATTGGAGTTGTGCGAGTGTCAGGATTTCAGCCTTCACTGGTAACTGCTGTTACTTTCCTTTACTCTGTACTCTGCGTGCCACTGCTGCACCAGCAGGTCAGGAATGAAAGACTTTTTGGTGACCTACATAATTCTCCCCATGAAATGGGATGACTTCAGAATGGCTCCCTATGGTAAACTCTTTTCCTTGATTTGGCTAGGTCATCTTAAATAGCTCCAGCTAATAGCTAGTAGTTTTGAAAGCTTCCCCCCCACCCCCCCTCCCCCCGCCCCCCGCCCCAATGTAGAGGTATCGCAATACAAAGGGAAGGTCGTTACAAGGGCTCTCATGTATACATAGAGAAGTATAGATCAAGTGAGTGACTAGCTGGGAGTTGCACAGAAAATCCAGCCAGAGGACTGGAAAGAAGCTGCGAGTCCTGACTCCTGGGCGCCTGTACTCTGTCTCTGGTCGCTCTGCCTTCCAGTGTGCTGTAACCTGGGCTTGAGCTGCCAGAGATGCAAACCCTGCGTTTGCTTTTCCCAAGGGGAGGAAGAGGCAGGAACTTCTGCAGTGTTTGAGACCTCCCTGGTACAGTGACTCTGTACTCATTGAATATCTAAAATCAAATGTAAGTTATTAAGGGCAAAAAAGAAAAAAGCCTGTTGCGTTTTTTCTTACTTAAGGCATTGCATGCTTAAATTTGGTGCCAGTGTTTGACAGCTCTTGTTTCTCCTCTGTGCCCAGACTTGCTGTAGGTCTCATGTTTCGCTTCAAGATCCCTGTAGCTTGGCTTATTTTGCTTGTAAATCTATTAAACTCTCGCACAGCAAATTTTCCCTTGGAGCTGCAAGACCTGCTGCCAAGCACAAAGTGCTCAGCAGCGTGACTTGTGGGCTGCAGCCGACCCCAAAGCGCAGGCTGTTATATGCCTCTATAGGATACATTTATTTGTGAGAGAAGCCTTGTTGCCCTGTGTGCTCATGAACCGCCCCGGTGTCAGCGTGTGCTGCACAGACCAGGAGTAATGTGCTGGAGCCTGTGTCGGCCCATGCAGGAGCCCTGCGTTGCCCTCCTTCGCCGGAATATAGGAATCTTGTGCAACCGGAGGCAGCAACATTTGGTCCAGCCGCGTTTGCCAAGGTGAGGGTGCGATCTGCCAAGCCAAACAGGATTTTGTTGTTGATAGGTTTGTGAGAAGGGGAAGGGCATTTCTAAGAGAGGCAAGCAGCCAGTGTTATTTGAGATGCTGCTGGCTGGAACTGGTCAGGCTCTTGTGAAGAGGCTCCCGGGGTGATTTCAGGAGTTGGCTCTCCAGCACGTTTGTGAGATCTTGTGTAGCTGAGAAGTGCTGGCATTGACTGGGAGAGCAGCCAGGGGCTGCGTGAACAGACTCGGTAGCTGTAGCAAAGATTTTTAGTGGTGACAGTTGATGTGTGGGAGAAGAAAATGTATGTGTGCTTAATAAATATTGGCACTCAGCAAGAGCTTATCAGCTAATTCAGTGCTGCAGCTTCTGGAGAGCTGAGTTGTCTCTGCCACATTGAAAAGAATCCCTTCAGATCAGGGGATAAATAGAAAATTAATATGAAAAATACATTTTTTCTGAATGGTGCTAATGTAATACTGACTTAGCCATAGAATAGTTCCTGCCTGCCTACCCAAGCTTGTGCAAGAGGCAGCAGCAATAGCTGCTTCTGCTCATGACCCAGGCCCCATGGACTGGGTGCACAGACATTGTCCCATGCAGAAAGAGGGTTCAGAATAGAGCAAGCCCTGAAGATTCGGTCTTTTTGTTACTTGCTGGTTTGTGTTGCATTAACCCCTGTGCGCTGGGAAGGAAACATACGTTCACAAGCTGTGTTTCAGAGTCTTCTGGGGTTGTACGAGTAGACTAGATGAGCATCAGACGTCTAGTCCACCAGCTGGCCCTAGCCGGGACCGACTGCCTATCTCTTTCTGTGGCCTGTCTTTGAAACCCCCCAGGGATGGAAGCAACCTCTTCAGGTTGCCCTGTTCTGGTACACCTGCTGTTAGAATGACCAGACTAGATATTCCTTGCCACAGTTCAATTGCCCTACTACTTCTCCTGTCCTCCATAGGCAGCTTTTCCTTTTTTTGGCAGTGACAATTCACATATGTAAAGACTTTTAATACATTTCCCTCTCTTTAATCTTTCCTTGGCAAACTCATTCCATGTCCCAGATCATTCTTGTCACTCTTCCTGAAACTGTCCAGTGAATGTTTTTCTTTAATGCTGCAACCAAAGCTATACAGAATTCCCCAGCCTAAGGTTAAAGGATTAATTGGAGTCTTGCTGCTGATATTTATATATCCCGGTATATTTGGCTGTTTGTTTGCAGCATTGTAGTGGTCTCTGATTTCTGATGCATAGGTCTTCTGCAAGACAAATGCAACAGACTAAGTTTCTGTGCTGGCAGGACATCATATTCTTTACCTCCTGTCTTTTTTTGTTTGTTTGTTTCCATACCTGCGTATGCGTGTGCCTACCTGCAGCGCCGTCCACCTGCACATCAAGGCAGTGCTGAAGCAACAGGTGTTCTGCAGGATCAAAGTTAATACTTCCCTTTAAATTCCTCTTGCTTTCCAGGGAGAAGCTTTTGATTTTTTACCTGTTGCTTTGTTCTCTCTCTACCAAGTAAAAGCTAATTAAATGTTGCCTCTGTTGGCAGAGGAGCCCTGTACCTCTGCCTGCATTCCTGAGAGCCCCTGGAGAGCTGCGGTAGGACATCATACAAGCTCTTATTTCATACGTGCATCTCCATCTGCTGTCCTTGGTAGGAAAAGCTCACTTGTGTTTTCTGAGGAAGCATTCCCTGGTCAACAGCCACAGCCATCCAATACCTCCTTCTGCCTTTGTGTATTTAGATTTTGCGCTTTTAGAGTTCTGATGTAATTGCTGACACAGCTAAAGGTCTAGATATCGAGGCTGGTTTATGTCTGAAAGCAAGACATAGGGCTCAGGGCTCAGGGCCTAGCTGAGTAGACTGTGCTGCCTACAAAATGTTGTGGTAACAGATGACGCTCTTCAGATGTGCCAGAGGCTGAGGGCCTCTGATGCCGTACAGGTTGCTCCACATCACTGCTTCGGACTCCCTCAACGCTGTGTTGAAATGGTGTGTTGTAACTTGGTGGTGGGAAGGAGAAATTGCAGCAGAGTTTACTGTCTGTATTCTTTCAGGGTACAACGAGAGGAAAGGTGACTTGCTCTTAAAAAAAAAAGGCAAATAACTTTCTCCAAGATATAACCCAGAGCCTGAAACAGTGCTGTGGTTTTTGGCAATCTGGACAAGAATGAGCATATGGCTCCATTGGTGTTTGTTTTTTTGGGCTGAGATGTGAAGATACGTGTTGTGTTTGGTGCTAGAAGGAGGCATGGGTGCAAAGGACTTGCAAAGTAATTCTCTTATCCTAAACACTTGCTGGGCACAGTGCATAGCAGGGTTGAGGCTTCTGCATTGAGTTCCAGCAAAGCCTGAAATGCAGAAACTGCTCGTGCTGTGATTCAAGCTGACAAATCTAGCGACTGCCAGTTAAACCAATAGTTTGTCCTTTAATGAAGGCTCTGTCAACTGCTTGGCAGTCTGATTTGCAATCTTCTGTATGTACAAACCTGTCAGAATCAAGACAGCTACTTTCCTTCCCTGCAGCTTTCACTCTGTTCTTCAGGAAGCACTGGTTTCTGTTTGCCCTCTCTGCCTTCTCGCTTCCTCGTTTGTCTGGAGATACCATTAAAACCATGTTTAAAGAAATCAGAGCTATTCAATGTTTGATGATGCTTGCTTTAGGCCCCTAAATGTTTCCTGCGTACAGTGCCCCTGATGGTACAAGTCAGGGCCTGTCTGCTTCTCTTTTTATTCCTGGCTACCCCTGTTGCGTGCTCTGCAGACTGTGGTGTGGGACTTGTCACAGGGAACACACTGAGCTGATCTCCATGCACTGCCCCTGGACCGGGCACTGTGGCAATGTGTGGTGTGTGCTAGGTCGGACTGGCCTGTTTACACAGCCTTACTTGCTCGTGAATACAAAGGAACAAAAGTAGATGTTTCTTCTTCTTGTGTACTTTCGGCAGAACAGAAACTGCCGTGCCTCTGATGATGGTCTGCTTCTCAGCTAGAGATGGCAGCAGCACGTAGAGCCTGCTCTGCATTGAATTGTGTTGGGCTCTCTGTGGGATTGCTTCGTGCAAGACCCACCCGTGGTTTCAACACATCAAGCCTTCCTCCTGATCTGTCTGCTAAATAACTTATAGCTTGGGTGACCCCTCTGGATGCACTGTAGGGCTCCTTGTCAACAGCCCCAATGAGGAGCACATCTCATTTGAGTACAGAGCTGATGTGGTGATTAGTTGGGGGTCATGCTCCACTGCTAGCTGAAGTTACCTATTGATAGATGAAATGTTTGCCTTGAGTTGGCGTGCCATACACTGCTGTTGGAGCCTGCCCACTCTGTTGAACATGGGTCTCTTGCCACTTATCTCTGAAAAAAACTCTATTTAACCATCACTGCTCAAAAAACCAAAACAAAACCCCAACGCAAAAACCTCAAACACGCAGCAGGATTATGCCAAAAATTGGTAAGCGCAAAATGAACTTGTTTTGATTAATGTTTTTGTAGAGATCAGTGGTTATTGTGGAAGAAGCAGCAGTCCGTTGTTTAATGTCATGGTCTCAGCAGTTTTTCTGTGCTGAAGGAAACCTCCAGGGCCTACTCTGACTCCCCTTGGCGTCCCCAGGACAGTGATACATTGGGCAGCTCTGCATCGCTGAGCTATTCCCTTAATGGGCAATCTTCAGTGACAAGCATTACTTTTCTGTTTCTTCCCTGCAGTAACTATTGAAATTACAGGGTTTTGCTGCCTTCATATTTCTTCGCTGCAGAGAAAAACACCCCAGGATTCTGTACTTCAGCATCTTTAAAATGTAGAGGTGATGTTACAGACGCAGAGCATTTGGAGGCTCTTGCTTGAGTTGTAGGATCGATGCAACAGTTGATGGGAGACCTCGTCTTCTCAGACAGCAATAGGCACGTGCTATGCTGTTATATTTATTCTAACACTACTCTTTCCCCCTTTTTGGCAGATCTTCTGAATTTGGCTCCTGATTAAAGCTGACAGATAATGGAAACATTTCCTTGGCGATGTCTCTGGGGCGACTCCTCCGACGTGCCTCTTCAAAAGCTTCAGACCTCCTGACCTTGAATCCTGGTGGTGGCAGCAGTTCATCTTCCATACTTGATGGGGAGATTATCTACTCTAAGAACAATGTCTGTGTCCATCCACCTGAGCTGCTACAAGGCATCGGGGAGCATCATCCAGGTGATAGGGTGTTGCAGACACTGCTCACTCATATTTTTTCTCTCTCCTGGGGGGGGTGGTGTGTATCAAATTCTACATCTTGGGCTCTAAAGAACGAAGAGGTACCAGCAGGGGACAGAGCAAGGCAGTCTTATGGAAGACTAAGGAAAGCCACCCACAAGCTGATCCATCAGCTCTTATTTTAGTAGGAAAATTGATGATGTTTCTGTTTTCTGGTCTAGCATGGATTTACCTGTTTCAGTAAGTCCTTTCGTATCGCCAGAAGATGGACAGTTGCCACCTGAGGACAGCAACTTCTGTTGCTCTTTGAAATATGTGCAATATTCAGGAAAGCCAAGTATCATCTTGTAACTGTCATTGCTAGAGTGGCCTCAACAACCATTGGTAAAGGGAAAGGAAGGAAAACCTGATTGTGGCTGCATGCACTGGAGTAGGAAATGAAGATAAATACTGCCCTGTGCCTTTATTCCCATCTGTTACTGCGCTCTTTCATGTTTTCATCAAAGCAAGCCGCGGCTACTGGCTTAGCTTCACAAAACCGATTATTCTGTGAACATTGACCCACACTTCCCTTTTTGTGTGTTTGACTCTTTTTTTTCTACTGGCTTTCCATGAACATTGTAGCCCTTTAGCTACACTAAGGTAAATATTCTTGAGAAAGAAATGTTTAGCTGGCACTTGAAATTGTTTAATTAACAAACAGTAAAGTTTTTCATGTGGCAACATATTTCAGCATTTATTCTTGATTAGTAATCCATCCAGGAAGTTTAAGTAATTGTATGTCATTTCTCTGTCCACTTGGGCCAGAGGGAATTCAGACTATTCAAAAGCTGTATGCGGACTTGAAATTATTTGTAAATACTGAATAACACCAAGCACTCCACCATTTATTTGGCAGAACTCTCTCCTGGTAAATAAAAGGGTTTGTTTTGCCGATGTGTAATGGTGGTGAAGTGGGGGGAGGTGGGGCTGGGCAGATTTCAGGCTTACGCTGTTTCCTAAGTGTCACAACTGATTGCTTCTTTGCTCTCTCAAAGGCTATTTGTGCTTGTACATGGAGAAGGATGAGCTGCTCGGAACCACGCTTATCCTTGCCTGGGTGCCAAACTCCCGCATTCAGAGGCAGGATGAAGAAGCCCTGCGCTATATCACTCCTGAGAGCTCCCCTGTCCGTAAAGCTCCCCGCAAACGCGGCCGCCACACTCAGGGTTTCGGCATTGTCCGTCAGGCTTCCCCCACTGAGCAGAGAGGAGCAGTGATCCTGAAAGGAGAAGACATCTTGACTGTGTCACAGCTTGTGAAAGATGTGGTTTACATCAGCTCCCCCTCTTCAGAAGGGGAGAAGTGCTGCCCCGCGGCAGACGGTGCCCACCAGTCCCCCCAGCCTGCCCGCAGTGACTCAGGAATCCTATCAACAATCAGTTCTCAGGAGGAACAGAACAGGTCGGAGCTGTCAGTGGAGGGGACAGAGGAAGGTCTGGACTGCAGACCAGAGCCAGGGGAGGATGAGGGCTCCTTGGAGCTGTCTGCTGATGACGTGAGCAGGGACAGTACTTTTGACTCTGATTCTGATGCCTTCTCTTCCCCCTTCTGCCTCTCTCCCATTAGTGAAGCCCTTGGGAAAAGCAGTAGCTCTATGTTTCTGGATAATGAAAGCAGGTGAGTGCATCCTTTTCTCCAGTTTCTGGGCAAGTAGCTGGTTGCTGAACTTGGAGATGCTGAAGAAAACTGAGAAGCATCACAGTGGCATTGAGCTGAATATCCTGTCTTGCTTCAGACACCTGTGTAGTTTACAGGAAATTGTTTGTCGGCCAGTCCTGCTTCTGCTCAGTGAACCCTAGCCCTGAACATTCACAACTGTATAGGTACAGTCTTTCAGGTGAACTATCTTGAGCCCTGGAAGCAGCATTACTAAATTAAAAAGGTCCTTTGTTGGTTTAATGGGCTCTGCTGAGGAGATACGCTAGTTACTTCTTGTGGAGAGCCACATCAAAGTGTCTGTCTGACTTCCGCTGAGCCATGGGTGCCTCTGCAAGGCACCGCATTGACATGAAGTCTGCATGTGTGAGCTTGTTTTGCTGGTGTTCAGAATGTGGTCCCACTTAAGACATATAAATATTAATTTTTACATGTCTAACCTAGATATTTTAGTCAACACTGGTATATCTAAATGTCAACGCTTCTCAATGGCATCTGCAGTAAACTTTACACAGGGGAAAGAGGGCACGTTGGCAAGAGAATAAGGAGCAGTAGGATACCTGTGTCACTTACTGTTTTGATACGCAACGTTTCTGGCTTTCTGGTCTGTTTTCTGTGTGGTGAAACACTCATTTCTATCTTGGGGAGGAGGATGGGCGTGCTGTGTTCATGAAGCACTGTGGGACTGATTTTAAGGATATAGATCAACTTTGAAACTACGCCTGAAATTAAGAAAAACTAGTTCTCCTTTGTGCATGTCAGTAATGTACAGTCTGCGTTAAGACTTGACATTTGAAGAGATTTTGCCTCTTTATTTTATGGGCTAATCTCAAGCCCAGAGAATGCCAGTAAGAGCGAGGTTTATGAAGGAGGTGTTCTAATTGATTCAGCTCTCTCTGGATATTTTAAAACACTTCAGTGCTGTGATCTCAGACTTTGTATCAGCTTTGTATTTGATATGTGTCCTAGCAGTATACTTCTAATTAACTGTGAACCCACAGGGTTTTCTGGGCTTGAGCTCTGCAGCAGCTGGGTGGGCAGCAGTTTGAGCAGCACCTCGGCCCATCCCATCCCATCCCATCCCACTGCAACTCTCCTCTGGCTGCAGAGGGGCATTGCAAAGCAGCTGCAGGGTGTGCAGGGTGGGCTTTTATGTTGAACAACATCTGTTTGACAGTGTCCCTTTTAGCTCTCCAAATACGATGCCTGACAGGTTTTTTTGACAACCGTTAACAGGAATGTAGATGGCTTTGGAAACTGCATAAATGTCATGAAACACACCCTGAAAAAAATTTACAGGGAGGCATTTGCATGATTAAATATAATTCCTAATAACTTACTTTATTTTGTTGGTTCCTAGGCTTTTGTCCCATTGAGACTGTGTTCTAGGACTGGGCTGCTGCTGGGGGTTGAAACTTTAGCTGAAACACTTTGAGAGAATGTGGAATTGGTTTAGAAATTTCTTGGCCTTGACTTAAACAGAAAACCCCCAAATCCACTGCAACCAAACCTCTGTTTGTTTAAGGTGTGTAAAACGTTTTTTCTCCTCGAAGCAGCACTGACTATCTGTGTGTTTGACCTGTCTGTGTCGCTCTGAAAATACTGAAGTTATGGGGGTTGGGGGAGGGTGTTAAGCATTTTTTGCAAATAAAGCATACTTAAAGTGCTTCTGTGAACATTTCTGTGTTTCAACAGTAAGATTCTTAAAGGAAAAACGTTCCTGACTTTCAGTGTGTGTGTGGAAGCCGTGGCCTCAGCTGTGGCCCAGTTCATCCACACACCCTGAGTAAGGGGTCTTTATTCCTGCTGTAGCGGTTAGAAGTGGAAGTAGTGAGGGACACATTCAGAATTATGTCCTAACTGCTGAAAACCAGGAGCCTGAATTCATCCTGGGGAAATCCCAGTCCTTGGGCTGGGCCACAAGGCCATGTGCTGTCCAAGGCGTGCCGCAGTGTCAGAGAGCTTTTGCACCCGACAGCGTGCGCGGGGAGGGGAGCTGGTGCAGGAGGATACCGGCGCAGTGCTTGGGGGCACAGCAAGTGGGCAAGGAGTGCTGTGGTTTAACTGTTTTGCAATGCTTACACTCTGAGCTGCTAATAGTGTCAGGGAAGGAAGGAAATACAGTTTATTGCATCTTCGCTACCTTGGCTGTGAATTCATACAGCATTTCCCTGTTGTTTCGCAGCGTGGCTCGGGCGAGCCCTCTGCCGGCTTTCCTTGCATGCTGCCGGAGTCCTGACAGCTCCGGCAACGCAGAGGCTGGCTTTGCAAACACAGTGCTCATAGTCCTCGTAGACTTTTTTTCTTTTCTCTTTTTTTTTTTAACTCCTCTGGCACCAGTCTGGAAGCCTTGTACAGTGCATGCAGCACTCATAATTTGCAGCAGATTAATAAAACAGACCTTTCATTGTTTGGGACTTCAGACTTGAAAGGCTTTTGTCCAGTGTGTCCATTTTTTATGCCAATTTGTTCTTCCCCATAGAGCCCCCTTGCATGATATCTGCAGGATCTTATGAACTGTTTGAATTAGAGATTTTGCATAGAATACTTTGCAAAAGTCTTGTCAAAAAGCATTCTCATATTCCCTGCGTTAATCCCAGCGTTTTTGCGGGGTGGGGGATGCTGTTTCAGAAGTCACTGCAAGCATGAGAACAGCTTCCTTGTTTCTTAAGAGGGGTTTTTTTGAGTGGGTTTTTTTTTTCCTGCTGGCTGCTTCCCATCTGAGCGAGAATTGGAGTGCGAACAAAGTTTGTGCTGCTGGCAGATTGTTTCAACTCCTTTCCCTCCCTACCCCCCGGTCACCACCTCCTCCCCGCAAAGAGGAACGAATGTTTCTGGTTATTTCCCTCTGCATTGGGGAGCTGTTGTAAAGAGAACTCTGCTTTTCCCCATGATTGTTTCAGAAGCTGAAGCAATGTGTTGCATGTGTGTTTCAGTCCAGCCATCTTTCTTGCCGCACAATTAGGTATTGTCAGAAATGGAAAAATGTGACATTGTGAAAGAATTAGGCTGTACATGTAGACTTGGATCAGATAAGATCAGGGTGGGCAACTTACATGGCTCAGCATGCTGCTTGCCAAAATATCCATATGACCAGGAGCTACCAGTGCCATATGCCTCTTGGAGCATCCTCTGAGAAGGTGGCCGGGCCTCCTGGGCAGAAGGGAGCCAACAAACACATACTGCTGCGTGCAGGACAGGGAGAGGGAGGAAGAAGGGAGGTAGGCTTGGAAGTGTTTGGGTTGCACAACCAGTCAGTCATTTTAAATCAACAGCTCGCCTTGTAGAACATAAGGAAATAAAAACATATCCATTGTTTTTTGTTTTTTTTTCCCTCTTTGCTTCTCAGTTTGACAGGCTGCCAGGGATCCCATGCAGCGATCGATGCTTTCCTCCCATTTACACAATTCCTCAGGCTAGGAGCTATGGGAGTGTCCCATCACCAGTGTACACATCCTTGCTTCTCTTTTTAGATGAGCCTGGCACTTCTTCTGCATAGTGCACTCATCTCTCATGGAAAGGTGGCTTTACTTGCTTGGGTTTTGTGTCCTTGTTAACTTTGGGGGCTCTTATCTGCTCATAGTACGTGGTTGCTGCAGGGAGGTAGTGAATGTGGTAAATGCTTGTATTGATAGTGGCTTTGTGATTGACTGCATTAATGTAGGAAAGGTGGGATACTGGAAATAAAATCATTCCATTCTGTTCCTTTTCTCCCATGCCACCGTTGTTTGCTGTCTCTCAGGAAGCATTTGCATTGTGCTCTGAAGGGCACTAATTCAGGACAACTGTACTCTATACCCAGCTTTGGCTTGTTGCCGCCCTGCTAAATTACTCAGCTTCCATTTTCCCCATCAGTAAAGTGAAACTAAAAGCCTTTTGTTACATCCTAGGTACCAAATAGCATCTGACACCTATAAAATGTCTTTCAACCAGTGCTTCTGAAGTTATTTTAATTGACCATGATATCAGATCTATACCAATCGGTTGCAGAAGTACTTAGTGCTCTCTAAGTGGGGTTGTTGGGGTTTTTTATGCTGTGCCAGAGTGATCCCTAGCAATGGGTGGTACGGCTGCTAAAGGCTTTTCACTTGGGTAATAAACTGCAGTTGCTGTTACCTGACGAGCGCCATATAAAAATGCTGAAGAGGGCAAATAAACGCTGGCATTGGTTCCTTCACTAACTTCAGGTTGGGATGTTGGTCGATACAGTCAGCATTTGGACTGAGAAGCCTCAGTGGTAGAATTGTATGAGTGGAGCTTGGGGCAACATCTGGCCAGAGGTTGGAGCTCTGCGAACAGCCCCACAGGTGATGGAATAGACGCCAGCTCACACTTTCACAGCAGTTACTTTGAAGGACAAGCAGAAGTGATGCAACCAATGTGGTCATAGATATCAATACAAGATGGAAATATCTTTCATAAGAAGGTGACAATTTTAGCAACCAGTAATAAAAATAATGAAACATTTTCATAATGGAGCTAAATGATGCTACAGTTGTCATGTTCTTTAGCAGACGTGAATTCACACAACAGAACTATTACAGATGGTCTAGGCGAAGCACACAACACAAGGAAAAACTCCTTTGGCATCATGGTTGATGCAATTTTTACAGATGTGTTGCACATCCTGTTGTTAAGCCTCTTCCCAGGGAGCTAATCAGTAAATTACCTTCTCAGGAGGGAGCGGAGGCGCAGTGTTATGGAGGGTGGCAGCAGCTGCAGGAGCGGGTGGTAACAGAGCGTACGGTGTTGCATCATGTTGTTTTGGCAGCTTACCTGAAAGGCTTAGTGCTGTTCGGACCTCTGCAGAATAAACAGGAGGCAAAATTATAGGGGAAATGAGCTGAAATTAGTGTGAACTGGCAGGAGCTCTGGAGTCATCAAGAGGCTGGGAATTCATTGCTGTTGTAACAGAGGTGATTATATTCTCAGAACCAGGGGAATTGGTCACAGACTTCCAAATCTCCTGTAACTTCTTGCAGCTTCTTGTGTCACGCTACCTTACTTTTTATGATTTCAGCCCTGGGGATGAGTGCACAGGGTGGCTCGCTGCTTCTGGTTCAGGCTCCAGTTGCCCACGACATTGCCTGAACTAGTGCGATTTATGATGTAAGAGACCAAAGCACCTAATTCCATTTGTACCCAAACCAATGCCCAGGAAAAAAAATATCCCGAAATACTTCTTCCATCAGGAGGACAGTTCTTTTTCCTTCTCTCTGAGTTGTGGGGTTGATGTAAACTTGATCTAAGGCAGTGCTTCCAGGTGGTCTGCACAGAGCTGGGTACCGGGAAGAGGAGCTGCCCTCAGCTGTTCACTGTCAGCAGTGCTGGGTAATCAATTAAAGTTTTTACCAGCTGCAAAGCTGAGAAGGTTGGACAGATCCAAGAGACTGTGGAGGCATACGGCTCTATCTCGCTTTATATAAATATTTGAACAGCAAGAACATTAATTATAGCAGGTTTGTTTTTTCCCTCTGTTGGTTTGCTGCCAGATTTCTGTGGAAGAAAATAGTGACAGCTAACATGAGATCGGGAATTGCAGCTAGTGCGATCGTGAAGCTATTTGTACAGGATTTCAGGGGAGGGATAGTCAGTGACGAGAGCAGGTGATGCCTAAGAAAGAGATCCCACAGCCACACAAACAGGAGTGATGGAGGAAGAGAGAGGAACTGTTTTGCCTCCTGCCCACACCCCCCACGTTTGTGGGGCACCAGGCATTGTTGGGGTTCACTTATGAGGATGGGGATGCTCTAAACTCCCACTTTGGATGCGGCTCCACTCTCAGAGCCCCTGTGGAAAGGGACCATGGGGTGAGCAGGGGACTAGGCTGTGGCCGGGCTCTGTCCCCCCTGGCTCGGCACCCCCAGCCCTGCTGCCCACCCACCCTTTGGCAGAGCAGCCGTTCTCCTCCCAGCTGGTGAAGCTGAGGGCCTGTCTCCTTCCCAGCCCCATTCTGCCTCGGGAGAGCCGCGTTGGGGAGCACTTTGCCCAAGAGTGCAGGTCCAGTGCTGCAGCACCCCCTGTGCACCCCTCTGAGGGGCAGTGGCTCTGTACCAGTGTAACTGGTGTAACTGCAATGACACAGAATTATTTACAGAAGATTACAGTGTGGGCTTGTAGTAGAGAAATAAAGAATTTCTAAGGGAGCGCAGGGCTCCTCTTCCTGAGTGGGCAGTGGGTTTGTATGGAAAGCTGGCGTTACAGACCAGTCTAACTGCAAGAGCCGGGAGATCTGGTAGGCAGGAGCAGAGTAAAATACAACAGTGGCTGTTTTTTTCCGGAAGGCATTGCAATAAAGTGCCTTTTCCCAGGATATTCTTGTATTTCTTCTGTTACTTCTTTATACAATCGTAACGCCCAGAAATCCTAATTGAGTGTGGAGATAAATGGTGCTGGCAGGTGTCCATAGCTTTGTGAGGGAAGAATTGCATTAACCGGATCAAAATAAAGAGCACGTCCCCTCTAAAAGTACAACAGTATATGCAAATAAATCTGCATAGTCTCTGTCTTCTTGGCTCAGTCCTCGCAATTATAACAGCATTAAGCATTTACAATAACTCTGAAACATGCTTTTAGTCAGCTCTCCTTTTTCCTCTCCCTTTTCTGCTACTTGAAGAAAGCTCTCCCCTTGGGAAATCCGCATTGTATTGTGGAAACAGTGAAATTCTCTCTGGGTGGTGTTGGCTCTGCTAATACTGGGTCAGCAGCAGTGCAGAGTCCGGGGAGTTGGTTAACTTTGTCTGTCAGTAAAAAGTCCCCCTGAAATTCCCAGTTCATTGCTTAGAGCTGAGAATATAAGAACAAAGGTAATCTTCAGGGCTTTCAAGGGACCGGGGTTTTGAAGGCTTTATTGTAATTAGCATAATTAGTGCGGAATTTTATTTTTGCATGGATAGCACTGAAAGAAAAAAGCAAAATAATCCATTGATTTTAAATATAAAATAAACACTGGTAAGAAAGGTCCCCTTTTCCCGTCTGGAATAGGCTGAAAGGCAAACATTCTTTTGCAGGCTTTGCTGAGAAATCACTTTTTCCATCTAAGGAATTTTTTTTTTAAGTGTTGCATTTCGATTGATTTATTAATGAGCTAAAGCCTAGGCATGAGGTGCCCCTTCTCTGTATGGATTGTAAAAATCTGCCATTCAGCTTTTGGAATATTTTCCTTCCTTAAAATGAAGGTAACATTTGCATCATTGAGCAGCATACGCTCGGGTCTAAATGATTTGTTGTGTTTGGCTTCTCAGGAGCTGTGTGTATTTTATTCATAAGCATCGAACTGCTAATTCTGCCCCCGCTACCTCACTGCAACAAGAAGTCACAGAGAAAAACCTTGCGTGGGTTTTCCCTGAGTAGCCTGCACCTGTCTGGAAGTTTCATCTGTGAAAAGCAGATTGCTTGTCTTTTAACTGAAGGTATGCGTGTATCACATTCCAGACTTCAGTTGGGGAAAAGAGATTAAAACATACGTTAATTCGCTACAAACTTCTGAATTTTTTTTCCTCTCCTTCCCATTTACATTCAAAATAATTAACTCAAGATTTCTTATTTTATTTTGTTTTCTTTTTGGTTTCATTTACAGCAGTTGGGGGGAACCCTTCAGAAGTAAGCAGGGCTGTTTCTGTAATGCCCCCTCTTGCTGGCTAAAATCGCTCGGCTTCCCTTCAGGCCACGAGGACTTGGAGGAATGAATTAGGACAACAAAGCCCCCAGTGTAGTGAGGCTTCTCGCTCAGCTGCCACCCTCCTCGGCGGAGCGGGGCAGGAAGGCAGCACCCAGCACCGCTGCAGAGGTGGGTCGTCCCGGGGCACCGGCCACTCCACCGCACAGGTTGCTTTCATCCGAGAACGGACGGTGAACAGCAGCAGAGGAGGACGTTGTATGTTCTACCTGCGCTGGGCGGTGGTGTGTGCTCTGGCAAGGCAATCGGGGTGCTGTAAAAGCGGATTGCAATAGCCCCATAAAGCATAACAAATTGTTTTGATCTTTATTTCTCAAGGACAAACCAATTACGCCTATCAGAAGGCAAAGCTGCATAATCGGGTTTCTTTGAGTCCCTTGTTTTGTTGTGTTAAAATGTTTTATTTGTCGGGGTTGTGTTCGCAGAGTTGATGTTAATTCAGAGCCCTGTCCCTGAGTGTGAACTTGCTGTTACAGTCCAAGGTCAGAGGGGTAGTGTAGAAGTTGCTGCCGTGCCCGCAGCATGTGCCCGTGAGGTGGCCAACATGTAGACGGCTGGTAACTACAAACCTTCTGCTCTTTTCCTGTACTGGGGGGGAGGGAGGGAATCCAACATTTTTAAGAGGTAAACAGCTTGTTCTTTGAATATCGTTAATAACATTAACAATACAAAGGGTGAGTAACAAAAATACACTGACTTTTAGAAGCGCTGTTGAATCTGCTTCCTGGTGCTGAGCATGAAAGGATACAATTATTTTTCATAACCTTTTATTTTCCCTTTACGACAAGCTAAGCAAAGCAAGTTTGTCAGAGGCAGAGTGCTCCTAATTTGGTCTCCAGTGACCTCTGCAGCCGTGATTGGCAGTCTGATGTCAGGAAGGAACTTGTGCCTGTGAGATAGAAATGAGCAGAACAAATGCCGTAGGACAGCTTGGGTTCCCTGGAGGACGCAGGCTAAAAAAGGTGAAAGAAGTGCAATTACGGGAGGTTTTCAGCACAGAAAGTTAATTAGCTACTAAATAGCATTTAGTGCAGTTCAACGTGGGGAAATTTATGTTTTGAAAGCAAACAGATCAATGGAAAGCCTGTGGAACAAGGTTTTGGAAAGTCCATGTTGACATTCGTGTACTTTGTACTGTGAAGTCCTGGGCAGTTGTTCACAGGTTTCCCTAACAAATAGGAAAAATTGTTAGATTTGTTTCCACGCGTGTTTGCAGACGTATAGATGCGCTTCCACATGAGGATGTTTTGACATTTAATTTCAGAGATTCTGGGTAGGCTTTCATCCAGACCATCTAACACCTTTTTCTCTATTCACTGAGGTCAGTGTAAATTAATTCTGTTCGGGCTCTCTGAGGCAAAGGAACTTCAAGTTCCAAATATTTTCAGCCGAAGGGTGAATTTAACACCATTCTTAACCTAGTTACTCGTCTGTGCTGATCAGATGCAAGTAGCTGGTGCGAGTGCAGCGTTTCAGTCAATGTCCGGCCCTGCGTGGCCACGCTCCTCTGGAAGCTGGTGCCATCCCGCCCTGTCCGTCCAGTCCCCCTCTGCAGTGTGACTCGGAACGACCAGAAATATTTTGACAAATTTTTTTTAACCCCAAATGACCGATCTGTTTTGTTTTGCATGTCTTTTATATGTCGCTGAAGTCAGCATGTTTCACAACTCATTATGTATGTATATTGTCAAGGACACTTTTTAATTGGAACAATAGATTTGGGTTCCAGCTGCCTGGTATTACCTCACTTTGTACAGTCGCTACACTAAATTTTTAGGCGTTTCAGAATAGCTTTGAACTTTTATTGATGGAATATTTATTTGAAGCTATCCGTCTCAGACATTTTAGGCAGCTGATGCTGCCATGAGCTGTTTCACCTTGCTGGAAAGAAAAAGGAACCTAGAAGGTCAGTGCCTGTGGGGAATATGGAGAAACAGAGAAATGCTAACCCCTGGGGAGGAAAAGGGGCATGTAATTTCCATTACATGGACACTCATACATTATGATGATACTTATTGTCTGTAAATGATGCTTCACAAGCCAGCGTGCAGGAATAGCCCAGGCTGTAAGCAAAGCTGTTATCAGCGAAGGTGTGCTTTAGTACAGTGGTGATGGAGAGCCAACTGAGGAGGGTTTGGCTCTTGCAAGAGGCTCTCTGGGAATCAGGTGGTGCACGCTGACAGCTTTGGTAACTGCCTCATCACAGCTATAATCTTCAGCCCCTTTCCCTCTTATAATTACATTTGTCACATCGTGTCATAAAATGAGTTATTAGATCGTTGTTGCTGAAATAGTCTTCCCATGTAATTGGTGCAGGTCTCTGCCCTGGCTCTATAACAGAAATAATAATTGGTTTTATCTCTCTTTATGCTGTAGGTGTGTACAAATGCTTTGACCAAACAGTAAGTCAGGTCCCTTACCACATTACTGCACGTCGAAAGTCTCACTTGCTGAGTGTGGCTGACCTCGGATCAGGCGTGCGAGAGAGTTCCCGTGCGGTGGGAGGAGGATGGTAGCTGCCTTATGCAAGCGCTTGCTTTCTTAGTGGCTGCAAAAGCTCAGGGAATGTAGATATGGTTGATTGCTGTAGTTGATTGTTGAGTGGAGAAAATACATCACCGCCTGGTCTTGCTCACCAGGAAGAATGAGATGCATTTTGAGACAAAAGAATAATGAGACTTTAGCGAGGGGAAAAGACTTAAGTGGAATCATGAATATGTCAATGGGTTTCCTGCCTCAGGTTTTGCTAATCCTCCTTATTTTGTTTTTCCCTGTCCCTTTTATTCCCATGGACCATCGCACTTGTCCTCCTGTTTTGCTAAGCAGTGCTGTGTACTAGCTGAGCTCTGCTTTTTCGGGATCCTGCAACCTGAAGTCTCTCTGGAATGTTCTTCCAGCTATTTCCCTTGCAGTGCTTCAGCTCCCTGCTTTTGCAGGGCACTCGAGTATAAATTCCTCATCTAACAGATATAATAGTCTGACAAACAATAAATTGGAGAATTATTCCCTTGCATGTGCATATCTTGTGTGCCTAGTTAGAGGACTCCCCAAAATCCATGAAATTAGCATTGATCATACTACTTGTTGTTAGGTAAGTGCAGGATGATCTCAAAATTATTTTTAAAAGTAGTCCAATAGATTAGAATAATTTCAATTATTTTCAATCAACATACACAGGAAAAAGTAATTTTAAACACAGTGAGTTTTTTTCCTTAATTTCCACAGTGACTAAGAATGCACCAATGTATGAGGTGGTACACGCTCTGCGTCTGTCCTATGTATGAACGTATGTGTTATCAACCTCTCTGAAGGACATGGGGTGCACAGATGTCTCTCTCAGATTTCATCTTCTGCATCAGTGAAGACATTGGAATTTTCCTGGGCTTCACTCTGAGGCACCGTGCTTACACTCACAAGCTTTTTGCTGTCCAGAAAGGGTAAATCCGCTTACACATATTGCTTCAGTTCTCTTCTGTGTATGTTGGATGCGTGTACAAGCTTGTAACTAGTGGCTTAATGTGAACTGTAAACATCTGTCTTGAAGAAGCTTTTCTAGAAAATATAGCATTGCCAGCACCTTTGTGACTGGGCTCTCCAGCCTCTGAGTTTTTGGGTAGCTACTTGTGTATCTGGAGCAGATTTTGGTTACATAGCAAGTAACTGCAGCTGGCAGTCCCGGGACCAAAGCGAGCCTGCCCAACTGTACTGGTAACTATCGTTTCTCGGCAGTCATCTCTCTGCCATTGGTCATTTGAGATGATGCTCTTGAAGAATGGGCATGTTGGACTCTGTGACGAGGGAACTGCAGGGACAGTGATACAGCCAGTGTGTCTTCCAGCGCTTTGTCGTACTGACCAGTTCATCTTTGCAAGAGTTCTAGAAAATGGGTTGCCTCTGCTTAGTCTTTGACCTAGTTTGAGTCATCTCTTCCAGGAAAATCCTGTGTAACCAGCTGTGGCTGTTATGAAGTGTTGCTCCATAAATACCAGCTGCTTATAGCAAGCAGTCCAGCACAAGTGTCTTATACTAGGACTCCTGTTACTTCTGCATTAACGTGAGATACTGAATGCTGTAGGAAAGTGTTGTATTTTGCAGCTTTATCAGAAAGTAACGCTTAATTTCACAAAGGCCACTACAATTTTCATGGAAAAATTCATCAGGTGCAGGTGATAGTGTATAGCCGTGCTTGCGAGACTGGAAGTATCGTCTACCATAGAAAAACTGCTGTTGATCTTCTTTCAGTGAGTTTGGGTATGTTGTATGATCCCTGCTCACATGGCGATATTGCCATGTCACTTCTAAGACCTCAACCCCCGAACGGCTTGAATGTAAGTTTTGCTTTGATGCTCTCTTTCAGAAAAAAATGGAGCAGCAGAACTTTACGAACAGAGTAGTGAAGCCGCTCTTCTGGCCGAAAGTAAAACAGACTTCATCTCATCTACATAATGCTGCAGAGCTAGAGAAGGGGGCTCAGGGATTTATTTCCCGTGTGTGTGGGTGCTAAGGTTTTGAGTCATACATTTGAACTGGGGGGCTCACAGGGGCTTGGTTAAAAATTTAACCCACAACTAACTGGGATGTCCAGAGACCTGTCCATTGGAATGCAATGACCTGAACCATGGGTAGATGCTGCAAATAAGGCTCGTCCCTGTGGAAGAGGCACTGTAGCCAGGCTTGGAAAGCATACTGATGTGGTGTGCTGCAGATGCATGCTGAGTGTGTGATTTTCAGCGTTCAGTGCCTACATTGTTAGATAAGCGGATTAGAAAACATTGCATAAAGTGGCATTGCAGGGGGCTGTCTTTATACCTGCTACTTGCCTTGTTTTGCAAACCCTGATTTCACAGCGGAACCCATTCAGAGCTTGCGCTGAGATTGTTCATATGTATTGGCCTTTTTAAGAATCAAGGGGTCACAGTTTCAGATTCACTTAATTCTCAAAGTAGTGATATTTTTCTTTTGGGATCAGTGCTGGTGGTGGGCATGTGGGTTTTTTTAATCTCAACTCAGTTTACTCTTAAAGAAAAATATCTGGGATGCATGAGCTCCTAGCATATTGGAAACGGTTGGGTTCGCTTTCTCTACTTCGCAATGGGTTAAAGAGCTCATGTATAATTCCCCACTTCTTCACTCTCTGAAGTTTCAAGTTTGCAAGCGGAATCCATTGTCTGAAGTTTATACGCATGAATCCAGGCTTGCCAGGTCCACTTGTGAAGGTGTAATGAGAAACTCAAGTTCAGGGAAATACCTTTGGATCTTACTGGTCACTGAGGGAATTTGCCAGATGAGATCCCTAATCAATGCTGCTGTCTGAATGCGCTCACTCCTCCTGTCCCCGGCTGGGCGCAGAGCAGCTGAGCTGCATGCTGAGGAGGTTGCTTGAGCTGTGGGGCAAGAAGCCTCTTCCTTTGGAAGTTATTCACTGAGTGCCGCTGGAGCTGCTGAAGCAGCCTGTCAAGCACCTGTGCTTCTGCAGTCATGTTTTTTCAATGGCCCAATGTTTTCCATCCCAGGGGCTTATCAGTCCCAGAGGCATAATGGTTTGGAGGGGTCCTGCAGCTTGGGGCTCTGTGGTGTGGGCTGGAGGGCAGGCAGGTGCCTGCTGGACTGATGGGATCCCCAAACTGGTCTTTGTGCTGCAATGAAGGAGCAAGGGACGGGCCGTTCCTCGGATCAGTCTGGGTGTTCCCACTCTGGGCTTCTTAATTTTGCTTTCTCACAAGTCAGTGTTTTGAGGAGTGGTTTTCACTCTCCCCAGTTCTGTGTGGAATTTGGGATCAGACCAAAAATAGGATCATTTTTGGGGATGCTGGGAACTAAATTAAATTGAATAAAAACAATTTAGTCTCTTATGTGGGCTGTTGGTTATTGACTCAGACCTGCACTGAATTCCAATTTCAGAGCTCTGTTGAAGGATTTTTAACTTGGAGCATTTGTGGTTACTGCATGTAACTGCAGTCTTTGGCTGATGTCTTGCGGGGCTTTCTTCCTCCACGCTCTTGTCTGCAGGGACACATGTGACAATCGCATGACCTGCTCCACCAGCTCTGCCTCCAGCCTCGACACCAGTGCCCAGTTCCAGGAGAATAATGGGCAAACACAGAGCACCAGATGGGACGAACAGCAGAAAGTGTTTGCCCTAGAGCAGGTCTGTGGTGTCTTTAGAGTGGACCTGGGACAAATGAGATCCCTTCGCCTCTTCTTTAGGTAACGTATTATTGTGTGTGATATTTATGTGTGCTCTGGATCAGTGCGCATTGGGTCCTGGAGGCAGATGGCTTGTGCAGTCCTCCTTGGAAGTCTTCCCGTAATGGTTGTCTCCAGGAAAGCAAGTGTTAGCCTTCCCCAGAAGAGCCTCTAAATTACAGTATGGGACTGAAAGGATTTTTTTCCCTAGTAAGGTAAAGGTTGCTCTTAGCCGTCTTACCAAAAATGTTTAAAATAACCTGGATGTATGGAAAAATCTCTCTTTATCTATGGTACTTTCTCCCTTACCTGCCCCTCACCAGGGCTCCTCTAGGGTCTTGCTGCTCTTAGCCTCTTCAGTTATCTTTCAAATTATTACAAAAGTTATTGAAAACATTTTTACTCTCTCTTTTTTCTCTCACTCCCTGCTTCTTTATACAATGCTGGGTACAACCAAGTCAGGTCATCGCTAGGAGCTGACTTCGTGTGCTGCCTTAATGCTGCTGAGGCAGACTTTTTGGGTTTTTGTTCTCCAGGGAAGACTAAATTTAATTCCTTCACATGGTGAAAGGGTAAAAGTGTGCTGTTACCTGGCATGAATAGAGCTTCTTGGGGAAAGTGGTCACTATGGCCATGTCGTAGGACCATGGAATATCTCAAGTTGGAAGGGACCCTTATATGGATCATCGAGTCCCAAAGCTGTAAAATTACTTCGGCGCTCTGTTTTAAGGGACAACTTGATGCTACACTTCTTTGTAATTTGGTTTCCACTCTCTCTCATCTGATGTTCCCTCTTCTTGCTGGGCCCCTCATCATCCTGGGTAATAAGTGCAGGTTGTTCCCCCCCTTTGTTTTGTCCCACAGCGATGAGGCATGCACCTGTGGACAACTGGTTGTCGCAAGCAGGGAGAGCCAGTACAAGATCTTCCATTTTCACCATGGTGGCCTGGATAAACTGTCTGAGGTGTTTCAGCAATGGAAGTACTGCACGGAGACCCATCTCAAGGACCAGGTACCTGAGCAAGGCTCATGGGACAAAGAAGGTTTTTCCAGCAGATGTTTCACACTTCGGTTTTTAGCCAGGGGAGTGTGCTGGAGAAATGAAGCTGTGAGTTCATGTCACCAAGCCAGGCAGAAAGCTACAACACATTGGATGTTGTTTAGGATGCAACTGTAAGTCAGATGTGAGGTCTTTTGTACATGCTCATCCCCATCCATTCCTGTTCTACCTGTGGAATATGAGGGAAGATAATCCAGAAGACTTGCTTAGGTAGTTATTCTGTTAGACCCCACAGGTCAGCACTATGCTTTTGCTTTAGGCACATAGGTGGCTGGGAAATCTGCAGTGGTAGGTCTGAAATTCTGTCAGAGTCTTTCATCCATTTTGTGAAGCGTAGCACACTGCATTGGAAAATGTTTTGACAAGGCATCTTGCCATATTTTGTTCAATCTACATACAAATGTGATAAGAGCTCTTTAATTATCTGTTTAAGATACTGTATGTGCTTATTAGAAACAGTGATTTTTAAATTTCCATCCTTCCCACAGAGCCCCCTGCTGCTTTTCTTATTATGGTCGCATGGGCTCACTTTTTGCATTGAACAACCTTTGATTTTTAAATTAAATGTCAGCTGCAGTCTTGCACTGGGATCATGAGTGCCCTTAGAGAGCCTGGCAGTGCAGTTCCCTGCTTGCCTAACAGCAATCCCTTTGTATATGGCCAATCATATGTAATTTATTGCAGGCATTCCTGGCAGGGTGAAGTTTTGCTGTAAGCAGCATTAATTCAGTTTCAGGTCAGGGATAAGATTGGGGGAGGAATGGAAACAATTTTTTTTAAGACGAAACTGTTTTGTGGGACTCAGATTTTTAATTATTCTAATCACTCTTGCTATTGTAATGGTTGGAATTTAAAAAAAAAAAACTTCCCAAGTGCAGCGCCTCAGTGCTTAATCCTACACGAACCATGCAAAAAGGTTTTCCTGCTCTGAAAATTGTCAGGTTTCATACTCTGCTGCTATCTCTGGCTCCTACTTCCAGTTATTTTGGTTTGTTTTTCCCCGTTCAGCAGCTTACTGATGAGAAAACGTGTATGCAGTTCTCTATCCGCCGTCCCAAGCTGCCCTCCTCAGAAACCCACCCAGAGGAGAACGCATACAAACGTCTTGATGTATCTGCCTGGCTCCATCACCTGAATGAATCCGGACAGGTGGAAGAGGAGTACAAGCTGCAGAAGGTGAGAAGGCTGGCTGCTGCGGTTTTCTTTCCCTCCTACCACAGAGTGCAAATCCCCAGGTGGAAGCTGCAAGAGTTTGCTTTCATGCTGGGGACAAGAACTGGGCATTTGAGAGTATAAAGACTGGCATACAGTGCTTGGCTGGAGGTCTTGCTGGGACTGCAGAGGACTCTGCTACAGGCAGGATGGTAGAGCATCTCTGGGACCCAGGAGGGCAAGCTGTCCAGCTTCTGCTGCCAGTTGGAATCAGTAAACCAAAGTGTCCACTGCTAGATGTGTGTGCAAAATGCAGTGTGAGCAAATCGAAGAAAGAAAAATTGAGATTACTGGATGAAATAATGCAGAGCTTGCAGGGGACCACTGGGTCCAGGTCCTGAGAGAGAAGTTTGCAGTGAAATGCAGTGTCTCCAAGATTGGGGATTAAGCCGTGACATGAGAACGACACGTTAATCATAGAGCCTCTCCAGGGGGGGTTATTGACATTGAAATGAGTCCGATTTGTGTCTTGTCTGGGAATAGAAGGCCAGCACTTTCCCTCTAAACATGTGCAAATTGCAGGAGCTTGAATCAAGGCGTCACTTGTCAGGAAAGAACTGCAAAGCCACCAAAGCATAGTAGCAGGCAGTTTCTTGTTGCTGTTTTTGGGAATGTTAAAACTGTACCAGTCATAACTTTTGCTCCTTCTTCCAGGCCATTTTCTTTGGTGGGATTGATATTTCCATCCGTGGGGAGGTGTGGCCTTTTCTGCTGCACTACTACAGCTACGAGTCCACCTCTGAAGAGAGGGAGGCACTGAGACTGCAGAAGAGAAAAGAGTACTTTGAGATCCAGGAGAAAAGGTAATAGAACCAGCTTCATCCTCTGCTGCTCATATCTCCTCAGGCCTGACGTCGCAGTAGTACTGCTGGTGTACTGCTGGTGACGTGCAGAGTCTCTGCCTCCATCGCTTCAGGAGAAGCTGATTGGAGTAGAGAAGTGAGAGGGGTGGTAAAGGAGCTGTATCAGGCCCAGCTGACCTCCTGAGGGTCTGGAGCTAATACCATGTAGCTCAAATATTGTCTTACTTGGGGTCTTGATACAGGCTCGTCAGTACCACGTAGGGAAGCTTATCTCACAGGCAAGGCTACAAGCTTAGCATGCTTGGTTTAGAACACTGAAGGTGAAAATGGGATCTTACATTTCTTTATAAATATATCTGGTTGAAAAATAGGGAAGAAGGAATATCCAATGCAAGAACTGTATGTTAGAAACTAGATACGGGTACATTTAAGCCAGAGAGGGGCAGTAGTATTATTAATTAGGAGACAATCAAAAGAGAGTGGTGGGTTCTGGTGTGCCACCCACAAGGAGCAGTGGAGAGCAGAGTCCAACTGCTTCTGAAGTGGAGTTTATTGCAGAAAACACATCATATCATCCCATTTATAACTCAGGAGGCTCCTTCTAGTAATCTATTTGGTCAGAAAATCTGCTGTTCTGAACAGACCTGCTTGTCTGTTTTTCAGGTCTTGAGACACCTTTGTACAGGACTAGTTTTTCTCTGAAAACTAAAGCTGAAATAAGGCTTTTTGTTCCTTGTGACAATCGTATTCCTGTCTTAGCAATGCATTCCTGTTGCTGCTCAATTTTCAGGCTTTCGATGACTCCAGATGAACAGAAGGATTTTTGGCGTAAAGTACAGTTCACAGTAGATAAAGATGTTGTGAGGACTGACCGCAGCAACCAGTTCTTTCGAGGGCAGGACAACCCAAACGTGGAAACTATGAGGTGAAGTGTCTGGTTCTGGTGTCCCAACCAGCGTGTCCTACTGAATGTATAGAAAACTCGGTAAGCCCCCCCGGCCCAGGCTACCTAGGTCGCTGCCTTGGGAACACTGAAGAGCACCATGCTCTGGTACCAAGTGATGCAAAACCAAGGACTTCTTCCCCAGTGCTTTCACTGCTGCTTTAGCCATTTACTTCTTGATATAATAACCCTGTTCCCATCACCTGGCTTCCCTGCATACATAGGCACAGAAGAGGTGTGAGCATTTTGTGGCTGTGGGGGGGTCATGGGTGCTGCAGCAGGGTTGCGGGCACCTGCTTGGGTCTGTGCTTCTCCTGATGGGGTAGGGGACGAGCACAACAGAGTCTGCTTCATGGGTGTGTGACTTGTAAACGTGTGCCTACAAAACAGTTGGATTTTGTCTAACTGTATGGCTTGGAGCCTCATGCATGTATAGGCATCATCTCTCCCTTCCTGTGGGCCCTTCATTTCTGTCCTCTTAGTAATTTTAAATTGTCATTTTCTTTTTATATTTTGGTGTTTGTATATGCAAAACCTTCTCCTGGAGTTTATTTCACTGGACTGATGTTTGCAGCAGGGTTTATTGATACATGTTAAAGCACATTACAGGAGGGTTGTGTGTCATTGTACCTGAGATGAACCGTGTTGATTGTTCCTACTGCACTGCTCCCAGTGGGCTGGCTTGCAGTTGGAAAACAGAGCCTAAGGAGTTCTGTTCAAATCCATTGTCTTAGGCTGCTGCATGCTGTTCAGAGTTCTTGTCTATCCAGGGCCCCTTTGGATTAATGCAAAATGCTGTAATCCTGAAAAATGAGAGGTCCAGTTAGTTACCATGTAAGTGTATCTTTGTTATGCTTCTAGATACAGTTCTTCTAGGGAAAGTGATTCTGTGGGATGCAACATGCTCTACAGGTGCTCAAAAGTTCATGGGCCTCCAGGTGCAATTGCAAGTTAATAAATTAGATGGCAGGAGTGATCTGTTGCTCTTCTGCACTTCACCTCACTCAGCCTGGTGGGAGCTGGGGTAGAAGGGAAAGGGCGCTGCATTCAGCTGTGACATGCCCTCTCCATGTCTCACCTCTCCATTTGCATCTCTTCTCCAGGAGGATCTTGCTGAACTATGCAGTATTTAACCCAACAATTGGATACTCCCAGGGGATGTCCGACCTGGTTGCCCCACTCCTGGCAGAGGTCCTAGATGAGTCGGATACTTTCTGGTGCTTTGTAGGATTGATGCAGAACACAATCTTCATCAGCTCACCCCGGGATGATGATATGGAGAAACAGCTGGTGAGGCTGAACGCTGAGCTCCTATTATCCTTGTCTTCAGCTTCTCCTCTCCCTGGTCAAATTAGAAGAATGCCATAAAGCAGTTACCCGGGCTGTGGGGTTCCAGCATGCTAAATCACACTCCAAAGCCACAAAACACCTGATGGATAAAATTGATCCTGGGTGATTTGGGCACTCCAGAGGCAGTTATAGCCAGTAAATTGTCAGAGTAAAGTTACCTTGGCTATACTAAAGGGTCCTGAATCAAGGAATCTTTTATGATCAAATGTATTTAGGATGCTGCTTCCTTTGTCTTCCTAGTTTTCACAGGCAGTAAAGACTCACTGGTTTGGTTTTGTCCCGATTCTGGGGCATTTGGTCTGAATGACACAGAGGAGTTGATTGAGCTGGGTTTTTTTTTAAGGTGGTAGTATTTTTAATTTTTTTATTATTATTATCTCCAAATGAAAAGCCTTATATATGTAACAGAGTTTATTAAAATACGGAGAACTTGTTTAAAAATGGGAACTTTTTAGGTTTTAACTTGAGTGTCAATTGTTTTCTGGTTAAGACTGCGAAAAATATGTTCTAAACCTGAACAATCCTGTCCAAGTCAAGATGGCACCAATTTAAAGTGGTAAACTTGTGGTGGAAACCCCGTGGGAGGCCGCTGGTGAGGTGCAGTTAGTTAATGTACAGATTTATGCTCTGTAATGTGCCTGTATAGTCAGGCTTTCCAAAATCACTTCCATATTGCTTGGCCTCTACTGAAATGAAATATTGCCAGAGATAGCTATGTCGTTTCTTTTCTCTAGTTTTTAAGGCTCTAGCCGCTTTCCTCGGCTTGAATCTCTCCCCTTATTTCTTTTCACAAGGTAGCTGTCATGGGATTTTCTTTTCACCCTCCATCCTTCCTTGTGAAATAGCTGCTGTGGCCTATGAGCTCTGGCCTTTAATGATAGATCCAAGCGTGCTTCTGGCTATGCTGTAATAAACAGGCCATAAAGCTGGAGGTTTTTGTGAGAGAAGAGAACCGTGGCCAGCTCTGCGGGAGCCCTGGTCTGGCACGTGGTGGGGGCTCCCTGGGATGGTGAGTGAGGGTGGCGCGAGTCCTTGTGCTCGAGGCAGTGGCTCAGCTCAGAACATCTTTTCCAGATGTACCTGCGAGAGCTGCTACGGCTCATGCACCCACGCTTCTACCAGCACCTTTCTTCCTTGGGAGAGGATGGCCTGCAGATGCTTTTCTGTCACCGTTGGATCCTTCTCTGTTTTAAACGTGAATTTCCAGATGCTGAGGCTTTGCGCATGTGGGAAGCGTGCTGGGCTCACTATCAGGTTAGAGAGCTGGAGATGGGCACAGTGCATGCTGGGCGGCAGCGTGTCCTTTGCTGAATCCTCACCGTCTCAGCAAGCGTTGCAGAATTTCCTTAAAGGCTCTTAGTAGCAAAGTATCAAAAATAAGTAGGTGTAACAGAGGATCTGTAACTATCAAAGAGGTTTTTCTGTGTAGCAGGAAGGATGGACACCTGCCTCTCCTACCTGAGGATGTCCAGGCTTCAAAAGGAGGTTTTTCAGAAAGTGCTGAACATCCAGTTCTGAAGTTCAGACTTCTCTTACACAGCTGGAAAATGTCTTCCCAAAAATCACTAGTCTGCTTTGAAAGCTGTGGTCCAAACCTTGCTGCTGTGCTGCAAAGGCAAGAGACTTGGACCCAGGGGTGGTTCAGAATTCACAAATAACTCACTTTCTGAATACCACTAGGCAAAACTGGAAGGAGCACAAAATCCCTGCTAAGGACATGCTTGTGGAGGGTGGGGAGGTTAATCAGGCCTCTGCCTCCACCTGCTGTACTCCAGCCCCGTTTTCTCATTGCAGACTGACTATTTCCACCTCTTCATCTGTGTGGCCATCGTGGTGATTTATGGGGATGATGTCATTGAACAACAACTTGCCACTGACCAGATGCTGCTGCATTTTGGCAACCTGGCTATGCACATGAACGGAGAACTGGTACTCAGGAAGGTAAATGCCTGTGTGCTGATGTGGGCTGAGTCTCAGGTCCAAGAGTTGAGTCACAGCCTTGAGAAAATCAGGGGCTGATGCTTCATCTTCTGCATCTCCTGTATCCCCCTGCTTGTCTGGAGCCTGGGAGGGTGGGATGCTGCTGTTTGCCTGGAAACAAGTTTTGCAGAAATAAGAGGTAATTGTAGAGTGCTTAGGAGGTAACAGTATGGTTGGGATAGCCCTTGCACACACTGAGGGGGAATAGCAGACAGCGCTGTTTGTCATTGTGCCACAGTCCCCAGCCCATCTCAGGCTGGGAGTGGCTGCAGGCCGTGGGATGTGCTGCAGTGTGCGGCAGCTCCTGTGACCTGGCAGGGGCCCCAGTGCCTTGTTTAACCTTCAGGTTTGTGTTCAGGAGGGGTGCTCTTCTAAGGTAGCTAAACAGGAGGATGGGACAGGAGCCCACGGGCAACCTCTGCTACCCAGGTTTGTCCTCTGGTGAGGAGTGAATGACTTTCTCTCTCTCCCCTCTAGGCAAGGAGCCTGCTCTATCAGTTCCACCTGTTACCCCGCATCCCCTGCAGCCTGCATGACCTGTGCAAGCTGTGTGGGACAGGAATGTGGGACAGTGGCTTCATCCCCGCTGTGGAGTGCTCTGGCCATCACCCGGAGTCCGAGAGCTGTCCGTATGGGGGACTGGCGGAAGTGTCTTCTCCTAAACCAGGAAGCGAAGGCAAGAGAGGCTTGAAAACACGGGACGTCTTTGCCTTCCGAAAATAGCTGTAGAGGAACAGGGTGTGACAGCGGAAGAGGGAAGGGCAGGAAGGATGTTGAAGACATAAATGGAGGGATAGCTTGTCAAGACTCCTGAGAAGACTGAAAGGTGGACAATGGACGAGGAATGAAATCACTCTACAGGGAAAGCAAATTCCTGTGCACTGGTGGTAGAACCTGAACGAAATGCATCAAACCAGGAACAGTGTTTGCACGTGTTTGGATCTGATTTTGTTAGAAACATGAAGCTTTTCTAGGTCTTAACAAGGATTTTTTATTCTGCCTCTGGGATTGTACTGGTTAGCAACCAGAACATTGTTACTTGCTGATGAGAAATGAGAACATTCAAGAGAGCCAAGTACAACCAGCAGCATTTGTGGGTCAGGTGGAAGGAGCAGAGCTGTGGCAAGACCTCTCTGCATGTCCCTTCAGCCAGAGCATACAACACATACGAACTCTCTGCTTCAACCAAAATGTGTAGCTTAGTGGCTTCTCTCTAAAGCCATAAAGACCTTTTTAAACATAATCTGCCAAAAATAAAACTGCAGACTATTGGGATTGCAGGGGTCTGCTTTGTTGGCAAGGAAGAACTGGGCACCTAAAGGTCTTGTCTCTCACCTTTTTTTTATATGATATGCTGGCTGGCATGATTTTTTTCCATTTGTACAGAAAGTGTACAGCCACAGGTCTTAAAGCACTGCTTTTCTGTAGTCAGGGTATTTCACAGACACCTTTCAAAGTTTACTTCATGACATTACAGCAAAGCTGTTTCTTTATGCTGACGACTACAGACTTTAGATGCTTGTTTATGGAAGCCTGTTGTTTCCAGTATATTTCCCAATATGTTTCCTTTGGCTCGTCTCAGTTACTGAATATTTATTGTTGTTACCTGTCTTTGCCATAGGCTGTAGCACATACACTCCAAGTGGGCTGTTGGCTCTTCAGCTGGCGCCAGTAGCGCGCCCCCAAAGTGAAAATGAAACTTGATTTGTTGCAGTCATTTTTGCTGAGCTCTAAAAGGTTTCCCTTGAAGTGTTTTTGAAAGGACAGCATGTTTCTCCTCTTGTCTTCTATAAAATTTGCCAGCTGGAAGTAGAGCTGGAGCCTTGAGAGCAGCTGTGTTGCCAAATGTCCTTACCAAATTCAGTGGCATCCAAAGGTGTGTCCTGAGTCAGCGTTTGTGCCAAACGGAGCCGGGGGTGTAGTTTCCTTGTAGGAATGAAAAAGGAGACGAGGTGACAGTGGGCTGTGCCGGCCTTGCTGCATCCCTCTGCATGGCATATGAAGTCTTGCAGCCTTTCCTGGTTGTCTTGCTCCCTCTCACTTCAACCACACCGCTTCTCTTACACAACTGTGTCTTGGTCTGTCGGGGTGCGAAGTCCATGCTCACTTTTCAGCTTTGCCTAACAGGAGCGTTTGTCCCGTTAGGAGCACGCGTGGAAAACCCTGTACCCTCGTGCATAGTGCTGCAGTGGGCCCCTGCGTCTGACAAGCAGATTCCTCTAAAAATCTTGTTGCAAGGTCTTACACACAGCCTGTTGTGGAGCCTGTGTGCTGCGTGCCTGCTGGGAAGGGAGGCTGGCAGCTGGGATGCTTTATGTGACAGCAACACATACCGAGTCCACGCTGCGTTTGTAAGGGGAAGAAGACTTGACCCTATGCAGGCACCATGCCAAAGAGTGGCTGTTGTGTGGCCGAAGGACAGTTTGGCTCCTGATTTGTGTGCCTTTAATTCAGAGGATGAAAACCTTCCCCTTGATGAGAGCAACGGTGAAACCTACTGCAGTATCACACACCTTCAAAACAGCCCGGCTTTGAGAAGTACCGAGGCTGCGAGGCTGTATGTGCGTGCTGGGGTTGTAGGAGGTGACACCTCGCATAAGGGCTGGTAGCTGCTTCGCTGTGAAGCAGGGAGTTCTTTGAGATTTATGATGTTTCACTGAATAATAAAAGTTTGTGTGAGGTGTTTGTGTGGTACGTTGCTGTACAGGCTGGGTGCTGTATCTTGTAGTCGGGGGTCAGTGCTTGGCTAGGCACCGTCCCCACAGCTTGAGCCAGTCCTTTTGCAGCTGTACAAAGAGACGTGTTGGGTGCTGGGTCTGCATTGCTCTCCCCAGGCTCCGCTGATTTCAGCAGGGGGACGTGTGGTAGCGCTCAATATATTCACCTAGGTGCATGCTCTAAGTGTCGGTGTCTGAATTTGGGTCAGAAAAACCACATGTCAGAAAACACCAGAAGCATCTTCCTGCAGAGCGGTGTGGTGGCACTCGGGCAGGCGCCAGCTCCCCGTGGGGACAGCAGGAGCCAGGCACCACCTGCTGCCACCTGCCTCCTCGTGCGGGACGGGCATCACTGCGATGCCTTTGCACCACCGTGGCTCATCTGTCAGTGCCAAAGCAGCCGGGTGCCTCCCCGGGAGCGCTGCGTGAGGAGCAGCGGGTGTGTGGCAGCTCTGCCGGGCTCTGCGCACTGGGCACGGGGCGGGCAGACCCCTCCTTGGCTCACCGGCTGCTTGCAGCGGGCCGGGAGGCACCAGCAAACACCAACCAGAAAATCCGGAGCTGGTTTTGCTGCAGCAGTCGTTCCCAGCCAGTAAAAGACAATAGGAAGAGATGAAGTAGATAATTTTTAGCATTATTTTTCCACTATTAAAATGTCATTCAACAGTGTGGAAATCACTCAGGATTTGTGTAGTTAAAGACTCTGCTCTGTGGTTTTCCAACGCATGGAAAAAGCTGTTTTCTCACTTTGAGGCGGTGCTGAGCCGCGTGGGAGCGCACTGCCGGGACCAGCGTGCCTGCCACCCCTCGGCCAGCTCTCCTGCGCCTGCTGTCCCCAGCGGGTCCCACAGCCAGCAGGAGATTTCAGGTGTCTTTCTACAACAGTGGCCCTTGTGCTCGCTGTTGGGAGCTCCCCGAGCTCCTGTCATACGCTGACCTCCATTTTGCAACAGTCAGAGAAATAAAGAGATGGAGCTGATAACCCGGCTGCTCCCTCTTCACCAGCAGTGGTCACGTCCTTCGTGACTTGATTCCAGTCTCGGCCTGTTCATTAACTCCCAGTGCTGTTACTAAATTAACACTGGATATCCACAAACTTCCAAACTTGTATCAGGTGGAAGGTGTGGGGATGGGCGTGTGCGGAGCCAACCTGGAGCCCTCTGGCAGAGGCTGGAGTAGGGTCAGGAGCAACCTCGGGATTCCTCTGTAGTGAAAGAAAGGCAATAAGTCAAGCACTGGACAGGGCAGTGGGTTTCCAAGGTCCTTCTGACCTGTCCCCAAGATCCCCTTTTCCTTCGTGACACTCTTTGCCATCTGGAAAAGAAAAAAAAAGAAAAAACCAAGGGACAAAAAGAGCAAGGATTCTGGCCCCTGCAAAGTAGTAAAGTAGATCCTAGAAACAATGACCCTCATGTGGTTTCTCTCCTGAATCGCTGCCCTGTTCATTGAATTAGCTGCAGTGGAGCAGCCAAAAATAAACCCTTGCAAAGGTAAATAGTCAGCATAAGCCTCTTTAGACTCAGCCTTGAGCTGACACATCCTTCTGCCTCCTGGTGCCGGGGGGAAGGGGAGCAGGGCGAGCAGGAAAGAAGAACACTGAGTCCTCACTCCTGGCAGCGGTAACGCTACGCTTCGTAATCCCAGTGGGGAACCTGATCGCCTGCATCTGGAAAGCCAAGGAAACCGACGCGAGCTGTGCAGCCAGATACCTCCCGGGATGGGGCCTGGGCCGTGCCAGCCCGTGTCCTGTCCCGCGATGCCGTTGGGCACGGGGTAGAGGGGAGCGCTGCCCCGTGCCGTCCCGGGGCCGGGAGGAGGCAGCCAGCCGCCCCCCGCGTGGGCGCACGGCAGGGATCGATGAAACGCCTTCGTTCGTCCCCAGTGTTAAGCGTGTGAGTGGCCGAGGCCCCTGGAGCGGCACCGGGTGCGGTGATGCTCAGCTGAACTGCTGCTGGAGCCTCCTGCGCTGGGGGGGAAGTTCGCATTTGTGAACTGGAGCAAAGAGGCAGCCGGGTTAGCCTGGTCTCACTTCCCGGGTACGGGGTGTGTTTGGACATGGCTCTTCGGTTGTTGTGTTCAAGGGACGCTGTCTGTCAGGTGAAAAATTACAGTTCACGAGAACAAAGAGACTCACCTGAGTTATTACAGGCACCAAAGAATTTAAAACCCAACTTAGCTTGTCCCCCATGGGCTGGCTGATTAATCCCTATGTCTCTCCGCTTGGGTCATAAAAATAGACCCGTCTGGCCGGCTGTAGTTCATGGTCACATCCCGCTCCAGGGCGCTGGCCCAGCCCTGCCCTGCTCGTGCTCAGCGCTTCAGGGGAGGCTCCACACGCCATTTACTTCTCTCATTTTAACATTTAGAAACAAAAGGCGTGATGAGGTTTCACACCACCTGGGAAGAAAAGCCAAGGCTGGGGGGGAGCCCCTGGCAGACGCCAGCGCGGGCCGTGCCGGCAGCACCGGCTTGGACACACCACGGGGCTGCCTGTGCCTCTGCGGCGAGGAGCTGCCTTGTGAGCGGCCGGGCTGGTGCTGCCCATCCCGGGGCCACCGCAGCACCGGTGGGAAAGCCCTTCTGCAGCAGCGTGTGGCTCAGCCCCGTGCCCAGCCAAACTGAGCTGCACCCCAAGAGCTGGCTCCCCCCCTTTCCCCTCTCCCCATAGGCTGCTTCAGAACCAGGTTGCTCTAACTGTGAGGCTGGAAATTTAGAGGAAGCTCCTCAAATATTTTTGTGGCCAATTTTATTGCAGTCTGTGCTTCAGCCAAGAGCTTCAACATCATCCAAGTACCCAAAAATCGCTGCTTTTTGAGTGGAGTTTATTTCTTCCAGTTATGAAAGGCAAATCTCTCTTAGTTCAAGCTTAAAAAGGGCTTTGAAAAAATAGTTCTGCTCTGAAGGTCTGGGCTCCCCTGCTTCAAAACCTCTCCAGGTCACAGAGCTGAGCTCTGGCCTCTGGCCTCCCTTCGGGCCGTGCCTGCTGCCAAGCTGGGCTTTTTACTGTGTCCCACATCCCTCACCATGGGTGCATGAGGTCCTGGTTCACTTTTCTCCTCCCCAGACTGAAGTTTTCTAAGAAAAAAGCAGGATCTTTTCAGAGCTGGTCTTCTGCTTGCAGCCGGTGGCCATCACCGCTGCTCCCGGCCGCCGTGCCCTGCTGTTGCATTGGTGGTCTCTGCCTGCGGCTCCCCCTCCCCAGCTGATCTAGCCTGGGGCAGAAGGAAGCTGAGCAGAGTGCAAGAATGATCCCCTGAGACATTCAGCCAGGGAATTGGGCTCTTCCTCACATTTCATAGGGTTTCTGCCTTCAAAAAACCATTTTTAGGCAATTTTGATGCTGTAGCCTGGAAATTGCAGTGGTCAAGTGGTGCATGTGGTACCTTAATGTTGAAATCTAGTGTCTAAGCGTGCAGCAGGAGCTCCATGAGCACTCGTGTCCACAAGGCCGCCCTCAAACAGGTTAAAAAAAGGCCAAAATTTTCAGTTTAAAAATACTTAATCTGCTGAACCTGTCTACAGCCATTTGCCTTGATGTGCCCATAGGACGCCTTCCCGGCAGCATGAGGTCTACAGGACAGTGCCTGCCCTCCCCAGACGGCCACGCCAGTTCATCGCGGGGCGAGGGGATGCCACAGTGGCTGCGGTGGGTGCCGGGGCTCATGGTGGGGCAGAGCACCCCGGGGTGCCATGTGCTCAGCCCTGGGCTCCTCCGCCATCCACCAGCAAGCCAGACACCGCTCTCTATTTTAAGAACTATCCGAAGATCCTGTTGTTTGGAGAGGCTTCTCCAGCCTGGTTTTGCAAGAGCACACTCACCTGCCAGGTGGAGAGCGGTGTGTGTTTGGATGCTGCTGGTTTTAATAAGAAAATATTTGGGTAATGTTGTCATGAAGCAAGTCATGGTAATGAACCCAACAGGCTGGTTTGGTTTTGGGGCAAGATGCTTGAATGCACTGAGCTCTCGCCTGGGTCACTTGCTAAAGGTGACCTGCAGGGCTTTCCTTGTTGGGGCTGGGTTCCTGGGCTGGGGCAGCGGCCGTGGACCAGCTTTGCTGTAACATCCCTCAACGCTCCTGAGGGGGGCAAATGCCACCCTTGTGCTTCCACATACATTATTAGTTAAAATGAATGTTATGTTTGAAACTGGTAAAGGAAATACAGCTGATAGAAATAGTCAGTGCTGGAGAATTCCTCCAGAGAGCGGATTTTGGCTGTGTAAGCCTTTGAGCTCTCCAGCAGCCGGCCAGGCGTGGGAGCAGGGCTTGGAGAGGGGAGCAGGGGATACGCTGGGCTCTCACCCGCGGCATCAGAACGAACCATCCCCAGGGTAGAGACTGTTCCCAGCCCCTTCTCCCTCTCTTGGAAGGCTGGGCTCGGCCCTCAGGAAGCAGGGGGATCCCTGCCCATCCTCGTGACTTTGGTGGTTTGTTTCCAAACCCATCGTTGTCTGCAAGCTGCTGCCATTTAAACTGATGTTCTGCAGCTCACCTTTAAAACAAAGCACCAGCCAGCCTCATGGGAAGGGAGTATCAAAGGGGGTTGGGTTTTTTCCTCTATTTCCCCTTGCAAGCTCGCTCTGCTCTGTTCTGTTCAGCAGGCTGGCATCTCAGCAAATAAATAAATAGAGCCACGCCATGGTGCGGTAGTACAAAAAGCAGAAAACCAAAGTGAAATAAAAATGCATCCTCCTGTTAAAGTCCCCGGGGCCATGACGTGTGAGTGTGAACACCCAGGTTAGGATTTGTTTTTACACTGCAACCTGCTCCACCCTGTTGTTGCTCTGGCTGTATCACGAAATGCCCGCCGGTGTTTTGCTGGACTCGGAGGGTTGGAGGTACACCCCAACGAGATAATAGCAACTCTACTACAGGTGCATTTTTTAAGCAGAATTAACCAAGTGACTGTCCCTGCGTAAGGTCTTCTCAACAAAGGAAAATCGCCATTAAGGGACTCGGGTCTGTCTGGAGCCCAGCTGGATTTGCGGAGCCATCCATGTCTCCTGGGACCCGCGACTGACCCAGCGACACCAGGCGTGCTCCAAAACATGGGAGTGAGCATGGTGACAGCTCAGACAATGCAGTAAAAGGGACCCGGTGTTAGCTGGCACTTTTTGCTGACTGGAGGAGACTCTCCAGCCGCCCCAACCCTCCCCCATGCCCAGGTACGCCAGGTCCCTCCGAATTCAGCCAGCTGCAAGTTCAGTCCCTGCTAAAGCTCCTGCTTCATGTGGCAAAGCAGCAGCAGGGACCCAGCAAAGGAGCAGCCTAAAGACTCTTACTGGGATTTTTCATTTTGTTTGGCTTGGGTTAGCCTTTCAGGAGCCACAAACAAGTTAAGCTGCCCCTGTCTGTGGCTGGTGCTTGACTAACCTTGGCGGTGGCAGAGGAGGCTGGGGAGGTGGCTCAGCCGCTGTGGCTGGGCGATGGGCATCAGCCAAAGTCCTCTGCTCTGTGCAGAGGTTACTTCGGTGCTTTCAGGTGTCAGAAAGATCAGCGTCCCACAGAGACTCGCAGGGCCAGGGAGGGGGTTTGCTGTGCCCTGCCTACCCTAAGTCAAGATTGTATCTTGGCTTTCATAGGCCAAGACACAAAGAAAAATAGTCTAAAATAGTCACAACACAGAAAAATAGTCTAAAAATCTAAAATCTAAACTGACCATCCTGCGAGCGGCACTGGGAAGAGCCCCGCTGCTATCCCAGACCACCTGCTCTCGACGCTGGTCTCCTCCCCACCCTGAGCCCCGAGGAGCTGCTGGCTCTCCGGTGTGCTGAGCTGGTGTTTATTCACAACAGGCCTCCCCCGGCCTCTGCTTTGCAATACCTCCAGCTCTTCCCGGCTCCTGGAGGGAGGCAGAACAGCATTGCTGAAACACCTGGAGATCTGGCGAATGGCTCCTTGCACAACATGGAGCCCGGCTGTGTCGGCAGCCGGGCTCCAAACAGGTGCGTTCCCCCCTCAGCCCCACCAGATGCCCCTGCCATTGACCCCACTTTGCCCAGGGACCGCAACCCACTATGGGCACAGCCCTCAGATCCCATCCTTTGGCCACCACGATGCTCTGCACAAGTCCCAGGACAGCCTGTCCCAGCCAGCCCACATGCTCGGGGCTCTCCAGAGGTGACACTGGCCAGGTCTGCGGCCGCTTGCATTTCCACAGCTCTTTCCTCCCGCACCTTGAGGCACACCAGGGATGCTAAAGCCACTGTCCCCTCCAAAGACCAGCAGCCTCTCGGGAGCACCAAGCTTCCCTTCCCCTCTGGCTCGCTACACCCCAGGGTGCAGGGGAGGCGTGGGGGGGCCCTGCCAGAGCCCAGGTGGTATGGGGACACAGCAAACACCCCAGCAGAGTGATCCCAACCCCCTGTGTGACCCCAGCCCTTGGCACCGGGCAAAGCCCGTGCTGCGGGTGAAGGCAGAGAGGCCTTTGCTCGTGCCAGGGAGCAAGGGCACCTGCTGGCAGGGCTGCCCAGCCTGAATCAGCTCCAGCAGCCAGGTCCCGGCTCCAGGAACCCAATTTTCACATATTGCACAGGAGGGTGGGCACTGAAAAACTTCCAGCGGTGACTGGAAACCCTGGAAGCAGCCCAAACACCAGCTGGCCTTTAGGCCTTCTGCCAACATGATAAATCTGCCCCAATGCTGGCGTTGCAGCAACGAGCACTGGGAAGGTGCTTGGTGAGTGGCAGCCACTATGCTGCCGGCTCTCCCCAGGGATCGGGGCCAGCGGGAGAGCGTGCCCCAGCTCCCAGAGCAGCTCCGCACCACAGCAGCACCGAACCCCGGCTGGGGACAGCAGCACCGCTGGCGCCCTGCTGAGGGTGCGGAGGGATGCGGTACAGCCCGCACTGGGCTGGGAAAGGTGTGTCATGCAAAGATTGCAGGAGAACTGGGGGCATCAAGCAGGGTGCGGAGCAGCTTCTCCAAGCTGGAAAATGCTGTGTCTCCTCGCGCAGGTGTGTGGGAACAGGGTCAGGCCCTGCTGCCACAGCCAGCCTGCACCCAGGGGGTCACAGCCACCATGATGCAAGCTCCAAGAAGCCTGTGTGCTCAGCCATGCCTCCTTGCAGCACAGCTGCCGGGAGGAAAGGGTTAAGGAGCTGCCAGGAGTGAGACCAGGGAATTCAGCTGCTGACGCAGGTAGGAGATCTGCAGGCTAAGCATCCCTGTACAGACACAGCAGCGTCACTGTCACAGCTCCACTGTGCTGCTTCGGAGCTCCTCCCGCGAGCAGAAGCAGCACACAGGGAGTGGGCGACCGACTCAGCTCCACACAGGGAGCAGACGGGGGACCCACCCATGGCGCTACCTGGGTCACCCAGGACCACCCCAGGGTGCCCACCCCATGGCCTGACCCAGCCCTTCTCCTGCAAATCGCCACTGGAAGATGCTCCATGGCACCTGGATACTCACGGGCGTCATGGAGGTGTGGGGCAGAGCTGAGCCGGAGCCCTTCCAGGATGAGGGTCCGCATGTGCTGACCTTCCTGTTCTTGAAAAAATCACTTGTCAGTGGTTTGGGTAATAAAAAGACTCAGAAAAAGCAAGACTGAATTTGGTGACACAGGAAGAAATGGCCAGACAAGACCTGGTGCTCTTGGGGCTGTTCCTCTGCGCAGGATGGGGTGGGGTGGGATGGGACGGGACGGGACGGGACAGGACAGGATGGGATGGGATGAGGGGGCCCACAGGACCCCATCACTTGGCTTCTCCTGGGCTTCACAGGTGACACACATGAGAGGAAGATGCAGACAGTGCTTCTGCCATGGCTGGCCAGGGGGAAGCAACGAGGGGAGAAGGGGGACCTGGGAGGGGGTACAACCCCACAGAAAGCAGGGGGAAGAGAGGACACAGCCCCCAAGCCCATGCAAATGGCTGGAGCAAGCCCCAAGCTTGCCAGAGCTGAGATCGCCCCCAAGAGCCCTCCAGGGATGGGGAGGTTCCCCTGAAACAGGGGCTGTCTCCCCTGCAGATGCATCGCCGCTGGCATATGGGTTCTGCCGCACTGTCCCTGCCAGAGGATGGGGCAGCAGCTGATGCGGGGCTGTGGCACTGGTGTTACTGGGGTGCCTGCACATCGGGCCCAGGGCTCCAGGGAGCAGAACCAAGCGAGGGGCTGTTTGCACCGAGCCCCTGCCAAGGCCACGTGTGCTGCCCTCCCAGGAGCCAGCTGTGAAGTCAGGCCCGATGGAAATATAATGGGATAATCGATGGCCCATTGTTGCTGGGCTTAATTTAGCCGTCCAGGCGGGGAATGAACAGCGTGAGTGTACGTAAGCAAAAGCCAAGGCAAGAGATGAATCAGCCCCATGTCCTCTGTAGCACAGGGGGGCTGAGCAGGCACAGGCAGCCAGTCTCACCTGTATCTGCCAGCCCTGGAGCTGCAGCCCCCAGACCCCTGCAGCAGCTGCACATGGGGTGTGGGGAGGTGCCATTAATGAGGATTTACTTGGCTTTGTGTAATGCCAGGTCTAAAATGGCTGCAGCTGGGCTTAGTGTTACACGCCTGCATTGCCAAAACCCCCTTGCAAGCTGAAGCAGGAGCAGGAAAGCTGCTGGGTGTGTTGGGACGGGGGCCTGAGCCAAGCACCGGGAACACAGCTCAGGAAGGGCACGGCTGCCACCATGGCCGTTCTCAGCCACCGCCTGGGAGCACCGGCAGCACTGTCCAGGAGACCTTTCCAGCTTTTGCCCAACCCACTCAAAAGGCCCAAATAAATGCAATTTGGGGAAAGCCCCCCCACCCTGGCCACCTGGCCGGCTGGAAGCGTGTCCCGATGCACGGCCCCAGCTTTCCAGCCTTCACACTTTGCCCTGCTGCTCAGTGGTGCCCACCCCGATACCTGGGAATCGCCCTTCCTTCTCCCTGTTTATCTTCCTCGCATTCCTCTGGGCTGGTTCACACCCCACCCTGGCTGGTCAGCAGTGCCACGGCACATTCGGGCTTTCCTCATAAATTAGTCACTGTTCTGTGGTGGGTCTGTTATCTGCCCATCTCTGCTGTTCTCTCTGGGCTTTGCTCAGTGTTTCAATCCCTGCCAGCAAGGACATCCCTAGGGTCAGCCGGAGCAAGTCCCTGGAGGGAATGAGTCCTCCTGCATCACACCAAAATCTCACTGCCTTCACTTTTTTCCCCATTATTGCACCTGGAGCTGACTGGTTTGACTGCATTTACCACACATCTGCAGGACCTCAGCTCACTGAACACCTCCCAGCTCTGGTACTCATCTTGTGTTAGCTCTGGTACTCAGCTTGTGTTACAGAAGGTTCTACATCAGCTCAGTTCAGCCAAAACACTTGCATGGCGTTCACCACCACCATATCTGCCACCCCAATGTGTAATAAGCTCTTAAGCTTTCTGCTCCTTCCCCTCTGCCTCAGCTCCTGCCCCACCATCTCCCCCTTGAGACACCTCCGAGCCTGAGCATCCCTCGGGATAGATTAGCAATGTGATTTCAGCCTGGATTTAACCTCTGTGTTTTCAGCCCAAGCCAGTCTCTCCTGGTCCCTCTGACTCCCATGTCGTGGCATCTGCAACACCTCCTTAGTTAGTCTCGGCTGCAAACACCCTCCCTGTGCCATGGACTGCCGCTGCCGCTCCGTGAAGGACGTCTCTAGATAAGAGCAGGCCTGGCTCCCCAGCCTTGGGGAGGGCACTTGAGACTAAGTCAGCGAGCCCTTTCCCAGGGCTGTGTGACCAGCTGGGGCACGGCTGCGGCTCTGGCCATGCCCATGCGGGACCAGCTGGACATGCTCCTGGCACCCATGGGTGTTGGGGTGGGGGCCTGACCAGAGAGAGAGGGGCTGCCTGGCCCTTTCCCAGGGCCAGGAGGGCACAGGCTGTTCTGCAGGGCTGCAATGGGCTGGAGGAGGCCCAGAGCATCCCCTTTGCAGGGCAGCCCCACAGCCCCAGGAGCAGCCCCAGCCCCAAATCCCTGCGGCAGCTCCCCAGGACGCCCCCAGCGCAGTGGCCCCGATGCAGCGGGCCCAGTGCCAGCGCCCTCCCCACGCTGCCTTTTATGGCCCTGCTGCAGCCGAGGCCCAAACATGGGCTGCGGGAACAGCAGAGCTGGGAGCCTCCCTGGGGCTGGCCCTGAAGGCGCCGAGGGCTGCGCTGGACGGGCCCCCAGCCTGGGCGGCCACGCTGGGAGAGCTGGGGCTGAGCAACAAAGTGCCCCATGTTGGCAGCACCCTGCTTACCTGGGGGCTCCCCAAGCACCCTGCAGCTCTGCATCCCTGTCCCTCTGTCCCTCACAGCCCCCATCCCTAACCCACACAGCCCCCCCCAGCCCTGCCCTGGACAACCCTGCATCCCTGCCCCGTGCTCCACCCTGTGCCAGCCTGCTGATGTGCACAGCGTCACTTCGCACCTCCCCGGCCCCCCAAGCCACACGGTCCCCGGAGACCCGCAGCCCTGCTGAGCCCCAGACCGGCACAGCACGGCTTGCACCAAGCACAGTCCCAGTTTTGCTCACAGCACTTCAGAGAAATGAGCTGCCAACGGGCAGAGAGACACCGCCAGCCCCGGGAACCCCCTTCCTGCCGGCTCCCCGGGCAGGGCTCGTGGGGAGCCTGCGGCCAGGCGAGCTGGGCTCCCCGTCGGAGGAAAGGGTGTGCCCCACCGAGCGACATGGGGTGTGTTGGAAACCAAATGACTCGGCTGTCCCCATGGTGTCACCTCCTCGAGAGCAGGCTCCTGCCTTCTGACTTGCTGCCTGTCACCACGGGGCTCCAGCAGCTCCTTACCTCCATTTCAGAACCAGCCAGGCTTGAGCTGAGCCTGGGCTCTGCCATGGGTCATCACAGGCTGGGACACACATGAGACCTCACTGGTCAGTGCTGGCCATGCCAGAGGCCCAGGAAACTCAGCATGGGCCCAGCGTGGACATCGGGGCAGAAAAGGGTGCAGAAGCAGGAGTGGGGTGGCTGGGCAAGGCTGCTGCAAGGAGGTGTCTGGGACTGAGCCCTGGGTTGCGCCTGGGCTCCCGGCTGTCCCCTCCAGCGTGAGCAGTGTTAGGAGGCTGCATTTGCTTTATTTCCTGGCTGTGGGCAGTAAATCCTCGAGGACGAGGACAGTGACTGTATTTTTAATGACAGAGCTCCATGAATCAGGGTTGCAGTCGTCTGCACACCCTGCGATCCTGTCTGCCTGGCCGGATCATCAGCATCATTAAAGCCCCCAGACCCAAGCTGAAATAGCAGCCGTTCTCCAGACTAACGCTCACCTGTGTCCTCTGCGCTCTCACACAGGTCTCTGCTGCTCTTTGCTGGTCAAAGGGGCAAAGCTATGTTGCTTGGCTCCTTTCTCAGATTTTCCTGACTCTTCCCAGCTGCTGGAAGCCTGAGACTATCCCAGGGAGTCCAGTGCTGGGGGTTTATCCCAGCGAGCAGTCAAGCAGGGGAGTGACGCAGCCCTGACTGCAGCCTGTGCTGCCAACTTGGGAAGATGCTCCTCCAGGCTGGGGGAGCTCCTCAGTCATTGCAGGGAAACCCAACCAGATCCAACAGCTGGGACTTGAAATTGTGACTAGAAACAAAGAGCGTGTTTCCAACAAGACCTCTCAACTTCTTCCACTGGGATGGTGGAGCTCCCCACTGCATGGAGACCCTCTGTGAAGATCTGTGGTCAACCTAAAAACCGCTCTGCGCTTAGCTGGAGGCTGGGAACTGGTACTGCTGGGTGATGGGCTGCATGGAGTGGTCCAGGAGGGAACGCAGTCCCTTGGATCCTTGGCATATGGTACCCCAGGCACCGCAGGGGTGTTTTGGCGCTGGCCTGGGCTGCCCTCAGATGGCGCTGGGGCCATGGAGCGAGTGTGCACACATGGCAACAAGAGCTGTCCTGAATGGCGTCCCCAGTGTGTCCCCATCCCAGACTTGCCCCAAGCCCCAGTGTGCGAGTGTGGGTGAGCCGACCCTCATGTGTGCCCCAGAGATTGCAGCAACCACAAGGTACAAAATCAGAAAACCACTGGAGTGGGGGAAATGCACTTGGGATGAAGTTCAAACCCCGTCCTCCCTGGACAAGGCTGTCATGCCCATCGCAGGAGCGCTGGCGCTGCCGGCCTTGGTGAGGGGCGTGTTGTGGGGGTCTCCCATGCCAGGGCAGCTGCAGGAAAGCAGCAGAGCTGGTGCATGTATTGAGGAGCAAAGGAGCAAGCCCAGGAAGCGAAGCATCTCTCATGCTGCCCAAGAGACAGCTGGAGTTCCCAGAACCTGCTCAGCATCCCCAGGGGAAACCAAACAGCGAGTGGCAGCCTAAAAATAGCTGCCCAGGGCACACGCACTCACCCAAGAGAAGGGGAAGTGAAAAGGGAGATGGTCTGCAGCTTTCCAAGGAACAGCCCCCAGCCCAGCTATGGCCCTGCTCAGCCTCATGTGAGGAGGGACCTCTCGGTCCTTCTGAGGGACAGCAGCTCTGTCCCTTCATCCGGTACCTGCTCTCCCGGGACATGCCAAGGTCTCCCCTTGCCACAGCCAAATCGCTTGGTGCCATTTTCCCATGGGTGACTCTCAGCACAGCAGGCTGGCAGGTGCTGGGCGCCTTCCACAGCGCTGCTGGTGCTGCCCAGATGCTGCTGGTAACCCCTGTGCTATGCTGGGCTCCTCTCCTCCAGCCCAGGTTGATTCTTTCTCAGATGTAGACAGTGCATCCATTTTGTGAGACCCTCTGGGCTTGTGCCATCCTGGGGACTCGGTGCTTGAAGGGGCCCAACATTCCCGCAGAGCTGCTGTCCCTCTGCTGAGAAGGCATCGTTCCCTTTAAAATATCCCAGTGAATGAGAAGCAGAAGTGGAGGACTCAGTGGAGACGTTTTCCCTACCCAGAGAGACCCTTGATGTGGGGGTTCCTCAGGCTGCAGGACTCTCCAGGCAGGAGCACCCTGCTCTCACTGTGCTGCTTTGCCACTCTCCCATGTGTAAATTGCAAAGTCTTTCCTGCAGCACCTTCACCAGAACATCCAGCATGAAAAAGTGTCCATGGGTCAGGCACCAGCACCCGCAGAGCCCAAGATAGTGTCTCTATTGGGCCAGGACTGCTCTACCAGGCAGAAGCGGTACAGGACCCCAGGAGTCAAATTTGAGTCCCCTAGCAAATACTCAGCTCTATATAACCAAATACAGGTAGCCCAAGGAGGGGCAGAGGTTGGAGGAGCCAGCCTAACCAGTCAGTGACCAGTCTGCGTCTCCCCAGTAGTGCTCACCCAGCACCAGTGTGGCTGTTTCGTCGCCTAAACCTGGTGTGAGTGGGTGCACCCGCAGCAGTGGCTGGCCAGGAGCCCAGCGCCTGCTCTGCCCTGTTTAACACACATGCAATGGACTTGCAAATTATCAACCTTTTGGTCTGTGGAATTTATACACTGTGCAAATCGCGTCCAAGCCCAGGGCTGAGCTTTCTGCAGCAGCGGAGTGACCCATGCTGGGTGCAGGCACCAAATCGCCGCCTGAGCCCTGCAGGTTGGCAGGAGCCGGGGCACGAAGCAGAGCCCCACACCGTGATGCACGGCCGGCAACTGCCTTGGATTGAGGCCACCAACCCTCCGGGTTTCTGCCCTGCAAATACAGATGGGCTCCCACCCCCAGGCAAACATGTACGCTTCCTAAGGGGTTTAACGTAGTTCAACTTGGGCTGGACTAAGCAGCTTTATAGCAGAGCGCTTGCTGGTGACAGTGTAACGCAGAGGGCGGACAGCACGCCCAGTAAATCTTTCCGAAACCTTTGAAAACATAAATACTTGGTGTAATCCGCTGAGAGGATAAAGTGTCAGGGCAGTCACTGGGTTGGTGAAATCATCTTGCAGTCAGCCATGGGCTCCAGCTAAACCTGCCGGGGCAATGCTCGCAGCGCGGCGCGGGCGGAAGGAAGCCGGCTGGCACACCAAGGCAGGCAGCTGGAAGGAAGGGCTGCTGGGGAGCTGCGCCACTGCCTCGGCTCAGGTGCAGGGAGGATGGAAACTGCCTGACCACAGAGCCGCGCACGCTTCCTCCCTCTGCCTGCACACAGCAGCAGCGTGCACGGAGGCGAGACTCCCCGGCCTCGCTCCTCGGGTGTGAACCAGCAGCACCCTTTCGAAACCGAGACACCTCTGTCAAACACTGCATTTTGTGGCCACCAGAGATGGATCCGCCAGAGGGGAGGAGCACTGGGGCCGTAGCCCCTTGCTCCCGCGTAGCAGTACTCGCTTGAGTTGTGGCTGCAGTCTCCCCATCCATGGCACGGCAGCTGGATCCATCCCAGCAGCTGCCATGAGAGAACCTCATGCCTGGAGCAAGGATCCTGTAGGCATTCGTGTAAGGAGAGACCCAAGAGTGCAGCCCCAAACCCACCCACTGTGCAGCCACAACGCTGTGCGCTGGCTGCTCTGCGGGAGCCGCAGCTCACGGTGCCACCTGGCAGGACCCCACAGCCCAGGGGACACCAAAGAAGCCCCAGATGTTTCACAGCCCCCAGAGCTGCAGAGTCTGACGGTCCCATCACCAGCTGTGCGGCAGCGGTCAGCACCTCCGCAGCCCTCGCAGCAGCTCAGCCCAGGGCTCAGCTCTGCCGCGCTTGGGAAGGGCCGGACAATTTGCCACGACCACCAGCACTTTGCCGTCGTGCCAGCCCCTGCCATGTGCCATTCCCAGACCACGAGGCGGGACATGTGCTGACAATGCCTTCGCCTGATCCTCTTCCTGCAGTTCCCCGAGCTGTCCCAGCCCAAACCAATAATTATGACGTCTGTCTGTAGGCAATTAGGGAGCGCATCTCCGTGCTGCCCAGGGAGGGGAGGCCGGGGTGTCAGTCTGCATCAGCACCACATGGTGTCTAATCGCCCTGCCAGAGGAGCTGGTCCTGGCAGTGGGTGGGAGCTGGAGCCACAGCCCGGCAGTGCTGGGTGCTGCACAATCGCTGCCGGGCGGCTGTGGGAGCAGAGCCCCTGCATGGTGCAGAGCACGGAGGTAAAGCTCTGCTGCCAGGAGCCCGCATGGTACCCACAGCACAGGTCCTGGCATGAGAGGGCTGCAGCTTTCCCCAGTTCCCTTTCTCTCCCTCTGCCCCATTGCCAGGAGCCTCTCTCCACAGGGCCAGTCACCCTGCCCTTCCCAGGCAGCTCGTGGCAGTACCTGGGTGCAGGCACACCTGTAACCTTAACCAATCATCAATCAATCAATCTATCTCTTCACTTAAATAGCTTGGCATGACCAGCTCGGTTTCCTCTGCAGCTGGGGAAGGCCTTGTAAATACTTGTACCTCCCAGGAAGACCTGCTTGTGTGGGGGGGATCCAGGAGAGTTTGTGCATGGGATGAGGCAGCCAGGCTGCACCTCTGGGTGTGCTGGGCTCACTGCACCCTAAAAAGCCAGGCTGAAGCCCCTTCTCCTGGGGTATACCACAGCTCCTGCCCAAGAGGGAGAAGTGGCACCAAGTGCCTGGAGTCTCAGTGGGGAGGAATGGGCACGGGGCCATCCCCTCTCCAGGGGGTGAGAGCGTGGGTCAGAGGAGCAGCCTGGCATGGGGTGAGCAGAGGCCAGGGCTGGCATCCCTGTGGGTGCAGGCAGACCAAGCTGGCTTTGCAGCCTTGTGAGGTAGAGGAATCAGGTTTTGCTGTGTACAGTAATTCCAGCAGTATGTATTATTGCTAAGGTTCAGGTGGTGATTTATCTCCCAAAGATGTTTTTGGGACTGGCTTTCCCTGTGTTTAATGTTCTCTGAAAGGTGATGCTTTTACAAGAAACTTCAAGTAAAGCTGCTCCGAGCTCCTTTGAGTTTGATTGCTGAAATGTCAAGATAATTCTTTTGTGTTTCAGAACCATAGCCCTCCCAGAAAAGCTGTCTCCCTGGCTGCCCATACAGGGCTGGAGCGACCCGAGAAGCTCCAGGTGAAATGCTTCCCTGAAAGCTCTGGTTAACTATGGGGCAGTGCAGCTGCATCGTCCACCTTTATCCTGCCAGCAGACTGCATGGGGCAAACCCCTGTGCCCAGTCAAGACTCTGTTTGTATTAGATACAAATCTTAGATTGTCTTCCTAGGAAGGGATAAGGACCTTCCTGGAGGTATGTGCTTTGACTCATTGTTAGGAGTAGTTTGGTGGTTTTGTTCATTAAAGAGCGTGATCGGAGGCCAGGCTTCTGTTTGCTGCAGTGATGAAAGTATCTGCCTGGAGGCTTCCCTTCTTGCACCCTCAATGTGAAATAAGCTGCAGCTTCTCAGCCTGGCTTCTAAGAAAAAGATAGTTTCTTGCTCCCCTTTTGAGAGTGTTAGAGAGTCGCATGGGGGAAAAATGCTCGGGAAGCCCTGGGAAGCCACAGAGGATAATTTCTTCTCTGTGTCTCCATTGATGGCATTTCCAAACCACCACCCTAATCACCACGCCAACCTGCTCTCCTCAGCAAGATGTCCTGGAGCCTCTGACTCTCTCACGCTCTCTGCAGTGGGTGCAGGGCAGGCAGCAGCATAGCTCCTGTCTACCTGGACAGGGAAATCCCAGAGGAACCTCCAGGCTGTTATGGCAGGGCCAGCTGGAGCCATCCCAGCTCCTGGCCCATATGCAAGACTCCAGTGTTCCCTGTGTGGCTTTTCTTGCAGAGAAACCTGTGTTCAGTATGCTTCACTTGCATCCAAAATCGAACCTAATTCCAGTAGCTTCTTGTCTGATTTTGTGGAGTGGCTCAAAAGTTGAGCTGTCTGGTGCTTGCAGCATGTTGGCACTGTTTATTACTTTGGTGGAAGTTTTTGTGATTCCAGTGGCTGGAGAAAGCTGGAAAAGCTTGTACAAAACATCTCAATCCTTTCACAACTTGCTGGGGGCAGCTGAGCAGCTCCTCGCTGCTGCCACCAGTGGATTGCAGCCCCACCGGGAGGCACATGTGCAGACCCATTTCTGATGGCGAAAATCTCATAATTACACTCAGCTGCCAAGGAACAGCATCAGCTTAAGTGATAAGAGGAGGAAGAGAGCTCCGAGTACAGCCCTCTCTGGGGCTGTTCGAGGAGCCAAGGGGGATGGCAGAGAAGGTGCAGGGCAGGACGAGGCAGATGATGTGCATGAGGCTCCCTGTGGTTCACCGGGGAAGGGATTCCCATCTCCCTCTGCCCCAGACCCACAGCCCTGCTCTGCTCCCACCAGGTGGGTGCTGAGCCCTGTGCCATGGAAGGAGAGTCACGGCCAGAGGCAGAAGGACTTCAGTGCCTCTTTGCACTGAATTTTTCCTGACTTGCCTGACCCTAAGAAGATTAAAGACAGATGGTCTCTGAGGCTCCCTCACTGGCACCCGTGCTTGAAGCTGGGGGCTGAAGGCACAGCAGAAAAGGGCCCTGGGGAAGGGGGTTTATTCCCATCTGAGTCCCCAAGGGATGGAGTCTCCTGGGAACCTGCTGTTTGGTGCTGCCCTCCCTGCTTGCAATGACTGAGGCTCTGTGGAGGAAGGCTGTGTCCTCCCTCCTTGTAGGGGGGCTCCAGGGCTGAGGGGAGGTGGGAGAGGGGAGCCCAGCCATGCCCCCAGAGCGACTGCTCTGGCTAACGGTGCCATGTGTACTCGGCCCCTCCATCGGCCAAGATGGAGGGCATCTCCCACAAAAGCAGGCTCCATTGTGCTTTGTTAGACCACTACGGAAGCACACTGCATATTCCTGACAAGTGTCTCATTCCTGGGGATTTTGCACGCAGCCTCTCCCAGTTTGTGCTGGAAACAGCACCGGAGAAGAGAATTCACCTACTGGGGCCCCGTGTGCACCCGCAGCAACTGCAGCAATGTACTTGAGAAGCCATTTACATTTCCGTGTGATGACCCAGTTCAGGGTGGTTTTGCCTCTGGATTTTCCCACTGCTGCTGCCTCTGGGTGGGTGGTGGCAGCTCCAGACCCTGCTGCTGTGCTTGGTTTTAAGGCCGCCACGGTTGCTCCACGCTGACAACCCCAGCCTTGAGTGCTTGGGCTCTTTATGGTGCTTTCCTGCATGTTACGAAATGCTGGGCACTCTGCACACTGGTTTCTTCCTGCCTGTCTGAAAATACTGTAGTGTGCTTCATGGTCCTGTATGTTTTACTGAAAGCTTTGAAGAATAAACTGTTGCAAAGGGGTTTTTGCTGCTTTAGAAAGTCTGATCCACTGGGGGCAGGGCACATGTCAGTTCAGCAGCAGGAGCGAATGTGGTGGGGATGCTCCAGGGGTTTTCAGTGCACACGTTGGAGTGAATTCCAGCCCAGCTTCCAGCAGAGTTGACTCTTCCCTCACCTTATTGAAACAGCCCTGGCCAGCAATCACTGAGCTTCTCGGCACCAGCATTGGGTTTGAACTGAGAGGGAAAGGGGCAGCTTGTATTTAGAAGGAGACAATAATTGCAAGTCAGATTTGCTTGTTCAATACTCTATTGACAGATTTGCCTTGGCAACCTGGAACAGGGTTTCATTGTGTGCATCTTACCTCATGGCATCCTATCGATCGGGTGGGTGGGTTGGGTTTTTTTGTGGGGTTTGGGTTGTTTTTTTTTCTTTTTCAAGCCTACCTACTCATCCTTTTTCTTGTCTTTCCCCGGCAGTGTTGACCTCAGCAAGGGCTATATTGTCATCCGGTTTTCAGACTGGCCAGAATTTCAAATGCAAGCCAGAGCTGACAAAAGAAGAAGGGCAAATCCACGAGCCCAGCTGGCCAAGGCTGCAGGCGGCCAGGTAGGAATGAATGGGGCTGGTGCCCTCCCCCTCCCTCCAAGGACACCATCATGCAAGGGAGTTGCAAAGTCCGTGCCTGGCCGCCAGCAAGAGTGGCCTTGAAGGAAATGCTGTAACTAATCATGAATTAACTTTCTGTTATTATTTGGTGTTTAGCCTAGTGTGTTCTCGGCCTGTTTGGGCTCCAGGAGGAACAGTTGGCCCTGCCGAGGCAGACGGGAAGAAAAGCTGAGCACCCAAACCGCAGCCTTGGAGTGTTCATGGTAGAATTGGAGGGTTACAGCTGAAAAAGAATTGCTGGTTTGAATTGCTAATAATGATACAGACTAATGAGCAACATCAGAAATGATGGCATGTGTAATCAGTGCTGCTTGATAGCGAACGTACAGTGGGTCTGCAGGAGCTACTGGTGTAAGAGGTGAGGGGAAGCGGTGCATCTTGGGTTTTGGAGGGGCAGAAGCCAACCCAAGTGAGGCACTGCCACAGGGCTGGCTCCATCTCTGGGGTAAGAACTTTATAAATAATGATAAAAGAGTAAACCTGGACAGACATCAGCTCCAGGTAGTGAGAGGGAACATGGCCAGTGAGTATTTGAGGGGAAATTGCCTTGGTACGCTTCCTAGCACCTGCAGGAAGCCCATCTGTCTCTGGCTGTTAGAGGTTTTGTCTTACAGCTGCACCCCAGCAGCCCCCACTCGGGATCAGGCCCTCGCTGAGCTGCCCACTGCCCCAGCACATGGGGGTGGCTGGAGCCCTCGCACTCGATCTGCCCATCTGCCCGCTCCTCGCACCTCCACCGGGGACAGAGTCCTCCTGTGCAAAGGAGCAATCTCTGCCAATGAAGAGGAATCTGAATTTTTGCACAGGTATGTGGCAGGGGGAAAGAATAGCCACAGGATGTGCACAAGGATCTGCACCTCGTACCTGCCTTATGAACAGGCAAATCAGAAACAAAACATGGTAATAAACAACTGCTGTCTTGGCTTTAAAAGGCAGTGGTTGGCTCTTGTTTCTTTTGGTTGGAAACCTTTTTTCTTTTCTCATCCCTGTGATATGCCCCAACCAGTCAAGAAGAGGCAGCGGTTGGAAACGTTTCCTGCTTTCCTTATTTAGGATATTTTATGTAGTTCAAATAAGGTGTCCTCTTTCGAACTGACAAAGGGAAAGATGTATCAGTTCACGAACTGCTGCTATCTGAGCAAGGTAAGAGAGACAAAATCACCACCATTACAATCATTACTGCGAATCATGTGCAATCAGCCTGGTAACAGAAAGCAGATGAACATCCTGCAGGAAACCTACAGGACAGGAGCTGGTGCTGAGCTGTGGGAGCCACGAGCCAGGCAATGATTAAAATGCTTTTAATAATGGTTTTCAGTGTTGCTTTCACTTTTTTTATATATATTGTATTTCATCAATGGCCTTTCACACTGCTCCCGAGGCAAGTTCTACAGCGATCCCAGGGATATCTGGTTATACATTTAAAAATATACTTTTTTATTTTTATATATATATATATATGCAGCCAGCCAGCCCCTGCTGTCCTTATCACCCCTTCCCGGCTGTGTCCTGGGAAGAGCCAAGCCTTCCCAGCTGGGCTGGGCCCGGAGCCGCCGTGGCTCCGCGGGCTGGATGCGCTCTGCAGCTTGCCCAGATTGGAGGGGAATTGCACCAAATCGCGCTCGTCCCTGGGCATTTAGTTTTATTGCAAGCATTAGTGGTTTGTGCTCGGCTTGTCTCCTTTGGCAACAGGAGAAGCTTGAAATGTCAAAGGGGAGGGTTAACAAACTCTGCTGGCATAAATTTCAATGAATGTATGTTTCTTAGGAAAACCGCTAAGTTAAAAAAAAAAAAATTTAAATCTTCCTGTCTGTGCTTTCTTTCGGCTGCTGTTCACAATGGATAATAATTCTTACATTAAGCCCCTTCGGCCCTCCAGGGAAATCAAAATTGTAATATCAGTTTGCTTTTTATTGGCCGGCTCTACGATCGCGGCGGCTGCGTCTTTGTTATGGTCTCTGGCACGGTGACATTCAGCCGGTGCCCCCCGCAACCTCCGGGCCCAGGAAGGGTCTCTGAAGGGGCAGGCTGCGGCCGGCCAGGGCAACAACGACCGGGCGAGGCCGCGGGGATGCCGTGGGCTGGGGCGGGACCGGCCCCGGGGCGCGTAGGAACAGGGAGCATCCTCAGGGGATGGGGTGCTGCTGGCCAAGCCCCCGGCAGCGTGAGCCGCTCCGGGCCCCGGTGCCGCTCGGGCTCAGCCCCGCCGCTCCCGCCCCCCGGTGAAAGTTGCCGGGAGCCCCGCAGGCAGCCGCGGCTCACGGGGGTCCCGGCCCCGCGGGGAGCAGCCGCCCCGTCCGTGGGCCGGCGGGATGCCGCGGCCCGGCAGAGCCCGGGCGGGGGCTGCGGGGCGGGCGCTGCCGCTCCGGGACGCCCGACTCAGGGGTGGCCTGGCTGTGCCCCGGGCGCGGTGGCTCCGGCCCGGCCCCGGCCCCGGTCCCGGTCCCGCTCCGCGGCGCCCCGCGCGTCCCCCTTCCCTGGCGGCGGCTCGGGGGGCACAGCCGGCTCCTGCGGGGACCGAGCCCGGCCAGCCCCGGGAGCCGAGGCCCCGGGAGGGTCTGCCATCTCTACGCGGCGCCAGTCCCGACCGGCAGCGCCTTCCCGGGAATAGCCCCACGCGCGTCCGCGTCCCCGTGTCGTCCCGCCCCGTGGGACGCGGCTCCGGTGGCGGCGGCGGGGAAGGCCCGGAGCTGCCCGCCCCCACGTGGGGCGTGGAACCGCCGCAGCCCCGCACCGGGAGGGTGCTCGGCGGCGGGCACAGCTGGTCCCGCTCCACCTGCCCGGGGGAAGGTCGGTTTTCTTTCCGGCACCGCCACGTTTCCCGGAGCAGAGCAGAGAGGAGCTGACGGTCCCAGATGGCAACCCGCGGGGTTTCGCGGACACGCGTGGGCCTCAGCGTGCTCCCCTTAATCCGCTGCAACGAGAAGCGAGGGCGCGGAGCCGCCCGCCCCAGGCTCTGCGCGGCTGCCCCGCACGGGTCCCGCACGCTGCCGCCGTTTGCGGCTTCCGGTACCGGGCGAGGGAAACTCGCCGCCACCTGCCCCGGGCCCGCTCCCGCAAGGCTCCGGCCATCTTGCAACACCGGGCGGGGGGTCCCGCTGCTGGGTGTCGCCGGGCCGGACTCCCCGTGACCGCAGGGACCCGCCGACCAGACGCAGCGCCGGGCCCGGGAGCGGGGCGAGGGTTCCTCTGGGCCAGGCCGGGCCCGGGGCCGCTCCCACGCACCCGGCTCCTGCTGCGGGACGGGCCCCACGACAGGAGCAGGCGGTGGCAGCGGGTCCGGACCGTGCGGGGAGTGGCCGCCCCGCTCCCTGGGCCCATGGCAGCCCGCGACGTGGCGCGGCGTGGAGCCCTCCCGGGGGGTTCGTCCTCCACGCCGGGACCCCACCGGCACCCCGTGGACCCTCCCACGCTCCCCCCCGCGCATCCTCCAGTCGGACTCCCCCCCGCCGCGCCTGACACGCACACACACACACACACACACACACGCTGGTGGCGCGGGTCGCGCACCTGCCCCGCGGGCTCTGCCGCCCCCCGCCGGCCGCGGGGTCCGTGGGGGCCATGCTGAGTCACGCGTGGGGCGGGGGGCTGGGCTGCCCGCGCCTTCCCCCCCTCCTCAGCCCCGCGCAGCTCCTGCCCGGCCCCCGCCCGCCCCCTCCCCGCCTCGCTCCCCGGCAGGTCTGCGCCAATCCCCCGGCCTCGCCGTTGACGGGCAGCCGGGCCCGGGAGGCGCCGCCTCCCTGACGTTTCGCTCCGGGATTTGCACGGGTTGCGGTGCCGCGGCGGCCGGGGCTCAGTGTCTGTCGGGTCGGCGGCGGGAGCTGCCGGAGCCCAGCTCGGCTGCAGCGGCGGCCGCGGACGCCCGGCCCGGCCCGGCCCCTCCCGGCTGCAGCATGGAGCTGCCGGCGGTGGGGGAGCACGTCTTCGCGGTGGAGAGCATCGAGAAGAAGCGGATCCGAAAGGTGAGGAGGGCGGGGGGCGGCGGGGGGGCGGCCGGGAGGGCGGTGGGTCCAGCTGACGCCGTGTCTTTGCCTCCCGCGCTCCGCAGGGCAGAGTCGAGTACCTGGTGAAATGGAGGGGATGGTCGCCCAAGTGAGTACCCAGCGGGGACGGGGATGGGGACGGGGATGGGGCAGGGGCGGCCCGGCGGTAGCGGCGGGGCTCCGCCGCGCTCGGCGCCCCGGGAAAGGGCCCCGGTCAGGGCGGGCGGGAGGCGAGAAGCGGCTGCCGGGGCCCGGTGGTGGCGGCGGGAGCTGAGCGAGGCGGGCAGGCGGCGGCTGATGTGCACCAGAAAATGGCTCCTTCCCCCTTTCCCTCCTCGGGAGCCGGGCTCCATATTGCAGAACCGAGCGGGGGGGGGTGGGTTGGGGGGGGAAGGGGAGGGATGGGGGGGGGGCGAAGGGGGGGGAAGAACCGCAAAAATAACCCGCGTCGCCCCGCAGCCCGCGGTCCCCCAGAGCCGCCCGCGGAGGCGGAGGCACCGGCCGCGGAGCGAGGGCGGCCGCTGCGGGTTGCGGAGTATTTGGGGTTTGCATGACAGTACCGGCGGGGGGGGGGGGTGGGGGTCCGCGCCGCTGCTCCGGACTCGGCGCTCGGGTCCCCTCCTCCGCGCCGCGACCGCTTTCCTGGGTCCGGGAAGGGAGATTTGGAAAATTTCATCATGACATGCCTAGAATTCCTCCGGAATAATAACTGCGCTAAATAAACAGTTCCGTCCCTGTGCCCCCCCCCCCGCCGCCACCCCCACCGCCCGCCCATCCCCCTCCCCCGGGACCCGAGCCCTGGACGCCCACACCCAGGCGGTCCCGGTGCGCCGGGCTGGCGGCGGGGCGCCCCTGCCCGGGACCCCGGCCCCCTCCCGGCGGGGCCCCGCGGCTGACGGCCGCTCTCCTTCCCTCTCGCAAGATATAACACGTGGGAGCCGGAGGAGAACATCCTGGACCCCCGGCTGCTCATCGCCTTCCAGAACAGGTGAGCGGCGGCGGGGGGGGTGGGGGTCCGGGAGGGGCGGCGGCACCCCCGCCCCGCGCCCGCTTCGGCAATTGCAGATGCGTCACGGAGCCGGGGGCCGCGGCGGGGGCGGGACGGGACCGGGAGCGGGACCGGGCTCGGGGGCGCGGCCCCGGCGGGGCGGGCGGCGCGGGGCCGCCGGGCGACGCCTCCGGTTCAAGGTCCCCCGCGCCGAGCTCCCCCCACGCCGCGCCTTGCGCTCCTGCCTGCCCGGGGATTTGATGCCTGCGAGTGGAGGAGGCGGCGCTGCTGCTGCTGCTGCGCTTGGACGGGCTTTTTTTTTTTTTCTGCCTTTTTTTTTTCTTTCCGTGCATTTATTTCCTGTAGTATTTTGGCGCAAACTGTAAACTTCAGCCCCTCGCTGCAGCAGGGGGAGGCGGGAGTGGGTAAGTCACCGCACCAGGCGCCTGCTGCCTCAGTGGGTCAGCCGTGCCTCTGTCCCACCGCCTCTTGCAGGACCCCAGCCTGCAGCTCTGCACCTGCGGGGCCCCAGCTCTCCTCCCACCACCCGTTCGTACCACTTCGCTGCACCCATGTAGGGTTATTAGCACTGGAGGAGCCGCCATGCATGGGGCATGGGGAGGGATGTGCCCCAGGGGTCTGAGTGCCACTGCTCGGGCCAAGCCATGACTCTCTGTTCCTGCAGGGAGCGGCAGGAGCAGCTGATGGGATACCGCAAGCGGGGGCCCAAGCCAAAGCCGCTGGTCGTGCAGGTAAGTGCAGGAAAGCCCAGCCCCGCACCTCTCGGGCAGCCTGTCTGCAGCGTGGCCCTGTCCCCAGGGAGCTGCTTTCAGCAGGTTTCATCATGCTGAGGAGCTGTGCGCACAGCCCAGGCACTTTGCAATGCCCCGGGGACCCCCAGGCCCCAGCACTGAGCTCATTGGGCGGTCCCAGCCCCCCTTCCCCTCCGGGCTGTAGGGCAGACCCGCTGCACCCACGGCCACGCAGCATTAGCAGGCTGCTTGCAAGCTCAGCAGCAGCAGTTCTGCTTGGCCCCTGTTCCCAGACAGCTGATTGAAGGGTGCTTTTCTTCTTTTCATTGCTTCATTAATCTGGAGCAATGCACAGCCTGTAAGTTGGAGTGGGCTGGGGCCGCCTGCTTGAGGACGCGGCACCCCGTGATGCAGCGTCCCACAACGAGAGCTGCTGGAGGGGCGGGGGTTTCACTGGAGCCTTTGGCACCTGCCAGTGCACCAGTGCATCATTCTCTGGCCCCAGCTGATTGCGGCCCCTGGTTTTGTGTTGCAGCTTCCCTCCTTCGCCCGCCGCTCGAACATCCTCACGGGGCTGCAGGACCCTGCTGTGGACAACAGGCCAAAGCTGGATCTTGGCTCCTCTGGCAAGAGCCAGCAGCACCAATATGAACTCAACAGCAAGAAGCATCACCAGTACCAGCCTAACGGCAAGGAAAGTGGCATGAAGCACCAGTCCCACAGCAAAGGGAAGTATTACTACCAGTTGAACAGCAAGAAGCATCACCACTACCAGCCGGACCCCAAGATGTATGAGCCCCATTACCAGCCCAGCAGCAAGGAGCCACAGAGCCAGGGCTGCTTGGACAGTAACAAGAGCCCCCTGGTTGCCCACCCAGACAAGTGGGCTCATAGCCCGTCCAAAAACCTGCTGGGCCCTGTCAAGAACCTTGCTGCAGAGAGCAAGAACGGGGCCGAGAAGAACCTATCCAGTGGTACCGGGCCTCCCCCCAGGGACAGGGTGACCAGCAATGGCCTTGGGGGCAAGATGAAGATCGTCAAGAACAAAAACAAGAACGGGCGCATTGTGATCGTCATGAGCAAGTACATGGAGAACGGGATGCAGGCGGTCAAGATCAAGTCTGGGGAGCCGCCCCGGAAGCGGGCTGCAGAGGAGAGGACTCCTAAGAAGGGTGGGGAGGAGAAGCTGGAGGCTTGGAGGAAGACGGGGGAGGAGAGGGTGGTGGGCAGCAACACCCTGAGCAAAGCAGAGGGCGAGGGCCGGCAGCCCCCCACGGAGCTTGAGGAAAGTCCCCAAAAGACTCCCCTGGCCAAGGAGCTGTCCCTTCCCCCTGCGGAGCAGCCCCTGCAGCTCACCACCAAGCCGGACCTCGTGCCCTGGTCCCTGAGTCCCGTCTGCGAGCACAGCCCTTCATCCATGGGACTGAACCTCTCTAGCCCTGGCTCTCGGAAGCGCTGCCTGTCAGAGCCGCACACGGAGTGGGAGCCAGGCAAGAAGCGCCTGACCTCCCGGAGCATCAGTGCCCCCACCTGCCTCAGCCCCCCGGCCCCTGAGCGGCCGGAGCCACCCGCTCCCGCCCAGCCGGAGGTCATCCTGCTGGACTCAGACCTGGATGAGCCCATAGACTTGCGCTGCGTGAAACCACGGGCGGAGGGCGAGCTGGCCCTGGCGCAGGTGAAGCCAGAGGTGCCACCGGTGCCAGCTGAGAAGCCAGCTGCGGAGCCTCCGCAACCCCAGGAGGCTGCGGAGGAAGAGGAGGAGGAGGAGGCCGAGTCCCTGCAGGAATTCAAGCCCTTCTTTGGGAATATAATTATCACAGACGTGACCGCAAACTGCCTGACCGTGACCTTCAAGGAGTACGTGACGGTGTGAGGTGCAACGGCGGCTACTCCCCATGGGAGCTGCCTGCCCGTCCCGGGGCCGCCGGCCCCACAGCCTCCCTCTAAGGTACTGGTGCCCCTTCCCCGGAGCCCGCGTGCCCCCTGCCCGCACTGCGGTGGCCAAGCCTGCCATCTCCGCCGAGGGGACACCGGGGCAGGGCCGGACACGGCGGCCATCCCTGCCACGCAGGGTGTCCTCGCCGCTGCTCCCGCCCCATGGTCAGGGGCTGCCCCGGGACCTGTGGGCGCCAGGACAGGCGAGGACGGGGCCCGCCAGTTACTCAGAGTTATAGTATTATATTTTAACAGTGCTAACTTGTCGAGTGATTCTTGCTCCCGTTTGTACGTGGTGTTATTGAAATGTATTGTTTGAGCTGAAAGCTGGTCGCTCTCCGGCCACGCTAATATATTTATTTGTAGGTATTTATATAATGAAATATAAATCCTAGATTTATGGAGTCCCTAGATCACCTTATAAACTATATCAAACGAATATTTTCTGTTCTCCTTTTTAACCATTCAGCATTTGTTAGTCTCATCCCCTTGCCCTCCTTACGACCCGCAGGACCGTCCCCGGTATATATTTTTTGATACTGTACACATGTGGTGTTTCTATGTGCAAAAAAAAAAAAATTGTTATCTAAAGCTAAACAAGCTATTATAGAAATTGCTGCTATTAGAAATGTCTAAACTATAAGCTTCCAATTATTAATTGCTTGAATGTAAATATTAAATGGAGATGTTGAAAGTGCATTTGATGTTCTGCAGCTAGTGTAGATCGGATTGCAAAGCCCAGCTGCTGGGAGGTGGAGCGTGAGCTGCCAGCGGCGCTTCCTGGTCCGAGGGCTGTGTCACGGGGGAAGAAATGTATCATGCAATCATTGCAAAGGACTATAAACCTTTACAAAAACTACCAGGATTTGGAGTGCATTTGTTACTGCATACGGACGGCACAGAAAGCGTCCCTGTGCAGGCAGGCTGTGGCTGGGGTGCCCCAGAGCAGGTGCTTGCAGGTTAAAATCAGCTCCGAGGTGCAGCGTATCAAATATAGTTCTGGCTTTTCCCCAAAAGCGCAGACGAGAGCATGCTGCCCGCCGTCCGTAAGGGCACCCCGTTTTCTCCTGGTGCTGCCCTGGCGGTGTTTCGGTGTTTCCCTCTCCCTGCAGTGCCAAGGCAGGGCTGCGCTTTGCCAAAGGACAATGGGCTGCGTGAGGTCTGCAGTGGGAAACCTGGGAGCAGAGGCTGCGAAGGTGGCTGCAGTGGATGGGTGCTTGGTAGTTCTCAGCCTGATGCTGCCAGCCTAGCGGCGTTATCCCCAGCGCTGGGGAGGGTTGCAATTAGATGAGTTGAACTTCTCCAGAAAGGGAGATGGTTCAAATTCCACAAATAAGCCTGCAGATGTCTCTGAACTAGATTAATAATTGCTGGAGTCCACTGAAAATACAGTGCAGGACTAATTGGTTACAAAATGGCTCGCGTGAAGGTGGCAACCTAGCAGTGTGCCGGTGGAGCATACTGCACGTGGCTCAGATAACGGCACTCGGTCCCCGCTCCCCCCAGGGTCCCCTGTAATGTTCCCACACAGAGACAAGTGCTCGTACAGTAACTGCCCTCTGAATCTTGTGCTTGCCAGACTGGCTCAGTGGCCAGCCTTTCTCATCTTGGGCTTCTGCTTGAAGCTGATTTCTCTTTCAGAGATCTCAGTTGAAATATTGTTGTTGATGGCACATTAATGTGTGTGGACGAGAGCCTCAAGCTTGTGAGAAGCAGGATTAATTGGTTTGGGTAAGGTGGACCTTGCAGTTACACTAGAGCTACCTGAGTTGCCCCTGCTGTGTGCAAGAGCCCAGGGCATAGGTGGCACCCTGCGGGCTCAGCCCCTGGATCCTGCTGTGGCCCAGCACGTGTCTGTCCAGGCAGTGCTGTTCCCAAAGCAAAAATAAACCCCTCCATCCCCTGCTGCCCACTTCTGGGCCACAGAGACTTCCCAGGCTTCATTTTATTTAAATAAATTCAAAAGTCACCTTGGCAACTTTTTAAATCCTGAGGATTATGTGGCATCCACAGAAAGGTGGGGCAGCATCTGGCCAGGTGTCATCTGCTGGGGCTTGTTTGCGGTGGGAACGAACCACCGCATGAGCTGTGTCAGCCTAAATGTTGCCTACAGATATTCTCGAGCCGAGCCAGAGTGCTTTTCTGAGGCAGCTTGGGTTAAATTGGAGGAAAAGCCACCGTTGGGTGTGTGGATGGCATTTTCTCAGCTGGGGCAGCCTTGAAGGCTCGTAGCCAAGTGGAACAATCTCAACTGTGGACACCATTGGCGCAGAGGTTAGTTTTGGTCTGGTGTAGCTTATGTCTGGTACTCGGTGTGCTCGTGCAGTGGTGGGAATGGCTTCTGGGAGCTTACACCAGAAAGCTGGCTCCATCCCAGCTATTTGGTTAAACTTCTTGGTGTGGGTGAGGTCGGTACTGACAGCTCAGTTAATCTCTTGTTGCTGTTGATGCTCCAAAGTCAATGGAAATTCATGTAGTACGTTTAATGCCTGTGATTCTCACCTACTTGCATGGAGACCCCAAAATCTGCTTGTATGTGCACAGAGAGCTAGTGGAAATAGGTGAGCTGTGATTAAAATCAACATTTTGCCTGTTAGCTGTGCTGAATTTTAAGAGGGTTTTAATCAACTCTACGTGTCACCGGGGCTGTGCAAGTGATGGGCAGAGGCAGCGGCGGCCTAAGGTGCTGGAGCGCAGGTGTTGGGGGCAGGCGAACCCCAGTCCATGCTGGGGGGATGCCCCGGGATGGTTTGGTGGGGAGTGTTTCCCTGCCATCCCAGCTTTCGCTGGCAGAGCAGACAATCAGAAATTATGCATTTCCCTTGATTAATTAAGCTAATGGTTATCTGAAAACAAAAATGGCATGGAAGAGGAGACGCATGCTCAGAATGCAAAATGTGATTTATGAAAGGGGAAGTGCCGCTCGACAGACAGCGGCAGGAGCCAGTCCAGGAGCGGGGCCGGGCAGGCGGGCTCGCTCTGGGGCAGCATGTCTGCAAAAGGAGAACTTTTTCTTTAGCCAGACAAAGGTAGATGAAACTAATGGGGTCTTACAACTAGTAGGATGTGTCTTTTAAACATGGGCTTGCAGACTCCTGGCCAAAGCCTGGGCATTGCTGCTGCTGTCGTGAGCCAGGTCAGCAGCTTCCTTCCCTAGTCTGTAGGTGTGTGAGACTTGGCAATTCATAACTGTTTGCAGGTTTGCAGTGAGCTTAGCTCATTAACATCTTTTTAAATGGTTTGTATTGTGTTGCTTGTTTTTAAGGAAACAATGTTCCTCTGAGTGTGTGCTTTCTGAGCTTCCTTTCCCTACTCCCACCGCTGCTCCGTGAGCTGTAGAAGCACCTGAAATATTGTCTCTGCTGGCAGTAGCTGTGGTTTGTTTGAGGCACCATTTCCCGGAAACCACATAGCCAGATATTTATTAGTTAAATAGTTTGATCATGTTTATCAGAACTCCAGCAGCTTCCTGTGCAGTGAAAGGTGTGATAAGTAGTTACTGGTTTAAAAGATACACCCTCCTCTTGCTTTATGCCAATTGGCTAGGAAAGATTAAGTGTTTAGGGTATGAATTACTTATTCATACCACTCTCTTTCCATATTAAGTGCATCAAACCTAAATGCCTGTTATTGAGAAAATTAATGTGAAGTCCACTATGACTTCCAATGGTTATCAGAGTGATCCAGGACGAGATGGAGCATCACCGCGCTCCATTAGGAAGACTGGTGTGCGCTACATTTAATGTATTTCCCAGGAATGCGTTAACCTCTGCTTGGTTTGGATTTATTCCAGACAAGCATTTGCTGATTTAAAAGGAGATTTGTGTTCATATTTTAGCTCTTCTGAAAAGGTCTGATGCATCCATCTATACACGGCCGTACTGAGAAGAGGGGCTGCAAATTTGTGCTGTAAAGCTGCTTTCAGGTTCTCCCATCTGCAGCTGTGGTGGTACCAATGTCTGTACCAGCACTGGGGTTTGAATCCAGCCGCCAGCCCTCCCTCGTTGAGCTGCATCGCCAGGGATTGCCGTGGCCCTGTGTGGTTTCAGCAGGTGTCGGTGCGGTCCCTGCTCCTCAGGAGGTGACAGAAACACCGTCCCCAGGCGACGGCCATGGGGCAGCTGGCAGGGTGGGCCCTGGGGCTTGGTAGAAGAGGTTGCATCTCTGGGGTGAGGGTGCTGTTAAGTAGAAGGATGTTAAATAAACACAGGACATGCAGCTGATGTCTTTTAATCAGAATAAGAAATGGCCTCGTGGGGACTGGGAGACTTCCAGATCCAGACTGGGAATGTGAGAGGAGCTCCTCCCTGGAGAAGGGCAGAAGGTGTAAATGGCCGTATGTGGTGAGGAGTGGAGGATTTCCCAGGCATTCGGGACGCTGGGTGCTTTTGCTCATGTATGGGTGGGGGCAGCTCTTCCAGGCTGTCATTGCATGCATTTTGTGAGGTTTTTCCTTTTTTTTTCCTGTTCTCTCATTTCGCTATGCAATGTCAGGAGCCGACTGTGTGACTTTGCTGAATGTGGTGGCCTCAGCACCTCTCCCCCATTGGAGAAGCCAGCAACATGGTAAAGCATTCATGGTCACATTGGGTTGGGGGAAGGCCCGCTGCTCAGGCTGCATTTTTCTAGGCTTGTCCCATCGAGCACGGCAGAGGCTGTGCAGCTCAGCTGTGCACGTGTTGGCTGCTACAAACCATTTTAACTAAACCTGTATCCAGTGGGACTGGTCCAACAGCAGAGGCCTGCCACCAAAGTTTTTTGCTGACTTTTCTGTGGGGCTGGTGTCCCTCTGTCTGGGAGAGCGGCTGTGGGAGAGTGAGGCCAGGGTGCAGCCCTCTGCACCAAATTGGGGCAGCTGGGTGAGGGGACAGCAAGGCTTCCCCCAGTTCTGCCCTGACCTCCAAAGCCCCTCTCCTCCCCATCCCATAGGGCTGCTTCTGGTTTGATCAGTCGAAAATGCCTGGCGGTAGGAAATCCTCTGTCTCCTCCACAGATAAGATCATTTGGATTCAGCCCAGATTCATGCGAGTTCTGTGTCGGGAGGAGACGACCACAAGGACACTGCTCTGTTTACGCTTGCACCAGAAGAGGAAAAAGGCTCCACAGTGCCGAGCACAGCCCAGAGCATCTCCAGGCACCCCCAGAGCCTCAGTGAGCAGCTCCAGAGGGTCCCCTGCATGCGGGAAAGCTTCTGCCTGTACCCTGAGCTTGGGAGAATCCTGTTAAAGGCAAAAATGAAGCAGTTTACATGTTGATGAGGTGGCTGCCACCAATGATATCTGACCCAAACACAGCTCTGCAGCATAGCCTGGCCTTGGGCAGCGTCAGTGCGGCGAGGAAAAACAGTCATGTGAGCAAGATGTTGGATGGAGGACACAGGGGCTCAGCTCCTGGGCCCCACTCACCGTGTTCCCAGGGAGGGACCCCCTGACTGCTGTGGGGAGGGACAAGGGAGGGGGACAGGGTTGGATGACATGGGAGAGGGGCTGTGGTGGCCGCGGGTGGGCACTGTGCAGCCAGCTGTGAGGGGACAGGAAGGAGAGAGGGTCCTGGTGGTATAGCTGCTTGCAGGAGCCATCTCTGGGTCTGTGCTGGCACACGGAGTCTCATGGGCACCAAAGGGGTGTTATTGCATGATAGACCTTTGGGTGCAAATGGGAGAGAAACAAGGGTCTCTGTAGTAATGAAAGTTTGGGGTGGGGGCTGAAGGCAGCCAGGGTCTCCTCCCCTGGGGCTGGGACCTGCCAGTATCTCCCATCGCAGGGCGAGATCCCAGGCTCACCCGGGAGCAATTTGCCGGCATCTACTGAAGCCGTTTCTCAGAGGGAGCCGTCAGTTCTGCTGACACCTTGATGTAGTTTAAAGCAAACTGCAAACATGAAGATTTATTTTTATCGAATGAGCAGGCATATAAAACACGCTGTGTAACGCAGCGCAGCCTGGCAGGAAGCACCCTGAATCCCAAGAGTCGTGACTTGGGCACGCCGGGCCATGTGCCATCCCTGGCCGACCCTGCTGATAGCAAGCCCATGGGGTTTAAGGGTGGGGAGAGAAGGAAACTTAATCACCAGCTGCCAAACCCTCCAGGATCTCTGGCAAATACCAGGACCTTTTTGCAAGGGACAGCACTGGCACCAGCTGAGATGACAGATCCTGACCCAGCCAAGTCACTGAGGTAGAGCTCAGCCGGTGTTACAGGCGCTCTGTCCCAGGGAGGTACTGGGAAGGGGGTTACAGCCACATTCACAGTTTCCAGAGGATTTATACATCGCCATGTGTAATGCATCCAAGCGTGGACACAGCTTCTGTGGTATAGGCATGCTTCAGTCAGAAGTGCTTAGCTGGAGGTGAGAAAGGGAATAACCTAAACCTTCAGGAGGTATTGCTATTGTGCTATAGCAGCCAGGGCAGAAAAGACCTACAGATACAGAAAATAGATTAAAAAGTCTTAGATACTGTTATAAAATGCATTAATAAGTAGCCTGAACTGATGCTGATGGAAACTTTAACAAACATGTATTTGATGTTGATGTAAGGATGAACAGATGTTATTGTGCCAATGTAAAGTCACAGCTCCTGGTCTCCTGGGAAGCTACTGGAAGCTCTATCTTCATCTCCAGTGGGGACAAGACCAGGATGTACAACACAGGAGCAGTGGTGTTCAGTAACAGCCATGAAATGAGCCCAGATCTTCCAGAGCACCTCCACTCACCTGGGATTTGCCTGGAGAAGGGCCCTGGGTCGCTCAGGTTTGCTCCTTTCCCCTCGTGCTGATGTGCAGCATGGGGACTGTATTGCTTTTGTTTATGAAGCACAAGAATAGGAAAACCAGGATGACTCAAACTTCAAAGGCTACCTCTTGGCTGAAGCTAAAGATGGAAAATTGCTGACCACGAGCTGCTCTGAGAGCTGTGAGCAGCAGAGTCCAGGGTGGAAATTCAGACTTAACATGTCCCTCCTGCCCGGTGCCGGCGGTGGCCGGGCGAGCACCAGCCCGGGGATGGCCAGGTGAGACCAGGCTGGTCCAGCCCGACCATGCAATGCTTGGCGGTGCCATGTCACACTGCATGGGCATCGCCACGCCAACCCTGAGGCAGGATCTGTCCCCAGCTGCTTTAGAGACTAAGAACCGGGTTCTGGGGCTGGGGGGGTGAAGCGCTGGGGGGGCAGCGCTGCAGCTGCCGTCAGCGGGGAGGGGAGGCCAGCCTGCGGGCTAAAATGGCCACGCTCGGCTGCAGGCATGGGCTGTGCCATGCAGCAAGGGTTAACACCCCCCCCAAAAGGCATGCTGGGAAAGGGGAAGGCAAAACTGCACCGGGAGAACTTGTGCGGTGGGGGCGGGTGAGGCTGCGGCGGGCGGGGCGGGCAGCGGCGGGCCCCGCTGCTGCGGGAGAGCGCGGGGGCATGTCGAAAATGCCCTTTGAATGAGCCTGAGCACGGTGATTTCAAGAGATGAGGGGGCTGAGGGGGGGTTTCCCCCCTCTTGGCACTGGGCGGGTGGGTCTCTGCACTGGTATTTCTCCATCTCCTGCTTCCCGAGGGGAGGACGCCCGTTCCCACCGCCGGTGCCGCCGAGGGCAGTGCATGCCACAAGTCACTGTTCGTGGAGCTGTTCGGAGCTCACAGTCTCAGGGACTTGATAAAGCAAAACATTTATCTTGCTAAAAACAAAACAAAAATAATTTAAAAGGCGCGTCAGGTTCTTTTAAATACCAAATGCAAGCTTTGGAGAGGGAAGGTTTGCTCAGTATCGGGGAGCCGCCGAAGCATCTCAAAGCACAAAATAAACGGTGATTTTTCACGTACACTAGTAAATGTTAATTTTCACATATGTTAGTAATTCCACATGGCTTGAAAAATGAAGGATGAAACGTTGTCCCTGAATGTACCCATCCATTTGCAGTGCGGTGCAAGCCAGGCTGTCATTTCAACATCAGGAATGTATTTTACAGCCGCTGCCCTCTGCGTGCGTTGGGTCCAGCCGTGACCCAGTCCTTCCTCCGCCTGGGTCTTTCTGGCACATGAAGCCACTAGCAGCAGATAAAATAGGGAGATTCATTATGGGTTCTGCAGAGGAGAGGAGAGGTGCCCTAGCTCTCCCCGGCTGGCGGGTTGAATGGTGCCTTATCTCGAGTATAAGGGCTCAACCTGACCCTGAGCCATTTTTAACCCGAGGTGGGAAGAGCCCTCCCTGGGTGTCCTTCTCCGCTTTGAAAAATTCTTCACTCTCTCCACAGTTCTCTGCTTTCCTGATGTTTTTTTTTGTGTGTGTGTGGTTGGGTTTTTTTTTCATTTTTATACCTCCGTAACCTGAAGCAGACCCACTTTCCCAGCTTTTGATGCTCTGCTTCTTGAAGATGCTTTAACTCTCAGGACTCAGAAATAACTCCTAACAAACGCAGTGCAGAGACCCAACAAGGAGACATCTAATCTAATGTATCGCATTTCCATAGTTTGTGCTGTAAGCAGCAATTTTGTGGTTCAGCAGCAACGGCTGAGTAGAGACAAGCATTATCACAGGAATTCCTTCCATCTCTCGCCTGAGTATGCGACAAATAAGTCTTAGCCGTGGCATTGTCTTTTCTGGTTTCGGACTAACAGGCTTAACTCTTCTTTTCTTTCCCTGGAAAGACAATTTTCCCTTTGCCTTCTGCACCTCCATTCCACGTTAAACTGAGAATTTGCTGCATGGTGCAACATCCCGGGAGCCTGGAGAACGTAACGCCAAGGTGGGCGATGGCACAAGGAGGCCGGGAATAGCAGTACCTTGGAGAACGCGGGCTGGCGAGAGCGGCCAGCCGGAGTGTTTGGCACGGCTCCGTGCGAGCTGGTTGTCCAAGGGACGGGGAAAACCTGTAGGAGGGTCTGGGAGTGCCTCCTGTGAGATGCTGAATCACAAAAGGATGCGATAACCGGGGGGTTGTTGCAAAGATCCAGCCCGGCAGCCGTTCGGTGCGAGGCTGCGGGGCTCAGTCATACTTCGGGGGCCACAGAACGTTTCCCGCCGGTGAGGGGTGGGGTCCCAAAGTGCTTCCCTCCCCCCCGCCCTTCTGGAGAGGGACCACGGGCAGGAGGAGCGAAGGGCCGACCCTGCTCCGGGGAGCCGGGGGGCCCTGCCGGGAGCTGCTCCCTCCGCCAGCACCGGTGCGGGACTTGCGGTCAGGGATCGCTCCGTACCCGTAACCATCCCTGTCCGAGGAGCAGCCTGCCTGGCGGAGCTGAAATACAAACCTCCGGGGCGAGGGCCATCCCTTCCAGCCGCTCTCTCGGCCCCCGCCGTGCAACCGGGCACCGGCTCCAGCCGTGCTCCCCGCGGAACTGTGTCCCACGCGGGGACGGGGGCAGGCGCCGGGGCCAGGGTCAGCAGGGCGAGGGAGAGGGATCTCCCGTGTTTGCAGGGGAAATTCAAGGCAGAGCAGGCTGGCGGTACTGCCTCGGTGTGTGGCACTGGTGAGCCCGCTTTCGCGTGTAGCAGTCTCCGGTAGCTCAAAAGAGATACTGAAATATTGAAGAAGAGTCGAAAAGAGGCAGAGGGATGCTGCGGGGGCGTGGGGACCGCGGGAAGCCGGAGGCCGTGGGACTGCTTGGCGTTAAAAGGAAAATTAAGGACATTTTGATCAGTCCGTAAACCTCTACATAGGGAAGAAATTCAGGAGCTCAGCTGAGCTTTCAGTTCGTAAATGATGAGAGGATCCAGCGGCTGAAGTTCGCAACGGCGGTAGCACGAATGCGGTGCCATGTTCACCGCGTCAGAAGGAAAAAAAAAAAAAAAAAAAGAAAGAAAGAAAGAAAGAAAAAAAACCCAGGTAGGAGGGCAAAAAAATCGGGGCTGCTCGGCATCGCCCTGAGATTTGCTGCCATTCAGCCGCAGGGTGCTACGGCAGGATTCAAAAATGCGAGGGATGTAACCCACAGCCCGTGGGACAGGGACGGGCAGTGGCGATTATACTGTGCCCCCCCCAGTCTTAAAAAGCCCTACACCCCAATATTTTATGCGTTCCTGTGATCCGCCGTGCCCTGCTGGGATTATATGTTTATCAACTGAGACTTTTATGAGATTAATTCCCTCTCTCCAGGGCACTCGAGTATTTCGCTGGTAGCCGTGCCCGCACACCGACACCTCGGGGCGGAGCGGGGTGCGGGTCAGGCGGCTGCGGCGTGGGGCTCCTCCTTTTCCCGGGTGCTTCCACGCGGGGCCGCGGCGCTGCCTGTCTCCGCGGCTCGTGTCCAAGCGTCAAATGCCAGCTGCGGGGAAGCGGTGCGGAGGTGGGGCATCCCCCCCCCCCGCGCCCGAGGTCCCGCCTGGGACGCGCCTGGGACCGCAGGACCGCGGAGCGGGAGGGTGGGGAGGAGGGGGACGGGGAGAAGTACCGGCTCAGACGGCGATGAGGGTGGGGGGCTCTGGGGGGGCGGCCCGGAGGTAAAGTAGGGAGGGGGGAGTTACCCCCAGGAGAAGCTGGAGCGGATCAAGCCAGAGACCGGGGAAACGCACGTAGTCGCGGTGCAGCACTGAGGGCTTTGCAGCGGTCCCGGCGACACCGGCCGGCTGCGTCCCGCCGTGGGAGGAAACGTCCCGCGGTCCCGGCAGGAGCGGGAGGAAAACGAAACGGGGGCGAGAAAGCGGGGGAGAGCCGAAGCCTGGCGTGGTTGAGGCAGGGAGCGGCCCGGCGGGGCACGGGATGCCCGGCCCGGTTCGGCCCGGTCCGGCCCGGCGCGGGGCCGTGCTCACACCTGCATTGCAGCAGCGGCGGGGCGGCGGAGCGCTGCCGGGCCGGCGGGCTCGGCTCTCGGTGCGGCGCTGCATTGCAGCGCAGCAGGAGCCCCCTCCTTCCCCGCGCCCTTCTCCCTCCGCCGCCGCTCGGCTCCGGAGGCCCGGCCCGGATCCCGGCCCGGTCCCGCCACGCCCCGCTCCCGCTCGTACAGGGCATCTGCCGGCGCCGTGCTCGGGTGCCCCGCGTCGTGCCACAGCCGAGACCCCCTCTCCCCGACCCGGGAATGCAGTAGCGGGGCGGGGGACACGCACACGCACCCACCCCTCTGTGTCCCCTGGTTGGTGTCTGTTGACGGCGTTCATCAACCCCCGCGCGGGTGGAGGGACCGGCCCGCCCCGTCGGGGCATCCGCCGTCCCTCCCCCCCGCCCGGTCCCGCGCCCCTGGCACCGCTCCGCGCCTCGTCCCGCAGCCTCCACCCCCCACCCCGCCGGGCTGGCCGTGCTGTCCGCCCCGCCGGACCGCCCGGCCTCGCGTGGGTCACGCACTGCCCGGCGCCGTCCCCACGGGCTTCCCGCGAGGGTGTTTGGGCTAGTCCCGCGGGGAGCCGGTACCGCCACTGGGACCGTGCAGGGGTGAGGGGCGCTGGGCCGGTCGGTCCCCCTGGCCGTCGGGGCACTTGCGCTGCCCATGGGGTGGGCGGAGGGAGGCGACCGGCGCCGCATCCCGGGCCCATCGGGGAGGTTGGTGACCCCACTCCGAGCTCCCTCGCTTGGGGACAGCGGCCCGGGGACCGGTGCGAGCCCCGCGTGACTAGGTCCTGCGTGGACCCTGACAGCTACGACCCGCGGCTGCTGCGTGCTCGAGGCGCGAAGGGGAGCAGGGCGATCCCGGTGGGAAGGAACCGGAGGCGGCCGGGCGTCCCGGGACCTGCCCCGCTGCCAGGTGCGGCGCCGCGGGGGCGGCGGGGAGCGGGGCCGGGGGGGCCGCCAGCCCCGGCACAACGGGGGCCCATTCCCAAGGCTCCCGCTCTGTCTCTGCTTTGGGAAAACGCCAGCACGGTAACAAAATGGCGGGGAAAGGGTGGGATTGTCACGGCGAGCCCTGCAGCGAAGCTTTGCCAGCCCCGCGGCACCGCCCGGTCGGACTCGGGGCGTCCGTGCCGGCGGCAGGCAGCAGGGCGGGGGCCCCCCCCGGGCTGTGCCGCCGCCCGGCCCCGCCGCCCGGCAGAGCTCCGGTGGAGCCGCAGCTGCAGAAAATGGCTGCTCGGCGGAGCCCGCTGAATCCTGCCATGGAGGGGGGGGAAGACACACGGCAAGGAAGCAGAGCAGCACTGCCCGCCGGCCGCGGGCCCCCCGGGGAGCCCCCGGGGCAGGCGGCGCAGGGGACGGCCGGAGGCTCCGCGGGACGGCGTGACCGGAGCCGAACTGGCGGGGCGGCGGCGGGGGGGGAGGGTGGCCCGGTGGCCGACGCGGAACCTCCTCGGCGGGGCCTCACCTGCGGGGGGGCGGGGGGTAGCCCGCCCCGGTCGCGCCCGCCCCGCCGCGGCGCCGGGACGGCACGTGCCGGCAGCCCCCCGCCGGTGCCCGCCGAGACGGAGGGCAGGGGCGGCTCCGAGTCCGGGGGCGGCACAGCGGATGGGCGGGTCGGTCACCCCCCCACCCCAGGAGCCCGCCTCGCCGGGGGTGCCCCGCAGCCGCTCCCGCCGCGCCCGGTTTCGTGGTCGATTTAAAATAAAATAAAATAAAATAAAACAAAACAAAAATAAATACAATAAAACCGGGGAGGGGCGACGCGACTCGGTCACGGCACCGGCTCCGGAGCGAAGCCGCAACGAAAACTCGCTTCTGCGGCTCCGCGCCGTGCTACCGCCCCTCGCCCGCCGCGGCGGCCGACCCCCGGTGGCCGGCCGCGGGGCTGGAGGCGACACGCGTGGGTGTGCGGCTGGCACTGCGCTGCCTTTCTGGAGGTTCGCTCCCCGCCGATGGTTGTCGCGGGTGTCCGAGGGGCGAGGGGATGTCCCAAAAACGCGAGTGTGGGAGCCGGGCTGGGGTGATCCTTCCCTCACGGGAGAGCGGCCGCGGGGAGGTCGGGGCGGGCTGTCGCGGTCGGTTCGCACCGTGGCGGCTGGACACGGGAAGGCGCTTTGCCGTTCCGGGGTGCGCGTGGCGCCCGTGTGCGCGGAAGCCGCCGTCCCCGCCGCGCACGGTGCGAAGGACGCCGGTGCCTCCCGGGAAGTCCCCGCCCGGTGCAGCTGTCCCTGTCCACGCACCTCCACGGGAGGAGGAAGGGTCCCGGCCCCGCAGGGCTGTCCGCCGCCGGGATGCGGCAAGGCACAGCGCAGCCCCCCGGGCTGTGTACCCCTGTATCGGGGTCACCCGTGTCCGCGCAGGGCCGCGGCTTCCCGCTCCCCCGTGCCCACGCATGGTCCCGTGGAACAGGAGGCCACTTCGTCCCGCCGTCTCCCGCAGGGACCCGTCGGCCCGGCCGCCGCCCCTTCCCCGCCGGGCGCTTCCCGCGGGTGGGACGGACGCGGTGGCCTTCGTGACCCGCCTTGCGGGCACCGGGACAGGGCAGTGACTGGCGGCCCCGTCGCACTTTGGGATCGCCGCGGGCGCCCGCGATGCCGTCGGTGCCCACGGAAGACGGCGCTGCCTCCCCTCCTCCCGCAGCCGTGCGGCAGGGCGGCCCGGCCAGGACCCCCGGGGAGGAAAGGGGGCAGCGAGGCGGCACCGGGGGTCGAGCGTGAGGGTCCCGGGGTGTGTGTGTGTGTCACACTTGGAGGGAGGGTGTCCCGTCGGGGGTCACCGGTGGGAGTGGGGGTTGTCAGCTCCGTCCCCACGCCCCGGGGGGGGGGGTCCCGCCCCCGCGCGGGGGGGCGGCGCGGGGCCGTTCCACTCGTGAGAGCCGGTTGCTGCGATACCAACGGACCAATGAACGTTCACCACCTCACCCCGGGCTCAAGCACCGCTTCCTTATATGGTGCGCGCCGTCCGCGGGGCGCCGCGCTCATCGCCATATAAGGGCATGAACCTAAATACAGCATCTACCTTGTCCGGGGTGGGCGGGGCCGGGGCGGGGCGGGGCGGGGGGCGGTGGGACGGGGCGGGCGGGGGACGGGGCTGCGGACCGGGCCCCGCACTGATACCGCCCCCCCCCCCCGCCCCGGGGGGGGGAAACCGCTGCAGGGTCATTAGGTGGAATGCAAATGGGCCGCGCTTCACCTCTAATTGCTTTTGTTAAAAGCGGAGTCGCGGGGCCGCGCGCGGGCGGGCGGGGCCGGGCGGGGGGGGAGGCAGTCGCACCCCGTGTCTCTTGTCACATCCCAGCTGATATTCCCCCCCGGCGGGACAGCCGCCACCGGGACTGGGTACCGCGGCCCGGTTCGCCCCGGCGAAGCCGTCGGGTGATCCCTGCCCACTCGTGGAGGTTCCGTGGCCGCTGCAACCGGAGCCGCGAGGATGCAGATTCGTCCTTCTGACGCCCTTGCGGGGCGGGCAGCGCGGCACCGACGTGGCCAGCAGCGCGGGTGGGACGGAGCCGCGCCGGTTAGACGGGGCGGGAGGGGGGGGTTGTCTCCCGAAACGTTCCTGTATCCTCGCCCCAAGCAGCGCTCGGGTGGGTTCCTCCATCCCCCCTCTCTGCAAACAACCCGTATTTATGTTCCTACAAATAATCAGCAAATTCAGAAACCCTGGAAACAAAAGGTCTTTGTGCGGAGGGCTCGCAGCCTGGAGCGGGGCGATTAAGCGCGCCCCCCGCCCCCGCCTCGCCCCCGGAGTTTCCTCGCACGGGGGATTCGGTGCGACCCGCGGCGTGGGGCGGCGCGGCTGCAGGGGGGGGGCCCCGGGGCCGGGGGCGACGAGCGGCTCTCGGTGCATGTCGGCACGCCTGGAAACGGGGAGTCGGTGCTTCGCCGTCTGCGCTCAGGGCTCCCGGGCGGGGTCACCCCACCACCCCACCCCCTCACGCTCAGCCTCGCCGGAGCAGGGGGTGTGCTCGGGGCACCCCGCCTCCCACGGGCCCCACCGCACCACTGGCTGCGGGGACACGCGTGGGGCGGCTCCTACGCGCAGTGCCGACGCTGGAGACTCTCCGATGTTTCGCGGGTGTGTGCTCCGAAGGAGGACGGCGGATCTTCTCCCCCGTGGGGACCGCGGAGGGGAGGCACACATCCCCCACGCACCGCCCCGGGGCCGTGGGGCCTGGCACGGCTCCCGGGGCCTCCTGCGGGCGCTTCGCCCCGCTGAACCACGCGGTGCGGGGCGGGCTCCCCGGGGCGGAGGTGGCGGCAGTGCCCCCCGGGGGTGGCGGGAGCGCCGCCGGCTGTGCGGCGGCCGCAGCCGCCATTTCCAGTAGGACGGTGCCACCTATGGAAAGCACCTGGAATTAATCGGCCCGGCAGGGCCGCGCCGGGAATCGTCGCCTTTCTGTGCGGCACCCTGGGGACGAGCCCGGTCCTCGCCCGCCGCCGCTCCCGCCGCTCCCCGCGCCCGTCCCCGGGGGCCGAACCGGGCCGGGCTGGGCCGGGGGGGCGGCAGGCGAGGCTCGGTCTGCCCGGTCGGCGGGGCCGCTGCTGTCCTTCAGCACCGCCGTCCCGGGCCCGGCTGCCCCGGGGGAGGATGCTCGGCTCGGGCCCTGGGCAGCCGCGGCTGTGGGCTGCAGCGCCCCAGAGCGGTCCCTCGCCGGCGGGCCAAAGTCCTGGTTACCGGGGGATAATGGCCAACGGGGCGGAGAGAAGCGGCCCTGCCCAGGACCCCACTGCCCCAGAGCGAGCCGGGGTGCTCGGCGTGGTCCGGCCAGCGCAGCTCCGCGGAAGGGGATCCCCCGACACGGAGGCTCCGCGGAGCGTGTTCTGCCGGGATCGAGCCCTGCCGCAACGGCTCCATCCCGCAACGACGGGCACCTGGACGGGGGAAGGGCCTCGGCCGGCGGGGGCCAGCTCCGGGACGGGCAGAGGGCGGCGGCGGGGCCGCAGCTCTGCGGGGAGGATGGGGAAGCGTGGACCGCTCCGCACCCACGCAGAGCCGTGCCCGGCGGTCGTCCCGAGGGGAGCTGCCAGCTCTGGGGGAGTCTTCCCTCCTCCCGGTCCTGCCTGTCGCTGCTCCCCGCCCGGCACACCCTGTCCGCAGCTTGCCCGCACCCTCCCCTTCTCGCCGCCCCCTCCGAGGCCCCCCCGCTCCCAGGGGAAGGGGACGCAGCCGTGCCCGGTGCCCCCCCCCGGGGTCTGCCGGGCCTGAGCAGTGCCCACCGGGGCACGCTGCCTTCCCCTGCCGGCCCTGGACGCCGGCAACTCCGGAGCCGCCGGGAAAGCCCTGCCCCGGCCTGAATTCGATGTCAAACACGTCGACAGGAAAACTGCCTCGCACGGGAATTTTTGTGCTGCGGGGAGTGGGAAGGAACGGCCCCCGCGGGGGCACCTGCAGCAAGCCCACGTGTGACCGCAACTCTGTGTATGGCTCCGTCTCCGGGCCCGCCCTCTGTCCCGGGGGAACCGGGCCTGTCCTGGCCGCCCCCTCCAGCGTGGGGTGCAGGTGTCGCAGCTCGGGGACTGTCGCTGACTCCCCGCCTCGCCGTGACCTGCTCGGAAAAACGAAAAGGCAGCGGGCCGGCGGCTGGGCCGCTCCCCAGGCCAGGGCAGGGCCGGGGGCTGCCGGGGGCCGCCGGGGCCGCGGGGTCCCCGGCTCAGCGTCCGCCCCGCCGGGGGCGCCCCGTGCCGGCCTGGGGCGGTGTGAATTTGCCCCGAGGCTCATTCCGGCTCCGTTCAATCACCGGTGGAAGGAATCGTTTCCCCACCCTCCCGCGTCTTGGAAATGGGACCAGACTGGGAGAAGTCCGGAGCCGAACCGGGCGGCGGGGCGGGAGCCCGGGGCGGCCGCCCCGAGGGGTCGGGGGCGGGGGGGGGGGGCTGTCCACGCGCGCAGAAAGCTCGCGTGGAATGGGGCTCGGGGGTGCTCTCTGCCCTGCCCGGCCGGGCTGCAGGACGCCTCTCCCGGCACACAGGGTCCGGCCCGGCCGCAGGGTCGGTTCGGGGTCTCACAAGCGCTGGGGCTCTGCGGGGCGGGGGGACTTGCTCTGCCCCTGCCTCCCCCTGTGGTCTCGGCGTTAGGGCCATGCTCGGGCAACCCAGGAGAAGGGGACACGGGTGGAGCGCGACAGCGGGGTGGCCGGGTCTCCGACCGGCAGCGGCAGCCTCGACCGCTGGGGAACCGGGGCGGACCGGGAACTGGGCTGGATCCTCGCCGTCCCGGGCGTGGGTATCCGTGGGGCGGAGCAGCACGGTCGCCGGAGCGCTCGGGAAGCCGCGGGGAAGAGCCCGGCTGCGGCGCGGGGATCGATCGTGCCGGCGATTGGGTTGTAGCCAGCTCCATCCCGCCCCGCCGCCGCCCCCGGCTCAGCCGCGCTCGGACACGCGTGCTCGCCCCGCCGCCCCCACGCGTGATCCCGGGAGGGCCAGTAGCTCCCAGGTTTCGTTGCAAAGCTCGCGGCCGTGGAAGCCCCCGCACAGCGAGAAACGAGGGGGGAGCCGGGTACCCGGCCCCACGGCGGCCCGTTGAGCCCCGAGGAGCTCATCGCACGAGTCCGGGCTGGGGGAGCGGAGATCCGGCGGCCGAGGGGCGGATTTGGGGTCAAATGGGCGGAAACGGGGTTTGCCGCCGCGGCACACGCCCGTGCCGGGCCGGAGCCGTCCCCGAGTCCGCGCTGAGCCCCGGGACCCCGGGGCAGGGCCGGGACCGGGAGGGGCCGGCGGGGGCGGAGGGGGCGCGGGGGCGAGCGGGTCCCCCCCGGCTGAGAGACGCTGGGGCGGCCGGGCAGCTTCTGCCGTTGACCTCGGGAGCGTGAAGGGCAGCCCGTGACCGGGCTCCGTTCCTGCTCCCGGTGGCCCGGACGGGCGGGAGGGGCACCCGCAGCACCGCCGGCCCCGGAGGAGGGGGTCCCCGGGCCTCCTCCGGCAGCGGGAGGAACTGCCCGGGAGAGCCGGGGACGGTCCCGCCCGCCGCTATCTCGTCCCACGGCGCCGGGGCGGCTCCGTCCCGCTTCTCCTTCCGGGCCAAGACCCGCACGAGGGGCCGTAGCCCCGGCCCTGGCTCGCCCACGGCCCGGGGGCTTCGGCCAGACCCCCACGCAGCGGCCGTCCCTCCCCGCTGCTTTCCCCGCGTCGTTCTCGTTTGCGTCTCGTCTTCTCCCTGTCCCCCCCACCCCTTCTGCACGGCAACTGGGGACCCAGCCCCGGCCCCGCGCGGGTCCCGCGTGGGTCACGGCAGGGATGAAGCCATTCCTTCCGCTGATGCCCGCGCGGGAGGCAGCTGAAGCCGCGGCCTCTCCCCCCTCCGCCCCCACGCGTGTCCGTGGGGCTCCGCGGAGCGGCGTAGCTCGGCGCAGGCGACGGGGCAGAGGCGGGTGCTCAGCCGGGAGCTCGGCGGCCCCTCAGGGCTCCCGCGTGCGGGGAGCCTCGGCCCCGGGACCGTGCTTCCCACCGGCACCGGGGACACCGGCAGCGGAGGTGCGGGGCAAAGACCTGTTTCCTCGGGGCTGCAGCAGCCCCGCGGCCACGGGGATGGGCCCTTTTAAGCCCCGCCGCGCCGCCGCGGACGCTGCCCCGGGAACCCCGAGCAGCGGAGCGAGGCGGGGGCGACGGTACCGTCCGGCCCGGGAGGACGATCTTCGCCCCCCCACCGCCCCCGGCCGGGACCCCCCTCCCAGCCCCCCCGAGCGGGCATTGCTGCCCCCGGGTCTCTCCTGTGCGCGGCACCTTCCCGGGAGCGGGATCCGGGCCACCGCGTCCACGCCAATTCACGAGCCGCCCCGCGACCTGCCTTAATTAACAACGATTAATTCGACATTAACGAAAAACTCCCCGGGATGCCGCTTGCCGGGGGCTGGGAGGGCGCGGGGGTGTGCGCTCCCCCCGCCCGGCCCCTCCGCACCAGCGCCGCGCTCTGCGCTGGGCCGGACACGCCACGCAAAACACGCGGGGCTGGAGGCGTGGGGCTGGGAGTCCACGGGAGCCGCGGGGTGGAAATTTTCCGCCTCCTCTTGTGAGCGACGTTTCACCTCTTCCAGCGGCGGCGGGAGGAAGGCTCTGCCCGTGGGTACCCGACCCACGCGTCCCCCGTGGGGCCCCCCCTCCGTCCCCCTCCCGTCCCCCCCCCCCGGGGAACCCTTGTCCCGGTGACCCCAGTTGGAGGTTGCTGCCCGCCCGGGTGGCGGGACCGGGCAGGGCTCCGCGGCGGCGGGCAGGAACCCCGGGAGACAACGATCCGCGGGACGGAGACAACGCCGGTGCCCTCCAGTCCCCGCTGCCGGTCCTGGCGGACCCCGGGGGCCGTGGCTCCCCCCGGGCAGCGCCCCAGGCCGGGGGAAAGCAAGTGCCTCGTATCCCCTGCACCAAGTAGGCGCACTGTGGAGACGGTCCCAGAGCCGCGCAGGTCTCGCCGTCCACGCCACGGGTGACCCGGCGTGTCCCCCCGGCGGCAAAGCGGAGCCAGGCCGGAGCCCCGGGGCGAGGCAGCCGCGGTCGCATTTAGAAGAGAGGAGGCGCAGCCGTATCCTTGGGGCGACGCCCCCACCTTGGGTTTCCCACGCGTGAGCGCGGTGGCCTCCGAGGCCCGCTCCACCTCGGCTTCGACCTCCTTGGTGGAGAAGAGTAGGAGACGGCGGGGAGGTCGGGGGGGCAGGTCCACGAGGGCCTCGCCCGGCCTCGTCCCGAGTGGACGGCGCCACGGAAGCCCACTCAGCACCGGGCCGTGGTGCTGAGGTTCCCACACGCGGGGCAGCCCCGGGCGGCGCCGCTGCCCGCGGGCTGGGGAACGACCCCACTCCGCGGGACGGGGCCGAAGCGCCGCCGGGCCCCTCCGGAGCCTCCGCGCGACGGCCCTGGGGGGGGCGTTTCGGGGCCTCGCCCGGGGGACCGGTCGCTTTGGATCTCCAAGCCCCCCGGAGGCTGGACCCGTCCCCCGTGGTTCGCCGCCCCGACGCGCGTGTGTCGGTCTCCCGTGGCCGCCTTGGGGACGGATTCGCGGCAGGAGAAGGCGACGGTTCCCGGGCGGGACGCGGTGCGGCAAGGCGAGAGGCAGGGGTGGGGAGGGGCCCCGAGGGGGCCCCGGTACCGAGTGCCACCCGCGCACCCACGCCACTTTGCTGACAGATAACGGGGGGGGGGGAGATATCGAATCCCGTGTGGGGGCGCCCCGCTGGCCCCCGGGCTACCTCTGCGCCCCCGCGTGGACCGGAGCCGGGGAGCTGCCGGCGCGGGGAAACCGGAGGCCTGTGGTGATTCCCGCGCCGGCGGGAAGGATTCGCACTCCCGCGGGAGCGACGGCGCCGAGCGGCCCGCCGGGACACGCGTGTCTCCGTGGTCGGGCCCCACAACCGCGGTGGCGAGCGGGCCGCTTTGTGCTCCGCTCCCCCCACCCCCCGCCCTGCGGGCCCCCCCCCCCCCCCGCCTTCCCTTCTCCAGGGCCCCCCGCAGCGGGGCGGGGCGTAGAGGGCGTGGCGGGAGGGCGTGGCATTCTGCCGCCGGCCCCGCCCCGCGCTCATCGGGACGCGGGGCACGTCGGGGGGGGGGCGGGGCGGCGGCGCGAGCCAATGCGGCGCGGGCGGAATATTCCACCCGGCTCCGCCAGCAACAAGTGCGGGGGGGGGGGGGGGGGGGGGGAGAGGGGGGGGGCTGTGAGGGGGGAGGGGGGGCCGCGGCGCTGACGTCAGCGGGCGGAGTATTATGGTCTGGGCTGCGCTGGCGGCTGCCTGTGTGCTGCGAGCGGCCGCGTAAACATGGAGCTCTCGGCCGTCGGGGAGCGCGTCTTCGCGGCCGAGGCCCTGCTCAAGCGCCGCATCCGCAAAGTAGGTGCCCCCCCGCACCCACCCCCCGCGGCTCCCGCCTCCGGCCCCGCACCTTCTCCTTCCTTCCCCCGCCCCCGGCCCCGCCGCTGCGGCGGCCCCGCCGGCCCCGGCCCGGTTGCGGCTGGGCGCCCGCTGGGGGCGGCTCTTTCTCCCCGCCGCATGCCCGGGCGCTCCCCGCCGGCGGGGCGGGCGTGCTCCGCCGCTGCCCCCCCCCCGCCGGGCCGCGCACCCCCGCGTCGTGCTTTTTTTAATTAAATCATTATTATAATTTTTTTTTTGTTGTATCCCCCCCCCTCCCCCCACCCCACCCCCCGCGCGTGTTTTTGACGCGCGGGCTCGTGTTTGTTGCACGCGTGGAATTGCGGGTGCAAATATCTTTGTTGCGGGCTTTTATCGCGGTTTCCCCTCCATGCATATTTATTTTTTTCTCTTTGCATCTGCAGGGGCGCATGGAATATCTCGTAAAATGGAAGGGCTGGTCTCAGAAGTAAGTCGGCTGTTTGTCCGCTGGGTTCTGCAGCCGGGGAGCTGGGGGGAGCTGGCTGGCTGCAGCCCTGCTCTCCCATTGTAGTAGAAAGGGAACTTGGGTCCCTTCCTTTATGCCCCGTATATTTAAATTTTATTTATTTTTTCTGTTTCTGGCTCCTCATGCTCTTCCCTCTCTCTGTGTGTGTTTCGCCCCCCCCCCCCCCCCCGGCAGGTACAGCACTTGGGAGCCCGAGGAAAACATCCTGGATGCCCGGCTGCTCGCAGCCTTTGAGGAAAGGTACAAGGCCTTTGCTAGCCGTAGCCGTTGCGCTTGTAAATATGTTGCTGTCTTGTAGCTATGCTGAATTGAAGCTTTGGTTTTTTTAACACCTCTAGGGAGCGAGAAATGGAGCTATATGGGCCCAAAAAGCGAGGCCCCAAGCCCAAAACCTTCTTGCTAAAGGTAAGGAGGCTGGAGCCCCACGTGCGCCGGTGCCGGCCAGGGCTGCGTTCCGCAGCGGGGAGCGGGTCCCTCTCCGGTCCCCATGGAGGATGCTCCTTGCAAAGGTGGCCTCTTGTCTTGTAAGTTGTAATTATGCAGCTGGATGGCAGGATAATAAAATCACCAGTTGATTTATCTTCTTTGCAGGCCCAGGCAAAAGCAAAAGCCAAAACCTATGAATTCCGCAGTGACTCTTCCAGGGGGATCCGGGTGCCGTATCCTGGCAGGTCTCCCCAGGAGCTGGGCTCCACGTCCCGGGCTAGGGAAGGACTGAGAAACATAGCCCTGGCTCCCCAGGGCAGCTCCAGTACCAGCACCCCCAAGGGAGACAGCATCCGAGACCGGGTGATCCGCGTGGAGGAGAAACCTGGAGAGACACCCAAAAAGAGAGGCCCGAAGCCCAGGAAGGAGCTTTACAAGGACCTGGCGGAGTCTCTGGATGCCTCCAAGAGGAAACTGGGGGACCCGGGGGACAAGGTGGGAGACTACCTGAAGGCCAGGAAGATGGAGGAGGCAGCAGTGGGAGCAGCCAAGTTCGGCTCGGGACACAGCGTCATCCAGCTGGCCAGGCGGCAGGACCCCGACCTCCCCAGCGCCCTGCCCGGCCCCAACCGAGCCGAGGTGGGTGCCAAGCTGGGAGCCGCTGAGACCTACCCTCCGCGGCTGGCCAAGCACCGGGCAGACTTTCTGGACCCCAAGGGGCAAGGGGGGCTGGACCCCGGCGGGCCCAAGCTCCTGCACAGCACAGTGAGCCCGGGCACCGTGGGCAGCCTGTACCGCGACAGCGTGGGGGGCCAGGCAGGGCGGCCCTCCCTCATCGCCAGGATCCCCGTCTCCAGGATCCTGGGGGACCCTGAGGAGGAGTCCTGGAGCCCCTCTCTCAACAACCTGGAGAAGGTGGTGGTAACTGATGTGACCTCTAACTTTTTGACCGTCACCATCAAGGAGAGCAGCACGGACCAAGGATTCTTTAAAGAGAAGCGATGAGTTTGTCGGAGGTGGTGCTGGGGTTTTCTTCGGTCAGATCCAGACAAAAGCTTGGTTAGAGCTTGGTGGGCCTTTTTTTTTTTCCTTTTTTTCTTTTTTTTTTCCTTTTTTTTTTTTTTCCGGAGAGGATTTAGAAACTGTCCTAAATTCATTAACTTTTTTTTTTTCCCACGTCTTACATTTCGTTGGAAAGATTATCTCTAGAGTTATATTTTCTATTAGATGTAAATATGTTATTTAAGAAAAAATGCTTATATATCTATATATATATATTTCAACTCTGAGTTGTTTTATTTAAATGGAGACAACAGTGACTGCTCAGTTGCTCTTAGAAAGGACAATAAAACTGAGAACTAACGGAGTTCATGCATCTGTTGCAGGAGCCGGTGTACATAACAAATGATGTTCATAGCTAATTACGTTCTGGGTTTTTTTAACTATTATTTTTCATATGATGCTATGGATGGTGGAGGGGGGAAGTGTTACTCCCTCAGAGGGCAAAGTGCCCTGATTTCTTGATTGTGATATAAGGTGTTGCTTGTACAATCAAGTGTGCTGTATCCAGAACTGTTGCCCTTGACAGTTGAAGTAAGCACTTGAATTTACAGTATTGTTGGGGGGGTGCGTTTCCAGTTTTAACAAAAAAAAAAAGTGTTGCTACAAAGTCGGGGCGGGGAAAAGCAGAAATGCATAAAAAGGTTAAAACTGTTCTAGCAGAGTATTAACTTGAATTACCTTTTCTTGTGAAGGAAGAGGAGGTTTGTGTGTGTAAGGTTCCTGAGAGGGGTGATACTGAAATGCACTTTATAATAGAGTTGTCGTAGCAGTTGTGGGAGATGGGACTGAGCTGAGAATCTGTTTTCATTTTGTCTGGTCGCTTGATTCTGTTCCCCCACCCACTTAAAAAAAAAAAAAAGAAAAAAAAAAAAAACAAAACAAAAAAAGAAAAAACCAACAGAAAACCCCTCTGTTTACATTCCTGAAATGCCAGAGAGGTTTGGGAGGGTAGCATGTCACTGCCCATATTTAGATGCTTTATACCGCTATAGAAAGTGGATTGTTGTTGTTATTTTTTTTTCCCAACACAGTTCACTTCAGACTGTTGGAAGACTCCAGATAAAGTGTGTTGTAATATCCACATCTCTGACAAATACCAGAGCCACCTTTATGCATTCAGAGACAATAAATATTTCCCTTTTCTTATGCTAGTTAAACAATAGCCAAGAGGCGAAATATTCCTGTGCGTGAGCAGCCCTGCTGACTTGGGTGGCTTTATGTGGTTTATTTGCCTGTATTATTTCTCCTGGCTCTGGAGGGCCATGTCACTTTTCCCCCCGGGCTGGGGCAGGGGCAGGGCACAGCCATGGGGTTTCATGGCTCTGACAAAGTTTCCCTTCCTGCCCTGGGTTGAGCAGCAGCCTTGGGTGGCTGTGGGGGAGGCATGGGGGCTGCAGCCCCCCACTCTGCTTGCTCCCTCTCCCCCAGCTCAGTCACAGCCTGACCTGGGTGGGGAACAGGACCTTTACCCATGTTATGATTTTTCGTTCAGGTGGAGCAGGTGTCCCCGTCCTGACGTGTTGGTCTGAGCATCTCTGTGGGTTGGAAAGCACAAATCTGTCCGGCAGTATCTGAGGGCCAGGGCTGGGCCAGGTTGCCCTCATCCCTGCTCGGCGGCCGCCCCGGCCAAGCTCCCAAAGGCTCCCCTTTGGGGGGCTGCGCGGGAGATGAAAGCACACAGGGCCCGACGGGCAGGGAAAGGGGCTGGGACAAGGAGCAGCCCTCGCTGTTGGGCCCATCTGTGGCCCCACCTTACTCGCTCTCCTTCCCCATCCTTCTTTTGGGACCTTTGTCAAATGGCCTGGCAGGAGGATGCTGTATTGACTGTACAAAGGGAGCCATGTCTGTGAGTTCTGGATTATTTTTTTTTGTTATTTTTTTTTAAGGCATATTTTGTAAAATTGAGGTTTTTAACTTCGTTTGTATGAAGAACCAATGTGCTGGTTTCAGTGCCGGTGCCAGGGGCAGCTGACACGGGACATGTGTGTTGTTGGAGGGACGATGATGGGATTGAGCTGCCCGTCCTCCCGCTGCCGCCGTGCCAAGGCTGGAGGATGCCTCCCTTTGTGAAAGAGCCCGGAACCGCGCTCCTGCCTCGCCGGGACGCGGTCGGGCTTTGGTTGTGCTTTGCTCCAGCCCTGTGTATATGCGTGCGTCCAGACACACGTGTATCTGGAGCAAAACATATATGTGGGTGTATATGTGTGTATGTATATAGCGACGTATATACTGAGTGTGTGTGCGTGGGGGTGTGTGCGCGTGAATTATTTAATTCTAAGACTTGTACAAAAACGATTTGGCTAAATCTCAGTCTCAGAAGTGAAGCTTAACTACGTGTCTTCTGCCAGCCGTGAATGTCCATATGAGACCTGCTTTTTATGTGAGTTTAAATATATACTTTGTAAATAGAAACGTGTCTGTCTTCCCTTTGTGGCCCTGGGGTGAGGGGTGGAAGTGGGACTGGGGGATGCCCAGCAGTGTCGTGGGGTGCCTGGGAGCATTGTGGGGTGGGTGGCCCTGCATCTCCCCTCTGCGCGGGCGGTGCGCCGCGGCCGTGCGGAGCTGGGGCCGGACCCGACGGGGCGCAGGGAGTCCTGGGCAACCCCCAGCCGGGCCGGGCTGCCGCTCAGGGTTCCTGCGGTGCCCGGACGGGGCGGCGGTGGGCACCGTGTGCAGCTCTGCTCCGAAAGAACAGCTCCGGGACCGCCGCTCCGCCCCCGGGAAAGGCACCCGGGTACCGGGCCGAGCCCCGGCGCTGCCCCGGGCCGCGGCGCTCCGCCTTTCCGACGGGGCGGGCAGCGCGGCGGGGCACCGGCCGGGGGCCGGCGGGACCGGCCTTTGTATTCAAATCTGCCCCGGCCGCGCAGGCGGAGGGGGGCGGGGGGTGGTGGGGTTTTTTTTTGAGCTGTGTCCTCATTAACCTCCTTTCTCCGCTCCGCCGGGTGAAAGGCGGGGACCCCCGTATTATGGGAGCTGTCAGCGGCTGGGCGCGGAAAATGAGTGTCAAGGAGGAGCGGGAGAAAGGGCCGCACAATGGCGCCTTTCTCCCCCAGCCCAGCGGGGGGGGGGCCTTTCACACGGGTCGCGGCGGGGCCCCCGGCGGGGCGGGCGCGGAGGAAGGAGGGGGTGGGGGCGGCGGGGGTGACACACGGACACCGGCTGGCGGAGCCCCCGGCCCGCGGGAGCCGGCGCTCCCCTCCGCGGGGCTCCGCTCCCTCCGACGGCAGCCCCGACGGCGGAGCCCCGAGGGTCGCTCGCCCCACCCCGCCCCGCCGCGGCCGAGGAGCCGCTGCTCCCCGCGCTCTTCCGCGGCCGCGCAGCGCCCTCCCCAGGCCGGCCGGGCCCCAGCGGGTCCCCGGGCTGAGCCGGTGCTGAGCGGAGGCACCTGGGGACCCCCCCCCGCCCCGCAGACCGCGTGCGGAGCGGAGCCCCGCAGACCGCGTGCAGCGGCCCCGTAGGATCGGGGGCTCGCGGGGTGGTGGTGGTGGTGGTTCGCGTCCTGCCCGGACCCTCGGGTGCCGGTGGGGGCCCGGCCCCCGTTCCCCTCAACATCATCCACCCCCATCCCGGCGGGCAGGGGCGGGAACACGGTGCCCCCGGCGCGGGGATGGGGGATGCGGTTTCGCAAGGCAGTGGCAGCCCCCGGGGGGGCCGGGCCCAGGCAGTGCCGGGGCTGCTCCCGGCGCAGTGACCACACCAGGCTGAAACGTTTTAAAAAAAACAAATTTATTGATATGCTAAAAAATAGAAGTGTAATGTTATAAAAAAAAAACCAAAACCCAGCCCACCCGATGTAACCATCTCGTAGTTTTCCTGCAAATAAATTAAAAGCAGCCTAGAGGTCGTGGGTCTACACTAGCGTTAGTGTCCAGAAGCACTAGAAAACACAGGGCACACAACGCAAGCGAGGTGCGGGAGGGCGAGCGGAGGCCCCGGGGGAGTGGTGAGCGTGGCCCCGCAGCCCCGCATCGCTCAGCGGGCCGAGCGCCTGTCCTGCTCAACAAAGCCCTCAAGCTTTCCCAGGGTAATAACATCTCCAACTTTTGTTCTCTGAAAATAAAAGCAAACAAACAGCTGTAGTTTAGAGCAATTATAAGTGTCATACAGGAACGATTTGGCTCTCTCTTTAATTAAAACATACAAATCAGACCAGTGACTGGCACAAGTTACAAGAACAATTGTTTGTTTTCACCCATCCCTCAGTTTCTTTCAGTTAAAAACCTTCTCTCCCGCTTTGGAGCCCTTCACACCCAGCTCAGAAACTCAAAGCCAGCTGAACCCCCTGAACCATCCCCATCCCTCCACGAACTCGTTTTTTTTGGTACAAAATATATATATAAAAATAGACTAAGTTTCTAGGGAAGATGGCTGAATTGGCCACCTCTTCCAGTCCAATGGAAAACAACAAGTATGCTTAACCAGATTATGCCTGGAGAAAATATCCATTCAATATACAAATACTGCAGGACTTTCCACATCGGAAACCCCTTAGAAAATGACAAGTGACAAACCTTTAATTGGCTGTTTGACACACGGCTGAACACTCCAACCCATAGCAGCAAACTTGGGGGAAAAAAAAAAAGGTAGACCTTGAATACTAATGGTACTGACTGGTAAACAGGGTCTGCACCGGCTTTCAACCCCTCTCCACAAAAGATTACAGTAAATCACTCACATAATGTGCCTTTGAGAGGCAAACTCCAACAGGAACCGTTTGCTCAGACACCCCAGCGCTGCTGGGAAAGCTGAGATCTTGAAACATGAGGTTGGGAAGGGACTGGGGAAGGAGCGCAGGAGGAGCTGAAGGTCAGAAAAAATTCTGGATTATCACTTTCACCATCCTTAGACCTTTGGAATTGAATCAGCTGGTGAGGAAAAGGCACAATAGCAAGTGGTGACAGCAGAGTCCTGCCGCTACTGGGGGGGACATGCCTGGGTAGGGTGGGTGGTGGGGGAAAGCCACCCGCCACTCGGATACGTGCACCCTGGGTGTGAGCCTGGACCCAGTGACCCTTTGCCCAGCCAGGAGGCAGGAGCAAGCCCCCACATGGAGAAATGCATGTGAGCTTCAGCGGAGGCTCTGGAGGGAGCAGCCCTCCTGGAGCCGGCAGGGAGCAAGCACAGAACACAGCACCCGCTGTCACAGCTCCTCTCCTGCACCCTCTGTGGACTCGTGGTGCCAGACGCCTTCTCGGGGCACCCTCAGGTGATTTATCCCTCTGGGGGGACACCAGCCCCCACATCCTATTGCTATAAGCAAGCGCATCCCTGCCAGGTTGGCTTCCTCTTGGTGAACATCCCTCAGCTGCCTTCAGCCCTGCGGCAGGGCTCCGCGCGACAGCTGGGTGTCCCGCTGGGGTCCAGGGCATCTCTCCCCGTTGGTGTCACAGCTGTCCCCAGCACCCTGTGACCATCCTGCTTTGCATAGGCACAAACCTGTCGTGGGACCGGTGTCACAGACAAGGCTGAGAACAAGGACGGTCTGAAAGGCACATTGTTGTTCAGTTTGGATTTGCAAAGGCCAAGTAGCAAACATTTGGTGTGTGGGGAAGAGCGTTAACCCCGCGCTCCCAGGTTTTTTGATTCTTCTCCCAAAACGCTCGTATCCCCCACACAAAAGCACACCCAGCAGAGACCATGCCCAGAGCATTCGTTTCTGCTGACACAGGCTAACGTTTCCTTGGACTGTTCAAAGCAACGGTAGCTCGTTTGGCAAAGTTAAAGACTAGAAGGTAAACAGCACAGACTGACATTTTGGCATCATGGATCTCGATGGAAACTCTGTCCTCGGGAACCTCCTCCATGGACAACTCTCCCTCCTCTCACCTCGGTCCTTTGCCTGGCAGAACAACGCGCAGTGCATTGCTGGGCTGGGTGGCCAGCAGCAGAGCAGGGCTGCACCACTGCTCCGTAAACCCCCTGCCCCAGGCTGCCTGACACTGTGGCAAGGTGACATTCAAAGCTGCCTGGCTGCACTGGGCCAGAACTGGAGCTGGCTGGGAAGCCTGCACAGGTCTTGCTGCAAGGCAGCGATACACCTCCACCTGCCCCAGCTCACCGGCATGCCGTTGGCTTATGCAGGATGCTGTGCTCAGCTCCATAACGCAACAAACACAAAGCCATGACCAACAGGATGGTTGGGACTAAATACAAAAGCTAAGGGAGGGCGTCTCTGGAGCACAGGAGCCTGTCCTGGCAGAGGCTGCAGCTGCCGCTCAGGGAACAACCATCCACCCCTTGAATAACTGGGCAGTACATGCAGCCAGCGCTGGCTTTTCTCGTCCCTGAGAACTGCGCTGCCGCCAGCCAGCAGCGGCAAATGCGGCTGCAGTGGGCTGGTGTGTCAGGGCGGGTCAGAGGTACCTGTACCCCAGTTTGGTCCATTTATCTCCGCACTCCTGTGTGTGATGACACCGTGAGTGCCCCTGCCTGCAGCAAAGTCAGATGCCCATCCTGGTGCCAGGTCAGTCACCCAGCAAGCGGCGACCCCCGGAGCAGTGCCTGCTCACGCACACACCCAGTAGACGCTGGCGGGACAGCCCTTCGGAGGCACCTCCTAACCATGCATTGAGACCTGGCAGACTGCAGGCTTTTTATCTCCTCTGAGAAAGGAGTTCAGCATTAACAGAACTGAAACGACCTCAAATGCTGCTAAACTCTGCCTGAACTACTGCTGCTAATTTTGGCTTGTAAGAGTAATCTATCGTAGGGAAAAAGACCTCTGTAAAAAAACCATTATTGGTTGCAATTACAAGCCAAAATGAACACCATGGCTGCTGGCACAGGACGGCAAGACGAAGGCAAGCGGCTGCTGCAGGCCCTGTGGCTCCTTGGGGAACAGCCCGCGGGGTGGGCAATGGCGTCAGGCATCCCCTGCTGCTGCCTGGCCCTTCCCCTTGTCCCTCTCTTCTCCTTCCCTTTCCCATCGCTCCAGACCGCCTGTGCAGGCGCCCTCAACCAGCTTCTGAGCCCTCCAGCAGGAGAAAAATGTGGATGATCAGCATAAGTCGAACCCAGCAAGCATGCAAGGCGCAGGGCTGGACTGAGGGCTGTATCCAGCTGGGCTCCCAGCAGGGAGGGCTCACCCCAGCCCTGCCCAGGTGCTGCTTTTTAGCTGAACTCCAGCAGTGACCTCACAGACACCTGGCAGTCCGAGTATCAACCTACCTGCCGCTGGAAGGGTTTGCATGTCCTGTAAGTCTTAAAAAAATATTCCCCAGCTCAGTCCCTGTGAGTGCCTGGAAACTGCAGAACGGGAGGGGCCGACACTGGCGATGCTGGGACGAGGCAGAGGAGCGGTGCTGGGGCTCCCTGGGCTGCACAGCAATTCCAGCTTCACTTTCCTCTGAAAGGCAAGTCACTGCAAAGAAGCCAGCGGCTCTCACTGGCTCCCACCCTTAGTAAGGCAGGACCCTCCCCGGGCAGCAAGAATACGCCCACTGCCGGCCGGCCCTTGCTCTGAAAGAGGCACCTTTGACAGCCATATCATCAGTGGCATCCAGGATTCAGTCTTCCCTAGACTGGGTTTACTCCCCTCCCTCAAAAAAATTATTTTTCCTTAATAAAAAAATGTAAACAATATTTCCCTATCAGCTGGAAACCACAACAGAAACGTCATGGACTTCACCATCATTGGAAGTGACCTCACCCAGGGGGGTGGCTGGGCTGAGTGTACCCTGAAAAACCCCCGTGTACAGCTGCCCCCCAGCAGCCCCTGAGGGCTGGGAGCAGCAGCTGCCTCATTTGGATTGACTTGCGACTCCCCACGGCTCACAGACAGACTCGTGGGGAGCCCAGAGGAAAGAAAAGGATCTCCTTTTCCTCTCCTGAGTGTAAGCCTGGCCCATCGCAGCTCCACACCCTCTCCCCGCTGCCAGAAAGCCGCAGACCTTGTCATCTGCTGTTTCAAGTTGTAAAGCAAAGAAACCCATGTACAGTGAAGCCTGGCTCAAAACTTGCCAGCCTGTCACCCCCAGGAGCACCAGTGCCCCTGCTCCTGGAAAATGGCATCAGCCACCTCCGCTTGGGACGCCGGCTCTGGAGAGCATGGAGAGAAGTTGGGAGGGATCCATCGACCCACTGGCAGTTCTGAGCAGGTTTCACTGCGTCTTTCTCACGCCTCACTAGACACGAGTCCCGGCAGGTCTCACAACGTCTCCACGTTCACTTGAAGAAAGTAAAACCTGATGGAAGAGCTGGGCAAAGCTGAGAGAGAGAGGATGAAGGACCCTCTCCCTCCTCTCATGCTCCTGGGCTCAGTATTGCCGTAGGTTGAAAAACCCGACGCTGGTTGGGGACTCCTTGACCGTCACTGTGATCAGGTTAGCGGTGACGTCGGTGACAAAGACGTGCTCGATCAGGCTGCGGGTGGGTTTCCAGTCCTGGCTGGTCTGGATTGAGACAGACATGTTCTGACCCACGCCTGGGAAGGAAGCCGAATCCCGATCTGAATCTGAGCTGGTCTCTTCACCTGTGCTCATTTCGGAAAGCGCGGCCGGTTTGCGGTTCTCCGTGGCCGTGTGCCCCTCCTGTGTGCCGGCTGTGCCGCTTTTGGCCAAGTCTCTGTCGCCTGCCCGGTGCGCCTGCTTCTCGCTCTTGCCGCCATCTGCTCCCGAGAGCATGCCGGCACCGGCAGCATTCAACCCAGCACCCATCGTGCCACCCTTCATGCCGGTGGCACCCGCACTCGCTGCCGCACTGCTGCCGGAGCCTTTGGACAGGGTGCTGCAAAGGTGGCGAGGGAGGCCGCTCCCGCCAGCTGTGCTTGGTCCATTTTTGACGCTCTGCAGGTTTAGAGCTTGGAGGTTCAGCTCCTGACTGGAGGTTGGCTGGCTGCTGGCCCCGGACGAGCTCGCTGGCATCTTGCTGCCGTTGTGCAGCATTTGGCCTCCTGCCGCAAACCCTGTTTTCTGGTCCCCTCCAGCACCACTGCTAGGAACCTTGGTGGTCTTGGGTCCCTGCATGCTCAGCCCAAGCTCCCCAGATGCTTTCTGGTTCCTCATTTTTAAGTCCAGCCCTAAGCCGCTCTTAGTGGATGCCTGGGACTTCAGCGCCAGCCTGCCCAGAGGCGAGGTCTCTGCCGAGTTCTGGCTTTGGGACATCCTGTTCATGTAATGCACGATGGAGCTCTGCCAGCTGATGGCCCGGTTTGGGCTTGTGGAGCCGCTCTTCATCATGTTGGGCAAGTTTTCTGCAGATGAACCCCCCGAGCTGAGCCCAGCCAAGGCACCCGGCGGGTCCTTCAGCACGGCCATGCCTGAGCCCTGTGTGCTGTGCTGAGGCTGCAGCTTCCCCATCAGCTTGGCGCTGCCGCCCACCTCCTTCCGGGATGTTTTCAGCACCTTTGTCAGGTTCACGGTCCTTCTAGCCGCTTTCTGCTCCGGGGGAAGAGGTTTCCGCCCACGCTTCTTCCTGGAAGTGTCTTTCATTTCAGGCTTTGCCACCAGGATCTGAGCTTTCTTCTGTGGTACCGGGTGAGTCTCTCTGCTGCGGGGACCCCTCTTTGCTTCCAGGTCACTTTCATCCTCTTCATCAGAGGAGGAGGAAGAGGAGGATGTGGAGGAAGAGGAGCTACTTGACTTAGTTTTTGTAGGCATCTCTGGTTCCTGCAAAGACAGGGAAAGAGTTAACACACGTTACTGAAGAACTGCTGCAGGCATTGCAAATTCTTCAGTGTTGCCTGACCAGGTACCTCGGACACACACAGGTTCTTTCCCCGATTAGCTGATCTGCTCGTCCTCTACCATAACATGAGTTAGGGAGTGTACAGTGCAAAACCAACCTGGCTTAAATACCAGGCAGGACCCTGGTGCCAGGGAACTCTTCTTTCTCCTTCTATGCCATTGCCATTGCAGTGATGAAGAGACCTCTTCCTCATCGACCCAACCATCACTGCAATCTCCAAAGCCCCTCACCCGGGGTCTGTAGGCATTGCTGTGCCCTCAACACCCTCCAGAGGCTAAGCATCCACCGCACCCTGTGCTGTGGACACTCACGGGTGCCTTCCAAGGCCAGAGCCCCTCCAGCGCCATCATGGCTGTGGATTTCCACCACCACGAGGACTCACCACATGTTTCCTGGGCCTGCCCCTGGGTCGCTTCCCCCTTTTCCGATTCTGTACTTCTTTTTCGTGTTCCCTGAAAAAACAACAGTTAAGGACAATGTTTGCAGGGAAGATAGAAACCACCCAAAATCATGCTGGTTCCTCCCTTTCTTCTGTCACTAAAAATACCCTTGCCTGGGATGCTATAGGCTCAACTCCCATCCCAGCGCCTGAGCCACAGCTGGGAGGTGCCCTTAACCCCTACAGACACGTGGCGATCTTATACACTCTGAGCACATCACTTGCTTGAGCCCACGCTGCCACGGACACACCAGTGCAGCCAAAGAGCCCCAAGAACTGTATAGAAACCTGGGGACTTGTGCGGTTAAACCTCCCCCATGTGGCACCTGGATCATTTACCCTGCGGGACCAGCACAGGTCACTGGAAGACTCAGGTCAGGAATGTGATGCAATGCAAGAAACAACTACAAAGTGAGGAAAGGGTTATAAAAATCGTAGCCTTAGAACGAGGACAGCTATCTGGACATCAGGGTACCCAGCTGGCTCAGCAGCAGGCATCTGCCCTGATTTACCAGAGGAGAGGTGAAAGGAAAGAGAAACTCTCTTGTACGCAGCATGGGATCGAACTGCATGGATGGCTGAAATACATTGACCAAACTGAGAGCGGCTCCCTGCTCTGCTCACACCCGGGGGAACGGAGGCGGGCTGAGCAGCAACGGGGGAGCATCCCTGTTAGCATTCCTGTTTGCTGCAATAACATCCCCACAGCGAGAAGCTTCCAGCAGCCAGCAGTGTTACTCATCCTGAGCCAGTGGCTCTTCCAATTCATGGTGAGATTTGCAGATTTTCTAGTACAACAGGATCAAGCAAAAGGAAGCATCTGCCCCATATCTGCTAAGCCTCGCCTTACACACTTGCAGAGCTAAGCTTCCCCTCTGCCCACGGGGAGATGCAGTACAGCCTCCGTGCCGAGGAAATGAAAATGCATGCCCAGAAACTGCAAGTTCTCTCCTTTGCTGGGCTCATTTCACCTCTCCCACACCTCCTGGTCTGGATGTGGTAGCCCAGGCCGGCAGCTACGCAAAGCCCGAAGTGATTGTATGGGGAATGTTTGCAGATCACTATACTATTTTGTAGTTCTCTGTTTAAAAAGGACAGTGTTAAGCGATAAAACATACGGCTAATTAAACACCATGCTGCCTGCACTAACCACCAGATTCCATTCCTGAAAAAAATTGATCAAGAAATGAGTTATAATTAAATCCTATCATAAACTTTAATGATTGTTATTAATACGGAGCCAAAATATTTGGCAGTGCTGTGCTTGTCGTAGCCAGCTGGCTACTTTTCTACCCTCCGTGCGTGATCCCTGGTGTATAATAGCAGGAGAACAATTGCTGGTCCTCGCTCAGCTCTGGGCAGTAGCCCCCGTGCTGACAGAGGACACCATTTTCTCCCACCCATTACTTCTTCACCCCTCATAGCTGTGCCCTCCAGAAGTACATTTCGGTGCCTTCCAAGCCCACCATTCCTGCAGCCCTGGGCACCGTCTCCCCACCGGGGCCTGCGGTCACCCCCCCAGGCACAGCGAGGCCCCGACCGCTGGATGGGGAATGAGAACCAAAGCTCTCTGCTGGGCGCTGCCGGGCTCCCATTGTACAGCCAGCGCAAAACCAGATTGTGCACGGGGCCATAAATTCTTCGTGTTTACCCAGCCCGGGGAGAGACGTCCTAGGTGGACCTGAACTGTAATTTCGGGAGATGAACAAAAGGGCTGTGCCACAAAAGGCACGGCGAGCTTCAGTCTGTTGTTTCCACAACTTCCACCGCACGCGCGGCCAATTAGAAGTTAATTGACTTTATCGTTCGCTTAGAAATATTTATAGTTTGCTCACTTCTTTTGGAAAGCGAGGAGGAGTCTTGGATCAAGGATGTTCTCCTCGGGCTCCCAGCTGTTGTGCCTGCAACAGAAGACACGGACTGGGCAAGAGCGGGGGGCCGGTGCTCCCCGCCACCCCCGTTACCGGCCCGGCACCGGGGAGTTCATCCGAGGACAAACGGGCCCTTCGAGCTGCCCGGGGCCGAGCACCCGGCACCGGGCCCCGTGGGGACCGGAGCATCCCCGCGCTGGGGGCCGTTACCGCCCCTCCCGTCCCCGCGGGGCGGGCAGGGGAGAGGGGACGGGGGAGGGGGCGGCCACGCCGCCGCGGGGCGAGGCGAGCCCCGCGCATCCCGGGGTAGCTCCGGTTCCAGCGGGGGGCGCGGGGCCTGTGCCTGCCCGTTTTGGGGGGTGGGGGGCGCTCGGGGAGCGGCCGGCCCGGCCCGGGGGAGGTGTGCGTGTGGGGGGGGAGCGGAGCCCCACGCGGTGGCGGGGAGGGCCGGGCCGCGGCCGCGCTTATTTGTAAACAAAAGGAAAGGCGCGACCCGAACAAAAGCGGCCGGGCGGGCGGCACCCCCGCGGCCGCGCCCCGCACCGCGCCCCGCACCGCGCCCCGCACCCCGCACCGCTCACTTGGAGGACCAGCCTCGCCACTTGACCAGGTACTCCAGCTTGCCCTGCGGAGAGAGACGGGGAGAGGCGCGTTAACGGCGGCGGGGGTCGACGGCGGGGGGGGGCGGTGGTGGCGGCGGCGTGGGGGGGGCGCGGCGGGTCCCACCTTGCGGAGCCGCTTGCTGAGGATGCACTCGGCGGCGAAGACCTGCTCTCCCACGCTGCTCAGCTCCTCCATGGCCCCGGCCCCGCACGCACACGCACGCACACGCACACGCACACACAAGGGGAGCCCCCGGGCGCGCCCCCGACGGCGGCCGCGCGCGCCCCCGCCCCCCCATCCCCGCGCGCCCCTCGGCACAATACGGCGCGCGCGCCCCCGACGGGGGCGGGGGGGGAGGAGGGGGGGAAGCTGGTGAGGGGAGGAGGAGGGGGGGGGCTCCCCAAATTCCCCGCCGGCCAATGGGGAGCGGAGGGCGGGGCGTGCCGGCAGGGGGGTGGGGGGGAGGCATTGTCTGTGCGCGACCCCTCCCCTTCCTGCCCGCGCGGGGGGCGGCCGCTGCCCGGCCGGAGCGGGGACAATGGGGACGGCCCGGCCCGGCCCGGCGCTTTGTTCCCCTGGGCGAGGGGCTGGCTCGGTCAGCCCGGCGGGGGGGTCCCCAGTCCAACGGGGGGGGGGGGTCCCCAGCCCGGCAGGGGGGGTCCCAGTCCGACGCGAGGAGACCCCAACCCGGCGGGGGGGGACCCCAGTCCGACGGGAAGGGTCCGCAGCCCGGCGGGGGGCGGGTGTCCCCAGCCCGGCCCTGCGGGGCTCCGCGGTCCTGCCCGCGCTGCCCTGCTGGGACAGCCCCGGTCCCTCGCGGGGACAAAGCCGCGGCGGGGTCGCAGCCCGGGGCCGGGGGCACACCTCCCGTGCCGTCCCCCGGGCCCCGCGGGCCGGAGCAAACGGCAACGGGCACGTCTTTGGTTCTGAAATAGTTGATTATAATGGAATAAAGCCCTCAGAGGGCGGCAGCTGCGTTAATAACGACCTCGCGGTGTCGGCTCACGGGCTCGGAGCCAGGTACGGGCCTGGCCCACAATCCTTTCCCCCGCCGCCGAGCCGCGCTACCGAACGCGCCGCGGTAACGACCGCGCCGCGGCACCGCACGCCATCGGGGCGTGCAAGGCGGCGTGCGGAGCTACTACACCGCGGTCGCGCGTTGTGGGCGTGGAGCAATGAAATATGGTGCTTTACAGGCATGGAAGAAGATGAGTCAGCACCTCAGGGAGTTTACAACCGCGGGCCCGGAGCCTGCGATTAACTGTGCAGGAGCCAGAGGGAAATGAATTTCCGTAGCCCCAGCGCCTGGGTGCCCGCTGTGCGCAGGGGCTGAGCGGGACCTGGACGGGCAGGACGGGCGATGGGGTGTCCTGGGCGCGGGGCCTCACGCAAACCCCGGGCAGTGCTGTCTCCGGTAAGCGATGCTGAATTTAGAAAAGCATTTTGCACGCACCTCCGTGAGCTCCAGGCTGGCGCGTTGGGCTGTCCCCGCTGCGGGCGATAACGTCGCTGCTGAGGAGCTCCTGCATGATGGAAGGGGAAAATAGCTGCTTCGTTAACAGAGCGGGGCTGACTGGGTCTGTAGGACAGTGGGTGTGCCTGGGGTGCTGGGACAATGCGGGGTAATTGTCCTAGGTCGAGTGCTATCACATTTTATTGTTTTCTTTTACAATTACCATGGTGGTTCGCTGACCACGAGAACCGTTAGAAGCATTTTTTTAACCAAAGGTGACACAGAAACGGAACCCGGTGCTGCGCTTTTTCTTCCTTTTGAGTTAATTTACCTTCCGCCAGCTCTGCTCTTTGTGTGCAGCACATCTTAAATTTTAGTTAAAAAAACGCGTGCGACTTTCCATGCCCGCGCGCATGAGCGGTGTGCGCGCACAATACGGCATTCACGGCGGGGTGTGTGCGGCTCCGGTGACCGGCCGTGCTGAGCGGGCTGGGCTCGCAGTGCGTGGGGCTCCCCAGCAGCCGGGATGTGGCTCTCCACCGGTGCTGAGAGATGAGCACCATCGGGAAATGAGCCCTGTTGTTCGGAAAACGCTGGGTGGGCTCTTCTCCCAGCCGCCCCTTGGTGCTGGCGCTCCTGAGCTCCCCGTGAGGACGTGGGAATAGAATAGCTGTTCTCTTCCTTCCCAGAGCAAAGAAGAAAAGGCTGGTGTGAGTGGAGGTGCTCAGCTCCCTCTTCACCGAGCCCGAGGGAGGCCGGGGATGGGAAGCAGGAACAACCCTTGGCATTCAGGTCTCTTTGGGGGCTGAGTGTGCGCAGTGCTGGGGAGGCTGGTGCGTGGCGTGGGGCTGTGCCAGCAGCTTTGTCCTTGACCTGTGATCAGCCCCGAGCAGATCATTCCCAGCAATGACCCACACTCTGTTAATGCTGTGCAGCCCCAGTGTGCTGCACGCGTTCCCGGTCGCGCCTCCGTGTCCACGGGGAGCTGAGACCCCTTCGCCCATTGCGGGGAAACAGGCTGCACTGCTCTGTGGACTGGAAATCTTTATATCCCCAGGGATTTACTGGCAGCTTGTCCTGGTCAGCACCTGGGCCCTGGTGGGCTCTGTGGTTTCTGCCTGTTCTCCCCAGTTTGGAGCTGGAGGTTAATTTGTGTAGTTTAAAAGCTGTATGTGATGGCTGGGGTGGAGCGGGTGTTTCCTTGGAGCACAAGGCACACCAAGCCCTGGCTGTCGTCTGAGCTGGGGTGACAGCTTTCTCAGGTTGAATGCAGGTTTCCCATTATTTGAGGTCTTTAATGGAGCCTTGTGGTTTAAATGAAAAATCTCACTTTTTCTCAGAAAAGAAAAAGGAAAAGAAAGAAAACAAATCACTCTAAGAACTAAAAAAGTCTGAATTTGTGGCTTTGAAGATTTACAAAAATGGGAAGTGAATAAAAAAATCCTACATTTTTTATTTGTTAAAATCTCATGAGTTTTTACGCTGCGATTCAGATCATTTGCTCATGGGCTCAGCAATAGCAAAATGGTCTTGCTGCAAGCGTAGCTGCCTGCCCCTTCCCAGTGCCGGGGCACCGTCCCAGCATTGCCTGGCTTTCTCTTTGGCATTTCAGGATGTTTTAGTGATGGAAAAAAAAATTGTCCACAAGTGCCTTTCGCCCCTGCCTATCTGCCTTGTGCTGCTGCGGCCAGCTCCTCTGGGAAGGGCAGGGACGGTGCCTGCATGGTGGGACCAAGGGCAAGGAGGGCTGGGGCTCTGAAGGGAAAACCCGGGGGAGTTACGGGTCCTGGCGCAGCGGGATGTCCCCTTTCGGCTGAGTTGGCCGGAGGGGACCGTCCCAGCGATGGCGCTTCCCTGGGCATCGCTGGCCGGAGGTACCGCAGAGGCTGCACCAGCTCTGGCTGCTGGCTGGGGCAGAGCTCCCCAGGGAGGTGCAGGAGGAGAGGAGATGCCCACCCGCTGCTGCCGGAGCTGCGGCTCCACCTGCGAGTGCCTTTGGGCTGGATTCCGTGTTCTCCATCCCTGACAAAGACTTCACCTTCCCAGAGAAACTTGGGAACATGAAGTAAATAGCGTGGCTGCCACATTCCCCAGCTCCAGCCGAGCTAAGTGGCAGTTGCTGAGAAAACCTTTGGCATCTTAAAAATGAGACTCAGACTCCTGAACTAATCTGGTAGAGCATAATTTTGTAGCTCTTCCCAAGTATGCCATCCATCCCAGCAATGCTGCGTATCCTGTGTTATGTCGGTAGCGGGGGGCTGTCTCGCTGGGGTGGAGGTTTGCTGTCAGAGGAAGGTGTTCACCCAAAGACCAGACCTTCCTGATGAAATCAGCGGTGCTTCTGGTGCGGCAGAGGATTTGGAGCAGGCGTATGAGCAGGGCTGCAGGAGCGAGCGTGGTGGTACCAGGCATCAGCCAGGAGTGAGAGCCTGTCCTAAGGGGCTTTGTACCAGCGGCGAGGGACACGGCTGCTCCCGGGGGGCTTGCAAAGCAAAGAGCTGGGGAGGTGCAAGGTGGGGGTCAGGGCTGTGGCTGTTTCCATGGGGCATTTGGCCTCTTGTCTTTGTGCCTGGACCCACCAGGAAGAAGGAGCATTGTCAGGAGTGCCCAGTGCTTCCTTCCCACGCTGTGAGCTCAGGCCTTTCCTGGGTCAGGGTTAACAGTGATGGGGTTTTCTGAGGGGGTACCAATGCGCGTAATATTACTGACTTCAAAGGATGAAGCTGGGGCCAGCCTGGGGAGCGGCTAGGCCACAGTAGCCATGTTTGTTGTGGGCAAATGGTGGTTGTTTTCCCAAGGCATCAGCCAATTGGAGCACAGAGATCTGCATATCATTTGGGCACCGCAGCCGAGTTGCAGCCGGGTATGGAGCTGTGCAGCTTACAGGATGGAATGACCAGGGAACATGTCGTGCCTGGGCCCTGTGCCTGGGTGCGGGAATTGTAGTGGCATGTGCCATCCCCGGACTGGGCATTTCAAGAGGCAGCAGTGTTCCTGCAAACTGTGTGTACGCCATAAATAAATACATGTATATATATGTTTGTTGTTACGTTACCATCTCGGAGCAGCTGGGACCCCTGGGTAGCAAGCATCTTTCTAGTGCAGGAAAAAGAAAGGGAAGCAAATGGTGTGGAAATGCATAGCAAATTGGGATGCAATACACAGCAGGGCTCTCCCTGCTGTCTGACCCCCGGCCCCAGGGAGGGGGGCGGTGGGGAATGAATTACTTGGGGATGGGAGGGCGGGGGGAGATGCAGCATTCGGCAGAGCTGGGATCTTGGCTGAGCCCAGCTGTGCATCGGGCAGCGACTGCGTCCACCGGCACAAACTAGTGCTGGGTTTACCAGCAAGGCCAGGCAGGGCTTTGTCTGTCGGGCAAATGTTTGGTGGAAATGTCTTAAGGTGAAAGTGCACAAGGTGTGAGATGCAACGGGGAGGGCTGGGAAAGACTCAGAGGACATTCAAAATTTAACAGCATCTTCTAGATTCCAGGATTTGCTTTGGGAGAGGCTGGGCTGGAGGCTGTTCCTGGGCTGGGGAGCAGGAGGTCAGCAGCCGGTTTAGGCTGTCACAGCTCTGCGTGTCTGTCGATTAAACCCCCTCGCACCCACAGAGGGAAGGGTCTGCCTCTCCCATCAGGCCTGGGACTTCGAAACATCCATCGTTCCAGGGCTGTGTTGTCAGAGGGGAGGAAAGGACTGGAAGATTTAAGTGTGTGACATGCAGCTCCAGGGCATCACTTGGAGCAACCCTGCGTGTTCTGGTGCAGCCAGAGCTGTGATGGGTGCTGCGTGCTGGGAAGCACCCCGCGCCCAGCGGCTGCCAGAGGTGGGTTGTGCTTTCCCAGGGTTGTGCTGCTGAGAGCTTCAGCTTTGCATTATTACCAAGCAGCACCGGAGAGGGGATTCCTCCCTGTGGAAACCACCGAGGCCTTTCATGCTGAGACCCGGCAGGAGTTTATTGCTCCGGCGCAGGTGCCAGGCGAGTGGCCGGTAGCTCCGGGCACCGCGAGTTTTAACAGCAACCGAGATGCTCCTGGACGGGGTTTTACGGTGAGCTGGCCCCCCGCCCCGCCCCGCCGGTGCCGGGCTCTCCCGGTGGGGGGGGGGGCGTGGGGCGGTGAGCGCGGCTCGGGAGCCACCGCCCGCCGGCTGCCGGTACTGCACCGGGACACCGGGCGGCGTCGGCTGGAGCGGGAGCAGAGGCCGGTCCCGGCAGATTTTGTCCCACGCGTGTGCGTGGGCGCCCAGGGGAGCAGCGGCTGGGGCAGGGCATGGGGAGAGGGGAGGGAGGGAGGGCCACAGGGGGAGGGTCTGGGGGGCAGGATGGAGAAGCAGGGCCAGGGTCCGAGCCGCCTGGTTCCTGCGGTGCTCAGAGACACAGAGTTCAGAGGATGCTCTGAGCTGTAAATACAGTCGGACTAAAGCAGTACCGTGTTCAATGCTTTCTTTTTTCTTTCCCTTGCCACTGAGTGAAAACAGCTGCTCCAGGGTAGGTCTAATGGCAAGCCATATGATTTCAGGGGCAATGGAAATCTTCCTAGCAGGGATATGGCAGGGTTCAGCTTTCAGCTGGAACAGTATCTATCTCATGAGAGATTTTTCTGACAGAGCCCTGTCTCACTGAAACACTGCCTGTTGAATCAGGAGCTAAATTCCCGTTCACAGCTGAGGCAAAAATCAGCTGTTAGGTAAGGATTCCCGTCAGGAAGTTGGTCACTATAAACTCTGTGTTGCCTGTGTGGGTCTGGGAATGAGACTGGGGCCAGCCCTGTGAGCATCCTGCTCTGTGTCTGCTGCAGTCGACTGTCGGGCACCCTGAGGACCCCGGCACGGGGCCATGCGGAGCCTGGCAGCTTTGGGTTACCAGCTCTGCGGTCTCTGCCTGCTGGGATCTCAGGGATACCAGCTTCACCACAGAGCTGGCTGCCTCTGGCCATAAAACCGGCACAGCTGTGCTGACCTGTGTGGAAAGCCCTGAGATTGCCAGCAGGATTACTGGGAAAGTTGCTATGCACTATTATTATTAATATTATTTTAAATAATATTTGCATGCTGGCCCATGTGGCTCCCCTTTTGGAGCCTCCCTGTTGTTTGCTGCCAGGCTGTTTGTGCAGCGTGCTGCCGGCCTGACCCCCACCCCCAGCCCGGTTTCAAGCCAAACATTTTCTTCCTGTTTTTCTGAGTGGAGCGTGCGTCTCTTGTTTCATCTTGTTGGGTGATGCAGGGAAGGCAGCGCGAGCAAGTCTCTATGGCAACAGATGTTTATCGAGCCCCTGAGATGAGGCACAGGGTTGGGGAGAGGTACTCCAGCATCTGGGATGGGGTCCAGAGCAGCTGCCACGCTGCCACCCCACTGGAAGGGCTGGGACCAGGGCTGCGGGATGGGGGGGTGTCCTGCTCCCTGTCCCCTAAGCCCCAGCCTGGATTAGCAGTGCTGGGCTGTTTTCTGCAGAAAGAAGTTTGGCTTCATATGAGGGCCTTTTGCATCCAGGGTGCATCGGCCCCCCTGCAGGGGTACCAGACGGGTGGCACAAGCCAGCACAGGCTGTGCATGGCCCGGGGCTCGGGAACCTCAGGGCTGGGTGTTTCCTTTGAGCTGGGAGGTCCTCGCCATGTTGCTGCTGCATCCCCTGTCCCTCCAAAATACATCAAGGATTAATGACGCCCTCCCAGAGCTCCCAGGAGCTTATTCAGGGCCGCAGATGGGTTCAGTCTCATAAGTGCTGCCATAGAATAGCGCAGCTGGGGCCCATCCTGCCTGCGGGGTTTAAGCTCGGGGGTGTGTAGGTGGTATTTCCCATTTTTGTGACAGCCATAGGAGACAGAAAACTTTGGTCAGCCAAGCAGAACAGTGCTCAGTGCACCCAGGGCTCTTGAAGCAGGGGCTGGAAACACCAGTTGACTTCGGGATCCCTCCAAGGCTCCCAGGCTGGGTGGCTGCCTTTGCCGGAGCAGAGCCGGTTCTCCCAACACCACTGCCGCAGCCAGCCCAGCCCTGCAGCCACCAGAAATGAGCTGGGCCTCACTGTCTCCTCAGTGTGTCAAGGCTGTCCACTCTGTGCCAAGGCCCATCGCCATTTACAGGAGGCTTCCGGCACAATCAGAACTTTGATATGCTTTTAATTGCTTTAGATGCTCAACAGGTATTAACTGTCTCTGGTCTGAACCGAGTTGGAGTTGTTGTGCCTTGAGCAGAAAGGGAAGTTGGGGTAACCTTGTCGAGGTCAGACTGTCCATCGGTTCCAGCTTCCACAGTGGTGCATCCTGGTGCGCACCTGAAAGCTTGGGAGAGGCATCTCTCCCCTGGGACTCAGTCATTCTGGAGGAATGTGGATCGGTAATTTGGGGAGGTTTTTGGGAACTCTACAATTCTCTGAGACTGGGACCGGTTGTCTTCATGAGACATGTCCTTTCTCATTTCTCCACGCATTTCTGGTAGAGCTGCCTGGAACTTGGAGGCTGCCAAGACAGGAAAGCACAGCACAGCACTGCTGTTACTTATTTCACGTATATGCAGCCTGTGGCTATCGGCTGGGAGTGTGCCGTGCTGGAAGTGCCAGGAAATTAGATTGAGTATTACTTGTCCTGATGGGTCTCCAGGCACATATGCACAGTGAAGTGAACAAACTTATGTCCTTATTTCTCTTGCAGCCACACTCAGACACACACAGAGCCACAAGGAACGAAGCATTCACCCCTCCTTCGTGATGCTCACACAACTGCTGTCCTGCCTAGACCCGGCCACACACAGAGGCCGGGGAGCAGAGGGACGGTTAGGCAGTGGCAGGCAGGTGCTGGAGAGATGTCCAGTCCTTCTTTCTAGCCCAGCAAATGCCCTGGGTGGTGTCAATGCTGACCTGGGCAGTAAAAGTCCCTCTCCTTGAGGTGCAAAGCGTCTGCTGTGCCCTATGGGGAGCAGCTGGTGGGCAATGTGCAGCACGGGGTTTCACAGGTGGACAAAACGTGGAGAGACCAAGAACAAATGGGGCACGTGCCTGCCTGGACAAGAGCACTTCCAAGGGTTTGCAGGGTACCCTTAGACTCAGTTACCTCTGGTGGGGGGGTGTTAGTATATTCCTCCCCAGCATCCCAGAACAAGAGCAATTCCCAGCATCACCGGCAGCTTCGTGGCAGGAGGGAGAGGAGCACCTGAACCTGCAACGCCAAGAGGAGTTCAGCATTAGCTCAGTGCCCGGCCCCTGCCCAGGTGAGCAGCACCCCCGCCCCCATCGCCCCCCCCGCAGGCTGCGATAGCGGGGAGCTTGTGCGGGGAATTTGGCACACTGCTCCTCCCGGGGTGGTGCTTTGCTGGCCTCAGCACTGCGCACATCTCCTGCTGCTGACCGCTAAGGGCTGTGGGAAGCTTTGCTTTCCTGTCGGGGATGTTTATACACCTTTAAAGTGAAACCTCCCCGCTTGCTGAGGCCGGGGCTGTGGGGGCTGCGGGGGACCGCAGCGGACACCAGCATACGGCCGCGGGGCACCGATGGCCGGTCTCCGCCGCTGTCCCGGAGGCACCAGGCGGCGGCGGGAGCGGGGGGGGCGGCAGGCGGCGGCCGCCAGGTGTCGCTGTTCCCGCGGGAATCCCGGCGGAGCGCTCCCGGTGCCGCCGCCGCCGCGGGACTCACGCAGCATGGGCTTCACGGCGTCCAGGGAGCCGTCGTGGGGCTCGGGGGTGATGCCCAGGAGCTTGCAGAGGAGGACGTAGACATTGACGCTTTCGAAGGGTTCGACCACCAGCCCCTGCTTGAAGGCCGGCCCCACGGCACGGAAGATGGTTTTCATGTTCATGGCCTCATTGTCAAAACCGTGTTCCCCTACGTTGAACTGGACCTTGTATCTCTGAAAGGGAGAGAGGATGTGAGTGCCCAAACCCTTCAGCCCCCCCAAAGCATGGCCTCTGGGAGGCGGCAGGCATCGAAACAGCAGTGCTGCCAGATCCTGCATGTGGCTCTTACGTGCCATGTTCTGCAGCCACAGGGTTTAACAGTCTGTTTGGTTTCTTTGAGTTTTTGAAGTTGATGTAATAACATTAAACTTTGCAGGAGCAGGACGGTGCTGCCTAAACACAGCTCTCAAGCAATTAGGCCTTGCAAGTTCCCTCCCTAAATGTCAGCGCATCCAAATTTTGTTGTATTGAGGAGCTTCACGATGGGAAGCTGCCTGCCAGCCTTGACTATGGGCCTTCCCTTAATGCCAGGCTAGGAGAGGATCCTGCAACTGATCTTCTGTGCTCATGGAGGTCCTGCTTCAAGATTTCTGGACCTTTTATTTTCTGAAAATCAGAGAAGGTCTTTACACAAAGAGCTGGAATTTCCATCTGTTTGTATGGGGACCAATGAATAGGAAGGTGTAAAGCTGGGTAGGTACTGGGGTGCCATGAGAAGGACAGGAGGAGAGAGGCAGATCCCCAAAAGGCAGTAAGATATGTCTGTGCGTACACCTTACCCCATGGATCACATAGCCTGGATCACTGTACAACAGGAGTGGGGTGATCCGGGGATGGTTGGCATAGTGGAATCTCTTCGGAAAGTCTGCTTTCTTGTACACGTGTAAGTTTGGGTGGGCATTTTTCAGGACTGAGTACACATGCTCTAATTTTCCTTCTTTTGGCACCAGTAGTCCATTTGGTCCATAATCTAAGAGTTCAAACTGGATGTCTTTGAATGAGAAGTTCTGTACTGTCTGGATATGAATCTCATTGGTCTTTATGACACTCTCCATGCCGTGGTCAGACGTGATGATGAGGTTGAGGTTTGATTCCAGGCCACTTTCCCGGATACGCTGCCTCAAGTAACCGATGGTTCTGTCCACCTGCTTGATCATGTTTTTCCTCTGTGTGGATTCAGGCCCATACTTATGTCCTGCTGAGTCCGGCTCACCGAAGTAGAGGGCGATGAAGTCGAGGTTGTTGACCGTGAACCATTCCATGGTGATGTCAATGTTCTCTCTCCAGTTGGTTTCATTGCTGTAGTTGAACAAGGGGTGCTCCACCAACTTCATATTCACTTCTTCCCCTTGATATTTTGCTCTTCCTCCAGGGAAATAGATAGAACCTGTCTTTAAACCCTGTTAGTGGAGACATTGCATAAACTCACCTGAACTCGCTCTGCAGCACCTTTCCATCAGTCAGTGCAATACCTACTAATGTGGTTAGTTCATTCGCCCCCCTAATATCTACCTCTGCCTCTAATGAGGTTTTCTTGCTCATTGCCAATTAAAAGTGATTAATTGAAAGCATTGCTCTTCCCAGAACTCCTGTGCGTTGGTTTTCTCACTGTGTTAGTAACACTAGTTATAACTTTGGAACCAGTGACCCATTTGTACCTTGCCTGGACCCTCCGGCTCTTGACCATCAAGACATTAAGGTGTGTTTTACTCCAATCATATAAGCACTCACCCTGAAGTCAATGGGGCCAATTTGGCAGGTAAACACAAGCAAAGGTAGGTGTCTTGTGCCAGGTCTCAGGTCCTGTCTCAAAGCCAGATTCAAAGCCTACTGGGATCTAGAGAAGCCTTGCTGCAGCCCCCAGCAAAGAGGGGAGCAGCCCAACGGCCCTGGGTGTGGCTGCGGAAACGGGGTTTGTGCCTTGAAGTGTGTGAAACCCCTGGGCTCATGATGCTCCCTAAGGAGCCGACTGACATTTCTTTAAACAGGAAGAGGATAACCTGTTTCATTAATGTCTTAATAAAGCTGAAATGCATCTATTATTTTTTGCTATTTTTAATAGAATGATCATAATTATTCCTGCCAGTGTCTGGGGATTTCATTTTTTTGCTGGTCTAATTAGCCTGTCGTTTGCAGCGAGGATGTTAGCTCATGGCCACTAGAGATCGTGGCTTGCCTGTAGCTTTTACTACATGATTGCAGGCAGGATCCGTCTGTGCAGGGTCTGTGCATGAGAGGAGGCTGCTGCACTTGCCTGTCTCTGAGCGGTGATCCAGATGGGCAGGCTGCCGTTGTCCCACCAGCTGTCCACGCCTTGCGTCATGTGGTAGGGCAATTTCTGACCTGTGCTGGTGTTGAACCACATGTTGTGAATGACTCCGTGGTTCTCCAGGTATCTCCCTGTCAGGAGAGATGGAGGAAGCGGGGGTGAGCCAGGCTGCGGCTGGAGGGGGGGTGTCTCACCCCTGCGCGGGGCAGTGGGCTGGGTCCGGGTCAGCGAGGAGCTTCTGAGCCTCTCGTATCCTGTCCCAGTTCCATTTTTGCCTCGTGCAAAGTGGGGTTCCCAGGGCAAGGACTGAACTGACATGCTGGGGGGATGCCTGCTCCTCACACAAGTGGGTTGATCCCAAGCAGGTCTCACCCAGACCCCGAGCCGGGGCACCCTCATCCCTGGAGGTGCTGATGCTGCCTGCAAGTGCTCCTGCCCTTCTTGACGCAGGCAGGGTTCACCGTTACCCTGCATTTAACTAATTGCTTTGGTGTTTTGCTTTCTCTGTTGTTCACAACTAGTGAGGTCAGCATGCAGCAGAAATTCCCATTAGAAATGAAAGACTTGCTCTTCGTACTATTACATTTCATGTTATTTTTATTATTCTGGTCCTGAAGACTGCACAGTTACTGCTGCACAATAACCCCATCCTGCCCTGTATTGACAATGCCTCCCTGCCTTTTCTTATCTGCAGATTTCATTAGCATGTTCCACTCTTTTATGCCAAGGTTATTAATGAAAATCTTAAATAAGATTGGCTTCAAAATCGATTCTTCAGGAATTCCCCTGTTGCCCTCCCTCCAGCTTGACAATCTCCTCTCAGCATCACCTGCTGTCCTCTTCCCTGTAGCCTGTAACTTCCCCACATTAAAGATTTTGTACTAGTCTTCATCTTCTCCATCTTAACTAATGATTTCCCGTGTGGCACTGTATCAAATACATTACTAAAGTCCAGAAAGATTAAATTTAGTGCATCTCCCTTGTCTAAAAAATAATTTGTCTTATCAGAGAAGGCTATCGGGTTGGTCTGGTGCTATTTACCTTTGACAAATACAGGTTCAGTTCTATCCCTTTCTGCAGCTGTTGCCTTGTCTCTTGCTGACTGGGGAATCTGGATTAGGAGAATATCGTATGGAATATTATTTTGTGTTTGTGCCTTTGTAATTATATTTGCGTGTTTGCGATGTTGTAGCACGTGTTGTACTCAGATATGTACACAGATTAGAGGCAATTGCTATTCGGCACCTATATAATATAAATAATGCAGGTATGCTAATAAAAACAAAGGGAGGACACTGTAGTGAGACACTAATTTGTGCCAGATCTTAGCATTAGTGATTAAAGTAAATGAAGCCTTTGGCTGCATGAACTGTACTTTAATCTTTGTTTTGTGACTCCGGTAGATAGAGAAGTAAACTTTAACTACAGGCTATCCTGTAACAAAAGAGAAGGAAATGTCTTGAGACAGAGACAAAAAGGGTGCCTGGAGGCTTCGAGAGCAAACCAGGAGAAGAGAAGATGCCAGACTCTGCGAACAGGGTTGGGTGAGCAGAAGTGCCATCAGGAAATCAGGCGACCTATAGAGACTATAAATCCAGTAACAACCGACAGGCACCCAGCTCGCGCTGCAGAACGCATGCATTAGGAATAAAAATATACAAAACAGTTGATAAGCAGAACTTAGGGATGAGCCCTGTTGGGATGGCCTCCATGTAATTCCTACCATGATCTAGGTGGTGGCTACATAATTCTTACCACATCTGGTGCTCTTTACCTTTGATAAATACAGGTTCAGTTCTATTGCCTTCTGCAACTATTGCCTTGTCTCTCACTGTGTTTCCAAAATACAGCTATTCTAAAGCTTTGCATGCTGCTGAGGCTGGATGGCTGCTTGACTTAGTTTTCTTTACTGATGCATAAGCCTTAAACTCGCCTTTCCCCAGCCTGCACCCTGTTCTGCTGCGCCTGGCTCAGGGCAGCGAGGACTCACCAGTCAGCAGTGTGAAGTGGCATGGGCTGGTGATGGTGATAAAGGCAGGAGTCATGTACCGTGCCTTCACCCCCTCCGCGGCCATAGCATCGAGGTTGGGGGTGTCCACATCCTGGTCATAGTTCCACCGAAAGCCATCAAAGGACACAAGGAGGACTTTGCTGCGGTTGGATACCGGCTGCACGGGGATACATCTTGCTAAAGAGAGGGTAGCAAAGAAGAACCCCAGTGAAGTGAACATCTTCATGCCCTTGGGCTGGAATAGCCCAGACATCCAGACAGCTCACATTAATACATGCAGGATGGGACTAAGTTCAGTTTTTATCTAATCTTGCAATTGGTGATCAGGTGCATCGCTTCAGCGAGCATTTCATATCAGAATGAGCCTCTCTACTGTCTAGTTGAAGTAGATTAGCTTGGATTTGCTTCTGGGTCAAACACAAAATCTGCTTCCTCCATCAGTGGCGTTGGGTGCTATCAGTACTTGAGAACAGGAAGAATTGCTAGAATAGCAGGAGGCTGCCTTCTGCAGGCAGCCTGTGCAAAACCTGCCTCCCCACCACCCTGTGCCCCAGCCACTGTCCTTCACACCATGCTGGCTGCCTGCAGCCCATTGCTGTGGCTTTTCCACGCTCCCAGCAGTTGGTGCCCTGCTCTTTGGTCAGCAGTTCACCTTCAAAAGGCAACTCACCCCCCTCCCAGGGCCACTCATCCACCTTGAGAGGGGTGCTCAGAGGCTCAGAAACGAGTCTGTATTTACCCAAGGTCCCTGAGCATGATTTTGTGGAGCTACATGCTGGGGAAGGAGGCTGTGCCCTGGATCCTGGCCATGCCAGCAACCCCTGGAGATGCTCCAGAGGGTGAGCCTGGCTTTGAAGCCCCTGTGCCCCATCATCCCAGCTCCTGCTGCTTGGGCTCTGCTGCTTGCCACGGGTGCCCTTCATCCACTCGTGTGCTGCTGAGCTTTGCCATATCAGCATCCCATTTTATCGATATCTGCTGGTTTTATGACTTCTCTGGGGTTTAATCATTACTAATGACTCATTTCTCAGCAAAACTGAGATTAAATCTTTTCTAGACCTATGTAACAGAGGTTGCCTTGGTTCCCCAGGGTCTGAACTCTCAGCCTTTGTGTCTTTGCTGATCTCCCTCTGCTCAGGTTCCAAATTTATTTCTTGGTGCTTTGCTTCCTAATTGCCCAGCCATCCCCCTCCCTTGGCAAGCAGAGCTGTCTCCGCTGGTTCCTCCAGCCCTGACTGGGGTCATTCCTTGGCATTTATTCCCCAAGGGTGAGCTGGGCAGATGAGCCTCACGCGCATGCCATGGTTCGTCTTTCCTGGCCCATGACAGTCTCTTTGCAGACCTGAGCACCCCTGAGTATTCCTGTCTGGACCGATTCCTCAGGGTGCATCAACGTCTCAGTTGCCTCTTCCCCCGTGCTTGTGTTTCCCAGGTGTGACATGGGACAATCGTGCAAGGACATCATGAGAGGTTTGAGCGATCCTACCAGGGACCTCACGGCTGACACAAGCCAGGAGCACAGCCTTGGGCACTTGGTTTGCATACAGGGGAAACAAGCCCAAGCTGCAGTGGGATGGAGCCCGCTCTGAGCCCCGAGCTGACCTCTCCTCCTGCTAATGGAGGTCATGGGGTGGGGGCTGGTCTTACAGCAGCCCAAGGGGAAATTCCTCTGCAAGGAGCAGGGCTCACAGCCTGCTGGGGAGGAGGTGTGCGGTCTGCCGGGAGCAGAGCTCTGCTGAGCGCTGCGAAGCTGGAAGCTGCTGGTGTCACCAGTGTGTCTGCATGCCCTGGGTTTGTCCAGGCTGAAGTGGAGTGGTTGTTCTGCTGGGGTCCTGTCTGTCTGTTCCAGTAGCTGCTGTGTGTCTTGGGAGTGGAGAGCACTGGGAGAGGAGTTACTGTCTGGGCAATCCGCTCTGCCAGTCCCAGCACTGCTGTTCACTCAAGGAACTATTTTCATACCAGCATTTGCTGCCCTGGATCTGATACTGTCCTTTCAGCAAGGACAGAGGGGCCTGCCAGGCACTGAGGGTTTAAAGGGCTCATATGATAAAGATATTATCGCTTACCAAGCTCACATGAAGTCCTAAATATTCAGTGTGTTGTTCTGAGGTGGGTCAATAAGTCCCCATGCCATTGCTAATAGCACAGGGGAAGGCCCCGATAAGTTATCATGTTCATCAGCTCTGTGGGAGGGAAGAGACTAGAGAGAAGGAAGAACTGCTCTAATCTCAGAGGAATATTTAATGACAGGAGTGTCTCAAGGCACATTTTGATATTCGATATCTGAAGAGCATGAGGCACAGATAAAGAACATCACCTTTGACCACCCTGCCTGGAGACACTGTCAATCTCCAGTTAAAAAGGCTGATGCAGTTGATCTTGCAGCAGCAGCACCCCAGGCACTTATCCTGTGAGCAGATGTGCCCGAGGGGCTGTGGCTGCTGTGGGGCCACTGTGTCCCTGCTTGGCACCCTCCAGATCAGGGGCCCTTTGCTGGCAGCACTGACCCTGCAGCCTTGGAAGCACTCACGAGAACATACAATGAGCTATGCTCTGATGGCAAGAGTCGTTAGTCCCAACATCTAATTGGGGAAGATGGTCCCTGCAAAGGCATGTTGGGCTGAGACTGTCTTTCCCACACTTGTGTACCAATTTTCTCAGTGAAGACAGGTGAAGGGGCTAGAAAACAGAAATCACGAGCACAGAGAAGTCATCTGCCAGTCGAACAGCCCAGTTTGAAACATGGTGCTCTGGTGCCCAGCCTGTCAACAGCCTTTGCAAAAAGTGACCTGCTGAGCACCCCTTGTGCAAGACTGCAGCTTTCCTGCAGCGTGCAAGTGCACACAGGTGGCACTGGGCAGCTGCCAGGTGTCTGTGCTGGGAGAGCAGTTTGGTAAGGCAGGCAGGTGGTTTTCCTTCTTTATTTTTTAATTTTTAAATGGAAAATCAAATTGCAAATTTCTCAGGGGTGCCATTTGAATTTCAGTCAGGAGTGCCACACTTTTTCCCACACAAGTGGTTGCTTGGCTCCACAGGGCATGTGTCTACAGGGATCGGTTACCAGCACAGCCCTGGTGATGGGAGTGATGAGCTGGACAATGCCTGGGCAGGGCTCCACAGGTGAGGCTGGCTGGCTGGAGGGAGGGGGGCTGGGGGACACTTTATAAAAGCCCTCCATGCCCTTAAGAGCTCCTTTGGTGCTGCTCTGCCTGAGCACAGAGGGAAGAAGCGCTGGGAAGTGGAAGGATAGCAGAGCCCCAGGTCTGAGCCACCTCAGGAGAGTAGGGTACGTGTGGAGTCTCTGGGTGGGTGGGTGGCTGCTTCCCCTGGAGAAAGGCTGAGCTGCAGCCTTCCCTGCTCCCCAGGGAGAGACCCCTCCCAGGCGCTTGCTGGGGTGTTGGAGGGCAGGATCGCTGCAGGCTGGAAATGGTGCACTTGGACACTAACATAGAGGATGAGTTGATGGAAACCAAGTAGGTGTTTTTCTTTTGTTCACCTCGGTGTCCTGCCTGGAGTAGCTCTGCTCTGTAGATCAGCTGCACTGTCCCGATGGTTAAGGCATTGCATATGCATCCCATCGGGAAGAGGGCAAAGGAAGGGAAAAGGGGAGAGGGAAGGTGGCCAGGAGGGTGAGGAGAGACTTTAACAAAGCAGCTGGAGGTGCTCTTGTTTGCTCTTTACACTAAGCCGGCTACCTTCATCAGTTTGGTGCAGCTCAGATAAGGGGTAAATGTCTGCGGTGCTCCTTTTGGCTCCCAGCACAAGATTGCCTGAGTACCAAGGGCTTAGATAAGCTCATCAGTGTCAGTAAAACGTCTAATGTTAGGACCTTGTGGTTAAAGTTGTGCTGCCCTGGTAAGCAAAACCAGAAGGAGCTCTGCAGCTGAGTGGGGCTGGAGTGACTGTGAGAGGAGGGACATGGAGCTACTGAGTGTTGCTGGAGGTGTGGGGTCTGTGGCAGCTGCTGGGGACTGGATGCACCTGGGACAGTTGGGTGGAGTCGATGGGTGTGGAGCAGACCCTGTTTTGTTCCCTGTAGGGAGCGGCTGAGGGCAGCTCCTGGAGAGGAGGCTGTTCCCAGACAGAGCAGACACCTGCTTTTGCTTGCACCTGGGGGAGTTACTGCTGTCTGTGGGTGTTCAAGCTGCTTTATCCTAGGCATGGCCAAGGAACTGGGATGCAGGTGAAGAAAGTGCTGGTAATGGCCTCAAAATCAGGAGCAGAGCAGCAGTGATGGTGTGTTGCATGAAATCAAAAGCCAGGAGCAGTCCTGGACTTAGCCTGGGCCCTGAGGCAGATGGAGGGAGGAAGGTGCTCCAGCCAAACAGCTTGTAAAGGCTGGGAAAGAGGCAAGGAGATTGGAAAGGAGGCTTTGGTTGCTGCAGGGGAGGTCCTCAGCCAGAGCCTGGGTGCCTGTGCTGGGAGGCAGGAGTTTGGGTCTTACCCCTGTGGAACTGTTGGCCTGGTGCTCCTGAGAGCCCCAGGGCTATGGGGAGCTGGTGTGGAAGCTGTGGCCTGCGGTGTGACTGCAGGCCTGACCACAGAGCTGGACCCACTTGCTAGTGGGCTGAAAGAGCGTGGTGGTGGCTGCGGGGATCCCCCAAATTGCACCACTCCCCGAGCCTGTGCAGCAAAAGGCTGGGAAGAACCTGGCTTCGGCCGTGGCGCTCGGCGTTGCGGCCGGAGCCCTGCCCGGAGCGGGCACGGAGAGCTGCGGGTTGGGGGGGGCCGTTCCGGGGACCCCCGCGGAGGGACCCCCCCCCAGCACCAAGCAGCGCGGCCGCGCGCCGGGCCCGGCCGCCAGGTGGCGCTGTTCAGCCGCCGGAGGGGGCGGGGGTCCGGGGTTGGGGGGGTCCCCCGGGAGGGTGGGGGGCAGCAGCGGCGGGCCCGGCGCTAGCCCGGGGCGGGGGGGCGCTGGCCCGGTGTCCCCCTCGGGAGCACCTGTGACGGGCAAGTGTGCGGTGGGAGAGCGTGGGGGGACCCTCCCTGTAACGTGCGCGTGCGTGTCCCCATCTGGGTGTTTGCCTGGTTTTCTGTTCTCAGCCGGGGCGGGAAATGTGCCACCCGCTCCCTCCAGGCGGTGCTGGGCTCGCTGCTCGGAGCGGTGCTGCGTGCGGCCACGGTGGGCCTGGAGGAACATGCAGTAGGGAGGGAGATGTGAGGAGGGGGCTGAGATGATCTACCTGCGGTCAGTGCTTTAGTCTGAGAAGGGGCAGGTGATGCAGCACTGTGACCCCCCCAGCCCATGCCTGGGTCACAGGGCAGCTGCCCCCATTGGGCAGCAGGGCCTGGTCGGGGGGACAGTGATAGGAGCACGTCTTACACAGCCCGTGGTGACAGGATCCAGTGATGTGTAGAGATGGAGCATGTGCCCTGTGCTCCAGGAGGGCCAGGAGCAGCCTCCTGGGAGCAGGGCTATGACTCCTGTCCCAGTGGGAGAAGGGAGCACACCCCCTGGGAGGGATCTCTGGGGACAGCTGCTTTTCTCTTCACAGGCATGTGTAGAAACTCTGCCTTAAGCACAACCCCAGGCTCTAATGCTCTTGAGACATCACTAGCTATGTGCCTGGTCCCCAAAGACTCCCCTGCACGGAGAACAGTGCTGCTTCTCTCTGCTGGCTTGGCTCCAATCAGGCTCTGGCCGTCAGGTTTCAGCAAGTGTGGGAAGGGGAGTAGCAGGTGTCAGGACTGAGAGCAACAGCCTTGGAGGAAACATGAAGGGAGCACGGAGCTGGAGTAGCTGGAGTTCAGCGCTGGGGTCAGGCTGGCTCAGGGAGCTGGATGTTTGATGGAGCCCAGGGCAGGAGCATGGCAGGGTCTCTGTGCCAGGGCTGAGTCAGCTCTAACGCTGTCAGCGAGACCCAGAGGTTGTGCCCACTTGCTGCCTGGGGCTGTCTGCCTTCCCAAGTGCTAAATTTGCTCATGGGTTGAAAATCAAGACTCTCCCCCAAGGAAGCCCTGTGTGCAGTGACTCAGTCAAGTGCTGGCACCACCCAGATGGGCTCCAAATGCTCTGGGCTGGGGGAGCACGAGGGCATCTCAAGGTTGGGTCCTGGGTGAGCCCCAACTCAGCAGCAGCTCTGTTTACCTGGGCTGGTGCTACACCTTCTTGGGTGATCTTTTTTCCATCTAGCTTGCACTTCTTCCATGTGGTGGCCCTTGGCGAGCCATCCAGCACAGCACTCAGGGTGAGGAGAGGGGCAAGGGGCCAAAAGCAGTGAGGAAAACTGCTCTGCAGCCAGCCCTTCCCTGAGGAGGCAGGTCTGTCAGCCAGGCAGCATGGGTATGAGGTTTTGCATGCCTCTTCTGCTCTGGGTGAGCTTCCTAGAATGCCCATAGACTCCTGCGCTCTCCTGGGCTGTGCCCCACAGCAAGGACCAACACTTGAAGTTTTCTGCAGCCTTTGGGCCACAGGAGAAAGGCCCGTGGCTAAAACCCTGGCTGTTGCTCTCTACAGCCAAGTGATGTCCCTGGCTGATGATGAGGGGCTCTAGTCTCTTCCCTGCCAGCAGTGGTCCCATTCCCCCCTCACACCTGTACCACTGTTGCTGGACGGTCTGGTCTGGTCCAGAGTCCATGGTGCTTCTTAGGCCCCAGCACTAGACTTCGCAGCAGGCCATGACCTGGGCTCCTCATTCTGTTCCCTGTTGGGGGTCTGAGCCTAAGGAGCGGAGCAGGGACAGCCCTGTCTCATTGCTGCACCCTGGCTCTGCTGTCCCCCTGGGACCCTTCCTCTGCTGCTCAGTTAAACCTGGTATTGACTGCTCCATCAGAGCCCAGGGCTCTTTCTCAGCTTTCTTAGCTAATGGCTGTGTCTGCCTCCCATTGATCCTCAGCTGCAGAGCTCATTGATTAAGTACATTTTTTATTACACTTAATGGTATTTTACTCCTTTCTGTGCTTACCTTGTGCCAGATGCTCACCCTGTGCTTCTGCCTGCCAGGGGGAGAATTCCTCTGGTTAGAGAAATGTCCCTCCACTGTGCTAGCCCTGCTCTCCTACCTTTGGTCACCACCCCTGCCCCATTCCCTGTGCCAGACTGGCCTGCCTTCTCCTGCTTTCCCTTCCTGCCTCTTCCTCCTGGGCCAGGGCAATCTGTTTGCCCTCCAGCTCTTTTTGCCTTGGTACCTGCTCCCATGCCCTCCTTGGATGTCTGATTTTTCTCCCAAGCAAAGCAACAACACAGCCACGGTTCCCAATGCTTCAAGAGAGCTGTGAGACTCCTTGGACAACCTGTCCTGTACCCCACCTCTGCACGGCTCCTGTTGCACCTTGCTAATGCCTCTGCTGAGCTGCCAGGGACCTTGCATTGAACTCCTTTCCAGCCTGGTGGTACCTCCCTCCCTGCTGCTCACTGCGGCATCCCTCCACTTGCCAGAGCCATGCAGAGCTGCCTTGCTGGAGTATCTTGTCTGTCTGAGGTGCAGCTCTTCCAAGGAGTGTTCTAGATGTGTCTTACAGACTGCACAGAGCCTCTTGAGAGCCAGGAGGACTCCTGTCTGCAGGCTTGGTCAGGGGGGTGCAGATTTCCCTCTCCATTGCTGCCTGGGGCTGGTTCCAAGTGAAGGGGAGGGGAGATGGGTCAGCACCTCAGCAGATGTCACCCATTTGGGGCAGAACCATCTCCGTGTCAGGTTAGCTCTAACTTTTCTGCAGCAGAAGGGCATTGTCACTCCAGCAACTAGAACAGCCCTGCCCTGCTGTGCTGCCCCTGCCAGCAGCCACCCAGCCAGGGTACGGTGTTTTCCTTTGCCTCCCCCCACAAACACCTTCACACTCAGCACGCATTGTATGTTGCCTCACTCTGTGCCTCACCTCCTTTCAACTCTCTTGCATGCATCATTCAAAAGCCATAACATTATTGGGCATAAAATATTTACTTAACTGAGCTTTTTGCAAATATTCCCCTCCATTATTTTTCCTCCTTTTGGGAGCAGACACTGCTTCTCCTGTGCTCTCAAATGGCTTCTCTTAAATAATACAAGAAGAACATATGAACACCCAGTAGTCTTTTTCTTTCTCTTGAAATACCTGTAAATATAATGGTGTCACCAATCCATCACAGCTGCACCAGGACCGTGGCTCAGGAACACCCAGTAGCACAGGCCTAGCCTGTGTAATCACCTTGCTGCTGGAAGAGGGACAGAGAGGGAAGGTGCTTAGGGAGGGAGCATAAATATGTGAGAAGATCTGACATGATGCGGAGTATTAATATTAATTAAGAAATGTTCCTTTCACAAGGGACATCTGAAGCTTAGCAGAGGGAGTGCAGGAATGAGCACTCCCAGTCTGGTCCCAGCTAGGATGCTGGGCCAACTGCTTGGAACAAAATTTCCTACAGCAGCTAAATGGCTGGTCCCCAGGAGAAAAGCCTGAGGCACGGGGATACTGAGGGATCATAGAATCACAATGTCCTGAGTTGGACCCACAAGACCCATCGAGTCCAACTCCTGCCCCTGCACCGGGGCAAATTCATACCCCAAATTCATACCACGTAGCTGAGGGTGTTGTCCAAGTGCTTCTTGACTATCACCAGGCTTGGTGCCGTGACTGCTTCCCTGGGGAGCCTGTTCCAGGGCTCCACCACCCTCTGGGGGGAGAACCTTTTCCTAGTACCCAGCCTAACCCTCCCCTGGTACATCTCCTTGCCATTCCCTTGGGTGGGAAGTGGATGTTTCCCACCACAGGCAGCAGGGCGGGCAGTCCTCAACAGCTCTTATAGAACATGGTAAAGTATTTTAGGAGCTTGAGAAAGCCAGAAAGGGCAGATGTTTTTCTCAGAAGTAGGGGTGTGGGTGTGTGTGTCGGGGGTGAGCGTGTTCTCCCCTTGTATGAAGGCATCTGGCTGCTCATCCACAGCTTCCCCTGCTGTGGACTGGCGGCTGGGTAATGGGTGGCTCTTCCCACGGAGGGTGCCATGGGAGGACCCGTGTCGGGGCCTGGCTGTGGGCCGTGCTGTGCCCCATTTGGAGCTGTAGCTCTCACGTGTGGCATGTGCCATACCCAGCGTGGGGCTCCCTGGGCGTGGGTTGCACCGTGGCCAGGCGTTGTGGTGGTGATGGTGGGGGATCTGGCTCCTTGGGCATGGGGCCTGCCGGATCTCCCCACGGGGGTCCGGGCCCTGGCCGTGGGGCGGGCCCTGCCCGCCCGTGGGTCCGGCGGCGGCCGGCGCTGTCCGCGGTGCTGACGGCGGCGGCGCCGGGGCCGCTGCGCGCTCCCGCTGCTGCTCCCTATGGATTCGCCCGATTCTATCAATATGTGCCCGGGGTGTAATCCTCCCTTAATCCCCCCCGCCCCGCCGAAGGAGGGGAGGCATAGTGGCCTCTCCCCCCTCCCCCCCGACAGCCGTCCCTGCCGGAAAGGCTTGATGGATCTCTGCAGTGCTGGCCAAATGCTCCTGGGATGCTTGGGCTTTTTCTTCTCTCTGGTAAGGTGTAAAGTCATCTCAGAGGGAGGGAAAACTGTAAATGGCAGGAAAAAAGTCACATAGAGAACACCACTGCAGCAAGGGGGGGAAAAAAAGAAATCAAAGGACCCTGTTCCCTTATACATGTGTCATTGTCCTCGTGTGATCTGAGCCTCTGGGATCTTGCTGCCTAGAAATAAACAAGTAGTTAAATAAAATGCATTGGGAGGAGGACGTGGGGATGCACCTGAAGTTGCGTCCCCCACCCAGGAGAGCTGGGCTAGGGAGCTGTGAATTTAATAACCTATCTGCCACTACTGATCTCATTTGCTTGCTGTTATCAGTAATAGTCGGGATAGTTTAAATCTAAAGCTGATTGGGTAGGGTTGTGGGAGAATCTTAGTGTGAGTGGCTGGGTGGCAAAATGGCAGATGAATGTTGCTGAGTCCAAGTAATACAAAGGAGAAAACATCCTTAACTACAAGAACACGAAGCTGGCCTTTAATTTAATATTTCCTACTCAGGAAAAGAGACGTCGCAGTCACTGTGGGTAGTTCTATGAAAATGTCATCTCAGTGCCCAGTGTCAGTCAAATAGGCAAATTACTTGTTAGTAGTTATTAGGAAAGAGACTGAAAACAAAACAGGCAGCAGCATTATGCCAAGGTATAATACGCTGTGTCGCAGTGCAAACGCTGTGTGCGGTTTTGGTTGCCCAATCACAAAAAGGAGGTAGTTGAACTAAGAAGGTAAAGAAAAGGATGACAAGGCTGATCAAAGGCACAGAACATCTTCTGTGTGAGAAGAGACTAATAAATTTGGATTCTCTTGGTTAGCAGAGACAATAGAGGTGATACAGGATAGAGTTCTGTAAATTCAGGAGTGGTATAATGGTGAGTAATAGGAAATGATATTCACTATTTCTCATAAATAGGTGACATCAAATGAAACAATCGGGCAACAGGTTTAAAACATAAATGAAGGAAAGGATTTTCTTTTTTTTCATGTAGTGCTTAATTATGCTGTGGAACTTGGGTCTGCAGGGCAGTTCAGGGACCCACAACCCCTGGTTCAGAAAGCAATTAGACAGGTTCATGGAAGAGGAATGCATTAGCAGCTATTAAGTGTGGTGATGCAGATGCAACGCCCGGCATGAGGAGTGCTCTGCTGTTGCTGGCCAGGTACAGTGTCCAAGAGAAGAGGCTGCCTGGCAGGTGGCTACAGCTTGTGGCATGATGAAGCCTGCAGGCCAGTCCTGTGAGCCTGGTTCAGTGATTGGCTCTGCTCCCCAGTCCAGCTAGGACCCCCTTCACCTCCTGCCAGCCCAGCCTCCCCTTCCTCTCCCAGGGTAGAAGGGTTGGACACATGGGCTGTGTATGGCCCCACGGGCAGTGGGGAGGAGCTGGGGAGCAGAGACAGAGCCCAGAGCATCTCTGACCTGTGGTGTGTAGCCAGGGCCAGGCTATGGGCAGCTCAGTGCATGCAGCTGTTGCTGCTCTATCATTCCCTCTTCTGCATTAAACTGCTGTGACCATTCCTGGCCCTCTCCGGAGCTTAACTGGCCACAGCATCAGCTAGCCCGGGCTTGGGATGTACCTTTGTGTCAGAGGACTGTTTAAGTGTTTCCCTGTTACAGCCAAGTGAACAGACCTTTCCTTGTAATGCCGGCAAATCCATGTTTCTGAGGAGCCGTTAATTGATTTCCCTTTTCATTTAGCCTCCCCTGCCCATGGCTGTGCTGACACCCGCCTGCCCGTGCTCTCCTGCCTGCGCTCCCAGTCAGTGGCTGCGACAGGCAGATCCTGAAATTATTGATAAACACTCATTGGGGCTGGAGCCTGGTAAATTGCCAGCAACCCCAGCAGATTTCTCTCTTGCCAGCATCATTTTTCTTGATGACAGCATGTTCTGAAGTTTGTTGGGGAGGGGGCAGGGCCTCCTGGTAACTTTTTTTGTTTTCATGCATTGGTTGTTTTAAAAGGTCCCTGCATAAACAGAACAGAGGGAGGAGAGGTTCGGGAGCTAATGCCTGCAGTTATGTCTGCCCTCCAACCTGTCCCCAAAGAGCTCGCTGGGCTGGGCTGGATTCTCTGCTGAGGCCTGTGCCCCTCCTCACAGGTCAGAGCCACTCTGCCGTCCCGCTCAGCGCCCTTCAGGCTCAGGATTTTTTGATCCTGATGTGCTGGATCCCTGTTTCTTCCTCCAAACCCTCTGCTCCCGCAGGCTGTCACCCTGTGTCATGGCATGCATGTGGGCAAGGACACGGGGCTGTGGTCTGAGCAGGGAAAGGAGCCAGCGTGGGCACAGCAGCTGGAGCAGGACATCCCCCTTCTGAGGCAGGACAGTCCTTGTCACTGAGGAGCCTGGCTGTTGGAAGGGCTTGCTCTGGCTGGTAACCTGCCCTCCCCAGAGGGCAAAAGTCAACTTGAGCATCTCCTGTGGCCAGTCCCTACCAGACCAGTGTAATTTTGCCTGGGCAGTGCTCTGTGCCCAGCTTACGCAGCGCATACAAATGCAGGCGGTGTGTTGGGTCTCTAGCTGTTGCTCTTTCTGGAGCTTAGAGCATTTTTCTCTCTGCTAGGTCTGCTAATTAGTGGGAGGTTGTGGATCAGGAACAGAGGGAAATGTCCTTCTGTGGTTCTGGCACTAGAAATAATTGAGCCATTTTTCACCTATGGCCAATCTAATTCTGTCCACATCTTGATTTTTCTCTTAATAGCTTGGGGATACTGTTGGCAGCCATGGGATTCACAGCCATGTCCAAGCTTTTCAGTAATCGCCTGGATTTTGTGCTCACTTGCTAACCGGTTGCTGTTTTTTCCTTAGTTTTTGCTTAAGCTCCGCTGGGGATGGGAAAGGAGCTCATTTTAGCCAAGCTGCATTTGCCTCTGCACTGATATTCCTCAGTCCCTCTCCCAGGGCAGTGGTGCAGGATGGTGCACCCAGCATGGCTCCTCTGCAGCAGCCACACGTCCCTGGAGCCGCTGCTCAGGTCTGGTTCCTGTCCCTTTCCTGCCCTGCCCCAACCCTGGGCAGCGTTCCTGCCTCTGGTTGTCTGGGCAGGGGCTCCTGTTACCCTGGGCTCCCCCGGACCCTCCCCTCTGTGCATGGAGCATGTCCCACAGTGGGAGAAGACAGGCAGCGTCTCCTTGGGCTCCCACGGATGGGAAGCTGCCCTGGTCTGTGTTCCCTGGGGTCAGTCCTGCTGCCTCCCCGGCTGGGCAGCCCCACGCTGGGGCTATGTGGGCAGGGGCTGCAGGGAAGCGAGGCTCCCCCGGCTGGCTCAGGGTGTGAGACCGGCAGAGACCTGCGCACGGGGCACCGCCGCCTGCTTGGGGTGGCTTTGCAGAAGCAGCTGATCTTGCTCTGTGCCTAACAAGTGCGTTCCTGCACACTCCGGTGCTCCCAAACCAGCAAACACCCCATTACAGTTGTCATGGAAATTAGAAAGTGTGTCTGCGTGAGTTTCCTCAGCACAGGGCTCTGTGTTCCCAGTGGTTCATACATCAGAGAGCCTCTTGCCGTGGTGATGTGGGAGCAGCTCTCGTGAGGTGGCTGGGGCTCTGTGGGCAGACGCTGCTTCCCCCCACTGCTACGCTGGTGCTGGGGCCAGGCTGGAGCCGCGATTTGATGTGTCAGCCACTGGCCAGCCTGGGAAAGTGAAGATGTTCACGGCAAACTGAAAGGTGTGATTTATCAATGCTGGTCCCCGGAGGCTCGGGGCCTGTCAGGCACCAAAAAATCCCATACATCATGGGGAGGGGGGTGCTGCTGCCCCTTTTTCTTGTTTGATTTTTTTGCCATTTTATTTTTCTGTAAGTGCTGGAGTGCTGCAAGGCGAGAGGGGCAGCAGCGTGGGAGCCAGCACTGGGCACGGGAGGGCTTAGGCTGATGAGCTGTGGGGACTGATGGATGCAACTCACTGTTTCATACATTATAGAAATATCTCTCCTCCATCCGTGTGTCCGGAGGTGGGGAGGCTGCGGTGTGTGTGAGGAGGTCTGCAGGCTCTGCACAAATGAAGGGGCTCAGACATCTTTCCCAGCTTCACCCTGTCCTCCACATTTGTCCCTCTGTCTGTACATGTGTGCATGCATCTGTGTGCAGATTTGATTGTTTTCTTTATAACATTTTCTTTTTCCAATGTTTATGGGCCATGGGATTGGAAGTGAAGCATCTACTTAATTGCTGTCAGGCAAAGAAACGGGTTATAAAGTTGCCAAGGGAAAAAATAGATCACTCTGGGGTAAATGCAGGGGAGCAGGGCTGATGTAAAGAGGAGGGGGAGAAAGGCTCGGGATGGGAAGAGATGGAGGGGAGAGAAAGAACAGGAAGGGATTGGCAGGCAGTGAAGGGAGCTGGTGTGGGAAGGGATGTGGGGGCTCTCCCTGCCTCCAAGCTGAAATGGCACCTTCTGTGACAGGCACCTTTGCTGGCACTGAGGGGTGAAATGCTTCCCAGAAGGCAAGGGTTTGTCTGGGAACACCCCGGGGCTGGAGCAGCTCCCTCCCACATTTCCCTCTTTTGCCTTAAACACCACAGTTCTTCTAATGTGGTGTTTCCAGACGTGTCCTGGCACTGTGGAGTGTGTGAGTGCCTGCACTGGGGCAGCAGGAGTGAGGACAGCTGTGCAAGGCTGTGCCGGGGCACGAGTCGACCTGTCTGCCCTCGCCTGGGGCCTCTGCCTGTGTCCCCCAGAACTGGCAGTGTTTGCCTTCCTCATGCCGTGAGTGGGGCTGCTGGAGCGCTTTGCAGGGGGGAAATCAGAGAAGGGAGCCCTCCCCATCCTCCCCATTGCCAGAACGTCCTGGCTGCTGCTGCTCCAGTTCCAGGCTCTTTGCTTGCAACTCTCTTCATCTGCATCGCTTTCTTGTTTCCTTCATTATCTCCCCCAGTCTAACTCTCCACCATGTCATCTTCATTGCACGGCTCCTCCCTCTCCCCGTTTGCCACATTACTGCAGTAAGGACTCACTTTCCCATCTTTTAGTCTCAGTGCCATACATAAAAGCGCTCTGATGGCCATGGCGTGATAGCAAAGACAGAACTTAATTTCACAGCATTTTCATATAATACTCCATAAAACTGAACAAATTTGCTGGAGTCCAAATCCATCTCATTATGCAGAGTCATTGAAAGAGAGGCTTTTACATTCGGGGACTCAGTGCTCAACTAGGGGATGGTACAGAAAAAGAGAAAAATAATTAATTAGGTGCTGCTCTGGATCTTTGATCCTGCATCGCAAGGCACATTAAATAAAATGTCTGGCTCATGAATAAACGCTGTATGGAGCCCTGTTTTTCTGACCCTGCTCAGAAAATTTTCAGTGAGGCTGAGGTGTGTGTGTGTAGATCCCTGGCCTGAGTCCATGCCACAGGGCAGGGAGGAGGAGATGGAGCAGGGCAGGGCATCTCCCTGGGGCAGGAGCAGAAGGCTCCAGTGACAACCCCACTGGCATGCTTACAAAAAGCAAAGTGTGGCTGCAATGCCCTGGCAGGGTGCTGGGGATCAGGATGGGATGAAGGAGCACCCAGCTTCCCTGGAGCTCTGCTGTGGTCCCCTGCTGTCCATGTTGCTCCCAGAGACCCTGTCTGGCACATCCAGGGTATTAGCCTTGCCCTGTTGGGAGAGGCTTTGAGGTGAGGAGCTGTGCCTGCAGCAGTCTGGGGATGGTGCAATGTGTCAGGGTCCCTACAGCGATCCCCATCCTCCTCCCCCCTTCCCTTGCATTTAAGTCTATCCTCCGTACACAGCTGCAGCCCGTCTCAATGTTTGTAAGTGAGCTTGAGATTCATGTAGGGTTTGTATTTTTTGAGTAATGCAATTTGTGGGATGTAAGGACTGAGGATCCAGCCATGTCAGGCGGGCGAGCGGGCTGGGGGTGCACCAGGCAAAGGGGTCCTGGGGGCTGGGGCTGTGCTCCAAGCCCTTGGCTGAGTTGGGAATGAGCCCTTGTATGCTTTGCGTGGCAGCAAGGGCTCTCTCTGCCCTGCCTGTCACTTGGCCAGAACAGATGATTAGACCAGGCAGTGCTAACCTGGGCAGGGGAGCGGGAAGTCTTAAGGAAGCCTTAAAGCTTGGCTTTATTCACTGGCATCTCCCAATGTCCTGGTATGGGAACGAGTCCTGGCTGGGGCTCCCATGCCCCGATCAATGGGCGGTGCTGCTGTGCGGGGCAGGGTGGTGCAGTGTCCTCAGGGGCAGCCGTGGGGCTGGGCAGGTGGATTAAAAATGCACTAGCAAAGCAATCCTGCAGAGGAGAGAGCTCGCTTCACCTCGTGCTGTTAATTAATCTCCGAGCCAATGAGGATGCTCTCATCTGGTCTTTACTTAATCCATAACCCAGAAATCCTCAAATTATGTCATTTGTTCAATACAGATTAAATTAATTACTCTGGGAAATAGGCAACAAGTTGCATTTCTGATGCCCCTTATCGCATAATCAAATCTACAAAGTGCTTTCCGTGCAGCCGCAGTGGCAGCAGTGGGATTGCCTGCAGCAGGCATGAAATACTGAGTAGCATCCACTATAAATCTGGCACGGTGCTGACTCTTACAGGAAGCCGATGGCCAAGCGAGGCCGGGACGTCTCCGCAGGAGTGCCAGCAGTGCAGCAGCCTGGGCAGCGAGGGATGGGCAGCTGCCGCACTTGCTGCCACTCGCCGCCACTCTTCCCACCGAGCAGAGCCACCAAGGGGCCTCCACCAAGGGCTTCACCACCTGCCTTGGCCCTGTCGCTCCCTCCTGCGACTGCCATCAGCCTCTCTCTTATTTATTACCTCTTATTGGGATCATAGGTACAGCTTTCAGGGCTTTCTGGAGGATCCAGGGGGACAGGTTCCCCCCTGCAGTCCTCCCCACCAGAGCATGGTCCTTTCCCCTGGGGCTCCATCCCTGCAGGATGCATCCCTCCGCCTGCTGACTTTGAGAAAGCAAGGGAAACGTCCTCATCAGGATGGATTAGAAGAGCCGGGTACAAAATAATAGCAATTTACTCTTTATTGGAGTTATTGCAGGGAGGGAGAGCTGGGACGTGAGAGGCAAAGGCTATCACAGCGGCTGCGGCAGTGCTGCGGGAGCGTGGCGGGGTGGGAGTGTGGTGCTGGCCCCATGGGTGCTGGCCGTGCAGCCTGGGAGCCTCTGCTCTGCCTGGGGGGGCAGGGAGGGGTTGCACGGTATGGAGGGGTGGGCAGGTCGGGCATTGCCTTTCTGCCCCAAAGAGGAGCAGCCCTGGCACGGCAGGAACCTGTGCCTGTGACAGCCGTCACCTGCACCCCTGACACCTCCAAATTCCCCTCCTGAGACAGGGCTGCAGCCTGGAAATGAGCCCTTCCTTTCCTGCTTGTCCTGAGCGTTTGTCCCCTGTGCTGGGAAAACCCTCAGAGATTTTTGCTGGAGCCTGTGTGGGGGGAGCCTGTGTGCTCCAGCACAGCTAGAGATCTTGTAGAGAGCACTAAAGATGATTCCCAAAGGCGTAAAAAGAAAATTTGCAGCCCAAGCGTGCTCCCTCCTCCCACTGCTCAGCTGCAGAACGCAGCTCTGGCATGTGAACTGCCGATCCAGCTCCGAGTGTCAGCAGAGCACATCCCCAGAAACACTTTAATTACAGCCTCTGGCCAGGAATGGGGGCTCTCGCGGCAGGATGAGCCCCCACGCTGGGCTGCCTGTGCCAAGGGATGCCTCACCCTCTCTTTCTGGCCGGCTGGGGGTCTGTGGGGAAGCAGCTGGGGAGCTCCAACCCCTTCCCGGTGGACTGGTTTTGGTGGTTTGGAGGGAAAGCTTTACTGTAAGTGGTTAAGGCAGGTACCAGCTTACACACAACTAACATTAAGAGCTGTTGTAACAAAAAATCTATACTAGTTGTTTGCTAAAATGGCAGTAATGAATTGAAAAATATTACAAGCTGATCAAGGCAGCTATTCCAAGGCATGTTAGGGCCCTTAGCCCAGCTCTTCAGCTCGCCTGGGTCACCAGACACAGGAAAATCTATTCAGAGAAGATAGAAATATAATTTCGCTCTGCCCTATCAATTTAAATAAATTAACTATTAGATTAGCTGCACTTAAAACAAAACAAGAAATCAATCCCACCAGCCTTGGCTGCTATTAAACTATGTTTTGCACCACTAAACCTATAATTGCTAAGGGTCCCTATGATAGGAGAGAAGCTGGGCTGTGAGGTGCTGCTGGTGGGCTCACGTTGTGCTCCCTGGGTGGGAGGAAGGGTGTGGGGGGCAGTGGCTGGGGAGGACAGACAAACTGCCTGCCCTGAGCTCTTCCACCTCTGCCACAGCAGCTGAGCCTGAGATAATTCACAGATGAGCTTCCTTGAGTGCCTGGGCTCACCTGGGCAGCCTGGTCCCAGCCTGGGAGAGGTGCTGAGGTTGGGGCCGGCTGCTGGGGTCCCCCTGCACATCCCTGGGGATTGCCACCTTGGAAGCACCTAAAGCCCCGGGGTAGGTGGCTGGGTTGATGTATGATCCCACTGCAGCCTCCACCCCCCTGTTGTCTTCTCTGAGAGGGTGAGCAGAGCTGGACCCCTACCCAGAGAGTGCTGAGCCAGGGCGCAGGCAGCCCATCGGGCAGAGTGGGTGGAGGCAGGAGGCAGGCATCCCCGCAGGGAGCTGGGGAGGGCAGGAGTCCCTGGGAGGGAGGGCAGGTTTCTGAAACAGCATTTCAGACATGGCTGTTCTCTTTTTATTCTTTTTCTTTCTTTTTTTTTTCCTGCTGAAACTGCTGCCTTGTGCAAACCTGCTTGAGCTCCTCAGATAAATTAGCATCTAGGGGATTTTTTTCCTCTACGTTTTGTGCAGTTGCATAAGAGGGAAGAACAGAGGAGCCCAAGTAGCAGATTGCTTTGTAGAGAAGGATGAAACAGCTGCAGACAGAGCTGCTGTTTCCCTGCTGCTAACAGATCTCTTACATTCAGCTGGATGAAGCTCATGGGTGTGATCTGGGCATATTTGGGATTGTCTGGGTGAGCGTGGCTGGGATGGGGAGACCAGGGGGGCGTGCAGGCGGCTGGGGCTCTTCCTGGCATGGCTGGGCATCTCCCGGCTGTGGCTGGTATTCCCAGGTCTCTGGTTTGCAGGGTGGCCGGGTGCAGCAGAAGCAGTCCCCATGGGCAGCCCAGCTCTGTCCCTCCCTCCAGGAGAAGGCAGCTGCCGGGCCCTTGCCCGCTGCTGTGGTCTCTGCCTCTTCTCCCCCTCTCCCAGGGGATTGAGAAGCCTCTTCGCAAAGAGGCTCTTAGGATACACCTGTGCAGGAGCAGGGGAAGCTACAGGAGCTTCCCAGTGGGTGCCATTCCCGGAGAGAGGAGGGAGGAGGAGGAGGGTGTCAGTATCCACTCAGCGGCCTCTCTCCCTGACTTAACCCTATTGATTTGTACCGATCCGAGTCTGATGAGATGTGTGAAGCAATCAATATACCTGCAGCTCTGCCAGTGGATGCAGAGGCAGGGGATGAGGGTATGGTGTTTAACCCTTCCCTTCCCCTGCTGTGGGTCCCACCCCTTCCCCCAAGACTCAGGGGCCTCTGCTCAGGTTCTGCTGTCCAGGCTGGGCTGTGTGTCCTGTTGCTGTCTGGGGACAGATGGGTGGCTCCTGAATCACGCCTGTCTCTCAGACCACATGTCCTGGAATGTCCTGCCGAGCCTGCCCCACCCGAGCGCACCACCAGCCTGCCTGGCCTCTGCCTCTCAGTCACCTCCCTTGGGGATTTATTGCCCGTGTGCAGCGGGACCGATGCCATCAGGCTCCTTGGGCAGTGCTGTGGTGCAATCGCCTCCCCACCCGCTCTCCATCCAGCCTTTCCTGAGGCGAGTGTGGCCCAGAGCCAGCTCTGCTCTGACCCTCGTGACATTTGCAACTTCCTTACGATAACCTGTGTTATTGTTTCACCTTCCCATAAAACTCCAGAGAGAAGCCTGGGAGGAGCCTGGGGAGGAAGGAAACAAAAGGAGAGGAAAAAAAAAAGAATCAAAGGCTCAAACTTGCAGAAGGGCCAAGAAATTTGGGATAGGAGGAGGGAGGGGAAGGGGCTGCTTGTGAGGCTGCAGAGCTGCTGGGCACACCTGGGGATGCTTGGCAAGAGGAGCTGGGAGCTGTCACCCCTGGGGAGGGAGCTGGGGGGCAGAGAGCTCGGGGACAGCTGTGTCAGGGGAGCGCTCGGCTCTAAGTGCTTCCATAACCCTCAGCCAGAAGTGATTTTTTTTCTGAGGTGTAAGTGATGTAGGTAAATAGGATTATCTCACAAAAGCAAATGGCAAAATAATAAACATCCTTGTAACAGCAGTGCCCTGGTAAATGACTGGTGCTGAGGCAGGCAGCCCTCCCCGCAGCCAGCACTGGGAGCGGAGCCGCGTCCGTGTGTCCGTGTGAGAGCACACCAAGAAGCCGTCACCCAGAGAGCCTGTTCAGGGTGACAGTGTTAAACACCCACTGCAGAGCAGCCCTTGGCACATGGAGAAGCTTCTTTTCAGGACCTGGCCTGACCCTGTGGCTTCTTGTAAGCGCAAAGCCGTGGCTGTGTAGGGCTGAGTATTTTGAGTCTGTTTATCAGCGCGACATGAACTCAATGTCCTGTGTGCAGTGTTTGGTGTTGTGCGTGCTCAGCAGCCTGGAGGCATGACTGCAACTTGTGCAAAGGTACCTGGGCTAGCGGGGAGGTAATGAGCTTGGGTACCAGACCTGTGGAGCTTGGCACCACGAAACAGCACACGAGGGGGGCAGAAGAGAGCAGGCCTCCAGCCCAGATCCCCTGAGAGGAGGTTGGGAACCAGCCCTGGTGTGCAGTGCCCTGCCAGCTGCCACCACGGACTCTGCCTTCACCTGCCAGGGTGTTTTCTTCCTCTGTCCCAGAGCCCAGGGTCCCTCCCAGCCCACCATAAGCTTGGTCTGACAGAGCGCTGCTCGTTGCAGGGCAGGCTCAGCTGTGTGCGGAGCGGGGAGCAGAGTGATTGGAGACCCCCCTCACTGGGCAGGACGTAACAGACCAGGTCTCTGTCTGGGAGAAACTGAGAGTGAAGCAGTGTCTTAGGGGGGCAAGGCTGTCGCAGGCAGGGGCAAGCACTGCCCGTGTGCTCCCTGTACACTCTGCGGCGTTCTCATCGGGATGCTGCAGGAGCGAAGGCACGGGAGTCCCCCCTGACTTCCTTACGGCAGAAAAGACTGAGTCTGCTCTAGTGGGGAAAGGCTCTTTAGCTGCATTAACAGGCTGGGATCTGATGGGAAACACGAAAAAAATTGGTCTCCTCCACATCACTCGCTTGAGACTTTATCAGACTTGCCCCAATTAGGAAAATTCACATTGAAGGCCTCATTTGTGAAGGACCAAAATAAGAGAAAACGTTTGGCCCAGAGGGAAGCAGAAAAGGAATTTAAGCTACCTCTCATCTTTCATCATTTGCTTTCTCCCGCTCCTATCTTGGCAGTCTCAGTATTTTGCTTTGTCTCCTTCAGGTGACTAATCATTAGACTAATTAGTTGCTAATCAATGTTTAATTAAAACTTAGCTGTTAATTACTGGAGGTGCTACTGTAGGTTGGATATGAAATGTTATGAAAATACTTTTAAGGGCATTGCATAAGAAGTTGGCCTCTCTCCCTCATCTGTGGTCTGTCTCTTGGTCAGGGTCCTCTCCCCTGTGATGCTGCTCTTCCAGCTGAGGAATTGGGGTGGGGGCTGTGGGTGTAGTGCATCCGTACGGCACCGCTGCACCCTGCAGTGCCCGCTGCCTGTTCTCTGGAGTCGGCTCTGTCACCTGGGACCGGCCCGTGTGGGTGTCTCGGGAGCATCCTTGGTGCTTTCCTACAGAGCAGCCAGGGAAGAAATTTTTTATGATGAGGGTGGATGGGGCATTCCCCATCCCTGGAAACATTCAGGGTCAGGCTGGATGGGGCTCTGAGCAACCTGATCTAGTTGAATATGTCCCTGCTTATGGCAGGGAGATTGGACTAGATGACCTTTAAAGGTCCCTTCCAACCCAAACTGTTCTGTGATTCTATGATTTGGGATGCTGATGAGCATCCAGCCAAAAGCCAAGAGCAGTGGTGTAGCTACTGTTCCTGTATCTCCCTGCTCAGCCTCTGTTCGTTCCCTTAAACCTCTCTGAAAGCCGAGGCCAGGCAGCAGGGCCTGTCTCCAGAGACAGAGGCTTCGTTATGCACCTTTCACTCCGTGCAAGAGCCTGAAGGTTTTTCATCCACAATCCATTGAAAAGAGCCTGTTAAATATTCCATCAGCAATGGATATGTAGGTCACCCAGGTGTGCTGCTGCCTCCAGGTACCAGCTCATTTCAGCCCTTGGTGGGGAGCCTGCGTCTGCTCATTAACTCTGCGGCTCCTTCTCCTGCCCCGTGTCCTTCTGGAGCAGGGGCTGGCAGGGCTGGTGTGCCCGGCCGGGAGCGGGGCCTGGCCCCATGGGTCTGGGAGCTTTGTGCAAACCTGGAGCGATGCGTGGGGCTGGGAGTACCACATCTTGTTCAAGGGCCCTGAATGCCTTATGGCTCCATAGGGTGGGCACCTGGGAGAGGGGGGCCAGAGGAGCACCCCCAGGCTGGGGCAGGGGACCCCCAGGACCCTCATGTAGAAGAGGCATTGCCCCATCTCTGGGTGGTGGGGGAGCCCTCCCTCCTTGGGGGCTGCACTGATCAGGTGGGGAACAGGCGCTTTGCAAGTGCTGTACATATGCTAATGACACGATTTACATTCTCCCTGCTCTTTACATTCCTTATTTCACTTTACTTGTCATTTTATGGCTCATTTTAATTTCTTGCGAGCAGACCCATAGGATAATAAGGTCTAGTGCTGCAGAGGGTCCCGAGGCAGACAGTGTGTCTCCATCCAGACAGAGACACTGGGAGCACCGCTAATGTGCCTGTGTCTGGGTCAAGCGGTGGCATGTTCCCATCACCTGGGGAAGAGCAGGGGGTTTCTCAGCAGAAGCAGAGGAGTTGGGCGGCTGAACAGTGGCTGATGCGCTGGGGCCCCTGGGAGAACCGGCTCCTGTCCGCTGTGCTTGGCGTTCTGCTTGTCTGTCCTCTGAAAACAGGCACCTCTTCAAGGGGCTGCTGAGCCCAGCTGGGTCCCTGTCACCCAGATGGTGTTTGCTGCAGAGACAGGTGCTGCGAGGTGAGAGGCGCCTCCAGAGCTTTCCTGACTGAGGGTCTGGAGAGTCTCAGTCCCTGTGAGGGCGATGTCCCCATCCTGGGCTGTCCCTAGGCGATGCCTGTTCCTCCCTCCAGCTGCAGGCTGGGACTTGTGTCACTCCATACATCGCCACTAAGTGAAATATGCCTTACTCTGTCCAGCTGCAGGGTGGGCTGCTGCAGGACCTGGGAGGGCGAGAGTAGGGGTGCGGGTGTGTTGCTTGCTTGGTGCCACTGGATATGGGTTTTTTTGGGGGGGAAAAATAATTATCTTTTTTTCCCCTGCTAGTTAGAGAAAAATGCTGACAATGGACCAGGGTTTTGGTGATTTGCATGGTGACAACGCAAGGAAAGGGAGCTATGTTTAGAAATAATTGCTTTGTCTTTTGTAGAGGTATTAGTGCTTCATGCTGGCAGTTACAGGAATTAGCTGAAGGTATTGGTGACATAAATACAGAAGCCAAATTATTGCTACTTATAATCACTTTCATGTGTGTGAGAGAGAAAGAGATGTTATCAGGGCAGAAAGAGGAGAAGGAAATGGGGAGCCAGAGGGGCAGAGCTCTGGGCTCTCCAGTACAAGGGTGGCACTTCCTTGGGCTCTGCTCTGGACCAGAGACCCTGTGGCTGCTGGGCTGGGGGTTTGCTGGTGCAGCTCTGTGCCAACCCTGGTGGCTGCTGCTCCACTGAAAAGAGATGCTGGCTCTGCTGAGGGTGCCGAGGGTCTGAGCCCACCTCTGGGGAAAAAGTCACAGGGTGGGACCCGCAGCACCGGGGCTGCTGAATGGCACCTTCCCTTTAGCTCAGTTCGGCACCGAGGGAAGGTGGATTATGGGCAATGGCTTGGTTGGATGGGAGCTGGGGCAGATGGCGTCCCCCACGCCGAAGTGAGACTTGGGGGGCTGGAGGGGTCCCTCCCGCTGCTTGTTCTGGGCGAGGTAAAATGGGCTGTGCCCATCCCAGCAGAGACCTGGCCGCATCAGTCAGCTGGAGGGAACAGGCGGCCAGCGTTTCGGGAGCCGTCCAGGAAGCAATCACTAGGTTTTCCTTAACAGTAGCAAGCAAGTCTGATATTTTGCTTCTAGAAAATCATTAACCAGCCAAGGAGGGAGTGGGGTTGTAGGGACAAGGACAGAGCGATTCCAGATGAGTGGCTGCAGGTAGCGTGCTTCAGCTGCAACAGGGAAACTCGCTGTGTCGAGGGCATCGTTCCTGTGGTGTCCCAGCCACCACCCAGCACGAGTGGGAAGGTGACCTGCTGGCATCTCACCTCCGGGCTGGCACTCTGCTGCTGCACGGACACAGCCTGGAGCGGGTGTGGAGGTGGCTGCCAGCCCTTGGGATCAGGGGGTCTTTGCAACCAGGAGATGCTGAAGAGCCACAAGCATGGAGCATGTGAAGATGAAAGAGTGGGATCCTCCTGCAGCACAAAAGGTGCTTGATCTGGAGAGGCTGGTCCGGGTAAGCAGCACCAGAGGGATCCACGGCCAAGGCAAAGGTTCCCTGTGGCAAAGTTGTCCTGTCCCTGGATGCTGTTGCACTCAGCCCAGGCTCCTCTTTGGATGGAGGAGTGAACTGGGGGGGATTTAAAAAGTCGCAACCTTTTGGCTGTTAAAATGGGACTAGATGACAGCATGTAAGGTCATAAGCTGAAGGCCTCATGCGGATGCAGGTGCTCACCAGAGGAGTGGCAGCCCCACGTGGAAGCGTCTGTGGATGGGAGCAGAAGGATCCTCCCGCAAAAGAGCCAGCAGAGCCCCTTGGGAGGCTGCTCTTCTCTGGATTATGGAGCTGCTGCTCCATCGGGAGCACCTGAGGATGCGGCCGTGGCTCTGGCGACGCTCTGCTCTCCTGCTGTTTGTTTCTCTCCGGCAGCGCGGTTCCTTGCAGGCAGCATCCTCCCCCGTCCCTGCCCGTCCCTTGGCGGCGGGGCTGGCTGCGAAAAGTAAACTTGAATGTTGGGAAGGAACCGATCTCTGATGAAACAAGGCCATTCATGTTTTCAGATATTAAATTCTGTGCAGAATATTAAATAATTTCCTCTTCAATGATCCCAGTAAATTTAATTAGCTCTTGTTCCCCCGATAGAGTTGTCTCTGTGATCCTGAAGCACTGTGTTTGGAGTCAAGGGGAACTCGGCTCCTGTCTGAAGTGCTGCCTCCCTGCAGTGCGCACACTGCACCTGCTGCAAGAGGTGAGCGGCCCCTTGGTCCGTTCCTACGGCACCTCCCCGCTCCGCACTGGGGCTCCTTCCGAGCAGGATCCCGGCTCCGGCTGCAGCAGTGGGGGAGAGGGGGACAGGGCACGGAAGCCCCTTCTTCTCTGGTCCAGGTCCTGGCGGCTTGGCTGTGGGATGCTGTTTGAGGAAGGTTTTGTAGATGGTGTCGGTACAACTTTGCTCAGAAGATGGCTTGAGCTTCTCTACCTGGAGAGTGAAGGTCTGGGGAAGGGGAGGAACCTGCTCCAGGCAAGCCAGGGCTGCGGAAAATCAGCGGGATTTGGGTGACTTTTCCAGGGCCTTTTCTGTGGCCACTTGAGAGCCAGGTCCCAAGGGGGAAGGAATGGAAAGCACACAAGTGGTTGACTTTCAGTAGCAGTGTTTGCTGATGATGATTTTGGTTTTTTTCATTTGTGTTTTTTTTTGTTTGTTTTTGTGGGTTTGGTTTAGTTTTGTAACTTTTAGAACCTCAGAGGAAAGAGGGAAGGAAAAAAAAAATCCCTTCCTGATGGAAGTGGCTAATAGTGGGTTATAAATGTGTCCCTAGCATGGTTCATTAGCTGCCATGACATATTGAGAGCTACGAGCGGTATGATACCAGCAAATCAATTCAGAATTTAATCTGAAAAAGAACGTGGGGAGGTTGGATCATGCAACATGTTACCAAACATTTCTTCTCAGATGAAATAGAGCAGCTCTTCTCTCCTGGTGCTCCTCCTGCCTGGTTGCTGTGCAAAACACAAAAAAAATAAATAAACAAGTACCTGATTTACTGATGATTAATTTGCATAATTAGTGCTGTGTCAAATCACTTCACTGAGGTGCGAGGCACACTTTGCTGTAGATGTTTGCATGGACATCTTTCCAGGGTTACTCAAGCTCACCTTATTTCACATTTAACGGTCTCATAAGGACATAGCATTGGTGGCAACGGGATTTCATGGAGTCGAAAGGGGAGGCGAGAGCCTGGAGGCTGCAGGGCAAAATCCCTGCCAGCCTTTGCATGCCCTGTCCTGCTGTTGGAGCAAATGCCCTTCCCTGACAATGTGTGCCGCCGCAGGTGGCCGTCGCCCTGGAGCCAGGAATGAGCTCAGACCTTGCTCTGCCCGCGGTCACAGACCTGCGGGCTCTGGCCAACGCTGGCTCCTCGGAGAGCAGCAGCAACGTGGTGGCTGAATCCTGGCCATCTACCTGCTGTGCACCACAGCTCTGCTCCAGGGATACTTTGGGAAGGTGGGCAGCCGGGGATAAGCCTTTGCCTCTGCCTGAGGGCAGAGTTGGGGCAGAGCCGGGGGCAGAGGCAGTGATGGGTCTCGTCTGTGGTGCCCAGGAGGGGGGAGGCAGGGATCCAAGCAGCTCGGCAGCACCTGCTGCAGTCTGTCCCTTGCTTTCTATAAGACTTGCCTTTTTGCACGGTGTTTTCTGACACTGAGCGCTGCTAATGCTGCAGAGTCAATCGCGTGGCACTGAGGAAATCCCAGGAGTGAGGCTCGCTGCGCTTCCCTCCTTGGCCTCCTGCTCCCAGGCAGGACCTGGGGTGCGAGCACAGAGATGGCTTCAGGCTCTTTACTCTCCCTCTCCTGGAACAGGGCAAGCGGCTGCAAAACGCCCAACAGGTGCAGCATTGCATCAAAGATGTAAATACATTTAATGTTTGAAAACACGCCGCGCTACAGGCAGCCCTGGTTGCACGCCCTCGCTCCTTCTCCCCCCGTAATGGATATCAGATTGTTCTACTGATGTTGGCATTGTTTTAGTAATTGACTGATGCAATGCAATGTTCACTGATTTAATAAGTTTGTTAGTATAATAGAGGTTGAGGATTTTGCTGTTAATGTGCAGTGACAATTACATTTTAGATTTGCTCATTATGTTGCATAACTTAGCCATGAAATCTATTGTAAATTATATTTTAAAAAGCATTATTTCTGAGAACATTAGCATGGCTCTCCCTTCTCCTCTCTCCAGTGCTGGAGAGTGCTTTGCAGGCTGAGTGTGTTCACGACCAGGCATGCGTTCAGCTCCTCGTTGTGTATTGCACGTTCCGCTTCGGGTTTTTTGGGTCAGGGCATCTGACACTTGCCAGAAAAAAGTCTGGGTCCTGCCATGTCATCCCACCCTCTCCATCGCAGCCAAGGACGGTGCAGGTACCCGGTGTTCTGGCAGCGCTCTGGGGAAAGCTCCAGCTGGCACGGTGCCTCCCAGCCCTCCGGCGGGCAGTGGGCCCCACGCCGCCCCGCCACCTGCGCAGGTAGGACGGGTGCTGGTGCCGGTGGATGTGGGTAAACCCCCTGGCAGGGCCAGGCTTGAGCTGCTGGTGCTGTGTCAGAGCTGAACACAGTGCAAACGTCCCTTTGTGGGGAAGAGTCATGAGGAGGGGCTGGACCTCGTTTGGGCACCTTGAAGTCAAGGGTCCCTGAGAGCCCAAGCCGTGGTGGAAGATGTGGAGGGGCAGCCACCTCCTTTTCTTGCCTCTCTTCCTGGTAGCAAGTGCCATCTGTTGCCTCTCAGAAGTGATTTCTGTAGATCTGGGACTGGCTGCTTGGCACTGTCCTTGCTGGGGCTCTGCAGAGGGAATAATGGGGACAAGACGCTGAGCCCTGGGGACTGGGAGGATCACCAGGTGCTGGGGATTTGCTGTGCCTCCTGCTCACAGCATCTGCATTCAGGAAAAACCCAAGAAAGGACTGCAACAAGTCTTGTCATCTCTTTACTCCAGCCACGGTTATGAGAAGGAAAACCTCGTCATTGTTAAGGATAAAAATAAAAAAAAGCTGCAGTAATTTAACAGCTATGACTTCCTCCAAACGAAGGCCCTAAATACCAAACAGACTGTGAAATAAATGAAGAAAAAAAGAAAAACAAATATTTATTTCCTCTTGTTCAGGTAACAGCTCTGCCAAAAAGCGGGGGTTTGTTGACTTGTGCTTTTTTGAACTGCTTCTCTTCCCTCCACTGTTGCTCTCACCCATTCTCTGCCATTATCCTCCGTCTGCTCCTCCTCCCCTCCACAGCCAGGTTCAGATGCTTGCCCTCCTGGAGACCCACGACCAGATTCCCACGGTGGGTTCCTCTCTCAGTGTTTCCCTGCCCAGGAGCCCTGGCTGGGCGCGCTGCTCAGCTCAGGCCTCTTCCCGCTGGGCAGTGCAGGGTTGCCTAGCAATCCCGCAGCATCACCGCCTCTCCTCCGCTCTGCTTAGCACACGCACACCTCCAGTTTGCAAGGCTGCACCTCCCGAGCTGGTACCAGTTTGCATTTCTAGGAACAGATGTCAACAGGGACCCAGCTCAGAGGCTTGAAATGCAGAGAAAATTTTGCAGAGCTGCTCTCTCCCGTGTTCCCAGTTCCTCGTTCTCCAAATCTGCTGCCTAAAGCATCTTCAGCCTCAATGAACCATGAGAAAACAGCACAGCGGGGCATAGCAAGGAGCCATCCTGGCTGAGCGCTGCCTTTGTCTGGCAGGTCGTGAGAACAAGGGCTGCTCCGCTCTGACAGGGCAGCGAGGCTCGGGTTCGGGTGCTTACTGCATCCTGGAGGGCTAAAAATATGCACATTTATCATACAAAATGGATGTTGAGATGTATGAGGTGCATTTGGCGCATTTTATAGTCCTCATTCACGTTATGACTGTGTATAACCCTGATGATTTTCTCTGGAGTGTTTCTCAAAGCCCTTGGGAGGAAAGTAAAACTGTGTTAGGGGAGGAAGGGGGGTGGTGGTGCCTGTTTTCAGGGGGCTGTGCATGGACTCTGCAGGATATTGATAATATCTCAAAGAGGGACCCTGTGCTAAGTTCATAGGGAGTGAAAGACGGCTTAAGCAGAGTGCAGGTATTCCAGATAGTTCTTAGGAAATATAACTTATGGAGGTTCACCACAGTCTTAACTGTTGGGAACTACAAATAGATCATTTGAGCCAGAAAAAGCTGCTGAGCCCCATCCAGCCACTCTGGCAGGTCTGCAAGGAACAGTTTGCTGCTGCTGTGCTGTGTAACTTACCCCGGGCTTTGGGGGGGCACTCGGGCCACCCGGCCACACCTGGTACGAGGGTCCCGCACTGCCACAGCAGCCACTGCTTTTATGGCCCTTTCAGAAAGGTGGCATCTGCTGGCGAGCCAGAGGAGAAAGGGCAGAACAACAGGACCTCTGACAGCCTGTGGTTTGCAAAATATGGTAATGTAGGGCTGCACCGTGTTCAGCCGGCTTCCCGGGGGAGGAGGTGAACAGCAGGAGAATGGGGTAGAGCTGGGAATGCTAGAGGTCTGCTCTTGCATAACGCTCAAGGAAGGACTCTTGCTTCCAGCTGCTGTGGGAATGCCCAGAGGTCCTTAAATTAGATTTAAAGAGAAGGAAGGGTAAGGGGCTGAGACATGCACAGAGCTTTGGTGAATCTGGCGTATGCTGGAAACCTACGTCCTGAGGGTTTCCAGCACTGCCTTGGTTTTCCCTGTGTTTGCAATGGGGAACAGAAACCTCCTTCCTCGCTGCCGTCCTGCCAGGTGGCTGAAGTGGGCCCGGGCATCCCACCCAGCCCTCGGGCATCCTGCGTGGTGATGGGACTCACACGCAGAGCGGCCAGGGTGTGTGTGCGTCTGCTCCTCACCCACCCGTGGGTCCGCATGGGCTGGCGCTGCTGAACGCACGGCAAAATGGAGAGAAGGCCCTCGGGGCAGCTCCCTGCCTCCTCGCAGGCAGCAGCAAGCGCAGCCGAACTGCGGGAATAAGCTCCCCGTTCATCGGGGCTGTGATATGTTCGTTTTCGGGGGGCAAAACAGGGAGGAAAAAACCGCCTCTTTCTCCGGATCAGAGGTGGGAGCGTGTGCTGAGCGCCCGCCGAGCACGCTGCCGGGCCGGGAGAGCCTCGCCGGGGTGGGGCCGTGCCTGGAGCCCCTCGCTGAGGGGGGAGCGTGGCGTGGGAGCGTGTCCTGAGCGTGGGGGCTGGGGGAGCGGGCGCAGGAGGAGGGGATCCCGAGCGGGGGGTGGCAGCCGCGGGGCGGGGCGGGGGCGGCCGTACGTGCCCCCCCCTCCCCGCGGCTCTCGGCGGCGGCGGCTCCGGGGGCGGGCGCGTTCGTTCGGCGGCTCCGGGGGCGGCGGCGGTGCGGGCGCAGCCGCGTGTGAGGCTGCCCGGCGAGGCGAGCCCAGCCCGGCCGGTCCGGTCCGGCCCAGCCCAGCTCAGCTCAGCTCAGCCCAGCCCAGCCGCCTCCCGCCGCCGGGGCTGCCCCCGGTCGCCGCTGCTCGGGAGATGCCGCTCGGCGGGCGGGGACCCGCGGCTGCCCTGCGCCTCCGCTGCCGCGGCGGGGACCGCTGAGCGCGTGAGTCACCGGGAAGGGGGGCGGGGGGGGCGACGGTGGTGGTGGTGGTGGTACCCCCCGCCCGGCGGCACCGGGGAGGGGAGCGGGGAGGCTGCGGGCGGGTGGGGGCAGCTCACCCCGATCGTGCGCCGGGAACTCGGCGGGGTCGGGGGGGAGGAGGGCGGCGAAGTTCCCTCGGGGTGGCCCTGGAGGGGGGGAGCCCCCGGGGAGCCCCCCCGGGAGCCCCGGGGTGGCGCTGCCGGAGCGCATCCCGGTGGAAGGCTCCGGGCGGAGCGGAGCGGGGCGCGGCGGGGCGGGGGGGGCTCGGCGGCAGCGCCCTCCCCGGTACCGCGCTGCTGCCCCGGAGCGCTCCGGGACGAAGTTTCGCTGCGGCGGAGGGGGTGGGGGGCGGCGCGGTTTGGGAGCCCGAGCTCGGGTCCGGTAACTGAACCCTCCCGTTAACAACGTCTCTTCAAGCTGGAGCCGGCAGCGTTTGATTTGCCTGCGAAAGGATTCTGGCACAACTTCTCATTAAGTTTGCGTTATAGGTCCTTAACGGATGTCTTAATTAGGTGCCGTTGTTAACAGGAATGTTACGCTAATTAAAATCGCACCCTTTAGGTGAAGGTAAATTGTGAGAAAAAGTTGGAGTCTGAATTAATGGGGTGGAGGAGGAGGAGGAGGAGGAGGAGGAGGAAGAAGAGAGATTCCCGCTCTTCTGGCCAGCCTCGGGGAGTGGGCGAAGCCGTGGGGGCACAGCACGGCCCTGCTGCGAACAGGCAGAGCCAGGCGAGCGAGCATGAGCTTGCACAGCTTTCGTTGGGTTTTTCCTTTCCTGTATCCCTGCCTGCCTCCAGGGATTTCATCGCAAGGCGAGCTCGCTGTGCCGGCATGTTAAGGGCTTGCTGTGCGGGGAGGGATGGATGGAGAAGGCCTTTCGGAGTCACCTGGTTTATTTGTGTTGTGGGTGTAAATGCAGAGCGCCGTTATTCAGCCGCCCATATGCCGGTGGTCCCCTGTCGGTGTGCGTGCCAGGAGGCTACACCGCGGGCAGCATCGCCTCTGAACGCTTAAAGGCAGACGTCTGAAGTAAACAAACGTGGTGTGGGGGTCTGGGAGCGGCCGTGCTGCCGAGGCGCTGGGCAGGCCCCGTGTGGGGACTGGCAGGGGGTGCGGGCGGTGTGCCGGCAGGAGTCGAGGGCACAGACCCATTGCTGTGGCTGGAGCAGCCTGGAGAGCACTGGGGAGGCTTCGTTAGCATCTGTGTGTGCGCAGGCGGAGGGATGGGGGGAGAGCAGGGAAGCAGGGATTTCTCGGCTTCTCACTCCAGTAAGCATGACATTAACAACACCGACTATTTTCGGTTGCCTTTCATGAAGGTTTGGAACTCGCTCGCTGCCTCCGTGGAAGCCTGACTGTGGGCAGGGTGGCTCCTGCTGCCTGGTTTTCTGTCCTGGGGGCCAGCCTGGCTGGGCGTGTCTTGGGGGGCACAGTCCAGGGTGGCCACAGGTCGCTGTGTGCTGCGGGAGGCTCTGAGGTCGGGGAATACCTCCCTCTTTTTCCCTGCCAGTTCTGCCTGGCATTCTCTGGGATGTCTGGGGCTCGTGGCTGGTCTCGCAGCACTTCAAGGGTGTGTTCTGCTGCCCTGGTGTTATTTGCATTCCAGCGGTACCCAAAGGCTGCAGCCAGGCTGGAGGCCTCGCTGTGCTGGGTGCTGTGCAAACATCGATGAAGGCACTCTGTTCCCCAAACAGCTTCCTGGTTTCAGGCTAAAATGGTTGAGGCGTGATAAAGCCTCACAAAGCAAGAGATGAAGGCTATTTTCCTGGCTAATAGATGGAGAAAGAGCCTGGAGTTGATAATTTTCGTGGAGGGATGATTGCAGCGGGTTGGGGCTGGCAGGGCTGCCCAGAGCTGGCCAGTGGTTGGGAACTTGTTCTTGGCTCTGAGGAGCTGTAGCAAAGCTCTGCTTGTTATTTCACAGAAAATACAGGAGATTCCACCCCCCTTTTAAGTGATCTGTAGGGTTGTTCAGCACTGCTTAAAGCCTTGACACAAGGGCACACAAATGCTCTGCTGCAGCATCAGGTAAATCTTTGCCAGGGTTCAGGTGGTTGCTTTTGGGGCACAGCTGTGGGATCCTCTCACAGGCACGTATATTTTGTGTAGTGAGCTGAGGGGGTGGTTTTGGAGCACTGAAGATGAGTGGTCTGGAGCCCACAGGCCAGCTGGCTGGTGAACTACTGTGGCTGTGAGCCCAGCCCCAGGTACCCAAAGGGACACAGAGGGACTGGGATGGGACTGGGAAACATCCCAGCCCAGGAGTCGTGCCTCTCGCTCCTTCCTCCAGTTTAGGAACCACATGGGACAGATGTCGCAGAACTGGAGGCACTGAAGGAGCCAACAGACGTCTCTCCCGGGAGCCTGCTTGGCACGAGGCAGCGCTGTCGGGAGCACGAGGCTGGCGTCTCTGCTGGGCACCCCGCGCTTGGCTGCAGGGCTGCTGCGGCGCCCGTCCCTTCCCTTCCTGCTGCTCCTGAACGAGAGGCACCTGAGCAAGCTGGGAGGTTTTAGGAGGTTTTAGGATGTTTTAGGTTGCTGCCTTTGGAAAACCGACACCTCCAGTGTTCCTTTCCCAAACCTGGCCAGTCATGCGTATTCCGTATGTTCCCTTCTTACACAGTCCCTTTTTGCCAAGGGCTGGCATTTTTTCTCCTTTTCAAAATAAAGGGCCTCTTTCCCAGTTGCACTCGTCTCTCCATCTCCCATCACTAGAACATGTCGTCCTTAATTACCACGTTGATGTCCCAGGCAGTGGGATGGCCGGGCAGCCTGCACGCTGCCTTTGCTGCTGGTGGAGCCCGTCTCTCCGTGCTGCCGCTGCTGCTGGTTGCTGATGCTTTGCCTCCCTGCCTTGTGCAGCAGGTTTCTTCTTTCCCACCTTGGGTGGGATGGTTTAGCTCGTTTGCCAAGATGCCTGAGAGGGATCCCCGGCCGGTGGGGAGCGCAGGAGCGGGGCTGGAGCATTTACTGGCTGGGTTGGGCATTCAGGGGGGACACAAATGTCCCCACCAGACTTGTGGCTCAAGCAGCTTGTCCAGCACAGGCTGTATTTGCTCATTCAGTGTATCAATAAAGGTTTTTAGTGTGTGCATTTACTAAATTAGTTTGTCGTCACAATTTTTCAAATGGATCAGCTGATGGCAGATAAATGCCTCTGAAGGTTATTGAGATAATAAAAGGCATGAGGGAAGTTCCTTAATTTATTTGAATTCTCTTTTAATTTACAGTCTTAAGGGGTGAGAGTACACAGAATAATTAGTTCTTATGAATGATTTGCTCTTTTCAAACAACTGTGGAAGAGGAAGGGGAGCCAGTGGTGAGGTTTGAGACTGGGCTCAGTGGAGAGCGGTTGAGCTGGAGGTGGTGCAGCCGCGGACGTGCGCAGCTGAAGCCGTGCGGTGCTGGGAGCCCAGAGCTCCTCGGGCATCACCGCGGAGCAGCCTGCAGAGGTACGGGGGGTGGATGGGTTGTCGACATCTCTCCTTTTTGCACATCTGGAATAAGAAAGTAGAGGAGACTGAGGTGCCTTTCCTGAGGCTGTGGAGTGAGTCAGTGTCTCAGCTGGGTTTGAAAGGTGACCTGCAGAGCAGCTTGCTTTCAAATGGTTTTGAACGCCTTTTGCTGGTCAGTGATGAATACAATGAAGTGGAAAGGAGACGTATTTTCAAGCGTGCGAGCTGACAGGCCTCCCACATATCAGCTCAGATCCCGCAGTGACCCTCCTGTGCCCTCCCCAGCCCCTGTCCTGCCCTGGCTGTTGTGGGCAGTTGGCTCCGGCTGCCCTGGGAGATTCGCTGCCCCTGGGACCCTTGGGGAGTGCCCGTGCCCTGCCAGCAAGCAGGGCAGCAGCCTGAGCCCAGTGCTCCGGTGCCTTCTCCCAGCAGGATACTCCGGCTTCCCTCTCCAGGCTGGGATGCTCAGGGCTGCCGGCAGCAGCTGCTTTTTCCCTCTCTAACCTTTCGCAGTACAGGCAGGGGCTGTTGTCAGTGCTGTTCCAGGGCTTTCTGCTGGAATCGTTTGAGGTATTTTGGGATATGCGTTCTTGCAAATTAATTGTCAGGCTGAGATACCAGACGAGGAAGCAAAATTTTCTTCTCTGTTATTTCATTAGTTACTGAAATTAAATTTTTTTTTAACTTTATTTTTAATAAACCAATCTAAAGCTAGCTCTCTCCTTTGCTCAGCTTGCACGCTGATGCTCCAGGCATCATTGTGTCTTCCAGACTAGACAAGATTGAATTTCTAATGGGTAGAAATGAGCACACAAGCGCGGGATCCCTTTTCATGTTTCATTATCCGCTGTGTATGTGCTCCCCCCCCGCTGCCTGGCATGGGTTGTCCTGCCAGCGGCTCCTGCCTGTCCCAGGCTTTGCTGGGCAGTCTTGATCCTTTTCCCTTGTTGGCATCGCCTGACCTCCCCTCTCAGCCCCGGACTGCAGGCAAGCCTCAGCAGCACAGCGGGATCCATGCAATTTTAAACCCCTCTGCATGTCATCCCACCCCAAGCCCCCACGTCCCCATACCACCAGCTCTGCTGGCTCCCTTTCAGGCTGTGTTTTCCCTCTGTGGCTTTTCCTGTGTTCCTCAGGCCACTGTGGCAGGAGAGCTGTTATTTTATTTATGACTGTGGTATGCAGCCGTGCTGCTGGTGGTGAGGTGTGCTGGTACGTGTAGGACCCCAGCTCGGAGGCTCGGCTGCCCAGTGTGGGGCTGGCTGTTGCTCTTGTGGTTTATTTTTAGTTATTTTAGCTGTTTTTTGGCTTTACTGTTCAGAAACTGAAGCTGTTTCTGCTCCTGTGAGCTTCCTGGGTAGAGAGTGGCTCTGGCGCTCGGTCACTGCCGCACTGCACCCGCGCCGCTTGCCGGGGTCAGGAGCTGTGAGGATGGATCCTGCGGCAGTGGGGAGGGGGTCCCGAAGGGTTTTGTTGCTGGGAAAAGCTGGTTTCTCCCAGTGTGTTGATATTGGTTTTCCCAAGGAACTGTGTGCTCGTGCAGGCCCTGCCAGGCTGCCTGCGCCCCTGCTGCGGGGATGCTTTTCTACCTGGGAAAATAAAAAAAGGCTCTTTTGCCATCTTGGCTGGCGCTGCCGTGGGGTGGATGAGATGCTCCCCGCAGTCCCCCAGGGCCTGTGGGCCGGTGGGGACGGCGGCTGCTGAGCCCCAGCTGGTTCCCTCCTCTCCCCCTCTCGCACCCGTGCCGCAGTGCCTGGCGTGCCGCAGTGCCCGGCGTGCCCTCCCAGCTCCTCAGCTCTGCCAGGTGGGAGGTGGGTGCAAATGGGGTTAAAAGAAGAGGCCCTGGACTTACTGGGGGTTGAGTGGAACCACTAACGTTCCCTTTGGGAAGTGTGGTGAATTCAGGATTTCTTGCAACTGGGAATCCAGGCAGCGGCCTGAGTTCCTGTAATCTGCTAAAATCATCTCACGGAGTCGGTGAGCAGGGCATGTGCGTGGCCGGTGCTTAGAGAAACCGGCGTTATTGAACCAGAGGAAGTCATTGCAACTAGAATTTATGGAAGTGATAAAACAACTTTTGACAACAGGCTCACCTCCTCCACAGCCGGCAGAGAATATTTTCCTCTTGTCGGATCGATAAACAATTAATTCTAAAGCAGGGAGCCAGAGAAAAAGGGGGAGTTTTCCAGATTTCTAAACTCTTAATCAAGCTCTGGGTAAAACATAGGTGTGAGAATCTGAGAGCTACTGATAAAATCTTGACCTTGATAACTGGTTCCTCAATTCCTGGACCACAGATGATACTTCCTTTGCTGAATAAATCCACTTTAAAATATAGAACTTATTCCTAGATATTTGTGCTTCCAACGTGTTTAATATAGCTTTACTTAATAATCTGCTTCAAAAGGCTGACTTTCCCCCCATGTTTTAACCAAATTCTGATTTCCATTCAGAAATCAGCTTAAATTTAATGAGTTTAAAAACACAGTAAATAACGCTTACAATTTACTTAGTCTTACCGTAAGCTGTGAAAATAAAGAATCCAAATAACTACTTAAACCTGCACGCGGTGCATCCCTCTCGTTAGCAGAAGACCCGGCATCCTTTTGTTCAATATCATGTCTTTGCGAATTGGCCAGTAAGAAAGAAAAATTAATTTCAAGCTGGTAACTGGAGTCCAGATGGAATCGCGATAAAGTGCGATCAGTTAACAGTGCTGTGCTGGGGGATTTGCCTAGCGGCCGGCAGCGCTGGCCGAAACCGGCACCCCTGTGAAGGTGCGGCCGTGCATGCCGGGTGCTGCCCTGTTTGCGGGGCGGGAGCTGGGGCAGGCAGCGGTGCTGGTCCTTGCTGCAGGCAGCCAGGGGTGGCTGGGCTGGCTTCTCCCTGTCCTGCATCCCTGGGGCAGGTGGAGAGACCCAAGGGCATGACGAGCCCTGGAGTGCTCTCCCTGCACCCTGTTTCTCCGCAGTGCCCCGGGGCGAGGGTCTGCCTGCCAGGGCCCTGCTGCCTGCCCTGCCAGGCTGCAGGCAGGGGACGAGGAAGGGAGCAGTGGCTCCGAGGCAGCGATGGTCAGAGTGCGCCCGTCCCTGTTGGTGGATGCTTGAGCAGGGCGGCTCCGCAGGCGCCACGTGCTCTTGGGAAACGGCGCGATGTTGACTGATGGAGCTGCTGCATCGTCCTGGTCCTCGCTGGGTGGGTTTGGGTTTGTGCGCCCGGCTGGGCGCGGGGAGCTTTCGGTGCCATTTTCTTAGGGGCTTAAACTGCACGGTGGCAGGAGGGGAGGCAGGTGGTGACGGCACTGGTGTCCTGTGCCTATGGGTTTGGGAGCCCCCAGGTCACTGGGAGTACTGACAGACCTTTGGGCTCTGGCAGATCTTCCGTCAGCCACCTTTGCTGCTGTGACTGATGGAAACTGTGGGTTTTAATGAAATTTCCCCAAGCGGTATGTGGGTCCATAATGCCTGATGGGCATGGTGCTGTTGGGTCATGGATGCGATTGAGCATTGTCAGTTTGTGGGCTGGGAAGGTCTGATTGTTTTCCAGGAGTTACTGGGCTTGTCCGAGAGTCTGTTTTGCAGGAAAAAAGGCTTAGGGATCTCTCACAACTTGTGGTTTGGTTTCTGGGCAGTGAAGGAATTTCTGCTGTAGCGCTGCAGCAGGCATTGAGCTGGTGTGAGCTGCTGGCTGAACTGGGGCCAAACGCTGCTTTTGGCTGTTTTCTGGGCCCTGGCAAGGTGACCCCCAAGGCTGGGGTGTCACAGCCCTGATGCTTGAGCCCCTCTTTGGCGGGCATGGGATAGGGGCTGCGGTGCTCTCTGTGCGGGGCTCTGTGTGTGGCTATGGATGTTAAACACGTACAAATGGTGGATGCTGCTGGGGAGCATCACTGTGCGCCGAGGTGCTCTGCAGGCAGCCCAGGTAATCTGCATGTCAGCGCATCGCTGCTGTAGTCAGCTAGAGCCATGTTACAGCTGGGGCTGGGTGCATGGGATGCTCCCACTGGGATCCAGAGGCTCTGGCAATGCCATGGCAGGAGGACGTGCCAGCAGTGTCCTGGTGTGGTGGGGTGGCGGCACCGGTGGGGCTCTCCCCGTGCTCCCTGAATGAGATCAGGGCTCGGGGTGCAGCTGCAGGAGCCCCCAGAGCCACGAGCAGGCAGGCTTTGCATGGGAGGGCTCTTGCAGGCAGATCTGCCTGGGAAGGTGCTTCATGGAATATGCAAATCCCAGTATGGAGAGGGGCCTAAATAATTATACGCATAGCCAGATTTTTTTAAATAAAGCTATCTACAGTATATTGCAGAAGTAATTAGGAATCCTGAGCTGGCTGTATCTCGATCTTTATAGCAACATAGCTGATAAAGCATGATTCAGGGACCTCGTTATCTTTTTTTAAAGAAGTTTTTATTTAACTTCCGTGAAGTTGCCATGGTTACTCCTGTGCATGGCTTCCCTGCCTCTCTTGCCTTAAGTACAGCTGCTAGCGTTGAGAATTAAAACATCTACATTTGGAACAGCCTGCCCCCCCACCCCGCTGTAATCCTGGCTGTGCTCTTGTGGGGGGAGAGGCTGCAGTTCAGGAGTCTCATCCTTTGCTGACCCTGGAAAAGGCATTTTCAGCTCCTGTGCTTGAGCTGTTTGGCTTAGTAAAGCCCTGCCTTTCCTGTGCTAAACAAACAACCCAGGAGGAAGAATTTGGAAGGTAGGTGTGGGTCCCCATCAGCGTAGGAGAAAGATACTTGTGCTTTCTGAGCGGAGCTGCCTCTGCAGTGATGCACCTCGTGCGGCTGTTGCTCTGCATATGCTGTTGCATGCTAAATGGTGTAACAGCCCCATCGGATCTCTGACCTCCAAAACCAGAGCTTAGGTTCTGGCTGCTTGTCTGGGACAGTGCAAACCTCGCTGCAGGTGGAGCTGCTCCCTCCTGCTGCAGTACCTCTGCTGAGGGGAACTGCTGGCCCCTGCCCTTGTACCAGCGCTGGGAGCCTGGTTTTGGAGCCTCCTGTGCTGGGATCGGCTGCTGGGTTTGGCTGCCGCCGGGGGCACGGTGTGGTGGGCGCTGGTGGCTTTGTGCAGGTGTGGCTGTGGGCGGCCTGTGCCGCAGCCTATGTCCCAGATCAGGGCTGCTGGGATGGCTGAGGGCGGCTGCGCCATAGTGGCCTGGCCAGTGCCCTCCATCTTCTCTTTTGCTTTCTTGACGTCCCTTGTGGCCCTGGCAGCCCCGTGAGCATGTGTCATGGGACACTGCAGTGGCTGTAGCTTGTAGCGTGCAGGAGCATCCTTGCAGCCATCCCGTGAAGCAGACTGGGGACCAGGGACGTGCTGGTTGGGTATGTCTCTTGCAGGGGATGTGCTACCATGGGCCCCCCACCATCACTGTGCAGCCCCCACATGCCGTGAGAGTTTTGCTCCAGTGCAGGCATGGGAATAGGCTTCCCCCCCCGACAGGCAGCAGCGAGCCGCCAGTGACAGAGATTAACTGGCTCGCCAGCCTGCAGGATTCCTGTGATGTGCTGCGGCCACGCGCTGCTGTGCATTGGCACAGCCTGGGATGGTCCCGGCTGCATGACACAAGGCTCCTGTGGGGTGTGGGGGGGCTGCGGGGCTGCCTGCCCAGCCCTGAGCGGGATGGGGAAGGCGGTGGGAGGCGCTGGGAGCAGGGACCGGCGCCCCGGCATCCCGGCTTGCTCTGCGTTTTGGCTAATAGGGCATCGTTGGCCGGGAGCTGATGGAGGCAGGGGGTTTCATGAGCCCCGAATGAGCCCTCTGCCGATCCTGTGCTGGGAGGCCATGGATTGCAGGCGCAGGGAGCCAAGGTGGGGTATGAGATCAGCCCGTTTCCATGGCAATGGCGATGACATAAGACAGCGACAGGAGATGTTTTGTGATAACGCATCTTGAGCCAGCCAAACCCAAGAAGTTGGGGAGCTGAGGAGGCAGCAACTCCCCTGACCAGCTGAGGGGCCTGGTGCTGGTCAGGGCGCTGGGGGGTGGGGAGCCTCCAGAAGGGAGAAATCAATATTCGACCAGTTGTATTTGATGGGAAGGAGCTGTGCTGCCACCTCCTCCTGCCAGCAAAGGGCTTTGATTTCTGCTGGCAGGGGCATTTGGGTCTCGCGGGTGCTTGGAGCTGCCGTTCTGATCCGCTGTGCCGCTTCCCGTCCCCACGGTGCTGGCCAGGTAATGAGGAGCCCTCCGCCGGGCTGGTGATAACGGCCATCTGTCCAGGGCAGGGCTGAACTCTGTCCTCATTATGTCTGTCAAAGTTTTGTCAAGCTTCCCCTCCTGCTCCTCTCGGCATTTTTAAGCAGCGGAGGGTGGGAGGGTGTGTGGGAGGTGAAGCCGCACCAGAAATAATTCTGCGCGTTTGGGGGTGTGAGTGGCGCTGCGGGAAGGCACCTCTCCCCGGCAGCCCCGCTGCTGGCCCGCCGGCTGTTTGCCTGGTTCAAAAAGTCCCCCAGATGAAGTGAGCAGCTTTTATTTGTTTGTCTCCCCTTTCTTCCTCCTACCCCCCTTTCTTTATTTCTCTTTTTCCTTCTCCGCTTTCCTTCCTGATGAAAGATTTTCTTGCAGTGTCAAGGCAATGTGACCTGGTTCTGTAATAAAGAGGAGGCTTATTAGAATTAAAGCCCAACAGTGTTAAAAAAGCAATCTTTGCAAGATTGAGGCCATCAGGGAATTGTAAATTCTCAGCAAAGACCTCATTTAAAGACTGGGATGAAAACACATGCGCGCGCACGCACCGAAGCCTTGCACCGCGAGGGGACGTCTGGTTTTGAGGAGAATTTTGGGGAGGATGAGGGAGCAGAGCAGCACTCGGGTGCGCTTGGATTTGCCTGGGATCATCCCGTTTGGATGGGCGCGTTTGTGGCTGCACTCGCTCCTTGGCTGGGGCAGCTCCGTGAATATCCCTTGGGTTTGGGTTTGTTTTCCTTGTTCCTCTGGGGACACCCTCCCCGCGGTGCCTCCCCCTGCCCCATCCCGGCTCATCCCCTCCCAGCGCAGCCACCCACCACCGCGGCGGTGGGGGCGATGACAGCCAGTGCCGGGCGTGCAGCCGGTGAGTCAGGCTGCCCGGGCTTCCTGGCGACTCTCCGGCTCCGTGCAAGCCCTGAGGGGTGCAGGGCTCCCCAGTCTGTTCCCTGCAGAAGTTTCCCTTGGGGTGTGACGGGCACTGGGTCAGTGCCAGAGCCGGCAGGGAGAGCTGGGATGGGGTGTCCCTCCCTGGGGTGAGGTGTGCCGGCTCTGTGGACCCCTGCCCTGGCACTTGTGGTAGGTGCTGTCTGCTGGGGGTGCACCCCCCACAAGCAAGCGGGGCTTGCAGTGCTCCGCAGGGCAGACCAGTGCCCATGGCACGGTGTGGCTTTGGCCTCATCCTGCATGGAGCGTGTTTCCCTCCTGCCTGCCTCTTTGGGAGCGTGGATGCTTGTGGGAGCATGGACTTCTTGTCCGTGCCTGGGGAGGGGCTGAGCACATTGTGGGATGCGGTGGGGAGCAGGTGAAGTGACCCTGCTGCCCTCCAGAAGCTCCCTTCTCTCCCTCCTCCTCCTCCTGCTGGATTCTTCTCCGGGGCTGAGGCTGCAGCACGGGCTGCTGCTGCGTTCCCATGGCCGGCTGCGGGAAGTGAGTGTGGAGCAAGTGGAGTTGCTGTCAGAAAGGCCCCAGAGCTCCCGCTGTCCATGGAGCAGCAGTCCCTGCCATTCCCCACGGTGGTCTGTTGTCATGATTTGCTGTTATCTGTCTAATTAGAAAGTAAGCTTGCCTGGCAGGGAGCTCGGCTGCTTCTCTGGCTCTAAGTGCCATGCACACCTGTGGTGCAGTAGAAATGAGGATATCTTAAGTGATCAAAAGGGACGGCTGATGTATGAGTGTTCATCAGCTCGCCTGCCTGGGGCTGGGGCTGTGGGAGCCCACGCTGCCCGGCTGGCACGAGGGAGAGCTGCCCAACGCTAGCTGGCCGAGGGGAGAGGGCTGCTGGCAGCTGGGGATGCTCAGGCTCCTGCTCAGCGATGCCTGAGGTCAGTGGGGGGGCTCTCTGTAATGAGGATGCTCGGAGTTTCGGACCTCGGACAGGCTTGGAGCCTGGTGGTCTGTGTATGGTGCTGCAGGGGAAGAGCTGCCACCTCCCATGGATTTCTGTCCCAGTGCCTGTGGCCAAGCCTCCTCGGGTAGCCAAGGAGCTGGCTGCACCGGAGGGACAAAAGCAGTGGATCCTGCCAACGGATGGGACATCAGGGAGCGCTTTCTCCCAGGTCTCACTAAAGTGCGGGTGGAAATACAGGGCAGTTAAGTTCTGTGGCTGTGCTGTCCCCATGATATATGGTGCACAGGTCAGCTGTAGCCTTTGTTGTCACTTCAGCTCCAGGATATTTATAGCTGACCGGAGCTGGCCCAGCCCAGGGCCTGCCTTGCAGCGCTGCTCCCTCTGCGTGTCGGTGCCTCCATACCCCAGCCTGGGGAGGGGAGCAGGGGCTGCAGCCCTGGGCGGGAGCTCTGGGCTCCTGCCTGAGGGCAGATTGCTTGCACTGGGGAGATGTTCTTGGTCAGGGAGAGAGCTGGGCGTTGGTGGAGCTGGGTCTCCTGAGATGGATCGGTGCTGTGTGGTGGGAGTGTGGGGCAGGCGTTCCCCCAGGGGTGCTGTGTTGCTGCTCTGCTGCTGCCTGAGCAGGGTTTGGAGCCTGAGGTGTGCGTGGATGCAGCAGTGCTGCTCTCCAGACCCATGCTGGCATCCCATGTGGCCATATCCTGCTGCGTGGCTGGTGCAGCCAGACGGTTTGTCCCACTCCAGGAGGAGCAGAGTAGCTGGACACTGAATTTTGAGGTCTCTGGCATGGCTGTTAGGAATGAAAGCTCCTCGTGGTTGCTGCTTGGCTTGCTGTGTAGGTGCAGAGCAGTGGCCATAACCAGGGTCTCTGCAAGCATGTGCTGTTGAAAGAGCTTTGCTCTTCCCTGCAGCAGTCCGCTCTGATGGGTGGTTAGTGAGAAAATTCTTGGTGCAGCCTTCAAAGCCCATAGATGCTCTCTTGCTCCTGAACTTCCTCCGTGCTGGGGGAGCCGCAGGGTTAGGGGGATGCTTCAGACCGTGACCTAGGTCGGAACTTGAGGACTGCTGTTTCCTTCTGCCTTAGCCCTTGTGCAAAGTGGTGACAGTCTTGTGTGTGTCTGGAGTTGCATTTATCCTGAGATATGACTTAGAATTTGGGCTGTATGGTAGGGATTGGGCAGATGGGTTTTGGGGGCATCCTGGTCCTCTCCCATCCTGTGGATCCACTGCAAAGGCCCTGAGGAGCAGCTGGGGGCTTGCAGAGGGGATTCTTCCCAAAGGGATCCGAGCAGACCCCTGCTCTGCTGCCTGGGGTCTGTAGGAAGGCAAGGCTAGTGCTGCCACCTCTTCCCAACACACCATTAATTTAATGTGTCGTGTAGGAGCCTTTCACTTCAGGATAAATGGTCTTTCCGTCCAGAGCCTGTGTGAGTTACTCTGACGTTTTGCTACTGAGTAGACACGGGTAGGGGAGAGTTGGGTATTAGATTGGGTGATAGGCAAGAGAAGCAATCTCTGGGAGGCCATCAATTTGGATTAAGCTTTGAGGACTGGGATGTAGGGTAATCACCATCCTTCATTTCGGAGAGGTAAGAAACAAGTCAGCTTCTTTATGGATCATTATAGCTGCATCAGGAATTGCTTCCACCCTGGCCATGGGCACGCATCCCCACCGGGCCAGAGGCGGTGGAGGAGGGTGTAAAGCTGGAGGAGCGAGTTGGCTGCGGCAGAGCATGCTGGGGCAAACGCAGCTTTGGAGGCGTGAGGCAGGCTCTGGCCTCGCCGCAGAGCTGGGTGCTGCAGCCGCTTTCCTCCTCGGCTGGGGGGGCTGGCTCCCTCCCTCGATCGCACGGCTGCGGGGTGCTGGAGCTGGCTGAGGTGAGGTGGGCAGCAGGTGCCAGGACTGGTGGGAGTTGATGGGGGAGCCTGGGAACCTGGGTCCAGACCTGTCCGGGGCTGGGACCCCACCTGCTCCTGTGGTGCCTCCAGCTGTGTCCGCCGGCAGAGACTCCCGGATGAGTGTTGGAGTTGCTCGTTGACCAGAACTCGGTGTCCATCCCCTGGCACGGCGCCGTGGTGGGGGACACCTGCCACGGGGGGACCGGCTGCTGCCTCGCTCTGTTTGCGCAGCATCCCCCACTTTCAAGCCCTGCGATGGCAGGAGTTGCAGAGCATCTCCCTGGGCCTGCTGACAGCAGCGCTCTCCAGGCATCCTCCTCCCGCCCGCCCGCGCACGCCCACGCGCAGCCAGCGATAAAAGGCTCAGCCCCGTAAACAAGGGGGAGAGGAGGAGTGATGAAATGGAAATGGGGCAGCGGTCTGAGGTGGGGGAGTGCGGGTGTGAAGCCTGAACCAGCCGAGCTGAGCTGGTGGGGCTGGTTGCAGATGGTGCGCTGCCTGCACGCTGCCTCTGGCTGCGGTGGGGAGATGCTTGCGGGCCGGCAGGGAGGAGAAATCCGTTTTGGACTCGCTGAGCGGAAGGCCTCTCTTTCCTTTTGTTTGTACTTTTATTTTTTTAATATCCGAGTGCTTCCTTTTCCAGAAGCTGTCATTTTACATAAACCTCTCAGCGAGGTACATCCATTCCCACTGCCAAAATCTCCATATCAAACACTTGTAACATGCCGCTGAACTGACAGCCCTGACTATACACGCTCCGTGGCTTTACAAAGGGATGCTGCGTCGGTGAAGGATATAAATACACGCATTGAAATGACACGCAGTGCGCTCGCTCTCCAGCTTGCTCTCCCCTGCTTTCTTGCTGCCCAGTTAAAATTTATCTGTAGCCTCGGCACGGGTGCCTGCGGCCCTCGCAGCAGCACCGCTGCACCCGCCTGGCACTGGTGTGGGCGGAGGGGATGCAGGGCGGGCGGCTGACGTGCTGCACAGCGCGCCGCTGCAGCGGGCACCGGGCTTGGGTGTTGCATGCACCGTGGGGAGTGGGCTGCAGCCAGGCGGCAACGTCCCCGCTGAGCGCGGGAGGCAGGAGACCCCAGGCAGCAACGCCCGGTGCCTGTGTGTGCGGGAAGCCTTTGCTGGTGCGGTGCCTTGGAGCTGGGCACCGGCTGAAGTGGCCTTCCCGCTGCCCGGGTGCAGGCAGCGGGATGCAGGCAGGATGCTCTTGCCTGTCAGGCAAGGGGCTGAGGTGCCTGTGGTGAGGGGAGGGTGTCGGGGCACCAGCAGCGAGGAAACAGTGCTAAAGCAGAAAGGGCTTCTCCATCTCAGCAAAGCACCTGAGTTTGCCTTTTTTTTAAAAACAAAGGGGATTTGATGCAAAGGCACCTGGGAGCCTGGCACCCCGGGCAGCCCTGCCCCGGGCTGGTAATGTGCTTGCAGCTGCTGTGAGGTCAGGAGCCATGTGCAGGCGGCGCCCTGGGCTCCCCAGGAATCCTTTCCAGCCTGGATGCGGCTCTGTCTGCACCTTCTGCCTTGCGGCAGCTGTGGGCCGAAGAGTGGCCCAGGACTGCTCTGCCACGGCTGAGTTTGTGAACACACGTGGTCTCTCTGGGATGTGGCCTGTCTCCCCCTGCTGCAGCGCGGCCGCTGCTTGTTTGCCCTGAACCGCCCTTGTTCGGCGTACGGTGACTCTGCTGCAGTCGGGGTTCCCACGCTGACGGGGCATGGCGGGGCAGGCGGCTGCCCCAGCCGCGGGACGGTGCAGCCCCAGGGTAACCCATGCTCCTGCTGACTCAGCAGGAGTGGGGCTACTTGGCTTGAAACTCTCTTTGCCTGAAATCCCGTTTTAATGGGAACGTGGGGGACAGAGATAGTTAAGCAATCCAACTGCTTTCTTTTCAAAGAAAATTATTTTCTTCTGGATGAAATTCAAATCCAACCCCAAATCTCTATTTCTTTGCAAAAGAGAAGGAAGGAAATGCAAAATATGTTTCCCATCCCCCCAAGTCTCTCAGTCTTGCAGCTGATGAGCAGAATCACTCCTGCTCCTCCTGGGATTCCCCCCCCCCCTTTGGAAAGAAGTTGCTGTTGATGTTGTAGCCATGTGCTGCTGGGCCGGCTGTGAGCACCGCTTGGCTCATCCCCGGGACAAGATGTGGTTTTCCAGCGAAGCAGCGGGATGCTGGAGCAGGATACAGGGTAGTGGGCTCTGCTTGAGGGCCGAGAGCTCCTGCGGTCCCTTACCCCCTCCCCAGGGCTCCCCTGGGGGCCAGGTGAGCTCTCAGGGCCACCGCCTTCCTCCTGCACCTGGCCATACCGCGGGGGTCTCTTGGCCAGTGCAGACCCCACAGGGCTGGGGGACACGGGCCAGCACCAGCCCGGGCAGTGAGGCCGTGGGTTGGGAAAGGGCAGTAGCAATAATTAGAGGTCTGGGCATGGGGACACTGAGAGACAAGGGCTGCATAGTTGGGGAAGCAGCGACAGAAGTCACAGCAAGCAGCAGTGACAGCCCAGCCCCCGGGGTTCTCTTGGTTCCTTCCTATGTAGAAACTGGAGCTCTCCATGAGCAGCCTAAAATAGATGGAGACTGCCTGTGTCGGAGTGGGGGATGCCCTGCTGTGGGGACAGGGCTGTAATTGTGGGGTCTGTGTGTGAGGCAGGACCCATCCCCACCAGTGTGATCTGTTGGGGCATCCCATGATGGAGCGGAGCTGGCAGGTACCCCCTGCCCCGCCTCGCACCCTTGTCCACTGCGTTAACGGTCCTTGCTTCATTGCAGCCCCTAAGGAGGGCCGTGGTGAGCTGCCCATGTGCTGCTGCTGTTGCCGGTGGCTCATCAAGCACCGTTTGGCAGCAGAGCAGCTCTGTCCTTCCTCCAGCCTCACTGCTGGAGGACCTGGAGCAAACTGGGGAGCAAAACTGCATGGGATGCGAGGCTCGCTGGATCTCCGTGGGCTGTGCTTGCTGCGTTACGTGGCTGCATCGCTCTATTCATCTTTCCCTTAAAAATGGAGTGCGCTGGCTGGTGGCGCGGGCTTTTACTGGCAGAGCGTGTACCCCATCATTTGTAATGCTACGCTTGGAGGTTTCTGCTGCTCTTACAGACAGGAACCTTGACGTGGGAAATATGACAGTTATTTTTTTTAATGTAATACCATTAAAATGGTTTTTAATTGAGTTCATTTCTGCAAGTTCAATGATAAATTTTTAAGCACCTCAACTTGGAGAGACAGGTCTGCACTCAGCTCCTCCGCTTCTTGCGTGAGCGAAGCTCCAGGACCTGAAATGTTTCTGGACTGCTGCTTCTTCATCCTCAGAAATTCTCTGAGATCTCTGCTCCCCAGCTAAGGGGAAGCTTGGCATGTGCATGGGGTGTGTGTGTCCGTGTCCCAAAGCTCCTGTCCACTGCAGCTCTGCTGCCTGGGCTGTCACTGCTGAGGGATGTGGGGATGCTCTGGGTCAGGTCTCTGGAGACCCGAGCTTGGCCAGCTCTGCCAATGGAGGGTTTGTGTTGGCTCCTACCTGGGGGAAGGTGTGTGTGGGCCGATGCAGAGTGGGCACTCTAGCTGTGCGTGGGGAGGGTGTGCTTGCAGCTGGGTGTGCTGCGGTGCCCAGGCGGAGCGGTGGTTAGGAAGCCTCTCCTCTACCTTGCCTCTGCAGCTCCTTCCAGCCAGGGTGAATCAGCCTTTCCCAAGGACCTGTGGTGATCTGCCACCACTGTAGCCTTGGGTTCTTGGGGAGAAGCAGCCCTCCCCAGGCCAGGGAGCCATGGAGGGTGAGGGCAGTGGCGATGCAAGCTGCAATGCCATCTGCTGCTCTCGCTGGCATATAGGCACAGACCTTGTGCCCCCATACTGCTCCTAAATTTAGAAGACACATGTACACCCGGATGGTGATGTTTCTCAGAACGAGTGGCCCAGGTAGCACCGATGTGCTGGGGCTGGCAGCTGCTGGGGTTGTACCATCCCTGGGGGGCTGTTACACCCACTGGGTGCCTGCTGTGGGCTTGGGGCACTCCCCGTGGCTGAGGGTAGGGATTCCCTTTTCCAATGTTGGAGGGAAACATCCAGGTTTGGTCCCTGGCTCAGTCCGGAGCCCCGTGTTCATTCCGAGGGAACAGTGACTGTTCTGGAGCTGGGATGGGCGCGTGGCTGAAAGTCTCCCCAGGCTGAGGTACGGATGCTTGGGCAGGGCCCAGCCGTAAAACCAGAGAGGGCTGCTGCTGGGGAGGGGCTCGTGGAAGGAACGGGTCTGGCTCCGTGCTTGCTGTGGGTGGCTGGCACGGTGCTGCTCCGCTGGCTGGGAAATTCCTGGTTTCTGATTTCTCAGGAAGGGCTGGCTGGCGTGCGTGTGCTGAGGAGGAAGGCAGGAGTCTGCAGACGAGCAGCAAATCAAGCACAAAATGCTGTGTGGTTTGAGACGGGGCCTTTCGGTCCATGGCTGCACTGTGGGGCAGGGTCCCTTTGGCCTTCGGAGCCCCAGGGGTGCTGAAGGTCCAGAGGGGTTTGGCCAAGAGATGAGCACCCGGCCGTTCTTGGCCATTGCTCCCCCCTTCCCGCTCCTTGCCGCTGTGGGACACGGGCTGGCGGGTGGGTAAGTGCGGCGGGCGGCTGTGCACAGCCCTGCACGCTGGGTTTGCCCATCTGCTCTCGGTAGGGAAGGGTTGTGGGGGGCTTTGGATAACAGGCTCAACCGGAGCATCGCCCTTGGCTCCATCCCCTTGCAGGACCCAGCGGGACGGCAACGCGGGCAGGCGGTGCCTCTCACCAGTGTTGCCAGTACCTGCTCTTGGTTAAGTGCCCACTCTCCCGCTGGCAGCGGCAGCTGCTGCTGCTGAGCCGGGCTGGGAGCAGCCCCCGGTGCCAGCTGCCTTCCCTTTTCCCCCCTCTTTGTCTGGAGGCTTTTCCCTCCCTGCCTGTGCGCGTTCCTGCAGGAGCACTGGTGTTGGAGGCAGGAGAGCGCAGGCATGGGGAGCGGGGGAGCTGGAGCTGGGCAGAGGGGTCGGTTAGGTGGTGGGCTCCTGCTGTGAGTGATGGAGGGAAGACGGTCTCTGCAGGCAAAGTTCATGAACGTTCATCACTGGCGATGGGAAGTTTTTGTATGTGCTGATTAACTGCCTCCCTCTGATGTGACATGGCAAGATAAAATACGAGCGACTGCATTCTTTGACTTAAAACTTAATTAAAACTATATATCAAAAACGTAAGACCCTAGGCTTAATAAAACCTGATAAAATTATACTAATACACTTCAATTTCAATCCAAGGCTCCCTGATGGAAGAGTGTGAGAGGCTGAACCCATAACTAGATTAGAAACACCTCCTATGCAATATTTATGGTGCTGTCCTGCTGGAGATGCATGGCCTCCGAGGAAGACTCTGGCACTGTGATGAAGAGGAGTTGTCAGCCCAGCTTGCATGTAAATAGGGGAGACGGCAAGATCATACAGGAGTGCTGGTGGCAGGGGGATAGCAACTCTGGGGCTGAACTGGGGCTGGAGGATGAGTTCGAGGAGGGAGGGATGTCGCTCCCCCCATGCTGCCGAGCCCCGGGGACGCCTCTGTACCCGGTCCCTGCCTGCGCCGCGTGGCGTTGCTGCAGTCCCTGTCTGCGTCGCCGGTGGCCCAGCAGCCGTTTGGTGGGGTGAAGGGAGAGGTCGCGAGCTCTGGCAGGTGGGTTCTGCCCGCAGGCTCCTGACAGCTGCCGATAGCTGTTGGCTGCTTTGCCTTTACGGGGTGATTTATTGAGTGAGATGCTGCATGTTGGATTAGAGGCTTAAAGCCAGAGCCCTGCGATTAGGAGCAGAGTGGAGAAAACGAGCCTGTTAGTTCACTGTGCAGGAGTGCGGTTGTCCCGGTGGGGAGGGCGGTTGTTGAGCTTCTGGGGGGTGGCTTTGGGGTGGAGGTGCCCCTCTGCTCCCTCCTCTCCAGGCAGAAATTAGCAGGAGCACCCAGTCCCCTGTGCGTTCCCTCCAGCACAGCCCGGAGCATCCCTGCTGCTGGAAGTGCTCACTCAGCCTTTCCCTGCTGGCCCCATATCCCCAGAATGTCACTTTCAGGCAGAAATGTCCTAGGCTTGTTTCTGCAGAGGGGTTGGTGCCTGGGGCGGGTGTCACCTGGAGCGGTTTGGTGGGGTTTGGGGTTACTGGCGGGGCTCGGCGCGGCTCAGCCGGCTGCAGTGCCACCTCACCCCGGCAACGCGGGAAGCAGCTCTGGTAGACTGCTAATGTGGAGCATAAATCGTGGTGGAGACAGGGTAGGTCAGAGGAGGGAGGCAGGACCAGTAAAGCATTACGGTCAATGAGACTCTGTCCTTAGAGGAGAAACTGGGGTCTAATTACAGAGTGAAGGGAAAACACGCAGTGATGCTTTACAGGGATGGGCGGCTGGCACGGCTGTGGGAGCGCTGCCCTGCCCCGCTGCCCACCAGAGCACCGGCACAGCCGACGCTGCAGGCTGCGGCGTCCTTGCCCACTGCATCGGCTAACGCTGCCTCTGTGTCCTTTGCTGCCAGCCCTCCCCCCGCTGCAGTGTGCTTTTGGGGGCCATGACCACTTTTTTGATGTGTTTGCATGCAGCCTGGAGCAACGTGCTCTCGGGGCCTGCAGCGATTGCAGCTGGTGTTTGGAGTCAGAGCGTTTCTATTGCCTTTGGTTCCTTGGGTTGCACCTAAACCCATTGGGACAGCCCCGTTCTGCAGCCAGTGCCCAGATGGGACGCTGAGCGTGGAGGGGCCCCCGTGCATGGGGGGCCAGAGCTGTCTGTTGGGGTTTGGGGTGCAGCCAAGGGCTGGTGGGCTGCTGGGATCCGGCACTGCTGGAAAGCTCTGTGCCCATCTCCTGCATCTGGGGTTTGTGGCTGCGGCTGGCCTGTCATTCCCCTCTCTCCTCTCCCTTCCAGGTGACAGGGTGCCTGTCTCCAGGGTGTGCTGATGTGTGTTAGTGATTTTCCAAGGCAGTGGCAAGACTGCAGCAAGTGGCCTGGCTTGACCCCAGGCACTGGAGCTGGGGCGAGGCAGGTGCTGGGCTGTTGGGGAGCCCCTTCCCTGGGCAGGAGGGGACCTGGTGGGCAGTAGCGTCGGCTCTACTAGCCACAAGGTCTTCATCCCCTTGCCCACTCCCCACAGCCCCCAGGAGCTGAAAGTAAGGGTAGAGCAGAAGGAGAAGGGATGGGTGTTTGCAAGCCGATGCCCACCTTCTGCCTGCCTCTGCCCACCCTGCTTCCCTCCTTCCCCAGGCTTTGCCCCTGGCTTGCTCCCTTGCGCCATCCCTCTCCCCAGCCCCGCGTGGGGACGGTGGTGCACAGTGCTCCGTGGAGCTGTATTTTCAGAGACTGCGGGGGATGTCGTGTGTGTAAAATTAGCACTGCCTTGTTAGTCCTTTTCAGGCTAATTCGGAGTGAAATGCTTTAGCAGCGGTGGGCTGATTCTATCAGGAGAACAAGAACTAATTAAATTCACTCTGACCATCAAGCAGTAAATTATTTATACCCAGACAGATGCAATCTTATCTGTAGCATCCAACCCCACTGAACTTGCATCCTCCTTGGTTTGGGGTGAGGAACAGATTAAATGTGCAGAGAGGCAAAATGGGGCAGCAGGAAGGCTGGGGGGGCAGGGCGAGGGCAGCCAGGGAAAGCAAATCCATTTTCCCCTCCAGCACTGGTGGACCCCTCTGCCAGCACCGTGGCCCCATTTGGGGAGCTGGGGGTCTGCAGGGGTGGGACTGGGGGGGACAGCTGGAAGAAGAGTTGGGGTGTCCCCTGACAGCTGCTTGTTTTCATCCATCGCAGGGAGCTGGCATCAGACCCCTGCCATCGGCTGGGGAGGTGGCAGGGCAGGATCTGCCCTTGGCCGATGCTGGCGGGGAGGTGCGGGAGTCCTTCTACTCCTCCTCCAGGGGAGGAAGGCAGAGCACTGTGCAGAGGTGAGGGCAGGTTCCAGCCGCCGTGTCTGGGTCCCTGTGTGGGTTCCCCCACGCTGCCGTGCGATCTCCATCACACCCCTCCCTGCATCTCCCGCAGGCCCAGTGGCCGCGGGCAGGGCGGGCAGCTCGGCTCGGGGCAGGTATGAACAGTTATCATCTCCTTAAGGATTTACTTTTTTGGTTATCTGACCCTGGTGCCTGATTAGATCATTCTTGCATCTTGGTGGTAACATGAGCTTTGACTGCTTAAAAGCTGCAGTTCACTCTAATTACTATTGAGCTGAGATCCCTCTCCTTCTCTTGAATCGAAAGGAAAGAGTGAAAAATCATTTGCTGATCCTTCAGGGGGTTGTAAAGGATTCCAGCAACCTGGGAAACTGCTCTGGTTGGGGCTGGGTAAAACTGTGTGTTAAAAATTATCTGGCCATTGTTTATATTAGAGGGACACGAGGAGCTAATTGCAGAGCAGCCAAGACAGTCCATTGCAGGGCTGGTCCTTGCCTTCCTGGGGAAGGAGATCTCCATCCCTTGAGCAGGCGGAGCGTCGGGAAGGCTGGTATAACTGGTGAGAGCTCTGCCCGCTGGTGCCGAGGCACAGGCACCCAGTTCTGCTCTGTGCGGGCCAGAGCAGCCAGGAACGTGACGGGCGCACAGCCGCGCCGTTAGCAGGATTAGCAGAGCTGGGTTTACGTGTTTTCCAGCCATAGCTCCCTGTCGGGCAGGGGAGCAGCCAGGCAGGCACCCAGGGCAGCGTGCGGCCGGGAGCAACGCTTGTCCCCGCCGGGAGCTGCCCCGCTGCTCCTGCAGCCAAGGGGGTGGGAGGGGGACCACTCCTCTGGAGCCAGTTTTGGGCTCCTGATACATTTATTAAGGTGTTTAAGGATACATCAGCTGTTAAGCAGCCCATGCCCATATGGGCTGAGTTCCTCCAGTCTCCAGTGCGGAGGGCTGGAGCAGAGCTTTCTTCAGGGCTGCCCAGTAATTCTTCCTGATAGCAGGAGGTGGGGGCAGGCTCCAGGGCTTGTGCCTTGTTTGCATGAAGCGCTCGGTAGCTTTGAACTGATACTTTCCACAACAAATTAATTTTTCCATACCTCAAGGTAAAGGCACAGACAAAAGTCTCCGTCAGCATTACGCGTTGCAAAGCTCGCGGGTGCGAGCGGCATGGGGTGCTGCTCCTCTCCTCCAGCTGCGCTGCGTTTTGGGATGGTTGAGCCCAAATGGTGTTTGCATTTGCACCGGTGATTAATCTCTGTAACAGGGGAGGGGACTCCTGTTATGAATCAGGCTCATAACTCTCAGCACACATATTTCCAAAGCCCTGTTGAACTATTAATCCTCCCGGCTCCCTGGAGTAGGGAGGATGGAGGGGGAAATGTCACCTTGTGGCAGGAGAGCTGTGATACGCAGCCAAGCCAGCCAGCTCTGTCTTGGAGATGGCTCCTGGTCTCCAGATCACTCCGATGGACCATGTGGCCTCACAATTGATTTAAAAAGGGGAGGAAAAAAAAAAAAAGGCAACTGCTTAGCTCTGGTTTTGCTGCTGCTGAGAGGACAGATTTGCCTGCTGGCAGCTATCTGCCATTAAATGGATGAGCTATTCAAGTGTGGGTTATGGATTTAGGATCAGCCTGACTGTGCTGGAGAAGACACACAATGCTGAGCCCAGATGGATGTGTGGTCCGGGATGGGGGCCCGGGGGGAGCTGACACGCTCTTTTCAGTAGCAGCAGAAGGTGGGATGGAGGAGCCTTCACTAGGAGCAGATAACCTTGCAAAGGGCAAGATGCTTCTCCAAACTCCTCCGTCCACACGTGCGGGTGGCTTGGCCGGGCCCCCTCCTGGCTGTGCACAAGTGAGATTCACTGGGGCGGGCGTGCACGGGATGGGACGCGCTGCTGCCTCCACGAGCAGAAAAGCTGAAAGCAGAGCAGGAAAAGTGAGCCCGGGTTTCGGCTCATGGTTGAATTGGATCATAGGAAGTTGGTTAAACAGGCTCTGCTCAGAGGAAGTAATTGGCAATTTCCCTCTGGGTTTGGTGAAATTGGCTGGAAGGGACCGGGGGCTGCGCACGTGGCAGTGCTGGAGGAGCGGGGTGATGGAGCCAGGTCTGCTTCGTCCCCGTGACCCACCACAGCTGCGTAGCGCTGCCTGCAAACCTGCAGAGCCAAGTGGGCAAGCTCCCTGCGAGTTGCCACTGAGCTCCTGGCTTCCTCAGTGCCTCTTCCCATGGCGAGCGTGTTGCGCTCTCACAGCCCGTCAGCAGGGCAGTGCTGGCGGCCGGGTGCGGGAGCAGCTTGCTGGGACGGCCAGCCAGCATCACCACCAGGCGACAGTGGGAGAGGAGCCTTGCTGGACCTGAACATTTCAGAGTCTGGGAGCAACTTCCAGGCTGCAAACATCCCTTTCCAGCCCCAGAGCTGCCACAAAAATCCTCACTGCTCCTGTGGGCAGCCAGCACACATGGTCCTGGCATCCACAGGGATGGTGTGGCAGCAAGGAGTGAGCTGGACTTGCTCCTGCCCTGCCGACAGCCAGCAAGGAGGGGGACCTGATTTTTTGTTTTTGGCTCACGAAGATCACTTGTACATTGAGCAGCCAAAAAATGAAGCAGGGGGAAGGTGTCTCCCTGGTATTGCTCTGAGTGGGGTGGGATGCCACGTGCTCAGAGCCCGGGGATGCGCCCGTGGTCCCAGTGCCGCTGCCTCCTGTCTCCCTGGACCACGAGCACTCCCGGAGATGCCAGGCACGGGCAGTGGGTGGAGTCCGGCCCAGCACCACTAGTACGGTTCAAGAAGGGTGAGCATTTTAATTTTTTTTAATTTTTATTTTCCATTTTTGACATCATTCCTCAACCCCTCTATCGCACTCCTTGTTAAGCTGTTAAATCACTGCATTTATTTAGTACGAGCATTGCTGAGAGCTCATTTTTATCTTGGTGAAAACCAGACTTGCTCATGGGCACATAATGAAATTGTATAAATATACCCTTAGCTGGGAATCTAATTTATTTTTCCTGTTCATTATGGGGTAGAAGGCCATTATGAGATGTATAACTTTTTTTTTCCCAGTGCTGGAATTGAAAGGCTGGTGCGGGCTCTTTTTATACTGATGATTTTGTCCTGATTCAATTTAAAGCTGGTTAGAGCTCAAATACTGTAGCATAATTGACAAAGATCAGTGTGGGTTGTAATGCTAATGTCTTGTCTGTGGCTCCGGCACAACACTGGGCAAAAGCAAGTTGGAAACAGCATCCAGTGGATTCGTGGCATGCCTGGGATGGGCACGAGGAGCGGGGCCGAGCCGCCTGGGAGCAGCGCATCCGCAGGCATCCCCGCCAAGCTGTGGGAGCACGGAGCCCAGCTTGCCCCGTGCCATGGAGAGTGGCAGAGGCCCGGCCCTGGGGTCAGCAGGACGTGAGTCTGTCCATTTGTCCATCAGCGGGATTGATTTTTGACTGTATTGATATTGCTATAAAGTCATGTTTATAGAGCTATAATTAAGCGGGGCCATTTAGCAGGCAGTGTTAAGTGCTAAGCAGATTTATGGCACAGTTCAGCCTTCTGCGGTGTTATATTTCACCATGAAGTACACCAGGTTTTTATGTGTTCTGCGATTGTGTTCGTTTGACAGTGATTAGTATAATGGGGGTTTCCGGGGTCGTGTTGCCAAGCTAAGGAAACAGCAATTATGGTCCCACTGCAGTATCAACTTAATTGCATCCATTTGCAAGTGACATGAGCCCGGGTGCACAGGAGCAGCTGGTGGGGCGAGCCCTGGCCAGAGCCTTCGCCACCCTGCGCCTGCTGGCCCCGTCCTGCCCCTGGCCGGGGAATGATGCTTGCTGCTCCGCTGGCTGCGACTCTGCAGATCTATTACTGAGCAGAAGGAAGGGCATCTCCTGTGCAGGTGCGTGGTGTTGCTGCCCAGCACTGGGCGCGCTGGGAGCGGCCACAGTGGGCTCCTGTATGTGCTGGGCTGGAGGAAAGGCACCACTGCCGGGGTTTCTGTGGGTTCGGGGTTCCTGGCACCAGGGGAATGGTGTGGGAAAGTCTGTGGGAACAGGCTCGTCCTTGGGGGCGGCAGCCCTAGGGGCTGGCGGTGCTTTGCTGGCATTGCCCGGGGCTGGATTATCTTCCTGCGGATGCGTTTCATCCTTGCGCACTTCCATTGCGTGACTTGAGCTTGCTGTTGGCGAGGAGCGGTGGGGGCACGAGGCTGGATGGTCAGACGTCTTACCCCTGCGCTTGGGAGCTGCACGGCCAGGAAATGGGCAGGCCAAGAACTGCAGGCAGAGCGGGAGAGGGGAGCAAACAGATCAGAGGGCAAAAGTGCCACCGGTGAATTTGGAGTCATGCAATTAGAGCTAACCTTGGCATGCACTTGTCAGCCTTTCCTTTGAACTCTCTCCCCCAACGGCTTTCCTGAGATCTAGAGATTTACTGGCTCAGCCGTTCACCGTCCTGATAAGTTGCAGTGAGGTTTTTCAGAGTGGTTAATAGAAACCTAGTGAAGGCTGTGAAGGAGCCTTTCCTGAGCATCAGGAATTTCTATGCCCTTCTGTGGGCAGGTCCTATCCTTTAGCAGGGCATGGGAAACCTCTGGGGATGCTGGAGGGTGTGACGGGCAGGAGCACTGCCGTAGCGCCCCGCAGGCAGGGCCCATGGGTGCTGGGGCTGGCCGTCCTGCCATCGGGGACTTGGCACCCTGCCTGCCCAGGAGCAGCTGGAGGGAAGCAGCTCTGCAGGTGCTGGGCAGGGTGGGGACACGTGTCTTGCTGCAGGATGCTGGTCCCTCGCCTGCTGACCTAGAAGCAGTGGAGCATTGCGTGAGGCTCATGGATGCGCTGCCGTGAGCGCAGTGGTCCCGCCTCTCTTCACAAGTGGAGATGGGGTTAGGGAAAGGGCAGTCTTCCTTGCTCTTGCCCTTGCTATGTGCACTTTCCCAGTTCGCTGCAGGAATCAGATGGGCTTTTGCCGACTAAGAGGTGTTAAACGGCTCTAAATACTCTTCATGCTGCAATATCTCCACCACAGCATTTAATTGAGTGCCACAGAAATGCCTATAAATAAATGTAATATGCCTGTGCCAGTACCCTCCCACAGCATCTTGGAGCTTGCAAGAAAGTTGACGAGTGGCTTGTGCTCAGGCTGCAGCTCCTGCCCTCCCCACTCCTGCCTGTTTCTTTTTTCCGTTTTTCCCCCCATCTGAGAGCAAGTGGGCCCACCCTGTGTTGGTGTTCCCCTGCGCTGCCTGCCCCTCTGCAAGACTGTGGCTTTTTGCCCTGCTTGCGGGTGAGCTGTTGCTGCCACCCTGGCTGCAGCACCGGCCCCATCCCTGTGATGCTCAGCACAGCGCCGTGTACACCGCATGCCCCCAGTCCCTGGGAGCCTGGGGGTGTGGAGTCCCTCCGTGGCGATGCCGTCCTGCTGGGATGCAGATAGGGGAGCGGGGATGGGGGGGGTCTGGAGCAGCAGCCCAGTCCCGAGCTGCAGTGCCCATCAGGATGGGACTGGGAAGCTCCTTGCAGGCATCCCTGCTGCTTCTGTCATCCCTGGGGGCCACATCCCCAGGCACTGGGCCTGGCAGGTGTTTGGGCTGGGCGCTGCACCTGTCTGCACCCCGAGTCAGCCAGCAACAGTGAGGAACAAATGCAAGTGTAGGAAATTGGAGAGCAGAGGGAAGGGAATGGAGCATTTCACGGCTGTTTATGCTGTTCCTGCATCTGTATTTGTGTCCAGATTCCTTTGCGATTGGAGATTCATATACACCAAAATAGACGGATTTCCCACCAGACTGCCTTAAATCTCTGGCATATCAGTCTTTGAGCCCAAGCAGACAAAATGTCTGTGTTGTGCTTTATCTGTTGTAAAAGATACTTTTTGGTTGCTGGTGTGCAGAACTGCCTCCTGAGAGGTGCTGCTGAATTCCTTCCACGTTCCCTTCCCAGAGCCTTTATTAGAGAGAATAAATAACAAGCTTAAGGGAAGGTAGGAGTGGGCAGCCAGGTGCTCCTTGGTGTGCCCCGCAGCCTGGCGCAGCTGCTGCGGGGAGTGCTGGGTGCCCGGGGCGCTGGTGCCACAGGGTGCCCCTGCTGCATGGTCCCCTCCCTGGCTGTGGCCGCAGGGCAGGGGACGGATGGCTGCGTGCATGGGGCTGTCCCCGTCAGCACCCCCTGGCCAGGCTGCTCCATGTGCCCGGGTGGGTGCTGGGGAGGCTGCGGAGTCTGTGGGGTCCCCAGGATGCCCCTGTGCTGAGCGGCCAGCTGGACCCCTCTCATTGCAAGGGAGCCTTGGGGCCTCACTTAAGATCCTCAGCCAACTGAGATCCCTAAATAGGATCCTCAGACTCATCATCTAACTGCCTCTTCAGTGCTGATGAGCCACTCTGATGTTACTATTTAAAATCCTAATTGCTTTAATCAGCTCGCCTTTAGCCGCAGCTCAGCCAGCAGAGTCCAGGGGCTGAGAGCTCTCCTGCTCCCCTTCCGCCCGCAGAACCCCGTGCTCTCCAGGCGCAGCTGCAGCCTGGGCACCGCGCAGGGACCCAGCATCCCCTGGTCGCGGCACTCTGCTGCTCTGCGCCAGCGTGTGCTGGTGGTAGAGCCTGGCCGCGGGGTTGATGAGCTGGTGGGATGGCTGTGGAGCTGAGCCCTGGGGAGGGGAAGGACAAGGACTTAAGCAGATGAGGAGACAAGGAGCTGCTGTTACCAAGGGCTGAAGGATGCCAATGCTTTAATGAGCTGGAAATTCCCTGTTTCCTCTCCTGTAGCTCCCTGCGCTCACCTTTATCACCATTAATTCCCTTCCACAGTCAGAATCATTTCTCCTGTCCAGTAGGACCAAGGACAGCCCCGGTTCTGCCCCCAGTTCCCACGCAGTGTTAGGCAGCCCCTAGGAAAAGGGAGACACGTCCCAGCCCACAGCTGCAGCTTTGCACTTGCGGCTTCCCTTGTGGCGGTGGAGCGGGGGCTGAGGTGGCAGCAGGTGGGCTGCAGCCAGCCCTGTTCCTGGATCTGGTGCCCTCCAGCCCCCTCCTCATCCGAGCGCATCCCAGCTGGCTGCGGGGACAGGGGGACAGAGCTCTCCCCGGGCTGCGCTTGCAGCCAGGCTTGCTGGGATGGATGGGAGAGTGCCAGATTAAAATAGCACGGCGCTTCCCCAGCTAGGGAGCCTTGCAGCAGGAGCCGCGTGGTGGAAAGACACCCACGCGGCTGCGCCGAGGAGGAGGGTGCCGGCTGATCAGCGCCTGACTGGCTGCGCTGGATGGGGTGGAGGGGCAGGAGATGGGAAGACCCAGATCTGTGGGCATAGTGCTACCAGTGAGGGACCCCCTCCCCACCTTTGTTGTCCCTTTCCAGTTCTCCTTGGAGGTGTGCAGGTGTGGGGTGATCACCAGGGCTGGTTCCCTTCCTCAGCTTGAGGCTTTGTGGCTGCTAAAAGCCAGGGTGGGCAGGAGGGATGCGTTTGTCCTTTGCTAGGGGGGATTTGGCAGAAGAGGGATGTGGGGGACCGGGGTGCTCAGCGCTGGCTGGGGCTGGCAGCCCGCAGGCAGGCTGGGAGGAAATGAGCAGGAAGCTGCCTGCCCGCCGGGGCTGATGGGCTCTCTGCTGCGGCTCCTCCTCTCTTGCCAAGCCTGGCAGCGTGGAAGGCGTTTGCCAGGGGATGGTGCCGGCACCCCGGGCACAAGCGCCAGCTCTTGGGGACAAGCTGCCCCTCGCCTTCTGTTGTGCTGTGACTTGGCTTCTTCAGGGCAGTGCATCCCACCTGCCAGCGCTAAGCAAGCCCCCATCCTCGTCCCACCACGCTCGGGGGCACGTGGCTGCTCCAGCCTCTGGACACATCCCTGTGGGGCACCAGTGGCCATGGGGAGCTGGCCCCCTCTCTGCCCTCCCAGCTGGGTTTGGGGGCAGAGCAGTGTCCCGCGGCCCTGTGAGCACCCGCCCCTGGGAGGACCCGTCCCTCAGGGCTTGGTGCCTCCCTTGCCTGGCCTCATGGCTCGGCAGCCTGCTCGCTTCTGGGGTACCTGGTGATGGATGGGCAACGTGCAGCAGTGGCCCTGGGGCTGTCTTGTCCCAGAATATCCCTGGATGAGCAGAAAACCTCATACAGTGGATTGCACAACTCGCAGCAGACTTCCCAGGGAGCGAGGACATTTCTGCATTTATTCAAGGACATCCCTTCTCAATTAAATCCCGGCATGGGCTAAACAAATGGGCTGCTGAGATCAAAGGGGTTTTTTTTCCACTTTTTTTTTTTTTCCAAATCATTGAAAAGATGCATTGGAGGGCAAGTGGTGTGTTTGGCTCCCATTTGCCTGGTGGGGAGGAGAAACTTCCATTGAATTCACATAAAGGCGTTTGCCTGTGTTAATGTAGAAGTGGAGAGATGGTAACTGTTGGTCCAGGGGTGATGGCCCTGGGAGACCGTGGTGGCTGTGGGTGAGCCCGTCGGTGTGTGATCGCCTGTTGGCGTGGGATTGCCGTTGCACACTGGGAGATGAGCGGCAAATTGCTACTTCACTGCAGCCTCAGCCCTGAGGTGCAGCACCCACCAGGACCGGGCTGGGGCCCCTCAGAGGGGTGCTCTGTCCCCTTCCAGGCGGCTGCAGATCCGGCCCCGGGACAGCTCCCTGTGGGGCTCCAGGGCAGCCCTGAGCCCCTCACCATGGGGTTGGGGGTGTTGGCCCCTGCCTGGCCATGTGTCGGGGTTGGAGCCTACGCGTCCCCCCGCTCCACCTCCAGCTCCTTGGGGATTGATGGTGTCGTTAAAGCGTCAGGCTGGCCCAGGGCTGGCCCCGCTGCGGGCCAGGATTTATGGTGGAATCTGCCTCGGCGAAGGTTTTATCGCAGCCGTTAAACTGCCGAGTGTGTGCTGGGGGGCCGGCAGTGCTGGGGGCAGCTGGGCAGAGATCGGCCTTGTTTACTGCCAGTGCAGTGAGAGCCTGCTCTTGCAATCATCGTTAATGATGGGGGTTGCTCTCCTGGGGACCCCTTGGATGGGGGGCAGTGCCAGGATCCCCCCAAGCTGTGAGGGGTTGTGATGTGATGCTGCAGCTGCGCAGCGGCAGCCGTCCTAGTGCAGGCAGGAGGGGCCGAAGCTATGCTTGTTTGGCAGTGAAACCCAGGCCCGTGCCCATGGAGGGGCATCCAGAGCCGACTGAATGTGTCCGGCTCTGCCCCCGCCTGCCGGGGTCTGTGAGCTACCAGTGCTGCCTCCGACTGGGACACCCACAGCTGGGGTGGGCACTGGGGCTGGGCAGGGCAGTTACCCGCTGCTGGTGCCACTGCCGGTGTTGCTGGCACTGCGCTCTCAGCATCTTCTGCTGGTGGCTGATGGCCGGACAGGTGTGCTCAGCTGGTGGTGTGCCATTCCCTCCCATGGGCATCCATGTACCCCAGAGCTGGCTCCTTGATATTGCGCTGGCTGTCACCCGGGCTTTGTGCTCTCTCCCCCATAGCCCCCGGCAAGCACCGGAGCCCCAGGAGTTGGGAGGATGTGCCGAGGCAAAGAGCCTGTGCAGCATCTGCGAGGATGGCAGATGTTGGAGCCATGGAGGTGTACGCTGCCATGGCCTGCCCGTGCTGGCAGCAGCAGGCGCTGTGGGACTGTGCTCAGTGGGAGCCCAAGCCCTGACGCTGTGGGGCCAGCCCGTCCTGCAGTGGCAGCCCCAGCTAGGCTGTGGGGCATGAGGCTGCATTGTTGGGGTGCGAAGCGGAGCGGCGTGCAGCCCCGGGGTCCAGCGTGTCACCCGAAGCCGTCCCAGCGCAAGGGCTGGCCACGGTCTGCACAACCACCCCCGGAGTCTGTGGTGGCATGGGCCTGACCTCCTCCTGCTCCCTCTGTCACGGATCCGTCTGCTAAGAAATCGATCCCTTTGCCACCAGCCCCGTCTCCTTTTTCCTTTTAAATGGTGTCACTCTTCTATTTCCTGGCCTCTCTAATAGATTTTTATATAATCACTACAGTGCACTTTTAAAGAGCGATAGATCACGTTCATTGCTTTTCCCCGTGATTAATTTCCCATAATAGTCCTCTGTAACACCAAGGCAAAGAGAGGAGAGAGAAGAAAACCCCCACATTATCCACTTTGTGCCCAGAGTATAAATGAATTAGATTTAATTTTTGTTTAATTGTTTCCATAGCTCAGCCTCTGCTAACTTTGCAGGATAATTTATTTTGCAGTCTTGGGGAAAAGAAGGGAAGAAAGTCTCTGCAGCCGATCGGTCTGCCTGTGGATAGTGGTTAATTACAGCTGATAGCCTTATCTGCTTGTAATTACTGGAGTCGCGTTGGGCGTGCTCCTGCTGGCGGCTCCCCTTTGCACACCCCAGGTCGATCATGCATGAGCAGTGTGGGGTCTGAAGCCATGGGTGAGCTGGGAGTGGGCGAGCTGGGGTTGTGGGATGCTCTCATGTGTTTTCACATCCAAAAAGCGTGGGGACTCCAGCCAAGTAGCTGCTTGGCTTGGGAGGGGAGCGGCTGGGCAGCAGTGGGACCTGCGGTGCAGGGCCAACTGCAGGGGAAGGGGCGCATGTCCCAAGTGCTGGCACGGCTCTTCCCGGTGGTGGAAGCAGCTGTGACACCCCTGGTGCAGGATTCAGTGGCCAGGTGACACCACCAGCATGGGCAGAGCCGGAGGAGGAACCAGGAGGGAGGTGGGCAGTTGGGCTGTCTGGGTGTGGGGCTGCCAGGGAGCAGTGCTGGATGCTGGGGGGCTGCCGTGGAGCAGGGCTTCCCACTGCCTTGTCCTGCGAGCAGCCCCAGTGGGGTGGGAGGGGAGGGGCGTGCTCCCATGGGACACCCTGGCTGCACAGGACACCCTGGCTCCACAGCTCTGCAGACCCCAGGGTGGGGACAGGCCAGTGACTTGCATCCTGGGATGACAAGTAGCCAAGGTGAGGGGGAGTTTACTCTGGCAGCTGAACTCTTTGGAATAGCTCATTAAGGGGAACGTTTCGTGGGGAAGGTGTGAACTCCCTGTGCCGTGGCCCTAGCAGCGCAGGCTCTCCTGGCCTGGCTGAGCCTCGAGCATCCTGCCCCAGCCAGGTTAGAGCCAGACCCCAGGGAAACAGCCCCACAATCAGCACATGTGAGAACAGGCAGGGATCTGTCAGTGTCGCTTCCTGCCCATGTGTTGCTGCCTCTTGCACTGGGGAGCTGCTCTCGGTGTGTCTCCTCTCTGCTCTGCAGGTCTGAGCTGGTGCTCTTCTCTCCATGCACAGGGTCGTTGGCTTCCTGGGAATCATGTCCTACTTCCCCCCGCCTGGTGCCGGTGCCTGGGCAGGGGCCACACCAGCAGCGGGGAGAGGACGTTCTGGGAATCACTGCTCAGCATCCTCCCCTCTGATGGCCCCTGGCCACTGGAGCCCAGTCCCATCCTGGTCCTGCCCTGGGGGAGCGTGGGAAGAGCAGCGGGGACAGAGTCACTGCACATCCTCCTTGCCCAGCTCGCCCATTAATCACGGACTGCGGGGCATTGGGCCCCTGCTTAAAATGCACTGACAGTTCCGAGGTGAGAGCAGGAGCTCGAGAGAGCCTCTGCTAATCTGCTCCCTCAGAGATGGGCTACCTTCGGCCTGTTAATCAGTTGCAGTAATTACAATCCCAACTTTACATGTGGAATGTTAATTAAAGGACGGGACGCAGGGACCTACAGCCTGGCAGCGAGTGGTGTGCTGGGCTGCAAGGGGTCAGGCTGGGCTGAAGGCTACGGGGGGTAACCCCTGCACCCCCAGGCTCCTCTGCTTCTCCTCCCTGCAGCTGGGGCAGGTGCTAAGCCACAGTGATGCTGGGCAGGGGACTGGCTGCCTGTGCTTGCTGGCGGTTGGCACTGCCTGCGCTTTGTGTTCCCTGGATGGTGTGGCTGCTGGGGTTTCTGCTCTGGGACTGCTGCTTGCCTCTACAATTAGTTTGCTGATGCAGACGGCAAGATTTGGTGAGGAAATAGGATATTGCAGATGGAGGTCCGCTGCCCTCCCTGCTGCCTGCCCTGGCTCTGTCCTCTCCATAACCCCCCCAGTTCCCCTGAGCCTCCCCTTCTCTGGACTGAGCACCCCATGTCCCTCTGTATCTGTGTCCTGTGCTCCAGCTTCCAACCATCACCATGGCCTTCTGGGGGGCCCAAAGCTGGACACAGGATCTAGACATGGCCTTGCGGGGGGCTATGGCAGGGCCGGATTGGGGGGCACACTGCTGGCTCACCCCTCTGCCCCCGGCAGTGCACTCCTGCCTGGCTGGCTGTGGGTAGGTCTGCTCTGGGGACAGGGCTTGGCGTTTTCCTTCCTGAATTTCATGAGGTCCCCCTGAGCGATACCTGGACTTGATGCTGGGGAGGAGGTCCTTGCCCTCTGTCCTGCGCTGGAACCCTTGCACTGCTCTTGCTGATAGCTTTAGCCCTTGGCAGGGCACTCACACTTGTGCTGAGAGCTGGCAGATGCTGGCATGTGGGCAGCTGAAGCCCAGGGTGCTGCCCGTCCTCGGGGCAGGCAGAGCCTCGGTCCCCTGCCCAGTCCCTGCCTCTGCAGAGCCCCGTGCCGTGATGCTTTGAGAAGCATCCGTCTGTCTGACACTGAGCCGCAGTTGTCCCTACCTGGTCCCTGGGGAATACACGGCGTGCTGTCAGCCTGCGGTCCCTCTGGCTGTGCTGCATTGGTGCCCTTGGCTGTGCTCGCCTGTCCCGGGGGCTGGGAAGCCCTGCGGTGCCGGGGCTTTGGAGGGGATTACGTGGGTCCCTGGGGTGGCTGAGAGCCCAGGTACGAGGCAAGAGGAGATCCTGGACTGAGCCCCTGCTGAGCCTGGAGGTGGTGGATGCTCCTCGCTCATCCCCGCAGTGTGGCCAGGCCTCATTAGGTACAAGTGTTTCATGGAGGAGGAAGCGGGGGGAGCCTTGCTGGCAGCCAGCGGAGGTGGGGATCAGCCCCTGCCACGTCCGGGGGAGTCATTAAAACCCCGGTCAGCAGCAGCCGGGGAGCGGCACAGAGCAATCTGCTGGGGCGTTAGTGCCCTGGATTATTGCAGCGAGCAGCTGAAGGAGAGCAGAGAAGAGGCGTGAGCTGAGAGGAATGACAAAGAGGGGAAGGAGAGGAAGAAGCCCTGGAGGAGGAGGAGGTGGGGGGGCGAGGCTGGATCAGTGCCGCAGGCAGTGCGGGGTGCTCCAGCAGCGATGCTTTGGTGTCCCAGCATCTGCCTGGTCCCCACTCCCTGAGCAGGGATCCAGTGTCCCAGTGTGTATCCTGTTGGCCCTGGGTGCCCCATCCCTTGGCAGCCTGCTCCCCTTGGTCCCTGGGGCTGTCGGGCTCCTTTCTTGTGTTGCTTTTGTTTTTCCCACGGAGTGGTGGAGCTGCCGGGTCACTCAGATCTCTCTGTCAGCTTTCCCATGGGGTCTTAACCAGGTTCACTAATGCTTTTCTGTCTTTTTGTCCATGGTCATCATAAATCTGGGGCTTGTCTTGTCGAGCTCTGGGCTGTTCCAGTCTTCAGATGATCCAGCCTCTCAAAATGAGGAATGCTTCTCCTGGCATTTCTATCTCCCTCCTATCACCCGCGGCATTGGAGAGGGCAGGGAGGAGGACACGTGCGCTGCGGCAGCTGGTTCCAAAGACAGCACCAGGAGCTGCGTGGCGGCTGGGAGGGGTGGCAAGGTGCAGAGTTTTGTGCGGCGCCGGCACCAGTGCTTGGGCAAGTCCTGGGGGTGCCATCGTCCCGCTTGGCTGTCCCGCAGCCTTTGCTGCCACGGAGCCTCGGCAGCATGAAAGTCGCACCAAGGTGAGGAAAAAGGGGCTGGTGCTTCCCAGAGCAGGGCGCTGTGCCAGGCAGGCTGGCTTCCACCACCATGGCAGAGGTGGGCACCAGAGCCGGTGATGCACCTGTGTTTAGCCGGTGCGGCCAATTCGTGCTGTGTTGGGGCTGCAGCTGGCAGTTTAACTGGAAAAGCTGCTGTAGCTCTTGGAGGAGCAGCACTGGTAATCAGCGTTGCTCCAGGAGGAGCCACGTTGAATATTCGCTCTCCAGGTTTGGGATCAAGGACGGTCCCTCAGGACCTTGCTGGCCTGGAGCAACAGGACTGCAGCCCCAACTCAGGCTGCTGCAGGTGTGTGACAGAGTGCGAGCACGGTCGGAGCTGCTGGTGTGCTGGGGCTGAGCGTGGCAGCTCTCCCATGGGGTGGCTTGGGGGTCTGGAGTCCCCCTCAAGCCAGGATTAGGGATTCCCCAGTTCCCTGGTGCCTGGCCCCGCAGGGTTTCCAGCTGCTGATCGTGGGGCAGCTTTTCTAAAATATGGCCAGTGAGTGGCCAATGGTGAGGAAAGGGGTTTAAGATGCTTAAGGAGAGGAGGAGCAGGACAGATATAATGAACACATCCCTGGGTAGCCGAGGTTGTCACCTTGAGAGCCCGAGGTGTGTGTGCAGGCAGGGGCAGGGCAGGGAAGCAGGCAAAGCTCCGCAGACAGGCAAGCTGCTGGAGTCAGATCATGGGGATCTTGCGCAGCTTGCGGGGGCTGGGTGCAGTCAGGCTGCATGGTAACCTGCCTCTGCTTGCGCTGAGGAGGGCAACACTGGCAGAGCTCAGGTCCTCCTGCCTCTCCCCACCAGGACAGTGGTGCGGTGCAGTCCCAGCCCTTGGTGTGGGACCGAGGGCTGGGAGGCCTCTGTGGGAGAGGGCGAAGTGGTGGGTTTGCTGGGGGGCTGGCTCAGGTCCTTGCTGCCCTTTTGGTTTCTCACCAGCCTCAGGTGTGGTCTCTCCCTCTTCCTTCTCCTTGCCCCGCTGGGCAGGTGGCATCACGGGCAGCAAAGCGGGGTGACGCTGCCCACAGCTCTCCTGGGGTGATGCCTGTCTAGAACCTGGCAGAGCCAAGACAGGTCTCTTATCTCTTGCATCTTGGATCCTCTGTGCAGTGGTGTTTTGGCCCTCTGGTACCTTCTGTCCTCTGCCAGAGGCCCTGGCACTGGTGCACTAGACTGGGTCTCCTTGCATAGCTTTGGGCACCATGTGCCTCCACTTGCCTTGTGCTGTGGAGCCCCTGGGCAGCCCCTGCTCTGAGCTCAGGAGGTGATGCTACAGGTTGGGCTCCATCTCTTTGCTCTGCTCTCAGCAGGACATCCTGTGTGCGGTCTGAATTTGCAGACCTTAAAATTGCAGGAGCACCAATGTTGTCTTTTCAGTTTATTCAACCTTTTTTGCATTTGGCTTCAAATAGCCACTCCTGATGAGCTGCCTTGTGCACTGGCGGCTTGCGGTGGAGGCCTGGAAGAGCTCATCGTGTGGACCACTGCTGTCCCATTACACTGTGCAGATCTGCTGATGCTGCTCCATTTGACCGCTGCCAGCCTTGTGAAACAGCCCGTTTTCCTCCCTTCTTGGAGCTCCTTGGATCTGTTCCGTGGTCTCTCTCTTCCTTGTTCCTCAGGTACCATTTTGCAGCCATATTTCGGTCACATGGGAGGTGGCTGGTGGAGGTTGTAGTGCTGGTCGCAGAGCTTCTGTCAACATGGATCCTGCTTCAGAATACCTTTATTCTTCTGTGCTAGAAAGTGCTGGCATTTCTCCATGCAGCTACTTCCTCCTGGCAAAGCACCAGCTGGATCACCGGGAGAGACACATCGAGGCTTTCTCCGTGCTTCCTCTGCGTGCTCCCTGGCTGGTGGCTGGGTCCCTCTTGCGGGTGGTGGAAGCCTCCCACCACCTTCCTCAGTCTCCCATCCTCCGATGGGGCAGGCTGCCTGCAGAGGTCCTGCAGACATGCCTCCTCGGCGCTCTGAAAACCCTCCCTGCGCTGGGGATGGAGCTAGGGACCCACAGGCAGCTCATGAGGGGCACGGCCACCACCCTGCAGCACTCAGCTTTTTTTTTTTTTTGTTCTCTGCCCTCCTACCCACCACCTACCCCAAGAGCTGCCCTTAACAGCTGTTCGGGCACTGTGCTGTGAAAACCAGCCTGGTGAGGGCTGGGAGGGTTTGGCTTCCACAGCCCATGAGAACCTGAGCTCTGCTGGGCTCCTTCTTGTGCAAATTCCTTGAAATTGCACCAGGTGATTGCCCCAGCAGGACCACGGGGCCACGGGCTGCAGGTACCCAGCTCGGGGAGAGCTGGGGGCCTCATTCTGCCCACCTGGAGATGGACAGGAGAACCGAGACATGCTCCAGTCAGCCTCCCACTGGAGCAGAGCCGAGCTGGGGAGCCAGCGGCTGGGCAGGCAGGACTGCCTTGTGCCCAGCTCTGGGCTTCGGGGCTGCAGCACGTGGGACTGGCACCACTGCTGGTCTCTCCCCCCTGGGTGGCATGGATGTGGCACGGCTCTCTCCCCAGTGGGCTGGTGCCGTGGGGTGGCTGGGCAAGACCCGGTGCTACTGGTGTGTTATGCAGCAGAATGTGACCCTCTGTCCTGGGCAGTCCCTTTCTCCAGCAGTACCAGATGCTTTCGGTGCAGTTCAAGTTTTTCCATCTCATTCATTTTAGGGATTAATTAAAGTGTTTCTCCTCCCTCCCTTCCTCCCTCCCTCTTCCCCATTACATACAGCTGCACATGGATTTTAGGGTCATGCTTGTTTACATCAGTTACATTTACGTTAATGGGTGTTTGTTTTAGGAAAAGCAGCAGAAATCCTGTAAAAACAAATGTTCCTTGCGTCCCACAACCGCCACCACTGCCCCGTTGGGGCGGAGGGTCCCGGGGTGGGTGCCCTGGACAGCCCCTGCCCAGCTGCCCCTCACCACCGCAGTGGGTATGGAGAGCTCTGGTGTGGGCATGGGCAGCTCCCAGCACGTATCGGGTGCCAGCTGTGAGGGCTCCTCCGATGGTGCGAAGAGCAGCACCCTGAGATGGGCGGCGGGGTTTCTGGGTTTTGACTCCTCGGTCCCGCGCCCCGGCAGCAGCAGGAGCAGCCACTGGGCAGCCGGGTCGGCCACGCATTTGCTGGGGATAAACCCCTGTCCTGGAGTGGGGCTGCTGCTAAACCCTGCCTGTGCTGGGGCGGGCAGTGGGTTTGTGCTCTTTCACCAGGAGGTTGGATGGGGGAGAGCATTTAAGAAGAAGAAAGAGAAAGGGGAGGGAGGAAGTATAATTATTTTTTCAAATGGCTCTCAGCTGCTGGATGCCTTTAAAGTTCCCTTTGTGTCCCCGTGGGTCAGGCTGGGCAGAGCCTGGCCCGGAGCGGCACGGCGCCGGCTGCCTTTGTCGGCATGTCTGCGGTCTCGGTTATTAGCTGGGATACGGAGACCCAGAACCTCAGATCTTCTGTGCGGCTGGTGGGAGAAATAAGCAGAGCTGCCTTATCACGCTCATTTAACTGGTTAATACATCTTCAGAGCAAATAATGCAGTCTGTGGGTGAATTGCTTAACCAACCTCATTACTATTGTGCATTTAGCAGCTTGGAGGAAGATAATACCTTTCAGGTTTGACCCAATTTTAGTTTTTGTTGTCATAACCATGGAAAATCGACCTTCAGAGACCCTCAGCAGTGAGCCTGAATAGGAAGTGATTTACAGCAAAAGTGCTGTGCAGAATACTTAATGCACTTGTGCAGAAAAACAGGCTGCAACCGTTGTCTTGGCATCCCTGTCCCCCCGCAGCAGGTGCTGCCTGTGCTCGTGCCCGCCCTGGCTCCTGGGCACGCGTTGCCCGTGCTGCCCGAGCACGGTCCGTGCGGGACGGGGTCCACGATGGCTCGGCGCTGCAGCTGCTTTGCCTCGCCTGCTCAGCGCCGCGCTTCCCTTCCCGCAGGTGCCATGGGCGCTCCTCGTGTGAGCTGGAGCAGGGCTGGCATGGGCACCCACTTACCTGAGTGTGGGCAGGCTTCTGGCTGTCACCGCCGGTGCTGGGGCCACTCACCGTGGCGGACGTTGGGGGCTGTCACTGCTGCCTGTGTCAGGGACAGGGTGCATCTGTGAAGCAGTTCTCGGGCTCCCTGGGAGCCGTGCCCCAGACCCTGGGGTTCCCAGGGGGTTCCCAGGGAGGCTCAGGTACCCACAGCCCTGCATGGGCCCTTCCTCCTACCGCTGGAGGTGCATGGTGAAGCATCCCAACGGCTCACAGCCACGGCACTGCCTCAGAGCATCAGGGGACAAATAAAGAGGTAGAGGGTGATGTTCCTAACTGCAAAACTCAAAGCAAAATTGCAGGACTGTAGAGATGTGATGCCCTGGGGGGTTGTACCCCACAGGCTGCCTTCCCAGCCAGTGAGGGGGGCTAGGGGGTGGCTGACAGACCCCCTCCATCCCCTGCCCCAGTTGATGGCTCCTGTGGCATTTCCCAGGACTGTTTTCTCCGTCCTTTTGTTCAAGAAGGTTTCTCCTTCCACTCCTGTCTTTCACTTCTTTCCTCCTGGCTCTTTTATCTAATAGCAATGCACCTTTAGTGCGGCGGGACTCTTTACTAAGTCTGTGATAACTCCCTGTTCTCTGGAGCTGGACTAGGAAAATGCAAATGCTACGAGCGGGATGCATCCTGCTCCCCAAGCGCCTCGAGTTGCCTCCCTGCTTCGCTCCTAATGAGCACTTTCCTTCTGGCTTGCTCAGCCTGAGCCTGCTCGCAGCCTGCTCAGAGATTCTTGAGTGCTGTGGTGCACCTTGTGAGCAGCGGGCACCCCACGCGCCTCTCTTAGCGTGTGTGCTCTCAGCCTGGCCGCTCGAGCCTGCCGGTGCCCAGCTGCGGCACGCTGACAGACGGCCTGGCCTTGGCTGGACTTTCCTCTCCCTACTGCTGCTTGTGGGTGCTCGGAGCTGCCAGCCTGGTGCTTTTCTGCAAGTGCCCTTCGTCCGCCCGGTTTGCGCCGTGGGAGGCGGTGACAGCCCCGACGCCGCGCCGGCAGTGTTCCCACGGGTGAGATGTCACCTGCGCCTGGTGGGGGTGGTTCCCATCCTTTTGGTTTTGTCTGTGGCAGGCAGAGACTTTCCCAGCGCCGGCAGCGGGTGTGCGTGGGACCTTCCTCTTGCTCAGACAGGGAGGAGGGTGGCAGGGAGGTGATAAGCCTTCCTCCCCTTTCCCCGAGGCAGCTGTGAGTGTGGCTCTGCCACCCAAGCCGGGCTGCGTGCTGCTGCTGCTGTGTGTGGGTGGTCCCTGCAGCGCGGGATGCGGCTGACAGCGGAGCCCAGGGCTGGGGGAGCATTGGGAGCGGTTGATGCCTGGGGGGTGCTGGCTTCCCCCAACCCAGTGGTGGGCCACCAGCCTGACTCCAGCCCCCAGCACAGCCCCAGGGGCTGGAGGGCTCTGCCTGCTCCCACGGGGGTTTGTGGGCAGGAGCAGAGTCCTGCCAGCCAGGTGCTGCGGCCGGTGGGATCAGTGGTGCAGCGGGGATGCTGCAGCAGGGATATGCTCTTCTCCCTCCTCTCCCTAGAACAGTGCCGGAGCGGGGGCACAGAGCGGGCAGCTAATATTAGATTGCTTTAATTCTGTTGTTTTGCAGCTAAAGGAGAAGCTGCTCCCTCAGTGCAAGAGTTGAAACTCTTTAGCCTTCCTCTGTGTCACCTCTATGGCCATGGATATCTCCAGGTGTGACGTAAGTGAGACTCGGGGAAAAAACATCTTCTGTTCAGCATCAAAATCCTATTACCAAGTGCCGTGTTCTGCTGCACAGATATCAGGCTCGGCACAGATAAGTGGGAAATAGCTCCTGATCTGGGCTGGAGCAGGAGCTGTATCTCGGGCTGCACAGGCTCAGAGTGCTGCTTCAGTGCGTTTTCTGCTGAAAGAAAATTCCACTCTCCCCCTCCTCTGCAACCAAGGGAAAAATCACTGCAGGTATTCGCCTTCACAGCTCCCCCCGGGCTGTCCCCTCCAGCACTGTCCTGCCAAGGGGGATTTCTCCATCACCCCACTGCTACAGTGAAGTCCGACAGACAGCACTAGGCTGGGGCCAGGGCCAGGCATTCTCCTGGGATTGTGGGGGCAGCGGCAGGGGTTCAGTCTCACGAAAATGAGCAGGCGCAGCCCTGGTCCTGCACCCCCTCGCAGCAGCAGCCATCAGGCTGGCCCTGTGATTGCAGATGCAGTGGGCAGCTGCCCTTATCTTCCTGCCTCCTCCCAGGGGTGCTGCTGGCTTTGATAAAACCTCTTAGCCTTCCGGGGTTTGGCTTGTAGATCTAATCGCAATATTTTACTGCGTAGTAAAAGCCTGGTGTCTCCTGGGGGAGATGCCCTGTGGGGATCGGCAATCCACTTTCACACCCCTCCTGGGGCTGGACCGCTTTTGCTGCTGGGGGGGATGTCGCAGGAGCAGGGCTGACTGCCGGTGGTTGAGGGGTGCTGCTGGTCCCGTGCTGCCGGCGGGGAGTGCGCCAGCCCCATCTCCCTGCACACACATGGGGTGCTTTTGAAAATAGAAGGTGATGAAAAGATATTACTGTGTTCATCTTGTTTTAGGGCTGCTGTTGGGTTTTCCCTGTGTTTATCATGTCCTGCGCTTGCTGTATGTGCGTGGGATTTTTTTGGGTCTTGAGTAAACCCTGCAGTGCAAACGTGGAAGCTGGAGCTAAATGAGTTCATGTTGGAAATAAGGTGTCAGGGGGGAAACCCAGGGCTGCTGCCTCCAACGCTGCCCAGTGCTGGGCTGGGTTTTTGGGGGAGACCGGTCTTAGTTGCTGAAGTCCCGGGGAAGAGATTTGAGAGCAAAGATGGGCTCGGGCAGGAGCTGCCATTTCAGGGATTTCTGGGTGAGGTTCTTTGCCCTGTGTGGTGCAGGAACTTGGAGGAGATGATCCTCGTGTTCTTCAGCCCTCGCACCCAGCTCCCTTGGAGGCTTAAATACATCTTGTGCCTCAAGCACCTGCTTTGGGCCAGTTCCCCCGGAGATGCTGGGCTTGCTGGCTGCCTTTCCCAGGGGATTGTGGGGTGCCTGATGCTGGCTTGGGCAGTGTGGAGGTGCATGTCCCAGCTGCCCACTCCATTCTCCAGCTGGCTGGCAGTGTGTGGTGGGGGCTACATCGGGGGTAAGCAGTGGGGAGACATGTATGATTTAAAAGCCTCTCAGGAGCCAGGATGGCTGAATCCCTGCTGAACCGCCAGCTCTGCTGCAGTTCCTGGTAATGCACGAATAACCCAAAGTGGAGAGAAGAGGGGCTGTGACAGCAGCTGCCTTGGGGAGAGGACAGCAAAGGGGCTCCTGCACTGGGGGGACTGGGGGATCGGGCGGTGACAGATCAACATTAATCGGGACTGGGATGGAGGGATTAGGGAGCGTGAAGTTGTGCTGAGCGGTGCTCTAGCTCTGCGTGCTAATCAGGAGCCTAATGAGCAGGACTAATCAGGTGGAAGGGGAATTCCAGCAAGTTTGGGGAGGCTGGGGAGTTTCTGTGCTGTTCACCGTTTCTCTGGAGGTTTTCTGTGGTGTCTCCCCAAACGCAGTGAGGGGTTCCCAACATGGGGATGGTGCCTGCTCCCAGCAGCATGCTTGACGTGCCTGGATTTCATGGCAGAGCCCGGATTTCATGGCAGAGCCCAACGGCTGCACCCCAGAGCCAGATGACTGCAGGCGCTGGTCCCAGTGTGTCTGTGCACTCCAGCCTGCTCCTGGGGCCGGGGCACGTGTGCTACTGGAGGTGTCCATCCATGCTTGGCAGCCGGGGATGCTGGAGCCTGAAGAGCAGGAGATGGGTGTCACTGGTGGGGCTGCAGGAAGGGTGGCGATGTAGGTCTGAGGGCACCTGCTGACTGTCAAACTGTGGGCTGCATGCCTGCCTGCTCTCTGCACTGATGGAGGTGGCCAGAGGAACGTGCCCGCCTTGCAGCCCTGGCCATCTCCTCCCCCAGGAGGCCAGGCAGCTGCAGGGGGCAGTTCTGTGCCATGTTTGGGACCCCTCTGCCCATATTCTTCCATGTCCTTCCCTAGCCAGCATCTGAGACCCTCTGTGGGCTGCCCATCAGCTGCTTACTGGCTCTCTCGCCCCTTCCACAGGGCTGCAGTGCTCCTGCACTGTGGGAAGTGGCATCCCTGTCTGGGCACTGCACTGCTTTGTTTATTGGGATGCTGCTGGGATGGGTGTTTGGGGGATGCTGGTGGGTTCGCACGGCCCCAGCCAGCAGCCTCCCCAGGGACTGCTGCAGACCCAACCTGGGGCTGCTGGCTCCCATTCACTTTTCTTTTGGTTTTGGCTGATTTGAAAGCGGGAGGGTGATTCGTGAGCCACACCACTGCAGGCATTTTTTTCTTCCCTCTTCTCCTTGCTTTTTAATGAGCCAACCTTGGGGGACCTTGAGAGACGCTCCTGCAGCTTTGCTGTGACTTATCTCCCGGCCTCTGCCCCCTATTCTGCCAAGGGGATAAATCTTGGCTCCCGGCACAGAGCCAGCGTGCCGAGCCCATCCCGCCGCACGGTGCAGGCATCATAACTCATGGCGGGCGGGGGGGCTGCCTGGCGGAGGTCGCAGGGTGGACATTGCCGCTCAGTGCTGTGATGGATGGGCTGCCCAGGGGGGAGAAGGGAAAAAAAATCCCATTACAATGGGGGACAAGCTGTTAAATTATCTCCCGTTCAACCTGGGTCGAGGAAAACCAAACCAGACCTGCTGAGAGTGATGTGGGACTGCAGGCAGCCTCTGAGAAGCCTTTGGGGGGCACCGGCTGGGTTGAGGGGTATTTTTTTCCCTTTGGAAGAAGCCATGGCCTTTTCTTGTCTCCATCCCATGTGCTCTGCAGAGGCCAGGGCTTGTGCTCCCCAGAGAGGCAGGAACATCAGTATCCTGCATCAGTGTGGAGACTGGGATATGGTCCATCTGGGGACCCCTGAGCCGGGGTCCCACTGCGCACCCCTTGCAGCCATGCCTGGTTCCCGAGGGCCAGACACACTTCCCCGCCTTTGGAGGGCTTTGCCAGTGATCAGGGTCTTGCCTGCCAGGCTGCCTCTGTGCGTGTTGGGCAGCCGGGCCATGGTCCAACGCTGCTCCCCAGCCGTGAGATAATTGTGCTGTGAAAAGAGTGGGACAAGTGGCGTGTGAGTCCCTGAAAGCCGTGGCGTTCAGAGGCGCTGAGCTCTGCCGCGTCCTCCTCCGTTATTAGCAGCGATGCCTACACAGGGACGGGACTGGAGCCTCTCCCTCTCTCTTTCAGGCTGAGAAGCTGCTGCTGTGAGACCCCGACGGCTCTTCCCATCGGCTCTGAGGGGCGAACGCGAGCGTGAGCTCTCACCTGCGACCGCACCACGAAGTACCTGCTCTTGGCCTCCAGGTACGTCGCTCCCACCGAGCAGCCCAGGTGGGGGGGGGGGGTGTGGAGACAGGTTTTGGTTGAGGATGAAGCTGCTGCTTCCCGTGGGCCGTGCCTGGGGCAGCAGCCCACGATTCAGCCTGTTGTGTGCTTTGCACCAGCACTGGGAACAGATCCTGTGCCGACCTGCAGTGGCAGAAGTGCCCGAGGTCCAGGCTCTCGTGACATGACCTGGCAAAGGGGAGCATCACAGGGAAAAGTCACAGCAGCTCCGGTTCTCGTGGGACAGGGGGTGAGGGGCATCTGGTCCTGCCCTGCGGGCTGGGTTCCCCGCTGCTCTGCAGGGATCAGTCCTGGCCATCAACTTTCTGCTTGCTGCAGGAGCGCGGGAGCCCTGGAGCACCCGGGACCTCAGTGGACCCCCTGCACGGGCAGGGGCGTGCATGAGCATGATGCACACACAGCCCTGTGCGTCGCAGCCCGGCCAGACCTGCCAAGACCCGGCTCTTGGCACAGACCGTGCCGCAAAAACCCACCACGGCTGTTTGCGTGGTTTCTGTTTGGTCTGGTTTGAACCTGTCCTTGTCAGTTCATGTTACATGGACTAAAAGCCCGCCTTGTGCTGACACCAGCCTGCACTGGGGGCTTGCACCAGCTTAACAAGTAGTTAAAATTTAAACATAGCGGAGGCAGCATGACTTTCTCCTCCAGACGAGCTATCGTCCCCATTTCTTCCCAGCGTTGCTAGTACCTGAGGGTGCAGTCAGCGCTTGGAGGGGCTGTGGTAGCACCGGCACAGCCACGCTTTCACTGCGATGGCCAGGGATGGGTGCTGCTTGGGGATGGGCCATGTACTGTCTGCCACTGCATGCATCTCCAGGTGTGCTGTCCCGCTGGCTGCCCCTCCTGGGAGGGACCCCCGGAGCCAGGACTGCTCTTCCCCCAGCTGGTGTGGGCAGAGGGAAGCGCCCGGGCAGGAGCAGGTGCTGGCGGAGCTGTGCATCGCTATCCGGCTTGGCCCACCCCAGGGGTCCTGGCGCTGGGGAGCTGCGCATCCCCGCCTTGCAGTGCTGCTCGCCAAAAGCCAGCTCCTCGGCTTGGCCCTGGTCCCACGTGCATGCTCAGAAATCATCAAGCAGGGAGCGGGATTTTGAGAATCCTCGTCCCTCGGCTGGGGCAGAGGTCGTCCCGAGCGGGGGATTAGAGAAGCCTTGCCTCTGCGAAGAGGCTGTGCAGATGGATTTCCCCAGCTGCATTAATCAGTTTGAAGGCAGCAAAGGCAGCTGAGCTCTGTGTATCACCTTGAAGCTTTTTTTTTGTCTTTTAGAAAACTTTGGGTGGATGTTATTGCTCATGAAAGCAAGGGGCTGATCATGCTGGGAAGGAGCAGGCGTAGTGTGGGCTGGCACTATTATGCAAGCTTCCCACATGCCGCTCTGCCAGTGCACTCCGTTCCAGAACAACAGCACGCGCCTGCGTGCCAGCCCCGAGCCCACCCCCGGGTCTGCCGGAGCACCGCGGTCCCGCTCTGCCCACGTTGCCCTCGCCGTGGGCCCAGCCTGCGCTGCCTGTGCTGCGCTCCTGCCTCATGCAACCTGCTCCTGCAAAGAGATGTGAGCCCAGCGAGTGGGCAGGGATGGCCAGGCAAGGGGGATGCACAGTCCTGGCTGGCCTCTGCTGGAGGGGGAAGCACGGGGCTGCACCCGCAGCACAGCGGGAAGAGGGGCCGTGCAGGGCTGCCCCACAACAGCATAATACATCAGAGCCGGCCCGTTACGTTTGCCCTGTCCAGAGCAGGAGCATTGGGAGTTTCTCCTGGGACCTTGGGGTGTGCTGGGCCATGTACGGGTCTTGGGACTGGGGCTGTGCTGCTTTTTGTGGGGGTTCGGAGTCAGATTGTTAAGCCGGTGGTGATGCGTGTTGTGCCCCTGCATGGGGAGGGAGGTGTCCATCCCAGGGGAACACGCTTTCTCGGCTGGGCCGGCACAGCCGTTGCTGCCAGGACGCACTCTGGGTGCCCAGGCAGAGGTGGGCAGCCACCAGGCCTCTTCCCCAGCTGGATTTTCTCCCTGCTCTTTTCTCCTCTGCTCTTAAACCTCCTTTCCGTACAAGCCATCTTTCTTGATGGGGCCTTGTATGAAGGCTTTGGGTTGCCGGCCAGAACCTCAAACGAGGGTGCAGGTGCCGTGAAAGAGGCTCTCTGGGACAGCGGGGAGCAGCCTGGAGCATGGAGGAATGTGCCGATGCAGAACCCCTGCGATGATGCTCCTCGTCATCCCCAAACCCGCTGGAGCCCCCCCGGGAGGATAGCGCTCCTTAAAGGAAGGCTTAAAGATGAGCAATGGAGAAACATCTGACAGGGGAGCCCTCGAGGCGCTTTTGTTCCAGCGAGTGGGAGTGCGAGATCCGCTCAGACATGAAAGGCTGCGCAGCTCCGTCCCCAAAGTCATGGCGAGGAGGAGGACGGGGGTGTGCGGCTGCATGGGGAGGTCATCCCGGGAATGACTGGCACCGGGATCCCCGCTCCCTCCCACCCCTCCGAGCAAGTAAATTAGGTCACACTTGAAAGTCAGTTTCTTGGCTGTGGATTTAATTTAGCTTTTCCAGGCTAGTTATCATATAATAAATTCCAAGAGATTTATAGAAAACATGCCCAGGGAGGCTTAGCCAGTGTGTAACAAGATTTGTGCCTATTTCCCGCTGCCGAGCAGCTCCAGCAAGCGCAATGCTGCCGGCAGACATGCAGGCAGGGCTGGCAGCCCCGGGAAGCTCCCTGGGCAGGTTGGATCTGAGGACTGGGCAGCCCCGGCAGTGTGGGGCTGTCACCCCACAGCTCTCTGGGGTGTGGGGGGTCCCAAATGCAGACGTCCTCTGCCCCAGCTCCCCAGTGGCAGCAGCTGCTGCCATAAATCACGCAGGAGCAGGTGCTTTCCCTGTGGCCGTTCATCACTTGTCTTTTCGTGTCTGCTCGACGTGAGCAGTGCCAAGCGGGAGCCTGTCCCGGTGGTACCCGGCACGGGAGCTGCAGGCAGGTGGGGGCAGGCGATGCAGGTGGCAGCGGTGGAGTGAGCTGGGTGCCAGAGGGGAGCGATGGCAGGGATCACGGAGCCATGGGTGCCTTTCTGCTCTCTGCAGGGGAAGTGTGCGGGAGATGGCTGCTGGGGAGGACCCTGCGTCCTCTCTCCCCTTGCTCCTGGGGTGCTGGTGGCTGTGAGACGAGCTAAAATCTGCAGCTCTTTGCTCTCCCTGCTACTGGAGGCGGGTTTCCCACCGCTCTGCGAAAGGCCGAGAAGGGAAAAGCGTTTGGGTTTGTAGTGATTTATGATACTTGCGGCACACCAGCAGCTAAGTGGCTGGGAGAGCGCCGGCTCGGCACAGAGGGCACTGCCAGCCGTGCTCCCCACTCTGTCTCTTGCTGCTAACGCCGCCCAATTAGTGTCTTATTAGTCACTCCGCGTGTTAAAGCATTAAGAACAATTAAGGGTGAGAAGAGTTTCCAGATGTAGCGGCAAGCGCTGGAGCTGGGAGCTGGCAGCTCTGCTGGCTGCTCCCATATGGAAAGGATCTCGTGCACAGTGGGGCTCGCTGTGGGACCACAAGGACCAGCCCGCAGGCACTGGGGCCAGCATGGGGTCCCGGGACCACTGAGGTGCAGCCCCAGGGGGCAGTGCCCGCCTCTGCCGTCAGCGCCACAGCTGGGGGCCTTGCAGAGGTGGGGTACAGCCACAGGGCTTTGGGGCTGAATGTGGAAAATAGCCACTGGGATGCTCGGTGCTGGGGGGAACAGCTGGGCGCTGCTGCTACCCCCTCGGCAGAGGCGGCCGCACTGCCCCGAGCGGGGGGATGCGCTTCCGAGCACCGCTTGAGCGCCTTGGACATGCTCCCCGATATTAAGTTTGCAAATGAACTCAAGTCAAATATTTATTTATTGGCTGGGCTGGGTGTGAGTCAGAGTCCCTCTGCTCAGTGCCCAGCCGTCGCTGGCAGCCCCACGCTGTGCCATGCCTTTCCTGGCGAGAAAACAGGGCTGGGAAAGTGCCTGGCTGCGAGCAGCTACGAAAGTGCATCTGGGACGCAGCGTGTGGGGGACAACCACCTCGATAAAGATAGCACCCATGTTGTGACACTTTGAAGCGCAGGAGAAGTAGCACAAGTAGAGACGAATGTGACTTCAGAGCCCAGTGCAAGTGACTTCAGCTCCCCATAAATAGTCCCCGGGCAGTGCTGGAGGGAGGGGGCCTGGAGCAGGCGGTTCCTGGGGGCTGTCGTGGCACTCCTGTGGCTGGTTCCCCCCGTGCAAGGTAGGTCTCACCCCCACCATTGCACCCCAGCCCATTGCATTGGAGGGGGCCACCAGCCAGGGGCTGGGGAGGCGGCAGTGGCCTCTGGCTGGCACAGGCGATGGGGCGTGCGGCTGAGCGGGGCTGGCCAGGTGCCGTTTCCATGCCGCTTGCCGGCCACACTCCTCCTCACTCGCCTGCTGCCTGGGCAGCGACCCACTGCCAGCTTGCTGGCTTGGGTAAATGTATTTTATCTTGGCAGCCTCGGTGTGTTTGCCTGCCCGGGGCGGTTGTATTTATAGCTGTGGCCTCCCTGCGCTCCTCAGCACCAAACCCCTTGCCCTGCAGCTGGGCGCTTTGGGAAGTTTTCCCATCTGCTCCTGGAGGCTTTGGGTGCCCTCGTGATATGAAGGATCTCTGCTCCCCGGTGTGGGAGGCTGCCGCAGCCTGGGCGCTGCCTGCCTGGGGCTGCCTCGCCGCTAAATGGGCAGGGGTCTCCCTGGGCAGGGATGCTGTCATCCCCCCCTTTACTCAGCTGGGGCTGAGTGAGCGTTGTGAGATGCTGGCATGCAGCTGGGGCAGCAGAGGGGAGGACAGTGGCCTTCAGCGTGTTGGAATAATTTCTCTCCTGCTCTCTCCAGGGCAAGGAGCGGTTCTTGGACAGATGGTGTTTTTGAGTGACCTTGTAGCTCTGAGTGGTTCCCCCGGCTGCTGAGTAATGGTGGGAGCTGCGGGGAGCGAGCAGCGGTGCTGCAACCTGCTCGCGCCGGTGGGAGTTTGTCACGGAGCCAGGGTTGGGGAGGGATGTGGGGTGAACCAGGGGATGAAGCCAAAGCCCAAAAACCATGACGTAATGGCTGCAAGGAAATTAAATGTGCACTGCAATTCCCCGCTCCCCTCGGCCGTGGGACGAGCGCGGCATGTCTGGTGAGGCTCTTCTGACGCTTCTTTACAGCTCTTCCATCCCATGCCTCCGTCTCCTTTGCCTCAGCAGTGAGGTCGCTCCTCCTCGCTCCTCTTCCTCCTCTTTGGGAAGAGCCTGAGTTTTTCCCAAGAGCCGAGGCAGTGGTGCCTGCAGTCAGTGTGGCTGGGGCCAGGCGTGGGGGGGAAGCCCCCATGCCACTGCCGTGGTGGGTGCTGTGGGAGGGTGCGGCTGCCTGTGCTGAGCCCCCAGGAAGGGGGTGTGTGGCGGCATGCCGGGATGGAGGCTGGGTCGTGCCCGCGAGGGCTGAGCCGCTTGGCGAGTGCACTGGTGCTGGTGGGCGTGTTGAGCCCGAAGGGCAGGGTCGAACAGCGCTGCGCTCCCCCAGCGCTGGGGTGGGTCTGCAGCGGCGAGGTGAGCCCCCTGCTCTGCTCTGCCTTGGGATGGCCCCAACCCAGCAGATTAGGGTGGAGCATGAGGTGGGATGTACCCCCCTCTGTGAGAAGCAGGGCTTTCTGCTCCCTGGAAGCGTGGCACGGGGTTCACTGTCCCCCACCACCTCCGGTGTGGCGCGGGGCTGGGTCTGGCATCGCTACTCGGGACGCAGCCCCGGACACAGCAGGGTGACAGTGAGCAGAGTGTGCCTGCCCTTGGGGCCGGGGCTGTTCAGCCGCTGCCTGCCCCGGTCCCCACCGTGGCAGGTCAGGCTCCACCCTGACTCACCGGCCCCCAAAATCGGCAGGAACGGTGTCCAAAGGTCCATGTCCACTGTGTTGGCACTGCCTCTGTGAGCCAGAAGCTGAGGATGGCTGAGAGTGTAGCAGGTAGAAAGGCTTTTGCAATATGAAGTTTGTCTCACAGCTACAATCTAGGACTTTAGCCCTAAGAGAAAAGGCCTAAGCGTGGGTGAAACAGCACTTGGAGCTTTGCCTTTGCCATCGAAGAAGAGTCACTCCTGGGTCAGCATTAGCACGCTCCTTTGACACCCTTGCAGCTGCCTACCAGCTACGTGAAGGCTGCAGCACCGAGAGGTGTCCTAAATTGAGGAAGGAACAAGGAGATCTTGGCACCAGCCTGGAGCATCATTTGCATTCCGGCGCAGCTCCCTGCTGCGAGGGAGGCGGGGGCCGCAGCAGCGCCTCGGGGTGAGGAGCATGGCCGGCACACTGGCTCTGGCTGACATAGCGTCCCTTGGGACCACTGCTGAGAGAGGTGTGTCTTGGGGATCACTGCACTCCAGGTTTCTTGTTTTCATGTTTCTCTGCTCAACTTTGTGTCGGAGTTTGCCAGCCAAGATTTGTACCTCCGCTTCTTCAAAATGGGAATTGCCATCTCACTCCGGCAGCCGGTGCCCCGGTGCCTTCTCTTGCCTCCGAGGGAAGATGCTCCACACACCATCCCAGCTCAGCCGCTCTTTCGGCTGCCAGGGGTTTGGGCGAGGAGGGAGCTGCGCTGTGCGTCCCTCGGGTCTGACAGGGACCGTCAGGAGGAGGCTGCCCGCAGACATACCGATGTGGGCTTCTCCGAACCTTTCCCTACAATTCCTGTAATGTGATTTGATAAACTGCTGTGGGGCTGGTTCTGTTCCGGCCTGTTCCTGTGATCTCTGGGGATGGAGAGCGCCTCACCTTCCCATAGGGTGCACCACAGGGACCAGCCAGGACTGGGCAGTTCCCAGCTAGATTTGAGTAGTCCATCATGGTGACCTGTGGGGTGAGATGCTGCTGGCCTGGCTGGAAGAGCTGTGTGGAGCAGGCAGCTCCTGCCAGGCAGCCTCTCCGAGCTGGGATGTGGAAATGCAGCATGGCGAAGGGGAGCAGCGGAGGATACGCGGGGGTCTTGCGAGTCTGCGAGTGCAGCACATCAGAGTGCGGGACCCAAAGCTGCTCCGGAGACACCAGAGGGAGCGAGCTGGGAGCAGAGCGCTCCCGCTGCGGCTCTGGCATGTCCAGGTGAGGTGGGAGCACTGCGTGGAAAAGAAGGGTGCGTGTACCCTGCAGCATCTGCAGAGCGGATGGGGACTGTCTTCCCCGGGGTGCCCTGTGCCGGTGGCAATGCTCCCGGGCAGGAGAGCTGCCTGCGGAGGCAGAGGTGGCTGCGGTCGGAGGGCTCTGCCCCGGGAATGGGGCAGCGTGGGAGGAGGGGACGGGCCCTGCCGGGTCCCCTGCCCCTCGCGCTGCGGGTGCTGCTGGGGAAGGCTGGGTGCTCAGATGTGGTGCATCGCCCGCAGCCGCCGGTGCCAAGCTGCCTTGCAGCATCTGAGCAGCTCCAGTTACTTAACATGCAGCAAGTGTTGTACTCGGAGAAATTTAGACGTAATTTTTTTGTGCTTGCATGTAAATGTGGGTAGGTGCTGTCCTGATTGATGGCAATTAGCATTTTCTAACGGTAACAGATGTTCAGATTGCCAGGAGGCTGGTACCTAACGCCCACACTGCCATCTGTTCCACTGGGCACTGCCTGGGGAAGCGATACCAGCGCTGCAGACCTGCGAGTCCTTGGTGGGGTGTATTTAACAGTATTGTGCAAGGTGGTTTTTTTTTTTTTCTGGGGGAAAATAATAATAATAAAGACGTTTTCAGGTTTATAAATAGTACACTCTGTTTATTATGGGATGGAGACTTTCCATCTGATTAGCAGCCTGGATTTCTGCACGGAGTTCGGGAAGCAATCTGGACAGCGCATGGAGCAGGGGTGCCTGGCCTGCAGTTTTCCAGGGCCGCAGTGGGAAGGGGCTCTGGTGCTGCAGCGGCGGCAGCCGGGGGTGTCGAGGGGTGAACCTGCCGTTCTCTGCCCGCTCCCCACAGCGGGCGGTCACTGCTCTGCGGGCGAAAGGGCTGCTCAGCTGTGGGCCATCACTTGTCAGCTCTGGTAGGGGAAACAGTGAAACATCCAAGTACCGTTTAAAAGGACTTGAAAGGCATGTTCTAGGAAGAGGCCCAGACCCCTGAGCCCGGTCCCTGCTGTCCAGGCAGTCCTAGCTGCAGCCCTTTCCCCACCTGATCAAGCATCCATACAGTGCCTGTCCCTCCCTGTGCACAGAAACCTCCTTATTTCCTTCCTGCCTCCCTTTCTTTGCAGCCTTTTACACCCGTTTATACTTGTGCCGACATTGTCCTTTAGCTTGAACAGCTCCTCTCCCTCCCCGGTGCCTACTCCCTGCATATTTATAGAGAAGAAGCCTTGGTTGGGGTTGGATGAGCTCCTCTGTCCTTCTGTCCGCTCCCCGGAGCAGCTCTCCATCCCCTGGGCAGTCCTGCCTGGCTCCTCCATCCCAACCCCTCTCACATGTGGTCATCCAGCAGTACGGATCCAGCCCCAGCAGAGCATCGCGCAGCAGCGTGGCTGCTGCCTGCTTTCTCCTGGAAATCTCTTTGCCAGGCAGCCTAGAAACACACTTGCTTTTTTCACAGATGCAGGAGATGGTGACTCATAGTCAGCTTGTAACTGAGTAATATACCTAGATGTTTCTCTGTGTGTTTTTCCAGGTTAGAGCAGACATTCTTGCGTAGTCCTTATGTTCAGCATTTTGAACTTTGTGTTGTTCGGTTGCTCCAGTCTTGAGGTCTGCCAGCCCCCCTGGGCTGAAGCCTCTCCTGCACAGCAAATGCCTCCCCCGGCCCTCGCCAGCCCGTCTTGTTGGGGTGCTGCTGCTGGCCAAGCCGCTCGCCTTCCCCTTGTCTGAAGGAAGATACCAACTTATTCTGGCATGAGCTGCCTGTGGTAAGGCAATGCTACATCTTACCTGTTTGTCATGTATTTTCATCTTGTTTTTCACTGAGCTTCTGTTCTGCGTGTTGGGGAGGTCTGGGGGGGTCTCTCCTTGCCCCTGGCTCCTTTCTTGGCTCCGTGCTGCTCTTTTCCAGTGCTGTGGCCGATTGGAGCTTGACATGTCTGTGGTTGGGCTGTTGAGTTAGGCCAGTTCTGGTGGGTTTCTGAGATGGAGATTTCCTCGTTCCTCTAATTTGAACTCATTGGATGGTTTGAGTTTTGCTCCTGCTTTGGAGCTTCAATTTCTGTTCCTCTGTTCTGTAAAGCAGCCTGCAGGCAGCAGCGTGTTAATCACCACCCCTCCTGAAAGCTGAAGCTAATTGTTCAATCAGTTTTCAGGCAGCACCTAGGTTAGTTTTATCTCTACTCATCCATGCTGTTCAGCAGCCTCACTTTTTTTCTGTATTATCTTTTTATTTACATAACTAATGAACCTTTTACTATTTTGCCACAGCATCTCATTCAGCCCCCGGCAATCCTTGCTCTGCCCCGTGCTGCCTGGTACACAAGGTTTTCTGTGCCACTGCTGCCTCCCCACATTCCTTGCAGGCTCCCTTCACATGGCTCAGGTCCTGCTGGCTGGGTTATTTATCCGCTCAGTTCTGGGTCTGTTCTCCGGGAGCTTTATTCCTCTTGCTGAGGACTTTATTTACTCCTCCTGCATTAAATAAAACTCTGCTGGCCTTACAGCTGAAGGCTGTGGCCTCTTAGGTCTTCTTGTCTTTACTCTTGGAACTAGCCCTAACATACAGATATATTTTTGTTTGCTAGTCTGTTGTTTAGACTGGCTCAACACGTGGCCATCCGAGCCAAGGCTGTTTTCTGCAGCCATTCGTCCTGTTCTGTGTCCGTGCCAGGCCCTTCACGTGGCAGGACACCCCACACCATGCCTGGAGATGTCAGGCTGCCAGAGAGGTGCAGACGATGGCCTTTATTGTAAGCTGCAAACTGCCATAAAGGCATGAAAAGATTCCTGCTGGAAGTCATGCACCCGTCAGGGGAGATGCTAAAAGACAAATGGATGCAAAATGCTGAAAAAACTGAGAGATGTGGTTTGCAAAATGTTACTGTGTTGTTGCTGATTCCTCTCAGAAGGAGGAGTGAGTCCCAGGGGCAGGCAAGGCCGGTCTGGAGGAATTAGTGATTCCCCCAGAATCCCCCAGAATCCCTTTGCTCATCCAGGAGAGGCTTCCTCAGCCAGGCCTGGGGCGTCCCGCTGGCACACGCAGAGGGGCTGATGCAAGATGCCAGGAGCGAGACCACACCATGGAGGTCCCCAAGTAAATGAAGGAGTTTGTTATTTCCTAGAGGACAGGTCAGCTTGAAAAGGTGCTCTGGGTACAACAGAATTCTGAGCTTTTTTCCCTTAAATTGTGCCCAACGACAGGACTTCCCTGGGCGATCTGGCAGGCAGGTGGGTGTGCGAGTGTGGCGTGGGGGCATCCAGAAGGCAATGCGAAGCTTTGGGGATCCGTCGGGGCTCAAGGTGCTGGATGCCACGGCCAGGTAGAGGTGCTGGTCACCGGTGCAGGCAGGGGACAGCTTCCCCTGGCTCTTGCCTGTTCCCTGCTCACCTGTGAGTGACATTCCACATTGGTTCGTTTGGGTTTTGTCCTTTCTGGGAGAGCTCCCCGGTCCGTAGCACATCCCAGCTATTTCTGTTACCCTGCTGACCGTCAGGCTCCCCTGTTCTGTTTGTTAGTTGCAGTACAGTAATTTGGGTGCTATTCCCTGGGAGAGGAGGTGGCTGCTGCCTGCTCCTGGCTGCGGGGGGGAGCTGGGAGGCTCTCAGGAGTGCTCGGTTGTGTCCCCACCCGCACTGGGCTGGACCGGCTGCTCCATCCCCTGGTGCTTGCAGGCTCCTGCCAGCCAAGGCGTACCTGCGGTTTGCGATGCTCTTGCCGTGGTCTGGTGTAGCCAGGAGGGATATGCCACTGTCACCAGGAGCAATCCCCGGGAGCTGCAGGTGCTAAACCTGTGCACGGGGCTCATCGCCAGACACCTGTGGGTGACCCATGGCATCCCCATGGTGCCAGCACAAGAGGAGCCCCGGTCCTGCCCTCACCTGCGGCCCGTGTGGGGCTGGGACGATGTAGCACTTTGACTGGCACAAAGTTGTTTCTATGACACATGATTAGCTCTTCCCTGGGCATCATTAACATTTCTCTAAAAAGACCCTGGCGTTCTGCCAGCTGCTTTGTAAGCTGCTTCAGAAGAGAGGAAATCAGCTTGTCTCCTTGGCAAACTGGGCCAGGGGATGGAAGTTTTCTGATGCAGCTCAGTGTCCAGGGCAGAAACCTGCTTACCCACGGGAGCGAGCGTTCCCCAGGCCCCACTGTGGATTTCCCAGCACGCGGCCATTACCTGGCTGTACCACTCAGCTGCCGGCAGCAAGAGGGGTGGTGATTAAATGACAAAAGGTGAATTATATAGAAAGTGCTTTCCTCCTCTCTGGAGAGCTCCCACGCTTTCTTCGAGGTTTGATTCTGAGGCATTTCTTTTTTTTTTTTTTTTTTTTTCCCCCTCTCCCCCTCCCAGTTTTCCTTTTAAAAACATGAGTCAATTTTAGTGTGCACAAAGGGGAATACAGGGACCCTGAGCTGGATGCTGCGAGCTGCGGAGCCGTGCTGCAATAAATCCTGTCCTTGGCACTCGGCTGCTCCAGCTCGGGGAGGCTTTGCTGGCTCGGGGGCAGCAGGCGAGCCTGCTCCTCCCCTTCAGTGCCTGCAATTTTTCCCTTTGCTGTGCCCATCTGGGAGGAGCCTGTGCAGCGAGCTGAACCCCTCAGCCTTGCTGAGCCCTGGACCCCCCTTCTGGGTAGCCTCTGGGGGGGGAGGGAGCTGGCGAGGGCATCGCTCGGAGCTGGGGCAGGGCTGTGGCCCCTGTTGCTGGTGTGGTGACGGGAGGCATGGCAGAGGCTCAGGTCCCTGGAAGAGTGGCCTCCCATGGCATCTCCCTGCTGCTGGCTCTAGTGTGACCCCTGCTTCACCAACGGGACAGGCAGCAGCCCTGTATCCCCCGGTGCTGCTGGGGCTGCAGGGAGGAACTGGCAGCGATTTTCCAGCAGCCCGTCCTGCTCGGGGTTCAGGCTGTGTTTGCCTATCTCCCTTTCCACTTTCCTTCCCCAGGCAGCCCCTGACATCAGGCCGGTGTTTTCTCTGGTTGGCAGCCACGCCGTGCCACCATCTGGGCAGAAACGAGCCTTTGCTTTATCCCATGTGCTCCCCCAGTCAGTACAGACCTGCGGCCAATGTACTCCATCTCTGGCTTTTTTTTCCCATGTCCATATCCAGTGTTCATGGCAGTGGAAGCAGAGTGAGCCGCACCTGGGGAAAGGTGACCCCTGTTACTGATTACTTTTTAAATTCTGGCAGGGCTGGACCCTGGTACAGTTGCTTCCCCCTTGGAGGCAGAGCCATGTGCTGGCAGGGGGGGAGAGGCTGAGGGCAGTCAAATAAATGAGGTGATGGATTGAGTCAGGGCCAGGCTGGAAGGGTTTGTCAGCTGCCATCACCAGGTGCTTCTCCAGTTGCAGCAGCCCAGCAGGGCTGGTGATGGCAAATGGGCTGGGGGCTGCACTGGCGCAGCCCCCCGGAGCGGGTGTGCACCCCAGGATCTGGGGTTCCCGTGGCCGCATCCAGCAGCCTGCCAAACTGGGGAGCTCTGGTATAAGTTCGGAGCTGTGGGATTGGATTTGCTTTGATTGTCCGTGTTCTCGCCAGGTTTGGGACCTGGCAGCGTCCCTGAGCCACGGCGCTGCCGGGGTTTGGGATCAGCCCAGGAGAAGTTCCGAGGCAGCTGGACCAGGCTGGGGTGAGCTCGGCTGCTGCGCTGCTGCAGCACAGGGAAGCCTGAAGGGACTTCTCTCTCCTCTTTAGAGATGTCCTTGGCCCTGGCCAGAGCCGGGCACGGCGCGTGGTGAGGGAGGGGGCGTGGGAGGCACTGTGTGGGGCAGAGGAGCCGGCGGGCTGCAGGCAGCTTTGGGACGAGCCAAAGCCTCACCCTGGTGTGAGCAAGTTCAGATGTCACCGCAGAGCTGGACCCAGAGCGCCCAGTGCTGCACGGGAGATGTGGGCTGGGGACGGGGTGAGGGGCTACAAGTGCAAGCAGGCTTCTCCCCTCCATTTTTTTTTAATTGGAAAAGAAGTCTGCTTTGCTGTCTTTGTCGTTCTTCCCCTCACTCTCACTTTTCACATTCATCTGGGAAAACTTCCCCGAGTGTTCAAATAGGTGTCACCAGCCCGACAGCTTGTGCTGCTCTAATAAAATGGCTCCGTAGCAGAGGGTTTGATCTATTTTTAAAGCGAGCTCAGCGCTGTCTCCTCCCGCCCTCCCACCAGCAGGCTAAACTAAGCCCAAAGGCTCTTGGGAGCGCGGCAGCAGCGTGGGGTGGCTTGTGCGCCCAAAGCCTTTGCTCTCCCAGCCATGTCAGAGGCTGTAGCCATGGCCAGGGCTCTCCGTGCCCAGGAGATGCTCCGGCATGGCAGGAGCAGGGAGCAGAAGGCTCCCTTCACTGCTTTGTCAGAGAGAGGAGCTCTCTGTGTGATTTTTATTCCTTCAAGCAATGAATGTGCTGTATAAATTAACATATGGAAACTTAGCTCCGCTTGGAAGTTTGGTATTTTCTTCTCGTTTGATGCCCTGTTATTAAAACTCAATTTTCTACGAATAACGTCCTTTAAATAGAATTCGTCTTCCAGCGATGACTCATATCAAAGCAGCAGCTCCTCGCAGGAGAAGGCAGGCACGAGGGCAGGTCTGGCACTCGCAGCCTTGGGAATCCCCAGATTAGCTCCCGGTGCTTTGCTGAGCTCGGGGGAAGCTGTCCTGGTTGCCTCTCCTGCCTGTCCCGCTTCCTGCGCCTGCTCCAGCTGTCATTGATGCCCAGGGACTCGGTACGGAGATCTGTCTGGGGTGTCCCTGGAGCCTGCAGACCTGCCTGTCCCCACCTGGCCAGGAGCGTCAGGAGGTGACTGTGCTGCCTCACAGCTGCCCACCTGCCGTGCTGCGGTGCAGCCGGCGGCAGCACCATGCCGCTGCCTCCTGCCTGCGCCGGCCCCTGGCGCTTGCGGTGTTACGGGCTGGGGATGGGATGCGCCCCCGGAGCGGGGTGCTGCGGTGAGCCGAGGAGGTGGTGGATCACCCAGCAGGCTGGCTGAGTCCGACCTTGCTGAGTGGTGGCTGGGGGAATCTGGCAGCAGGATGTGGGGTGCGATAAAATATGGCTTTTTCTGCTCTGCCACATTTGTGTCTGTTCTGTCTGGCGCTGGCTCTTTGCCTGTGCCGGTTCTCAGAGCCGTGCTGCCTCTGTAGCTGTTCTGTGGGGAGATGTGGCTCTGCTGCGTCCAGGAGATGCGGTGCTGGGCTGCTTGTTAACACAGGCAGATGCAGATGTGCATCGAAATGGATGACTATTGCTGAGCCGACCTGTACTCCATCTGCAGCTTGCAAGTGCTGGGGGAGCATGGGGAAGCTGAAGGGCTGGAGGGAGCTTCTGCTCAGCTGCCTGCACAGGCAGGGGCTCGGGCCAGGCTCTTCTGCTCGTCCTTGCAGAGAGTGAGGGGCCAGAGGGGCTGGAGATGGGGACGTGGTCTGCAGGTGGCTACAGTTTGTTATCAAGTGCCAAATGTTTGGCTTGGCCTGCTGGGGAGAGGATCTCTGCCCCCTTGGTTAGATTGATGATGATGCTTAGTTTTTCATTTCCCAAAGGGAATGGAGAAGTCTGGGGTGAAGAAATGCGGGATAGCAGCATGGCAATGACTCTGCTCAGCCGGGACAGCCTGCAGGTGCGTGTGAGCCAGCGTACATGGACATGGCTGGTCAGCGTCTGCAAGCACAGTAACAATTTATGAATTGTTGTTAGAGGTGTCAAAGGGTGTCGTGGGTCCCCTGCGCCTGGCGTGGCCTCGGCAGACCGGCAGGAAAGCAGGAGTGGTGCAGGCAGGTGAGGGGGATCTCACAGGCGCTGTTAGCAGGAGCGCACTGGTGTTGTGGCTCTTGGCACATGGTGAGACCGCTACTGTGATGTGGAAAGAAAAGGAAAGGGAGGAGGCACCGGGATGAACCAGCAATGGGCAGATGTGGGGGACCCCGGGGCAGTCCCCTGCTCAGCCCTAGGCTGGGGGCTGTTGCTCAGGCAAGGACTGGGGCAGCCTCAGCTTAAAGCAGCTCAAGGGGCACCGGGCAATGGAAACATGACATCAGTGGGGGCTGTCCCACCACCCATTGGGTTACATCTTCTGGGAAGGGACTGCGTGTGCTGTGAATCTTTGCCCCCGTGGTTGCCTGCCTGCAGCCTGTTTGCTGCCAGGGCATGGGCTGTGCCAGCTGCCCGAGCCCACGCTGCCCTGTCTCCCTGCCCTCACTGGAGTCCTGCTGTGGGGCAGAGGATGCAGCCCCAGACCTCCCGAGGCCCTCCACAGCCCTGTTCGCAGCGCTCACGTGAGTGGTAAATCTGGGCTGTATCCTGCTAATTGGCAGGGCTGCCTGCAGGCCGCTCAGGCACCATTTGCTTTAGCTCCCTGTCAGTGTAAAACCCTCTCTAGATTGGGGAAGGGGAAGAACGGGAGAGCCAGCTGGCACAAACACTCCCACGCTGCGCTCTGCACCGTGGCTGCAGTGATGCTCTGCCATCCATCAGCCATGGGGCTGCCGGTGCTGGGCGAGCGGTCCCAGCGCTCGGTCCCTGGCAGAGCGTCGGGCATAGATGCATGGGGGACCCTGTAGCTGTGCCTAACCCATAGCACAGTTTATCATTGCTGAAGACAGTGCCTCAAACCTTGTCGGGGCTCTGTGCGTCTCCCGAGACCCCTGGCTGGTGCAGGCTGCAGTGGGCTCTTGCCTGACTGGAGCAGGCAGGAGGCGGCAGGCAGGTGCTGGAGTTAATTGGGAAGGTTGTGGGTGGAAGGAGTGAGTGGCAGGGTGCTCGGGGGCATAGCTCAGCGCCTGAGCAGAGCGTGGGAGCGGGGAGCGGGAGGTCGGGCGCTTCGCCAGCCGGCAGTGAGCTCGGGGAGCGGGCAGAGTGGCAGGGGAGGGTGAGAGGTGTCAGGGACAGAAATAGGTGGGGGAACTGTGTCAGAGAGGGGGGAGGCGCATTTTAGGTGCTTACTGGGGCAGCGAGCAGGTCCAGTGGGCCGGGAGGCAGGATGGATGGGGCTGGGGCTGAAGGGCTCCTGTCCAAAGCTGTGTTTCACGAGCGCTTCAGTACATCTGCATGAGGCAGTTTCCCCCCGGGAGGAAGAAGAGGGCACGAGCAAATCTTCCAACACTGGCAGTGTCAGGCCGGGGCAGCTCTGCTTGGTCCTAAGCACCTGCAAAAATGAGTTTTCTTCCACCTTCTGCCCCCCTCCCCAGGAAGCTGCTCGCTCCGGTTCAAAGTTTCCTGCCAGGATTATTATTCTTTCTGGTCTGGCATCTGTTAAGGTGACAGCAGTCAGGGAGAGGGAAGGTATTGGAACAAATTTCTCATAAAAAGTAGCTAAGTTGATGAAACCATTATGGTGCCTGCATCCTGCACTCAATCATCGTGACACGCCGGGGGAGAGGTGCACGCGCTGCTGTATGCCGAGCTTTCCTGCAGGAGAGCGTGGCCAGCCCTGCCTTCCCGCAGCTCCTGTCCCTGGGTGCGCACACACGCCCCGACCCGTCCCCTCTGCCCGTCCTGCAGCCCGGGCTTCCCCGCATCTGCCTGTTTCTCCTTGCTGGTGCAACTGCTGGTGTTTAATGGGAGGGCTCCGCCGGCGGGGTTCAGTTGTCGTGGCAGAGCAGGGCACCCGTCTCCGGCAAAGTGACAGCATGGAGCCAACGTCCGACAGCTAGCACTGCTCCGGGCAGTGCCTGCTCCGGGTCCTGCAGGGTCGATGCAAATCCCTGCAACCATCTATCAGGGATCAGCAGAGGAGAACCAGGCAGGCAGCAGCCCTGCATCAGGTGATCCCGCAGGAGCAGGGTCTGTGCTGAATCCCCAGCCCCAGGGCAGTGCTGTTGAGTGGAGCGAGCTGGGGCTGGGGGAGATGGGGCGGCCAGGGAAGAGAAAATGGGGCTGAGTGCTGGATTTCCAGAGTGTTACCTGCTTTTATTAAAAATCAATGATGCACTTGAGCGGTTCCACTTTGTCTCCCTGACAGCAAGGCCTCTGCATCAGCCGGGACGCAGGATCCAGCACCACTCACGGCTCTTGTTATCACCCTCTTCTCTCTGCTGCTCGCCCCCCGCCCCCCCCGCCCCCGAAAGCCAGCCAGCTCATCTCCAGCACCATCAGCACCGAGATTTACAGCCAGTCTCTGCCGATTGCTTGTGTCACCCTTCTCCTTGTTTTATTCCTATGATCTATCATGCCCTGCTCCTGCTGCACAGCCACCGGGGCACTTCATCAGGCAAGTCCTGACTCGTCGTCCCCCACTGCTGTAGAGGGAAACGTGTGTGATGGTGTGAAAATAACAGGGCAGGGTCCGCTTCCCCACGTGCTGCACCAGCCTGACCCTTCCCCAGTGCCACCAGGGTTTAGGGTGGCAGTGACCCGACAGCTGCTCTCTGCAGGAGCCCGGGGCTCTCCAGTCCCTCAGCTGTCCTTCCTAGCAAGTGTTATTTGTTTAAACTTCTGGAGGAGTGGGGCCAGTGCACGCAAGCCACTGCGTTACAGGTATGTGGGCAGGCAGCTGCCAGCTGAGTGCCAGAGCCCACGAGACCCGCAGGCAGCAGTGCCCGATGTGGGGTGGGCACCACGGAGGCTGCGGGGCTCCACAAGGGCTGGGGCAGCCCCGGGGCGTCAGACTGTGCCATGAGGCTGCTGGTGGCTGGGTGCTCCCTCCTGAGAAGTGGAGGGGTCGTGGCTGCTCCAGGCACCCTCAGCTGTGCTGTGCAGTCTGTGCTGCCAGAGCATGATGCATCCCTCCTCCGTATACCTCCCCGGGACCCTCGTAAATAAACACAGCGTTCAGGGGGCTGCAGGCAGGGCTGCAGCTTGCACAGTGAGGCAAGGGATGCTGTTTACCACCAAGGTCACAGGTATCGCCGGCCAGGATGTATCTTCCATGTGCAGTGTTGGTTCTGAGACACGGCATCTGCCATGCAAAATATAGTGGGAATCTGTTGGCCCTGGCCCAGGTCCAGGCGGTCTCTCTGTGTCCAGCCAGGCTCCCCCAGGTCTTTGAGTTCTCTAAGTGTCTTTTCCTGCAGAGGTGCTGCTCTGGGGACCATAAAGAGCCGAGAGGACTCCAGAAATGGCAGCTTATCTCTACACCAGGTCTCAGAAATTTTTTTAATCCCTTTTCCGCCCCCACAGCCTGCTTCACGCTAGGCTTGAAGTGGTCACCCATGTTAAGTGCTCACTCCTGGTCTGGGTATCGAGCTGGTGGAGGAGGCACTGGGATGTGAAAGGAAAACCCTTTTTCCTGGAGGCGTTGAGCTATTCCTTACTCTGACCTAGATGTCAGTTTAATGCTCCGGCAAGTCCCAAGACTTGCATATGAAGTTGCCCAGGGGAAGATGATATTTCAGGAACACAGAAGCTTCTCAGCGGTGGTAAAGTGCACGAGCTTTTCCTGGCAGGAGCCTTGCAGAGCCTCCGTATGCTAGTGACTGCCATGCCAGCCATGGAGCGGTGCCCCCCTCTCCTCGGGGGTGCAAGCACAGTGCCTGGGCAGCAGGAGTGTCCGTGGTGCTCTGGCACATGGTGGCAGTGCTGGGCAGAGCCTGCAGTGCTGCTGGGGCTGGGAGCTGGACTGTGACTGCCAGCGGCTTGTGGTGCCCTGTGCTCTGCAGCGTTGCAGCCCTGCCATCGGTGCTGCCTGCCTGGTGCTTGGCCTTCTTGCCCAGAGCAGGAGTATTCCCAGCTTCATCACGTGGATCCACAGCAGAGGCTGTGAGCAGACTGCAAAGAGGAATGCGGCGTGAGTTGAGGATGCACGCTTGACATGCTGGGTAAAACTGCATTTTCACACTCGTCCATCGCTGTGGCCGTCAGGTCTGATCTCCCGTGCGGGGCTCCAGCAGCCAGTGCTGAGCATGGGGAGCCCTGCTCACCTTCGCCTCTGCTGTCCTATGTTAAACTAATTATTTTAATGAAGTGCACTGTGTTCCCCCAGGCACCCCAAGCCTAAGCCTTGCTCACACACAGGCTCTGAAGTATCTTAGCAAGTGCCCAAGTACTGGGGAGGTCTGACAAGTTGGGGAGCAGTGGGGGGACACTGAATCTGTCCCTGAGTTTTGGAGCTCTCCAAGGGGTCGCAGAGCTGCTGCCTGGTCTGTCTTCAGGCACCGAAGAAGAGCTTGAGCTGGGACCTTAGGAGGTTTGGAGGGGTTGAGCTGGTTCCCTGCAGGCAGACTGAGGTGCGGAGGTGGCCCCACTTCCCTCAGCATCGCCACTGCCAGATGGCCCTGCACCACCCCATCCTCCTGTGTGCTGCCTGCACTGGGAGGGGAGCGACACTGCTCCACGTCCTCCTCCCTTCATCTGGGTGACACCGCAATAAATCATTGCCAACGGACCGTGGCCCCATGCCCCGCTGTGGGCAGCGTGTGTAGCGCTGGTGGTGGCTCAGGTGCTGGCTGAGGGTGTCTGGTGCAGCTGAGCCAGCTGCGGGGGGGGCTGGTGCAAGGTGGCTCTGCCCAGCATTGGGTGGCAGTGTCAGCGTGGGGCTGCACGAGGCTGGATTGCACGGGTTAGCTTTGACAGATGGATTTGAAAAATGTGATTTCATTCTGGTTTTCTTATTTATCTTTATTCCGCTGCAGTGGCTGCATGTGGAGAGTGAGGAGCAGGGACTCCACGTGGCACAGCCTGGTTGCAGTCATGCTGGCTGATGGGAATTGTCCCCAGCTGGGTCCCCGGCATGTCCATCCCCAGGGACAGCCTCAGGAGCCCTCGGTTCCCCAGGGCACTGCCTGCTGCATTCTGTTACCTGCCAGCTTCAGAAGGGATTGAGACCGTGGGAGAGTCCCTGGCAGGGAAAGCTGGCAGCTACCCAAAATGGGGCTTCCCTCCTTTTCTGCAGAAGGCTTTCTCCTTCATCAGACACACCTGCAGGTGGTTGGAGCAATGAGGGCTCAGGGTGGGGAGCAATGCTGCTGCCCTATAAGAGCCCACCAAGGAGGGTGGAGTAGTGTTGTCTGCAGGAGGGCTGTGTTGGAGCTCTCTTCCTAGCCTGCAAGTGCAGCAGTGTGGTGAGAAGATGGAAAAGGTTAGTGGGGTTCTAGACGGAATTTTGTGTTTGTTTTAGTCTCTCAGTGGCTTTTTTATTTTTTCCTTTCCTGCCTTGTGCCTCAATATACCTGGCTGTTAAACAGAGGTCAGATTTAATGTCCCCTCTGGATCATGCAGTGTAGTTGGTGGGTTTTTTTGGGGTGTCTTGGTGAAACCAGAGCCTGACCCCTGACTCCCCTCCTGCCTTGGGACTCCTTCTGCATCAGCCCTCCCCATGATAACTGGGGACCAAATGTTCTTCTCTGCTCCTATCTGGGTAGCTGTGCCCTCTCCTTCCTCCCTGGTGTCCCCTCTGTGCCTGCTGAGCTTGGATGCCTTCCTGGAGGTCTGACGAGGGCTTGTGCTCCTGGGTCCCCTCTCCTGCCATTGCTCTTAGAGCTTTTGTGGTAGGCACTGCCTGGCACAACCAGTGTGACCAAAAAGTTGATGCTTTCATGTTCTGTTCCCCTGCACCTGTGTGTTCCCCGTGGATGATTTAGAGCTGAAAGCCTGTGCTCTGGCACTGGGAGAGGGTTCCTGAGATAAAATAATCTCTGCCAGCAGCTGAAGTGACAGAAGCCCCATTAACAGCAGCATATGCCTGAAAACACACACATACTGCGAGGGAGGAAGATGCAGGGTGGGGGAGCGCGGGAGCAGCAGCCCACAGGAAGATGGGGATGCAATAGCTGGTAATTACTCTGCTGCCATTGGGATGCTCCTTGCTAATTTACAGCATTAGTGGAATCGGGATGTGATTCTTCCTCCTGAGCCTGGGCAGGGCTGTCCCCTGGTGCAGGCAGCCGTAATTATCCACATTTAACTGAGGGCTTGTAAAATCTATTTGTCTAGCAGAATGTGAGTATAATTGCTGTGAATTAAATAAGGATGCAGTTGTGGCTGGAGCAGGACCTTGCCTGACGGAGAGCACAGAAAGTTGTGTCTCCCCGGGCTATTCCGCGGCACCCTGTGCCGACAGGGAGGGAGGCTGCTGCTGGCTTGGAGCTGAGGAGGATTTTGGGGGTTTCTGTGCATTGCTGTGTCCCCAGCACAGACCTTCCCTTCTTGTCTTGTGGCTGGTCTGACTGGAGTGGATGTGCTGACGGGAGCCAGGCAACCTGTGAGTATTCTCCATGATCTGCTGGTTTATCACTTCTTTCAGCTTTGGTCCTGGGGCCAGGGATTGCCCTGGGTCTATTTTACTTGATGAGTGTGCTCCCAAAAGCCTGTCCCTGCATGCAGCCAGGTTACTGGGCTGTTCCCCTGGTGAAGGTCAGTGTGCTGAAATTCTTGCCTCTGTAGCCTGCCTTCCCCACAGCATTGCTCCTGGCTGCGGGAGGAGCTGTGCCCGGCTCCTGCCCTCCCTGCAGCTCCGTGCCCCTTTTTGCAGCCCATCTGTGCTGGCATTCTTTCTCCAGCGGTCGGCCAGGGGCTCGGGTGCCATGGAGCTCCCTGGCAGGGTGGGGAGCAGGGGCTGGGTGCTGCTTGGTGGCCTTTCAGGTGGGCACTGGCATGGGTGGCACCAGGAGGGCTGGTGGCAAGCCAAGTGCCCCGTGGGCTCTGGGTGCTGTACAGAGGGGACCGGCTCTGGGTCTCCATTCTGGTTGCGGAGCCTCCCCTAAGGCAAGGTCTCAAGGTGTTTCAAAGGCACTTGGAGCTTCCCTCGCTTTGCTCCCCGGGGGGCTGTTTCCTCTGCCTGGAGCAGCAGTGACAAACCTGTGACTTGGACCCGCTGAGCCTGGAGGAAGCGGTGCTGGGGCGGTAACGGCTTCATCTGTCCCCTTGGCCTGGGTGCAGCTCGTGGGCTGGGCGAAGGGGCTTGGGGACTGTCCTGCTCAGGAGCTGAGCTGGCAGGAGCGGGGTGGTGGGGGCAGGCAGCTGTCGTCTGTGGCTATCTTCCCCTCCAACCCAGCGCCGGGGTGGGATGCTAAAGGTCCCTTCTCTGCATTAGGGTGATTGTGGCTGCAATCTCTAGTGGCTCGATTGAAAGGTTTCCTGTAGCTGCGCAGTGAGCCTGTGGGCGAGGAAAGGTGGTGTGTGTGATGGGAATGCCAGCAGCGTCATCGGGGTACTGAGACCACTCTTGATGTCTGTGCTGGAACAACACTGGCTGGTGAAATGGGCAATGTGCAGAAAAGAGTTACAGAAATGGTTCACGGTCTGGAAAATCTGCTCTGCTTTGGGAGATGTAGCCTAAGTAGGTTGAACTTTTCATCCAAGAGAAGTTTAAGAGGTGGCTTTGTGACGTAGGTTGTTTTAGGCTGTGATCAAGAGATTTCTGTGGGTACAGAGTGCTCTAATTTAGCAGGGAAAAGACATAACAAGATCCAGGCACTGAAAGCTCCAGCTAGACAAATTTTGACTAGAAATGAAGTGCATATTTTTATCAGGGAAGGTAATTAACCGCTGGAACAGCTTAAGCCTGTGGGGGATTCTCCATCACTTGACATCTCTGGATCAAACCCGGATATCTGTCTGGCAGGGATGCAGTAGCTTGAATGAACACGGGATTAGAGCATGGCCATCTTTGGCCCATGTTCCTTGGGCGCTGTGCTCAGCAGGTCTAATGGCCCTTATAGCCGTAAGCTGTAATAAGTAATAATGTTCAGTGTTGATACTTGGGGCTAGGTTAAAATTTAGGTTACGGCAGGAGAGATGGAGCACTAAAGCACTTGAAAATGGGAAGTGAGAGAGCTCGTAGCTGTAGAGAAGGAATCTTGTTTTCTCTGAGGATTTCTAGAAGGAGGTGGCAGCATGCTAAAATTGCCCTCAGAAGTCTGGTAAGAAGAAAGTGAATGATGCCATGGGCTGGCACAAGAGCTTTGCTGCTGGAGCGCCCTGGGAGCCTCTGCTGGGAACAGCTCTGGCAGAGGGCTGCCTCCTGGGAGGTTTTGGGCTCGGGCCCCTCTGGCTGCTGCTCGTGCTCTGGGCAGGCACCCCCAGGACGTGGTGAGGAAGGGGCTGGGAAGGGTTGGTTTCTGTTGTTTCTGGGACCTCCGTGTGGTGTGTGGCCATAAGTCAGTGCCACTGCAGGGGACATGGAGCTGCAGCCGGACTCGGCTCTGCAGCCAATGTACAACCAGCGATGGGCAGAATAACTGTCTTGCAGGTGATGTTCCCTTCATGCATCTTGGCATGTTGTTGGCCTTTTTTCCTTGTAGCATATCAGGCAGGCCTTGCTCATTTTTGTCTTGAGATCCACAAGAAATACTCCTGTCTTGAAAAGGCTGCCCCTTACCTGGGTGCCCCCTACTTGACATATGCTGGTTGTGGTTCCTGCCTGCTGCTGGGCAGCCTCTCCCCTCCAGCCCAGGTCCAGCCCTGTCCCAGTTTGGTATCTGCAGGAAACTGAAGAAAACTTTCTGTGCTTAATTGTGAAAATCAGACACTCCAAAGGCAGGCCTGTTTGTGGTTTTCCAGCCCATTTTCTGTCTGTGCTGTAATACTTCTGGCTAGACCATGCTGCTCTGCTTTATTTACAAGTGCTGTGCAATGGGGCTTCAGAAACTTTCCTGACGCCTAAGTCATGTTCCTGCTTGTATCGAGAGACCTGATGACCTTCAGGGGGAATGAAATTAGATTGGGGTGACCTTGACACATCAGTGTTGGCTGTTGCTTGTGTGGCTCCTTATCGTGAGCTGGGTCACCATGGACAAACAGATGTCTGTCCTGTAGCCCTGTGTGCTCTGTGCTCAGCAGCATCCGGGGCAGGCGTGGGGGTCTGACCTCTGCCATCGGCTCGTGCGGAGCCAGGCGGTACATTGTCAGAGCAGGCAGGACATTTGCTCAGCGTGTGTTGGGAGGGTTCCCAGGGCCATCCATCTGCTCCTCCATGGCAGTGTGAAATTTGTGCAGAGCCAGTGAACCGATGGCCATGGGCCGGGGCCAGCCTGCTTGGGAACCTTCCGCCTGGCCCGTGCGTGCTGGGGGACGTAGGCGTCCGCTTGCTGGCAGGCCTGGGCATGAGCTGCCTGTGGTGTGTTGCTGCCAGGTCCTCAGCTGGCACCTGGCATGGTGCTGGTGGCTGACCACGTTCCCGATGGAGGAGCATCCTCTCCTGCTGACAAGGACCGCAAATAGCGACTGAGTCAGGCTCTGGAATGGGACCATCTTCCCAGGTCCCATATTTTTGCAAATAATTTTAAATCATTCCTGGGCTCAGAAACTGAATCCTGTATCAGAGGGGAGTGCCACAGGGCAGGGGTGTTAAGTGGGCTTTCTGCCACTCGGTGGGATGGGGACTTGTTATGCCCCCTTCCTCCCTGCTTATGATGCTCGACCAATACTTGCAGGTTGCTCCGCACCAGGGGCCAAGGCAGCAGAAGTTGAGTTGTTCTTAGTGTTTCTGAGCATCGAGGAGTGCTCCTGTGAAGGCAAAGCTGGTCTCTGCCACAAGAGCAGCCCTGCCACGAGGTGTCCAAGGAAAGTGGGGAGACAAGTGTGGCAGTGGCTGCTGTGCCGCAGGGCTGGCAGGAGAGCACCGCGCCTGACTTGTCACAGTCACCCCAGGGATGAAATGTTACTCCATGCGTCTGTGCTGCTACTCCTTGCCTTCATCCTTGAGCCAACCTCCTGTGGGACAGAGGGCACCCTGGCCTTCCTGGCTAAAGGAAAGGGGAAAAAATAGGGAATGTGGCATAGGAAGGGTTAAAGCAGAAAGATTTTTACCCTGTGGCATAAACACTACAGAATGCATGTTTGCCTTCATTTGCATATTGAAACATATCCTGAAGGCCCCTCGTTTTGAAAGTTCTGGTTTTTACTCCATCTTCCTATAGAAGGGAGGAAATTATTCATAATTAAAAAGTAATAATAATGTGGAATGAAGGAACCCAGCTGTATAATACCCAGCACAAAAGGGGGAGCGTGGGGAATCTATTTTTAATGGTTTCCACAGCAACAGAGATTTTGTTTACAGTGATTTTCCTCCTGTGCTGTGAGGCTGTTCCCAATTTACATTTTTAAGAAGCTCTTGCATAGGAGGTCCATCACTGGGGGGTGCTCTGGGCACTCAGGGAGGATGCTGAGAAGATAGGATGCAGATGTGGAGAAGCTGGCTGGTGCTTGTGGGATGGGGCATGATGAGCAGGAACCCTGGGAGCTTGGTACCTGCCTAGGCATCGTGCCCCATGTGTGATATCCCTGCTGGGCTCGTGTGGCTCTGGTGGCTGCGTGACACAAACATCTGCTGAAAACTGGCCTAAGACTTTCAGATTTAGCTCTGCCTTCAGGAGCTGAACGGTGATGCTGCTGGCACAGGGACTCTGCCTCTGTCCAGTGGGAGCTGCAGCGTGGTTCCCTGGGGAAAGCCGTGGCTGTGCTGGAGCTGGGAGCTGAGCCCCTGCAGAAAGTGGGGGGATGCCTGGGCTGCACACAGGAGGGCTGTGCCCTGCCACTCAGCTGTGCTGGGCAAGGGGTTCCCTTGTGTCTGCTGAGCTGATCTGTTTGCTCAGAAGTTGGTTTCCCTGCTGTGTGGGGGGGTCTGGGTGCTGGGGCATCCCTGTAGCTGCAGGGTACTGAGGAGAGCAGGACGGTGCTTGCCGCTTGCCCTGTGCTGCCACCATTGCCTGCCTGGCCAGGTTGCAGCTCACCCTGGGCATGGGTGATGGAGAAGGCCTGTGCCCAGCTGGGGTCTGCAGCTGGTGTTTCCTCGGGGCCACAGGCTCTGGAGAGAGACTGAGTATTGCTGCTGCAGTGTAAATAATGGAGCAGAGGAGATGCTGATTATTAGAGAGCTCTTTCATCTGGCAGGCGCAGGCACAACAAGATCCAGTAGCTGGAAATTGAAACTTGCCTGATAGGTACAGGTTTTTAACGAGGGCTAATAGACCAATGGAGCAATTTGCGGAGAGCTCATTGTGTTCCTTGGCACTGGGTCTCTCCCTCTGTGGTTCCCAAAAGCAGACATGAAGTAGTTTAACTGCGAGTGTTTTGATTGCTGCAGGAATAGTGCAGCTCCCCGGGCAGAGAGCATGGCCGGTGCTAAGTGAGGGTGAAGGAGGTTTATCCGTGGTCCCTCATGATGTCTGTGGAGGATGCTCTTTCTCCGGGAGGATGGGGAGGTGGATAAGGGCTTTTCTGTGTCTGTTTCTTTTTTTTTTAGGTTCACTCCCCTTTTCCCTCCGGGGTGGATGGTGAACAGCTCTTTTCTTTTCCCAGTACCTGTCTCAGGGCGCTTTAGCTGTGTGTCGCTAGGGATGGTGGCTCAGCTCTGCTTCAGGACAGTGACAAACACACCAGCCCCAAGGACCCTGAGCCAGGACAGGCTTTGGTTCTGCTCTCACCCTGTGTGACCATGTATGTGATGGTGTCCCTTGCGAGCAGAGCTCTGCTCCCTCGCCTGGGGTACCTCCAGCATCTGGGTGGGTTTTGCTTTAATTACAGACTCATTTTCATCAGTAGAAAGCAGGGTTGGCTCTTATGAATTGCTCTGGTCTGACACGGTGAGTCTGGGCTTAACCACCCAAGGGAAGGTGAAGCTTGGGGCTGGAGTAAATGGTGTTTGAGGGCTCTTTGGGACCAGGGAGTGATCCTGGCCGGGCTGCCTGGGGAAGGGTGTTGGCCCCTTCCAGCTGCATGATGGGGAGCTGCTGCCTGGAGATCAGCTCCTTTTATGAACCAATAAAAGAAGGTTTTTATCACCTGTTCCAGCTAATTTTCTGTGGTTTGTAATGGCTTTGGGAAGCAGGTAATTGCAGTGATCGCATTACATGTGTAGGCATTAAAGGGAATTGAGGGGACTGTTTGTTAATTAGCTGTACTTGTGTGGAACCTGAAACATATTAACCTTCATATAATCCCAAACTATTAGGGATGAAGAAGGGATTTAATGATGGGAGAAGCAGAAAAACAAAAAGCAATTAGGGCTCTTTTTCCCAGCATTGCTGATGTGTTGGAGCAGGGGATGACTGGCAGACCAGCCCAGCAGGCAGGCTCAGGAATCTGGGGGGAAGGTGGGAGGGCTCCCCTAGAGTGGTGGGGTGAGGTGAGTGGAGCCAAGAGCCATGCGCAGGTGCAAACTCCTCTGGCAGCAGCACCCCCAGGCAGGAGGATGAGCAGGGAGAACTGGGCACCTGTTTAACCTCCTGATGCTGCTCATCTCCCCCACTTTGAGCTTTGCATCATCTGAGCTGGGATTGGATGCTGCAGAGGCAGGTGTGTGTGCTGGGGAGCAGTTGATCTCCTCTGCTGGGGGCTTGTCTGGCTTTTCTTAAGCAACTCTGCAAATGCTGAGCTCTGAATACTTTCCTGGCTGTGGGTCTGCTGGGCATGGGGCAGCCCGATGGCCCATCAGAGGGGATGGTGGTCTTGGGCTGCTGCATGCGCATGGGACAGGGCAGGCTCCAGGCACTGCTTCCCTTTAAAATCCCTGGAGATGCTCTGGGACATGGCTGGGGAACAATCCACTGTGCAGCTGCTGGCTTAGCCCCTCTGAGGCCATGGGGATCTTGCTGGCAATTGTGGAGGGGCTTGAGCCCCCAGGGTACAGGGGCTGAAGCATGAGTGGAGGGGAGGGTGTGATGGAGACCCCCAGCCTCTGTGAGGGCCAGGCAGCTGGGGTCAGGAAGCTGAGCTGGGATCTGGAGCTGCAGGAAAGCATAAATAATGTTTCCATGGCAACCGTTCAACATAAACTCTTTCCTCCCTGATTATGGAGCTAACACTATTCCGATCAGTCCTGGGCTGCTCCCCCCCGTGGCAAAACCCTTCAGGTGTTGGTTATTTTTCATGCTCCATCACAGCAGCGGACCGTGTTGGCTCTGTGTGCAGGCGCTGTTCTGCAGCGGTGAAACGCGGCGCTGCCGGAGCTGGGGTGGGAAGAGCTGTTAGCTCCTCTCTCGCTTCTGGAAGCCTGGAGATTTGGAGGCCAGGCACTGGCTCCTCTGAAGATATTTAACCTGCCCCTCTCTAGTTGCACAGAAATGGGGCAGGCTTCTTGCCTGGTCCCGCCGCCCAGGTGGGTGCTGCCAGCTCAGTAATGGGGTGCTGGGGCCTGTTGCCCTTGAGGGATGCGAAGCCTGGAGGGACTCGGGGGGGTCCCTGGTGTTGCACATCTGGCTGGCAGCCCGCTAACGCATCCTCCTCTGTTCAACATGTGCAAAGCAGTAGATGCTTCTCCCTAGGGACAGCGCTGGTTTTCCCCGTCTGTGCACAGTAGTCGTGTGTGCTGGGAGTACTGTGACACCTCCTGCCCAAAATCGTCAAAGCCTGGCCAGGCGCATGAAGCCACTAAGACAGCTCCACTTTCCTGCTGGGAGCCCCAGTGCCTTCAGAAGCAATCGTTAATATCCATCAGCACCATGCAAACAAACTCCCCGCTCCATTTATTCCACCCAGCTCCCGATTTAATTAGGTTTTCCAGTTTTCCGCTTGTCCTGGGCCGATCACTCCTTAAAACAGTGGAGAATTAATTTGCACCTGCTGTCAGAAAGTGTCTCTCCCCAGTTAGAAAAATAATTAAGCCATCATCACACATCAGGGGTAATGAATCACTGCACTCCATTCCCTTCACAGGTTGTTTGTTTCCTTCCACACTGGCAAAGAAGGTGCAAACTAAATGTGAGCAGCTGCCAAGTTATCCCTGTTCCCTCTCTGCCCGATTTCATTCTAGCTCCATGGACTTTTCCAGCTAAGATGGACCATGGCCTTTTGGAAAGGTCCTAAGCAGGCAGGTGAGTGAAGTTTTCCAGTAGCCCCAGGGATGAGAGAACCTGGGTTTGCTCCTTCCCACTGCCCTGGGTGTGTGTATGTGCCGAAGGGACAGGCTCTGGCTGCTTTTGCCGTATCCCACCTGTGTCAGCGCCCTGCCAGGGAGGGGAGCTCAGCCCAGGCTTGGAGCTTGCACTGCTTAGGCAAGCGATCCTCTGGCGTCAGCCTGCTAGTGAGGGGCAAGGGGCATGCGGTGGCACGCTGTGGGGGAACAGCGGACCTGCCTGCAGTAGTTGAAGTAGTCCTAGTAGCAGGCTTCTGGGTGACTGCTCCAAAATGCAGATAATGCTGTTCATGTAGTGTGTAAATAGGAACGTACCAGTTGGAGTGGCTGTGGAAGTTGGTGGAAAGGAAGGGGGGGTGATGTGGCAGGAGCTGGTGCCCGTGGGGGTTTAGCTGTGCGTTAACCAACAGCATGGCAGAGCCCACTGTGGCAGGGCCACGGGCACCCCTTGGTCCATGTGGTGTCTGTGTGGGCCATCACTGGTGAGCTTATGCGTGATGTGTTGTAGTTGAGTCTGGACGTGCTGTAATGCTGGGGAGAAAGTGATATGATTGTTGGGAGAGAACATGGTAAATGCCTTGCATTTGTGATATGACATAATTACTGGCTTGGGTGTAATTGTGCCCTCAGATTTGGGGTCATGAAGTTTTCCTCTAGATCAAATTGCCGGCGGTTTGCTGGAGGCTTTGTCTTTCTCTAAGTGCAGGTTGGTTCTGCTTACAGTGATCAAATGAGGACTTTAATAAACCATTTCCAGGACCTGTGTCCCCATCTCCCTTCCTGTGCTGTGTGGCACTTGGCACTTTTATCTTTTCACCTCTTTCTCCCTGACAGGAGCTCACCACACATTTGCAGACCCATGTTGCGTGGGGTGGCCATGGTGGGATGCTCTTGCACCTCCTCTGTGGCCTGTCATGGAGGCAGGGAGGAGACACCACATGCTTAGAGAGATTCCAGCTCTCTGCAGATGCTTTGAGCAGAGCCTGTGTTGTGTTAGCCTCCTTTCTTTGACAGATATATTGTTATCTCTTCTTTGGGGTAACCATGTGCACCAGGAGTGTCTCAGCTGAGAGCTGCTGGGCTCAGGGAAGTTGCTTCATGTTTGGGTAAGGCAGGGATTTCAGAGGGTGCAGCACAGACAGCACCTTTCCTCCTGTCCCCTTTTCCAAGTGCCAGGCTGGCACTTCCCCTTCTTTGCAGTAAATGGATCTGTCACTTCGCATATGGGAAGCATTTGGGGAAGCGAGGGTGGGATGGCTTCATCCAGGATGAGAAAGGGCTGGGAAGGTGGGTAGGCTCCATGCAGCACCTGCAGCTGCTCCGAATGAAGCTGCTGGGTCCCCAGGGACAGCTCCCTCCTGCTCTTTCCTTCTGAACAGCTCTGCCTTGGGTTAGCAGCACTCTGGGTCTGCAGGGATGCTGGTGGGGATGAACACGCCCGTGAGCGAGGCCAGCAGACTCCTTCCACTTGTAACCGATGCCCCATCTGGTCTTGTGTCATCTGCAATGAATCTTCCCTGTGCACTGCGGTTCCCAAATGCTGGGGTTACCTGAGGAGCTTTCCTAATGGAAATGTTCCTCGGTAGCAGAGTGGCCGAGACGTGGTGTGAGTTGTCTTTACACTGGTGAAAAGTGCTTGTGGACACACTGGCCATGCAGCACCATTAGCTCCTATTCTGCGGGCTCGGTGAATGGAGATGAAACGCTTGCCTTTGCTGATTTGTGCTCACACCTGCTCTCATGAAAGCCCAGTGCCCACTTCAGTGCCAGCTGATTAAATTAAAGTCCTAGTGAGTTTGAATAATTTTCCCTGTGAAATGTGGCAGATGGCCTCCATTAGGCGTCTGCTCCCAGCATCTGCCAGGATGTGATCAACCCCTCTTTGGAAAATGCACAAAAGGGAGTGGAAGTGGAGAGACCTGGGAATGGGAGCCCATCCCTTCATCAATGAAGAGGGTTCTCTTTGGAAGCAACCAATGTTCTGGAGGAGCAGCGTCCACGCATCCCTCCAGCCCTTCTGCGCACTTGCTGCCGTACCCAGCGACGGCAGGAGGAGGAGTGATGGGCTGCTGTTCCTGGCCCACCAGTCAGGTCACCCCAAGGGTAAGCAAAGCCCTAAAATTGGGGTGTGTGGTCCCATCTGAGGTTGTGCTGTGGCCTGGTGCTGCAGAACTGGGTGGGCTTCCAGGGTGCCAGCCCCTGCTGCTCAGCCCCCCTCATCTGCCCCAGCAGCCTAAGCAGCTCTCCTGTGCTGGGACAGCCAGGGAGCGCTGCTGGTGCTGGCTGGGCTTGAGGATCCTGCAGCTGTTGGCATTAAACCAGTCCAGCCTCCAGGCTCTGCTGCGAATCCTGCGAGCCCTCCTGTGCTCTCACTCCGGTCTGTGTTGCAGAAGGTGGCTGGCACATGTGTGATTATCTGACATGCAGCTGTGTGTGCATCCCCCCGCAGGCTGACCCTGTTATAAAGGGTATGGGACATGGGGATTTGCGTAGGCTTTGGGGTGCCCTGTCTCCAAATGCTATACCCGGGGGACTACGGGGCCCTGGAGGGGGAGCGTGCTGTCGATGGAGTCCCAGGACCTGTTAGTGACAGGCAGCGCGTGGCACTGGGAGCAGGCGAGGGGACGCTTGTTTGTGTGACAGAGGGGACAGGGTGGGACCGGAGGGGATGGGTGGGTTCCCCCGGTGGGTGGGTGTTAGCGGCAGCCCCGGCTGGGAGGGGAGCGGAGCGGAGGGCTGGTGGCGGCGGCTCCCTCCGCCGGATCGGGCTACCGGCAGGTGGCAGCTGCTGCCCGCGCCGGGCCGGGGTCGCTGCGGGGAGCGGGCGGGGGGCGCCGGGCCGGGCCGCCCGTCGGGAGCCACCGGGGGGGCTCCGGGGCGGGGGGCTGCCGCCGTTCCAGCGGTGCTGCAGCCCGACCCGGCCGCTGCGGGAAGGTCGCCCGTGGCCGAGCCCCCCGCTCCGCGGGCCGGAGCGCGGAGCCCCGGGGCAAACAGCTGGCAGCGTGTGGGGCGACGGGGCCCGGGGGGAGGAGGGGGACGCGCTGGGGCGCTGCCAGCCCGCAGGCAGGGGCACTGCTCCGCGGGAGATCGATACAAATTAAGATGGTTTCCCTTGAAAACAGCTTAATAAAGCGAAAAAGGTAATAAAGCTGCGTTCAAACCTCTGCAAGTGCTGCAGGATGGAGCTGGCTCCGGGCAGCTGCCAGGGGAACTCACTGGGGACAGGCAGCAGGAGCTGCGAAGGGGCTCCCTCCTTCCCCTCGCTCGCAGCAGTGTGGGCCGTGCTCCCCCGGCACTGTGGGGAGAAAGCAGATCTCTGCTCGGTTGCTGTTTAAGTGCAGTGGAAGGTACCAATAAAAACCCATTCCCTGCCCCAGAGACCTTGCGGTAGGATTAGATGCGCTGTAGCTTGTGTTTGGGAGCAGAAACCGTGCTAGGGAGGAGGAGGAGGAATTGCTGGAGGCTACCCAGCATGCCTGCAGTGGCAGGGAGAAGGCTGCAAGTTGGAGGATAATCCGGGGGAAGAGTCTTGTGCGCTTGCCTGTGTGCACTGAGTGTCTGCAGCGGACGGGGAGGTGAGGTGGTCCTTCAAACCCTATCCCTGTGCAGTGGGGAAGCTCAGCCTGTGCCTCCGCCATGGGGCCTTGGTGCATCCCTCTGCTCTTGTGTTTGTGCCCTTATTACAGATAGGTGTTCTCCTTCACTTGCTAATTTAGCCGTTGTCGTGTTCTTTTAATTAAATTAGCATCTTTTAATACATTTTGTCCTGCCATCACAGCTTAATGTGTCTCTCCAGCTGCAGTGAGCTCAGAGCTCCTCCAAGGCCCATTGGGTGCATGTGTGTGTGCACAGCCCTGCTGGCATAGGGGTGCCCAGGTGAGCTGGCACTGACCAGGGTGTAGGGTGAGCCCCTTTCCAGGGTGCTGGGGATGGGTCCCATCTGTTATCTCCTGCAGGTCCTTGGGGTCTCTCAGGAGGGTAAGCACAGGGACCTCCATCCTCACCAGGTAATTGATGTTGCTGGTAGGAGGGGAAGGGGATGGAGCCATCCCTCGAGGCACCAGGGCCTGCACATTTCAGGGCTGGTAGCTTGGGGCAGCCTCAGTGCTTGTCTGTTGCTTGCAAATTGTCAGGATCTGCCCGTCCTCTGCCAGGCATGCTGCCTGCTGCTCTGGTCTGACAGGCTAGCACATCTCCTGCCCCTCCTTGCTGCCTGCCTGGCTGCTCCCCTCGGAGATGGGCCCAGGCACCTTCTGGGTGCAGACAGGGTGGCTAGCAAGAGTGGTCTCCGCTGCGGGTGCTGCTGCATCCTCTGCCAGTGTCAGGCAGGTGCTCTGTGCCCTGTAATGGATGCACCAGTCTATTAACATTTTCACACAAGTCAATTCTCTTCTTTAAGTGACCTTTAAGTGTGATGCCTGAGTGATAATTGGCCAGCGGTGAATGCAGGGCCCTGGCAGGACGAATCTCTGTCCTGCTGGGCTCCCCTTTGGTGGGTTCCAGCCTTAGTGCTGCAGTCTGGGGGCTGGCATGCTCCAGTGGGCCGGGGAGCACATGGGCACTGCAGGTCTGGGTGCCCGGGGGAGGTGGGCAGCAACGGGTGCTGCTGAAGAGGTACAGGGTGCTTGCATCTGCATGGTTTCCTCTTGAGAAGGGTTCTGTGGCTGCCCCCAGCTTGTGAGTGGGCTCCCTCAGGTCCCCGCTCCCTGCTGTTGCTGGCAGGGAATGGTGTGGCAGGGCTGGCCTTGCTGCTGGCTGTCCCCCGGTCTCTGGGCTCCTGGTTTGGGGTGACGGTGTTCCAGGCTGTCAGCCCTTCTGGTCTCCGGGAGGGTGTTACAGCAGTACTAGCGTGGGCGCTGTGGGTGGGATGGACCCTGTGCAGCCCTTCCACTGGGCCTGTTGTGGCAGCACCCTGGCAAGGAGAGGAGCTGGTCCATCCCCAGCCGTGGAGGCGGGGGGTCCGGCTGTGCCGCAGCGAGGGGCTGTGGATGTTACTTAACCTTGCGCATTTGCTCCAGTTGTTTCCTGGCTCAGTGAGGGGGGGCAGGTGGAGGAGGGCTCCCATGGTCACCCTGCCTCGCTGAAACGCAGCGAAACACCTCAATTGTTAGTCGGGGCTTGTCAGCTGTATCACAGGAGCACCGGATAAAGTGTTCCACTGAAGAAGATAATTGAAAATCAAAAAAGACTTTGTTAATTTGATTAGGCAGAGCCGTAGTTGAATAGTTCTTCATCAAAAGAGATTTAATTTTGACATGCAATTAAATCCTTCTGCTGTACTGGTGCCCTGTGCGTTCCCAGCAATAGGGCAGACTGGGCGGGGGGGTTTACAGGACAGCGGGGAGATGAGACGTGCTGGGGGGGCGGAGGGGAAGAGGAGTAAGGGGAGTGTAAGTGCCTGACAGGCGTGACAGGAGTGCAGAGGCAAGGAGGGTCTAGCGTAGCAAACGCTCCTCGTTTTGTACTGACTCTGAGTTGTGGTTTAACTGCTTTAACTAATTGCATCATTGCAGAAGGCAGCTCTGCACCTGCTCGGTCCTCTCGCCCCACCAGCATGGATCTCCTGGGGGTAAATCCCTGACCTACGGGGCTGCGATTGTTTGAAAATAGTCTTTGCTGGCAGCTGGGTTTGGTGCAGTGGCTGGAGCAGGTTTGCCGCAGGATCGGCACCCTCCAGCCCGGCAGGAGCTCTTTCCCACTGCTGGGAGCTGGGGCAGGCAGCACTGGCGTTGGGGTCCCTGCGAGCTCCAGCCATCCTTCTCGCCGGCTGCTCCCTGCACTGATAAGGCAGAGGATTATCGCTGCTGCTGAGCTGAGGTGCCGTAATCCCTCCCCACTGCGCTGACGGGGGCGGTAGCCGGGTGGAAATCCCACAGTAGGGGTTGTGGATTTAGAGCTGGTGGTGAGAGAAGGAGCTCAGTGGGATGTGACAGAGCTTTAAAACGTGAAAAAAAAATGCCTGCATGCCTCCTCTAATGGGAGCGTAGAAAGGCCCTCGCAGGGAGAAAGGGGTTAGGGGGAATCGCAGGAGGGCCGTGTGCTGTGGCCACGGCGTCGTGTCCCGTTCAGCCCTGACAGCGGGAGGTGGTGTGGGTGAGCAGGCTGGGTCTCGGCCGATGCCGCAGCTCGCCGGGGCTGGGCTCTGGCCCGGGCCCTTCCGCCTTAGCGGCGCGGCAGGGCCAGGTCCTGGCTCTGCTCGGAGGCAGGTTCAACGCGGGGCACCCGCTGAGCCGAGCCCCGTCCTTTCCCTGCCTGGGTTCACATCAGCCTCGGTGGGAGCACGCCAGCTCCGCAGCGCTCAACGCCACGCTCGGTGGCGGGGGGTCTCCGAGGTCTTGGTGTTGGCCAAGCCTGTGGTGCCATGAGCTGCCCACGCGCCCTGCCTGCACCTCTCCCTGGGCTCAGCACCGGCGGCAAGGCTGGGAGCTCTTGGCACCAGGGGATTTCGGCTGCTCTGATCTAATTCTTAGACTGGATGGAGCCGCGGGGAGTTTTTCTGTTACAGCCTTGCTGTTCCATTTGCCAGCCCAGAAGAGACTCTCTGAGAGGTGATGGACTTGGCCATGCAGAAGGCTTTTTAATTCCTCTGCTCTCTGTGCTGATGGGCCGTTCGTGGCGTCTGGCACAAGCTCTGTGCTGGTGCCCTGGGGTGGCAGCAGGGCCTTTGGTTGGTCCTGGGCAGTGAAGATTTCCTTCCCCAGGAGGGCTGGCAGAGCCTTGCAGCCGTCGCCCTTCCCTTGTGGAGACAGGCTGGGGAGTGAGCAATAGGGCTGATGTAAATCACATTTCCTGGTCTGGAGTGCGATGTAGCCAGTCCTGCCCATGGCCCCTCTCCTCTCTGCCTTTTGTTGTCCCTTTTGCCTTGGTCTTTGTCTCTGTTCCCCCCTTCCTGCATTGCCATCTGCCTGGCTCCCCCCAGACCTGCTGCAGCTCCCACTACACGTGCCCATGTTTCCTGCTGGTTTCTGTGTTGACTGGCCTGGCTCTGTCCAGCTAGCTGTGCGCCGAGCTCTCGTGCTCCGCAGCTGCCCAGCTCTCCTGCTCGCTCTTCTTGGCAGGGGGAGTTTTCCTTGGGGTACCTCTGTCCTGTGCTGCAAACGGCAGTGCTTGGTGCTGGCGCACAGACAGCAGCAGGAGAATGGGGACCTGCTGGGGGATGCTCTTTCAGCTGTGGGAGGTGGCAGGGGTGAGCCCTGATCTGGCAGCTCCAGGGTGTACCAGGTAGAGCAGGAGGTGGGGGATCCCAGGGGCCCCTCAGTGCTGTCCCAGTGGGGCCAGGTGCTTGGCTGGCGTGTGTTGCTGCAGCCTGGGCATCCTTGGCTGCTCGTGGTGCTGCAGCATATGTTCCACCTGTGAAAAGGGTGCCCTGCCCGTCTCCCCAGGGCTGTGTGGGTGAATCGGGTATTGATCTGCCTCTTCCCTCTCTGACTTGAGCAGCGACAGAGGTGTGATAGCGTGACCCTCCCGTGCTGCCTGGCCGCTTGAGCCAGAGCTGACAAATCTCATGGCTCAAGCTATTCTAATTGCCTTTAAAATGCTAACCAAGAGCCAGAGGCACTGCGTGAGGGCAAGAAAACGCAGCTGCCTGCAGCAGCCAGGGTGCCTCTGCCCACTGGAGATGTCAGAGAGGATCAGAGGGATCCAGCTGCTCTGGGGGCATGCAGTGAGCCCACGTGGTGGGACGCCCCGAGGAGACCCAAAGCATGCTGCTGCATGGGGTGCTGGGAGTGCCGGCAGGCCCCCAGCAGGCTCCGGCGGCACAAGTGAGCTGAGCGCTGGATGCACCGTGCTTAAAAGCAGTGCTAGCGGCTTGTGGGCAAACAGGACTTGGGTGTTTTTGAAAGGCTGGGAGGGACAGCAGTGAAAACCTGTGCTGCGTTTGCGTCCCTGTCCCAATGAGCAGTGGCCCTGATTCGGGTAAGGGGAGGTCCTGAAGCAGCTGCAGAGCTGATGTCATGTCTGGATAATGTACCACGGCATCATCTTTGCCCTGAGCTGCGGGGTCCTGCAGCAGGTGCTGCATCCACTTGGGTGGGTGCTTGGAGCTGCAGACCCTGCAGCACTGGGGCCGGAGGATCGAGCGGAGAGGCATGGACATGCCTCGTCCTAGCCCTGGGGCTGGCAGCACGCAGGCAGAGAACAGGTTCGAAGTGGGCACTTGCAGCTGCCCGTGGTTTGGGTGCAGCAGCCCCTGCGAGCTCGGTGCAGTGTTTACCACTTCCATCTTGGCTTGTTGCCTTATTTGTTCTCCTCTAATTGAGCAAATGCGCTGTAGGCAGTGAAGCTAGGCCAGCATTGACTTTATTAGGGGAAAGCATCAATACAACGCTGCATGTTAGGAGGCTTAGTCTAACACTGTCAGACTACTGGAGTTTTAAAGTTGCACTTTATTCATGATGTTTTGATTTCTCTTGCTCTGGGGACTCTGACTTTGATAGATTGTGATGCGGTACCAGAACAATATGATACACAAGAGCAGCTTGCTTCCAAAAAAGGCATTTGCCACGAGAGCCCAACGTTTTCTTGAATTTTTTTAGAGTGAAAAATGATGGCATAAAGAAATCTTAAGCTTTGTGTAGTTCAATCATCCAGAATTAGCAACCAGAAAGTTGATTTTACTGCTGACTGGTAGGCTGTTAGAGGTAGTTACGCCAAGCTAATTCCTGGGTTCATTTTGCTGCGTTTTTGCTGCTGCAGCAGCGCTGGCAGGAGCTGTTTTCACTCCAGAAGTTGAAGTTTCTGGCTGCCAGTTACCAAATTCTTCTTTTGCAAGCGAGCACCCGCTCCGCTGCTGCGTTGCAGTTGTCGGTCGGGTGCTCGTTGTCTCAGCGCTGAGTACAACACGCTTATCTGCTCTTCATCTGGATGCCATAGGGGCTTCTGTCGGAGCTCCCCTGGAATTAAGTATGAATTAAATGTACCATTAAAATAAAGTGTTATCACAGCCATTTAATGAGTTTGAGTCTCTAACAGCTTCATTTTCCCGTGTTTGATGGCCATGCCCCTTCTTATTTAATTTGATTCTCATAGGTTGCTGTTGAGGGGCACTTGTGTTACTGAAGCACAAGCCCTATGCTGGGCTCTGCTGCCTTGAGTCAGGTGTAAATAACATTCCTGTGTTAGGCAGTCGGGCAGCTGGGAGCTGATCTCTGCTCCCTGGGAATGTCCCAGCCGTGGAGGCTGCCCAGCCCTGGCTCTGCCCCCTCTGTGGGAGGTCTGGCTCAGGGTAAGCCAGCCAAGTGCCACACAGCCCAGCTTTTGGTAAAAACGTGGGGGAGTGCTGTTGCACTGTGCACTTGATCTGTACCAGAATGGATGCGGTGTGTAATCGGCTGCTCTGCTGCAGGATTGGACCCTCTCGCACATAGGGGCTGGGCTGTGCCCTGGTGCTTTGCAGCTTCAGCGTTTTTGTGAGTTAAGGAATAACTTTATGGGGAGGGGGAGAAGCTCAGGAGAAGCAGTGGCTGCTGTGTGTGTAGTGGTGCATGGTGCTGGAGCTTCAGGTGGGCAGGGGCTCGGGGTGCCCACTGCCTCCTGCCCTGCTCCAGGCTCCTCGTTGGGCTGCAGGAAGGTGGGAAGATTTCGAAGCATTAGAGTTGCAGAACATCATCTTTTTTGGATGCGTCAAAACAGCATTTTTCCACAGCCTTGTTCTCGGAAATGTTTGAACCATTCTCACTAAAACTTCCCTCAAAATTTCAGCCTGAGGCAGACACTCAATATGGGAAACATCAGAGCGAAATGTCTTGCGTTGCACAAAGACACAGGCAAGTGATAATAGGGCCTTTTAAAGTGTTAGGGAATCGCTGTATGGTGGCATTGCAATCTATAAAGCCTTATAGCAACCTGGAGATGAACAGGCTGCCTGCTTCCTTGGCACCTTCCCAGGTTTCAGCAGCGTCCCTGCGGATGGGTTTGGCCCCTAGAAACACAGCACTGACCTCCCAGGCGACATCCGCGCAGGCTGGAAATCTTTGCCCCTCGCAGGGTGACCCTGAATGCAGCAGAGCGCTCGCAGCCTCAGCACAACTTGCTCCTGGCCTGATCCGGTGCCCGCAGCACCTGCTAGTGAAGCTTTCCTTGCTGTCCTGGCTGAGACTGCTTCAGGAGGCCGCACTGCTGCCTGTGATGCTGTGGATCCTGCGGGGCTGGAGAAGGATGCTGTGGGCTTGACCATCCCCGTGGGGGATGCACTGCAGGGGCAGTGATGCCTGTGGCCATGGGAGCTCTTTGCTGAACACCTTGGGGTGGCAGAGGAAAAGCTGGTCTGCTTCTCTGGTCCCAGCCACCCCGGCTGGGCTCCGATAGCTGTGTAAATATGCAGTAGGCAGTGCACATTAGGCTGGGGCGGCTGTATTATTTACAGAGAGGCTTGGGGAGTCTCTGAGGAGAGCCAGCACAACTTGCATATTAAAACAGAAATTGCAATTAACAACAAAAAAGGGCATTTTTATAACATTTTTATTGAAGTCTTAATGAACAAATAAAGAAGCAGAGAAATCTGCATATGCATTTGTGAGATATAAAACTGACTGAATCAAGATGAAGCAGCAAGAAGCCTTGGCTTCTCTCATTTTCTGCTAGATAAGTAAAATAAAACTGCAAAGAAGAGAGAGGAGAGGGGGAAGAAAACTGGTGCGTGATCCTGGAACTGAGAGGCCCCAGTGTGTGGTTCCTGTGAACCCAGTAAGATGCAGGAGGTTGGGTCAGCAGAGCTGTCTGTCTTCCCCCTTGAGCTGTGCCAAAGTGATTTGAATGGATTTCTGAAAGCATATTGGAAAAGAAATTGGAAGCTGAAAAAAAAAAAGTAGAAAAGGCTGGATTTGAACCCAGAATCTGTACAGGCAGCAGGTGCTGTGGGGCTGGGGGCTTGGGTTGCTCTGGAGAGGGGAGGGGAAGGTGACTGGCAGAGGCTGTGGGTGAGCTGGGGTGGCCGGTTGGGAGATGGCAGCTGGAATGATCGCTGGTAACAGGGCTGTTGGATGCCCTGCCAGGTACCACAGGTGGTGCAGAGCCCTGGCTGAGGAGCCTGCGGCAGGGATGCTTCTGGTGGAGGGGAGGCGCTGGAGCGTGGCTGCACGGGCAGGGAGGTGGTGTGCAGTGGTGTCAGGGTTGGGGCTGACCCTGACCCCGCGAGGGAAGGTGGGAGGCTTTGTTCAGAGCACGGGCAGGAGTTTTGGGCATCACCCCTTGATTTGCATTTGGACACCAAGCGCTGGCTTTGGCTTTGTGTCGCGGCGACCCCCAGGATCCCACACGCTGGGTTTGGGGGTGCTAAGGGGGCAGGTGGGGTCTGGAAGGGCAAGTGCGATCTCTCCAAATATAACGGGCTACAGAAACGCCTGTGTTAAGAGGAGCTTATCTGGTACTGAGGGCAATGAGGCGCATCAATCAGCGTCAGAGATGTATTGACAAACGAGTCAGCGTATAGACTGAGCAAAGCCACGGCGCGCGCCGGGCGGCTGATGGCGGAGCGCGGCGGTGCGGGAGAGCTGCTGCTGAGACCAGCCGGGGAGGTCAGAGCAGCAGCCACCTCCTGTGACAGATGGAGCCGCTGCGCTAGTCCCCGTGCCTGTTCCCCATCCGTCCGGGGAGCAAGGATTTGCGTTGCTTCGGAGAATGCTCTGTAGCCTTTGCGTGTCTCAGGGGCACTGTGTGCAGCTGGTTCCCTCTGCTCCCTTCTGAGTTTCCCAGAGCACGGCAGACCCTCTCTTCCTTTTCAGCGCAGGCAGCTCCAGTGGGACTTCTGCAAAATACTCCCCAGAATGATTTATGATACTCCTTCAGCTAATTTTTAACTCTGATTGCTTCTCCTTCTTTTCAGTAGAATTTAACTAGTTTGCCTGGAATATTAATAATTAAACATCAAGGAATTATATCCCAAGCAGTCTTTTCAGATGAACGTTTGTGATTGTTTTAAAGCGCACAGCATCGGGTTTTAGTGGCTCTTTGATAGAATTTTGCTTCTTTTAAACTGCTGACACCAGTAACCCTATAAATTAGCAGATGATGGAGGGAAATCTCCTGGCTGCTTCTGTTGGTTTTTATAGTTTGATTTGTTAATAGGAGTTTTGGGTCACAGCCAGCAATTCCTTAACCGGCAAAGGGAAGGGTTTGCCCCACGGTGTGTCGGTGACTGCCTGGCCCTGCTGCGCGGTGCCACGTGCCGTGCGGGGCTGCGTGCGTGCGTGGGCCAGCGCCGGCCTTCAGCCACGCGCGGGCGCAGAGAGGCGTGTCGGTGCCGGTGGTGTGCAGGGGTGCGCGTCTGCCCACCGCCGTGTCCCTGCGAGGGGAGAGGTGTCCGTGGGTGTGTGGCGCTGAGCGGGTGGGAGAGTGTAAAGGCACCGCGGCTTTGAGGGTACAGTGGTGATTGCTTTTCTGCACAGCGAGGCAGCCTTGGTGGGATGCTTTGAAAGTGCTTTCCCTACGGGAGTGGGTGGGCAGGGCAGCAGGGGGAGGCTTAGCTGTAACATGGGCGGGAGGTCCAGCCACAACGGGATGCTCAGCAGGTCCCAGAGGTTGTAGCCTGTTGCTGGCGTTTGCTGCAACTGTTTGTGGTGCTCTCTGCTGCGCAGGAGGATTCTGCCTCCTTCTGCTTAATGCTGCTGAACTGCCCACAGCAGCTCATGCTGCTGGCGTGAGATGATGGCTTCTTGGGCCTGATTCGTCTCATTATCTGCAGAGTGGGTATAAATGCTGCCGACGTGGAGCGTGTGTGGTGGTATTCACTGTCCCCAGGCATGGGGAGGATGACACCAAACTCTGCTATCTACCTGCCAGTAATCAGAGTCAGTTGTGAACTCGAGGCATTGCCCAAGCGCAGGGAAATTGCAGCAGCCAGCTTGGTTGGGTTTAATCGCTCCACTCGCAAGCGTGTCATGATGCAGCCAGGAGCAGGGAGGGCAGCTGCAATCCAGGAAATCAGCTTTTCTAATGCTGAGCACATGTTTCTGAGAGCATGGCCGAGGCAGTGTGTGTTTCTTGCCTCCAGGGTGGAGATGCTGTCATAGGAAAGGAGCTCATTGCACCTTCTGATTTTTGCTTTGAGCCTGGGGAGCACCCAGCGCTGGGTGCAGAGCTCCTGGGGGGGCTCCCAAAGGAGAGTTGTTCCCCATGCAGAGATGTCATGGGGAGGGGTGTCTGGAGCACAGCAGTGTGGGAAAAGCTGAGCAGCGTGTTCTGGGCTCTAGATGGGAGCTTTTCCAGTGGCAGGGCAGCACTAAGAGCCAGGCTTGCTGCTTCAGCCCTGCCCAGCCTGTCCTGCATCCCTCCTGCCCATGGGACAGCTGCTGGATGGGGTCCAGGAGGGGCCATGTGTGCTGGGGTCCTGCTCCTGAGCTGTCCCTTGGGGCCGAGGGTCCGTGCCTGCCCGACCCACTCCCACCCCTTGCCATAGAGCTGAAGTTTCATTTATTCTGAAGGGAAAAGAATTCGCATCTCCCCAACCAGCACGAACCCAAATACAAATAAATTTCTCTCAAAGTGCAGTCATTGGAGAAAACTAAAGGCCGTTAGTCAGGCTGACATCAGAGGAGCCGCATTCACTCTGACAAGCAGCAAAGGCTTATGTTTTATTCACCAAGCCTGAAAAATACCTTCCTGAAGAGGGGGCCCATAAATAAACCAGCGTGATGAATATTACACGGGATAAAAACTGATAAAGCAAGGGCTCTAAACACAAGATGCACAATGAGGTTAGAAAAGCACATGGTTTTCATTACATCTAATCCTGCATGATGGGCTGGGGAGGTGAGTGGCAGGGTGGGACGGGGAAGCCACCCACAGGGATGCTTCTGGACCCCTCGGGAGGGAGGGGAGGTGGGACAGGCTGAGATGGCCCCACTCCTGGCCACACACCTCCAGGGGAGAGGTGGCATGGGCACAGGTGGGAGCATCTCTGCAGCCCCTGGCCTGGGGCAGAGGGAAGAGGTCAGGGGGCTGTAGAGGTGCTCCCAGCCCTGCCTGGGACACCTTCAAAGTGAGGTCCTGCCTGCCACAGTCTATAGTATTGGGAGTAGCAGGGGTGACTGAGGTGACAGACATGGTCTGTAACCTGGAGCACTTCTGGCTGTGAAATGTCTGTGGTTCTTTGGGATCTCCCCTATGAGGTTACCAACAGTTTCTCTCACCCTAAAAGCCCCATCGTTTGCAGTTACCGTGGGGCTGTGTCAGGATGCTGAGGCTTGGGGCTGGGTATAGCTGTGGGCAAGCCCATCTTGTGCACCGTCTTTCCTCACCATCGCTTCTCTGCCCATGGGTTTGCCAGGGCTGCACCACCAGTGCCAGTGGCAGAGCTGCCGGGCTGTCCCCGCAGCACCACCATGCCCAGGATCACGACAGCGGCGGCGGGCTGAGCCCCGCAGCCCGGGCCTTGCTGAAGGCAGCTGCAGGGGTTGCGCAGGCATGAAGAGACGAGCTTGGGGTGCTGCTGGCATTGGAGGGACGTCTCCTGCTATTGCACTTCTTGGCATGAAATACATCTCAAATACATTGATTTTGAGAAAAGTAGGGAATTACGAAGGCTGTAATGGGAAAGTGTGTCTTCAGAGATGACACTTCCATGTTGGAGTGTTATTTAAAGGTATCTTCCCTTCCGCGGCCTCTTCCTTGCTTTCCGCAGACACACATGGCTGCTGGTTGCAGTCAGGGTTATCACAGTGTTTGGGGGTCAGGCCATGGTGCAGTGCCCCGGTGATACCTGTTGGGGTGCTCCAGCCCCGCTGGCGTGGGAGGACGGTCAGTGGTGGGGCCTGCAGTGCCCTGGGGTTGGGTGGTCGCCCCAGGTGCCCACCCTTAAACTGGTGTGGGCTGCGTGAGGCTGCAGAAACACAGGGGAAACAGAGTAAATGTTTCATAAACAAAGCTCTCTGCTGGATGGTGGGGGGTATGTCAGAGGAGGCGTTGTGATGTGTATTAATGCTGTTTGGAAATGCCATCGCAGACTTGGTATCTCCCCACAATCTCTCTGAAATTCTCCGCAATCCAGTAAGGGAAACATTGCAGTGCCTTCCCTGCCCAGGGAGCGCTGGGGGCTCAGAGCAGCCATGCAGCCTGCAGCCCCTTGCCCGGCCCGGTCCCCATCGGTGGGGGGCTCTGCGTGTGGGGGGCTTAGTGGCAGCTCTGGGTGCCGGGGGCTCGGTGGCGGGTGGCTGCTCCTGCCCAGCCTCTGCAAGGAGCCAGTGGTGAAAGACAGTGTTCCCCTGGGGAAAATGCTGCTTCCACTGTGGGTGCAGGCCTGGAGGGAGGAGGAGGAGGAGGAAGAGGGTTCTGTGGGTGCAGCAGCAGCCATGGAGTGGGAAGAAAAAAAGAAACTGCATCAATGGTTCTTGGAGCCGTGAGTGCCAGCAGGTCATGGTTAGTGCTGGCTGCCCTGGCCCTGGGGCTGGGAGGTGTGTGCTGGGGTGCCGTGTGCTCAGCTCCTCCAGCAGCCCTCCAGGTGACAGGGGCAGGATCAGGCCCCCTCCATGCCCGTGGGCAGCTGGAGTCTGGGGGCAGCCGTAGCTGCTGGCCGCCCTGGGTTGCTTTGCCAGAGGGCACGCAGTGGCGAGGCTCGTGCAGAGCTCGCTGTGCAGCGCCGGGCTCCTGCTGGTTTCATCTGCATTTAACTTTTGGGAACGTTTGCCTTTCCTTCTCTCTACCCAATTTAAGAAAAACAAAAGCAAGGCTTCTCGGGAAGCAACTGCAGGGCTGCAGCTTTGTGGAGGTCCCTCCATCTCTCTGAACAGCAAGCCACAGACAGCACGAGAAGCGTTTCATTCAAAAACCACACGTTCAAAGGCTGCAGAAGGGGAAGTTTGCACAGATTTATGGGCCATAATCCCGCATTTGGCAGATTCTGTGTAAACTGTGTGCAAACCTCCTTTGAAAAGTTCCTCTGCTCTTCCTTGGGTTTCCAAGGCTGGACCCTGTGGGGAGCAGGAGCAGCCCCCTGCCCTGCACCTCCCCGCCGAGCGGGAGGCAGGAACCTTGAAATATGAGCACTTAGCTTTTTATTACACCATTTAATTGCTGCCTGACAGTCTAATCCACCATTAAAAACACCAAAGCTCAGGGGAATTCACCATTGTTATTCAACGTGTATCTCTCCTCCTCGCCTCTGCTGCTCAGAGAACCCATCTGCTGCCTCCTTCCACCCCACTTGTTCCTGGGATGCGCGCTGTCCGGCACTGAGCGTGTGGCTGCTGCACGCCTGGTCTTGCTGGTGGAGACGACTTCTCGGTGGAAGCGGTGGGTGCCAGTAAGAGGAAACACGGAGAGGGCTGCCGTGCCACCCTCTGCAGCTGGCATGGGTTCCTGGGCAGCAGGGAGAGGGGGCTGGGGCTATTGAAGTAAAGACATGCAGGTGTCCTCAGGGAACCGCGGTGCTTATGGGCAGTGTAACTGGTGTGGAAACACCTGTAGGAGCTTGCCAGCGAGCGTCCCTGGGCTGCAGGGCCAGTGTTTGCTGTTCCTGGGAGTGTGTGTGATGGAGCATGTACATGGAAATGTGGGTCCCAGCTGGAGCTGAGGGGGTGGGCGGTTTCCTCCTGGGGGGCTGCCTGAGTTGGGATCCGTCTGTCCCTGGGGGCAGAAAAACGCACATGAGATGGTGTCCTGTCTGCAGGAGGAGCATGCCAGCCTCACCTGTGCTGTGGGCATCCTCTGCAAGCCTCAGGACGGGTGGTGGGGGGCACTTTCAGGTCCTGGTTTTCTGCTGAGGAGGGCTGTGGGTGGCTCTTCTCAGCAGTACTGGCGATGGTGCTGTCTTGGAGCTCACCAGCTCCTCTGGAACGAGAGTCTCAGCCATTCTTGCTGTGTCTTGAAACAGGAGCTGAAAGCAACCCGAACAGTGGTGAGCCATTCCACCACCCCCCTCTCCATCCTCGGCTGCCCACAGCTCCTGGTGGAGAGCTGCTCTGCAGGTGCAAAAATCAGTTTGGGAAACTGCTTTTCATGTTGGATGTGGGTTTTGCAAAGCTTTTTTCTTCTGAGCTGCAGCTCTCTGTGCCGGGCTGCATGCCTGGGTGGGCGCTGGGGTGCGGAGGAGGCACATGCTGCCGTGCTTATGTATCCTGTCTGCATCCTTCTCGGTGCTGGGGCACCTCCAAAGGGGTGCAGGACCTGATCGCATGCTCCAAATATTGCCTCTGCTGGTCAGCAGGAGTGGATCACCCCTCCCTCCGTGGGACCCTGCCGCCCTCCTAGGCACTCCCTGCCCGTGGTGGGGGGAGGCGGGGGAGGCCAGGCAGGAGAGACAGGCTCAGCCGCGTCTCTGAGCGGTTCTTGCTCACGTTTTCCTAAGTAATGATTTGTCTCTTTTTTTCTACTTCTGTTGTGTAAAAAATAATGGTGTTGGCAGCTGTGCAGGATGCATTGATCAGGGAGTGCTTGGCTGCCAAGGGGACACGGGGGAAGTGTGGCTCCTGTGCCCCCCAAGCCGTGGCAGGACCCCCCCAGCAGATCCGTCATGGGGGGCAGCAGGGGTGAGCTGCAAGGCCCCTGTGGAGTGTGTGACCATGGTTATCTGAAAGTACTGGTTTGTTCCCCTGGGGCTCCTCTGCATTTGTGTACAGGGGCTGGTTCCCCAGCACCCTTTCTTGTGCTGCCTCCAGTTAAAGCAGAAGGTGACCATTGATGTTGCTGCTGGGGGGATGGGGGGTGGCCCCAGGCCTTCTGTGAAAGTCACAGCTGAGACCCCTCAAGATGAGGGGGCTGCTGGCAATGTCACATCCTACCTGTGTCTCTGCTCAGCTCCTGATGCCTGGTCCTTTTCACGGTCCCAGTGCAGGTCCCCGCTCTGGTGGGCTGGTGCACACAGGACGAGGAGGTGGGAGCTGCTCCCCAGCCCTGCCTCCACCACGGGGAGTGGTGTGCTGTGCCGGCCGGGCTCACGGCAGAGGGGAGCCGCAGCGTTTTTGTTGGCTGAGCCGCCGCTGCCGTGCTCCATGTGCTGCCGGCTCCTGCTAATTGGCACGTCTACAGGACGGATCAGCCTCGCCAGCCTGGAGGGGTCTGCACAGCCCTTTTGGGCAAAGTGAAGCCAGTGCCGCTGTCCCCCTCACAGGTGTCTGCGTGGGGTTGTGAGGAGCCCAGCAGTTTGCCCACGGCCACTCTGACGTGTGTTAGTGGGGCCAGGGCAGCTGGTGCTCCTGGTCCTCAGTGCCATGCTCTGTCAGTGCAGCCCCACTCTTCTGGCAGAGCCCCCTGCTCCATGCTGCATGGGGGTCCCCAGGCCGCCCTCCCCTGCCCGCTGCCAGCACTGTATTAAAAAAACATAATTGATTTTTCTTCCTGCCAGCGCTTAACCTGGACTTTCCTGCTGCAGCGGCAGAGGGCCCTGATTACAATATCTCTGAAGAGGCCAGTGAGTTATAGTAATGGACACTCTTCTAGCTGTCTGTGCTGCTCATAAATCTATCCCCTCCTGAAAGTGCAGATGGTCCATAATCGTCCATCATCCCGAGCCGAGCGCCGGGCAGCGCCAGGGTGGGTTTCTCCTCTGAGGCTGCTTTTTCTGCAAGCTAAACGGAACTGCGACGCGGCGTGAGCTCTCTCCGTAATGGAGTGCGAGCAGCCCCGCCGTCAGCCATGATTTAGGAGGGAACGAACAATAAATATCCCAGAGGCTTGGGCTGTGAGCAGCCACCGGGGGGGAAGGCAGCAGGGCCAGAGGTGTACTTACACACAGTCTCGTTTGCTTTGGCAAGCGTGGCGTGACCCCTGGTGAAGTGGGAGCTCAGGGGGGCTTTCCAAAGGCTGCGGCCCCGCTCTGCTCTCTGCACCGGTGCAAGGGGCAGGAGCATCAGCTGAAATCCCAGCTTGCACGGTGCCTGTGGCCCTGGGTGCTTTGTGACTCCGCCTGGGAATAACGCCAGCTCCCGGCAGCAGCCATCTGGGTGCTCCCAAGGCCCTGACAGGCAGGAGGGCACCGATGCGCTGGCAGAGCCCAGCTGCAGGCAGGAGCCTGGGCAGCATGGCACGGAGCTGCCTTTCTGCGCTTTGTCCCCATTCCTCCATTGCCAGTCTGTGTGCTTGGGTGCTGCGAGGCGCAGCATGCTGTGCTCTTCCCTGCAGCAGTGCCAGCCCTGGGGTGCTGGTGTTCCCTCTCTGCCTGCGATGAGCTGGGCTGAGCAAAAAGTTGCTGCTGCTTCCAAACAGGCAACTGAGAGCTTGTGCAGAGCCTGTGCAGAGCCCCTCCCTCTTCCACATCTAGTAGAGCCTGTGGCATGTTACAGGTGTCTCCAGCGATGTTCTTTCCCATGTCATCCGATCGGCTGTTGGTGCTGCCTTGTGTGAGCTTCGACCCCACCACGCACTGGTGGGCACCCACGTGCTCGTGGCTGAGCAACATATAGCTCCAGCTCCTGCCCGGCCATCCTCTGCCCAGCAGCCCAGGCTCTGTCCTGTGGCAGTGGTCTCTGCCTGGGGGTGCAGGAGTCAGCCCCCCCCGAGCTGTGGGCTGGCAGGGCCCTGTTAGCGTGCGCTCACAAACTTGATCTGGTGATGCTGTGCTTGAGGCTTGGCCTGACCTGCCCTGGGTGCCCCTGCCCTTGCTGCCGGGTGTTTGCTGCCTGTCCCTCTCGGGACAGGGCTGCGGGGCCGTGCAGGCAGGAACCCGGTGGGATTTTGTTGCTCTGGCAGTCCTGGCTGGTGCCTGCTGTGCCCACGGGATCCTCAGCAGCCATCGGGGTCCTGCCTGTCCTGCCAGTGTCAGAACAGGTCCCCAGCACCTCCCTGGGGACTTTGTGCTCCCTTCTCCCTGTTGCTGCCCATGAGCACTGGCTGCCTTACCCGGCCCCCAAGCTCTCTGTCCCCAGGTCCCTGGGCCCCTTGCTGGCTCCAGGCCCTGCGTGTTGACCCCATCCCCACCACGCCGCCTGGGCTCTGCCCCCTCCCCACGGGAGACGTGCATTCATGTATCGATGCTGACGGCTGCAGCGCGGGGAGCCGGCAATACCCAGCCGTGGTGCTAAATGTCTGTATCGACCCTCCCACCAGAGTCGATTCCAGCTTGGTTACGGTGATTTTATTTGGTATTTAACATCTGAAGCGTGTGTGTCTGCGCCTGTGAGTGCTGGGGGATGCAGGTGGGCTGGGGTATGCTTGCTTGGAGCCAGGCTGGGATTCCCCATGCTGGTGCTGAGGACCTTGGCCCTTGCATGGTGACAGTCACCAAGCCCTCTCCCGTGGGCAGATTTGTTCCTGTGCCAGTGGTCCTGGGAGTGGGCAGGAGAGCAGACCCGGGACCAAGGACCCTGGCAGCCTGGCCCCTTGTGCCCCTCCTCTTCCTCCTTGGGCTGCCTGCAGGCAGCCATCACAGGCAGGGGTGTTTACCAAGGGTTTTAGGAGGAAACACTCGAGCTTTTCTCCCAGAAGCCTATCCTAGACTGATTCAGAGCTGCCTTTTATCAGTGCTGCCTTGCAGCCAAGCTCAAGAAGCTGCCCCCCCCCTTGCCAAGTGCCCTTATTTACAAGAATCCCCCTGGCATGGCCTTTAAGCACTTCCATTAACATTTTTGCATCTTGCTTATTGCAAGCCTGGGCCTGCCGAGACCCGCGCGTGGCAGGCAGCAGGCAGGAGCGCTAGGCTCACTTTAATTGGTTTGAAGCTCTTGCTGCCAGCCGTGGAGGGGTCTCTTTCCTTGAGTAATGACCTGGAATTTGATCACGCGGCTTTTATTAGATTGTGATACTGGAAGTGTAACTGTACAGGATCAAAGCAAAGCAGACACTGCTGTGAGCTGGGAACTGCAGGGCTGAGGGAGGGGAGCCCCTCGCTGCCAGCCACCCCGGCAGATTAAAACAACCCAGGCTCCTAATGACGGAGCCACTCCAGCAGACGTGTGCAGGCAGCACAGCCCTGCTGCCTCGCCGGCTGCTCGAAGATGGTGTGCTCCTTTGCCGAGCTGCCACCAACCCCTGGGGCTGTCCTGCCCCTTGCCACCAGCTGGCACCTCCGTACCAGGGTCAGACCCCCTGGAGCTTCATCAGCCGAGGGGGGAAGGTCCTGCCAGCTGTGTGGTGCCTGAGGACACAGGCTGTCCCAGCATGTCCCCAGGGTGTGGTGGGAACTGTGGGGGACCCCAGCAGCTGGTGCTGGCAGCAGCGCTGGGTACGACTGCAGCCCTGCACGTGCTCACACTGGGGCTGCTGAGGGCAGCGCTGGGAGCCGGGCAGGACAGGGCAGGGAGAGCCATTGCAGCGGTGATTAATGGTGCGCTGGTGGGAGCTGACAGCTCACGGTGCCCGCGGTGGCGATGAGCAGCTGGATCCTCTGCTCCCAACAAGCTGTTCAGGGCCCCCTGGGCCGTCATGGCTGTGCCCCGATGAGGGCAGCCCTGCATGGGCTCTCGGTGCCAGCCAGACTATGGGAGCCGTGCCGGCAGCGTGCGCCGTGGCAGCTCTCTCCGCTCCTGCAGCGAGGAGGGCTTGCGGCCGGTTTGGAGATTCTGGCAGCATCGGCTGGGTTTATTAAGCTAATAAAACAATGTTAAGTATCCGCACACTGGAGCCCCCTGAGGTCTCTTTATGTGCAGAGAGGAGCCGGGGGATCCCAGTGCCTCCGCACTGATGATTGCTCTGTCACGCTAATAAATAGAGAGGAGCAGGTAGCACTGCACCAGGCTGCTGGGCGGCTGCCACTCCTCCCAGCAGCACTGGGCATGGGGGTACTAGCCTTTGTCTCTCCTGATGTGCCAGCTATACTGGTGCTTGGGCACCCCATAAAGCACCTGCCGCCCTTGCTGTCCCCTCTGCGCTCTCGATAGGCAGGGAGCAGAGCAGCAGAGGCTGCTGGGTCCCCAAGGGGCTGCACAGCTCAGGAGACGCTGGTGGCATCTCCTTTCACCTGTCCCCTGGTGCATGTGGCTGCAGTGCCACAACTGGAGAGCCTCGTCTTGTGCCATACCTGGTGCTTTGCCTCTGCTCCCAGCGCTGGCTGGGCCGCGCCAGTGGCACGGAGCTGTTGCTTTACAAAACCAGGTAGGGTCTCCCTGGCTGAAAGGCTGGTGTAGAAACACCTGATCATGAGGCATGAATACCCTGTCTTCTCAGAGGGTTTGCGAGGGGCCTGGGCAGCCCAGCCATGCTGGGACAGTGCCCCGACCCTGGGAGCTCTACCCCTGCTGCAGTGCGTCCACGTTGGATGGTGGTGGTAGGCAGTGCACTGGCGGCATGCAAAGCAGGCCGTGTATAATAGATAATAATTAATAGACTGCTCCGGCAGCTAGCTAGGTAAGTAGATAAATAATTTTAATTATCCTTGGGGAGGCTGTAAATTCGCACACAGCCCTTTATTAAACTCTCTGTTTACAACAGTCATTTATATTGTGTGTCATTTTGCATAAAACCCCCTTGGGGCCGAATAACACTGCGTAATAACGGCTCCGTCATTGCCAGCGCCTCTGCCTGAGAGCTGCTGGCGGCGCGGGCAGGAGCGCTGCGGGCAGGGGCCCGGGAGCTGGCGGCTGTGGGACGCGGGCACCCTGGCCAAGGGGCAGCTCTGGGTCTCCTGGGTGCCTTTGGTGTGCTCCTCCTGAAGGTGAGAAACTGGGTGCTGTGGACCCAGCTGGGCTGAGCTCTGCTCCCCCAGGGGATCCCCAAGGGCTGTCCCCAGACCCCCGCTCCTTCCCAGGAGAGTTTATGTTTTTGTGCTGATGGCAGGGTATTTTTTCGCCCTTTTTTGCGCATGTCTCTCAAAAGAATCATAAATTCCAAGCTGTGAAATCCCGCTGCGTCAGCAGTCTGCAAAATGAATTGATATTAAACGCGACAAAAGTCTCTCTAATTCACCCTGGCCACTTTCTGCTTCCCTCCCTGAAGATGTAATTGAAAAGTGGAAGAACAGAGATTGCCATCGTCCCTGCCCGGAATAACACTGAGCCATCTATTACTGAGAATCTCATTAATTGAGGATTATTTACAAATAACAGTGCTCTTGCAGTGCTGCACACGCTACCCTGTCCATGTATGTGCTCCCTCCCGCCGCCGCCCCTCCTGTCACACGCATGTGCACGCAGGCTCCCCGGCCTGTCGGCCCCCGGGCACCCACACATTGCTCCGGCTCCCACGCACTTTTGGGAAATGGTTTTGCTGGGGCAGAGGGTTGCAGGAGCTGCACGAGTGAGTGGGGATGCTCACTGGGATGCTTGCCGTGCCAGCAGAGCGACCCGCTCGCTCGCTGCAGTGACCTCGCTTGCGGAGGACCGTGCTCCATGGTCTAATTTGTTTTCAATGGCAGTTTCTGGCAGAGTCCCTGCCAACATCAGGACAAGAGTCTTTGGGGGTTTAAAATTACTTTTACAGGAACAGCATGTGTTTCTCCGCTCCCGGATGGGTTTAAGGGCTTCTTTTCAGTGCGGGAGAGGCTGGGTGCTGCTGCTCAGGTACTAGAACCAGCCAGGCTTGTGCCCAGCGCCCTTTTCTCGCCTGGCCAAGGGGGATGCACGCCTGGGGAGGTCACAACCCTGCAGCTGTACCTGCACCTGGCAGGTTTCAAGGAGCGGTTTCGTATTCTTGGCAGCGGGCAGCCTCCCCAGGGAGCACCGGCTGGCGACGGTGGGTGGCCACGTGGCCTCTGCCCCGCGAAGCGGCTGCCTGGCACCGTGCGCCCTTGGGTGGCTGGTTCGCAGAGCAGTCGAGCAACGTGGTGGGGAGGCTTGTGCCGGGAGGGCTGGCACCGGCCTGGGGAAGCAGCTTGAGAGACACGCTGCTGCTGCCTTTGGGTAGCGGCAGTGTGTTTTGGTACCGCCCCGATGCACAGTGGTGTTCATGCTCGCTCTGACTTCAGGCATGTGTGAGAGAGGTAACTTTGCAGAAGGCAGTCAAATAACCATATAGTTTAATATCCCCGCGATCAGGGCTGACATTTATGTCGTTAATTTTAAAACACTTTATTTCTCCTCTATTAAGTTAGACTCATTTCCAACAGACTAAATAACTCTCTTTCCCTAACTGTGGGCTGGTGTTTTATCGTTTCCTTCCCTCCTTGGTTTTTGTTCCCTTTCTGGGAAGCTCAGTAAGATGGAAGGAGAGGAGGTGTTACCTCTCTGGGTGATCCTGGGGTATCCCAGTGGATGGGCAGCTCTGCCTTCTGTCTTCTGAAGGAGGCAGGGGTGCATCCCTCTGCTTTTTTGGAAATGCATAATCATAGGAAAGACAGGGATCAGAGCAAGTGGACATGGGGACTTTACCAGTCCCCTCCCATCCATTTTCAGAGCCTGGAGGGATTACATCATGTGGTGGCTTCCCAGAATTTAAAGTCCTAAGTGATGGCTCTGCATGGGGACAGTCCGTGGCCTGGCAGGTCTGTGTGTGCAGAGAGGTAAAAGACACAAAAGTGCTGGTTCTCCACTCCCATCGGTCACCACCTCCTGCGGAGCGACTGCCTGTGGCTTTGTTCAGGGTGGTTTGGGCAGGGTGGGGGTGACCCAGCAGTGCTGGGACCGGACCAGCCCCAGTGAGGTCCCCTCTGCTCATCCTGTCCCTCCAGAGGTGCTGGGACCCGTCACCTTCCAGTGCTGTGGGGGCTGCGCCCTTCCTCATCCTCACCCTTGCCCTGCCGGGGCTCTCACCGGGCGGACCCGGGCTCGCCGTGTGCAGGGTGCACAGGGGTGGTTTCAGAACCGCGTGCGGTGAGCGCTCCCCGGCCACGCCAGGCCAGGGTTATTAGTTATTTTTAGCAATCGATGTTATTGATGCTGTGCTAGCTGGAGGAAGCCACTGGAGGGCTGTTCTTCCAACTCATTACATTTAGAGCTGAACTATCCCCTTTTTATATAAATCCTGACACATAAAGATAAAATACACCGTTTTCCACAGAGCTGCGGCCCAGTGTCAGGGCTGGCGCTGGCTGGGACCAGCCCTGCACACACGTGTCTTGGGGAAGGTCCCCTGGCTCTGCTGGGAGGAACGTGTTAGGCTGAGCAGAGCCTGGAGCAAATGTGCCATTGGTGCCAAAAACCGCTCCGGAGGGGCTGTCACATCAGGGTCCTGTGTGTCCCCTCTGCTGCGTCCCTCCCTGCGGCTGGGAAACCTCCTGGGGATCTCTCCATAGTTCATGGCCCAGGATGCTCCTCTCCTCCCAGCCAGCTTTGTGAGGGTCCATACAGTGGTCTGAGCTGCTGACGATAATGAACAGGGGACAGGGTTGGAAAAAGTGCCTGTATGTAAGTCTGATACGTGCAAGCACCCTGTGTGTCTGACATCTGTGTTGCTGCACGGAGTGCGTGGTCTGTGTGATGTGCTGGAGGTGCTGCCGTGGGGTCCTGAGCCCCTCTTGGGCTGTGCTGGGCAATGCTTGCTGTGGGCTGGAGGTCTCTGGCCGGCTGCCTGCGGGAGGGACTCAGGCTTTCATGCATGGCCAGCAGTGACGCTGTGCTAAGGTGCTGTCCCAGCCTCCATACCCCCTCCCCAGTCAGGCAGAAGCCCCTCAGAGGGGCTGGGCTCCCCCTCGCCTCTGCCCCTGGCACTGGTGCCCAGTGCTGCAGGGGTCTCCCCCACCCTGCGAGAGCCCTGCTGCTGCTGCTTCATTAGCATTAATACTTGGCCAATCTCTTTGATTAATGCACTGACTTGAGCAGGAGAAACTAGTGCAGAGATGAAATGGAAACCCCAGGCTTCTTCCTAGCTCGGTCTGTGCCCCAGCCCGCTCACTCGATGGAAACTCAATCCTGGCCAGAGGGATCGATGCTAACCCGCTCACTGCCCACACTGTGCTGGTCCCAGGGCCCACGGGAGGCATTGCTCTTTGGGGAGCCAGGAGGAGTGCTGGGGGTGTGCCTACCCTGGGGGGCTGTGCCTTGGTGCTGGGCTGCCCTGGACCACCACCTGTGCAGCCGGAGGGCATGGGATGCCCTTTGGGGACAGACCCCTGAACGTGGCCACCCCTGAACGTCCACACATCAGTGCGGTGCAGGACGGTGTCTGGGTTTCCCCTGGGCTGGCATCCCTGCTCCCCCCTGATCGCAGCAGCATGTCTGTTCTGGAGCTGGGCATGAAGAGCTGCTTCCCCGGTGTCTTCCTCCCCAGAAGGAGGAACGTCCCTGCCCAGGCACAGAGCAGAGGGCACCTGCCTTCCCAATGAGATCAGCCCAGCAGTGGCAAGGCAGCTGACCAGGCTCAGCGGAGAGGGCTCTTTCCATTTACTTTTGTAGTTTTTCATTTCAAGATGAAATTAAACTACAGAGAGGAAAAAAAAACCCTCTTCTTTTAAAGCAATGCAACAACGCATACCTTAAGGGGAAAACACTCTTACACAGAGGTTTTCCTGCACTTTAGTTGTCCTCCGTGTCTCAGTTCTGCGCTTTCAAAATGCTTGCCCCTGGCCAATTCCCCGTGCGCTCTGGGTTTTTGGTGGTTTGGATTTTTTGTTTCGTTCTTTGCTATTGTTTCCAATCAATTTTACAGTAGGTTTGTATTTAGGATAAAAGCCTCCCCCGTCCTCCGCTCACTCTGCTGCATGTTGTGCCCCCGCACCTCTGCTGACGCAGCCTCGGAGCAGCGGGGGCTGAGCGGAGACCCTGCGCTGGGCAGCTGCCCCTCGCCCGCAGGTTGCCTACCTCTGCTGTGAGGCTCGCCCCGTGCCAATGCCTGGATATCCACAGCCAATATGAGCAGCTCTTCTTCCGTGGTCTAACCCCACTCGCGGGTGCTGCAGCCGCTGCAGGCTGCTTGCGTTCTTGCTGGCTCCTCCGGCAGCTCCGGTCCCCGTCTCCCCTCCTGCTCGGTCGCAGCCATCCCGCTGGCTGCCGTGTCCCTCCCTTGCTCTGCATCAAGTGATCTCGGCAGTGGTCACCCCTGGAGCAGAGCTGTCTCCTTTTGTCATGTCCCATCAGGTTCTCACTAAAGAGGTTGAGCCGCAGGTTAATTTATGGTGTACAGGGGAGCCGAGGATGGGAATAGCGTCTGCCCTCTAAATAAGTCATGAAGCAGGATCCCAACAGCACAATTAGAACCCTCCGTTAATGATTATTTATGCGGCTGGGAATGCTTATTTAACCTGACTATATTAAATATTAAACCAAATTATAATATTTATAACTGTATTTACAACAAAAGGGAGCGGCGTGTTGCTGGGGCTGTGGTGTGCGGGCGAGGTGAGTGCATACCGGCGCTGAGGGGCCACGGGCAGCGCGTGGTGGCTCATGGGGACCAGAGAAACGGTCTCAGCTCTGTTCCCCACACTGGCCCAGCCCATGGCTTCCAAATGGTTTATCCGGAGCATCCCCACGGAGCAGGGGAGCCTGCGCTGTCCCAGCAGGAGGGTGAGGGGTCCCTGCTGGTGGCCAGCTCTGAGCCAGGGTGGGGAATGCTGCCGGACACAACCTCTGCTTGTCTCTCTGCCTGTGGGTGTCATGGAGCTGCTGGGGCCGAGTGATGCCGGCAGCCCCTTCCTGGGAAGCGCAGCCCCCTGCGGGACTCCCATCTGGCAGTGGTGGCAAGGCACAAGCCGTTTGCCTTCTGCTGGCCCTGCCTTCCCTGCGGTCAGCCCTGGCATCCTGGCAAGAGGGGTCTGTGCTCCCACCACCCTGTGCATGTCCTGCGGGGGAAGAAGGAAGAGCCCCATTTTGCCCTGGCAGAGCCAGCTGGGCACACTTGACTGTAGTTGACAGTAGCCACAGAGGGAGACGGGCAGGGAAATTGGCTGCTGTTAGCAGAGTCCCGACTGAGTAAAATACCCAACTGAATTGATTTCACTTGCAATTGGAAAGTCTATTGGCGAAGCAAACAGTGTTATCAACCCACAATGAGCTGAGTGTGCACTCCTCCAAAGAGCGTGCTGGGGAGCTGTGTTGCCGTGGGGGCACTGCCCTGCCGTGCCTGCACAGTCCTGGGAGGCTTTTCGTTCTCCAGCTGAGAGTGGGAAGGAATCATCTGCTGCATTTAGGAGTGCAGTATCTGGCCCCCCGGTCGCCTGCAGGGAGGACGAGCTCAGCGGCCCTGGGGTGCCTTCTGTCCCACACCTTGCCATTGAACCACGCCAATAGCTGCAGTACTAGGGGCCAGAGAGCCCCATAACCTCCCGCCGGGGCTAGGTCTGCTCCCTCGTGCCGAGCGGAGTCTGGGCAGGGCACAAGCTGCGGCAGGCGGTGGGTCCCCCCAGGCTGTAGGTGATGGGGATACCCGGCAGACTACTGTGCCCACCATGCTGCCCCAGGGAGCTCCAGGGATACTTTGCCCTGGGGCAGCACGGGGTCCCAGCCCGTGATGCTGCTCATCATGCAGAGCGCCTGTCAGGGGTGTGGGGCTATATAAAATACCCTGCCCCGTGCCACAGCGGAGAGGACAGAGTCATGCTGTAAAACCCCTCAGCTCCCAAGCAGCAGGCTGCTGTCTGCACCGAGCACAGCAGGTTTTGTAGAGACAACAACACAGCATTTTGAGGAGTGGAGAAGCAGCCTGGGGGATTTCCAGCTGCTGAGGGCAACTGAGAGGAGACCTGTGGCTGGGTTTCCGCAAAGGTTCAATGCCGCTGTGACCGCTAACAATATTTTCAGGTATGCAATCTAAGGTAATGACAGGGCTAATCAAATCTCCAGTATAAGCTGTTGGTTTTGGGGTCAGGAGGGAATGTACTGCACCTAGAGCAGCAGTGCTTAATTGCTTTTGTCTTCCCCTGAATCAGAGGAGACAGCTGGGCTTGGTGGGCCAAGGGGTCTCATGCTCAGGTCTTACAGCTGCGTGTGGCTGGGTGGTTCCTGCGTGCTCCAGTTCAGCTCCTCTATGGCAGAGCCATGGCTCCTATTCTGCTGGCCCTAGCAATTGCAGGAGATAAGTGAAAAATCCCTCCATGCTCCCAAAGACGGTGTGATTGCAGGTTCCGCAGCCTATTGCAGATAAAATGATGATTAAGGGGTCCTACCCTATAAGCAGACAACCATGTTGACCTTATTTAGGCTCCTAATCAATTTGCCCCCAGTGTGATTAATTGAGATGCTTGCCATTGATTTTTCGTGAGACAGGAGTGGCTGAGGTGGGATTCACAGGGATGCCTGCAGGGAGATCTCCGGGTCTGTTCGCTCCGTGGCGGCAGCGAGCGGCTGAGCCGTGCCGAGCCCTCTGCCAGGTGGGGATTATGCCATTTCTCCTCAGCCGCAGCTCCTGGGGCAGGCTGCTGGAGGCTGCTGCGGGACTGTCTCCCTGCCTCTGCCTGTAGGAGGGGGCAAGGGCTAGGCACCGCAGCGCCGGTCATAGAGGTCCAGGTGGGATTTGGGCTTCCTGGGATCCCTCCTGCATCCTGCAAATGGTGCAGCAGATCCAGGACCTGGGGAGGGATGGTGCGCTCTTTCTCTCAAGAGAGCCAGTAGCTCAGGGAAGGGCCTATGCAACAGGTGCTGCTGTCTGTCCCCCCATGGGCACACGGTTTGGGTCCCCCCTTGCCAGTGGCTGCAGCAGTGCCAGTGAGAGGGTTGCTGGAGCGTGGGCTTGGCCGGGATGTGCTGTGAGGGGCAGCATGAACCCCTCCCCGAGTATCCCTGCTGAAGGTGGTGCGGGATCACCAAGCATCAGGGCGCCCGTGTGAGCCGCCAGCAGCTGCCAGAGTGGAAAACACTTTGCCCAGAGCTATGCGTTGGGGGTGAAGGACCTACAGCATGGATGATTGGAAAGGATTTTCTAGCTAAATTGCTGAGCAGATGGATTTACCCTGGGCTGGTCCTTGTGGACTCTGGAACATTTTCTCTTCTGTCATGGTTCCTTTTTATGACCTGCCATTTGCTCCAGCAAGCGAGAAGAGAGCCCTTGGCGTCCAGCTCCCGCTTCGGCTGCCGTTCAGGAACACGTCGGCGTCGCTGCTGGGAGGCACTTGCTCCTTTTCAGGAATGGTGCCGGGGCCTGGCAGGACACCCCTGCACGCCCCTGCCTGCCCCTGCTCCCTGGCTGTGGCAGAGCTGGGCACACAGGGAGTGTGCTGCTCCCCTCTGCCTACACGGCTGGGGCTCTGCCTGCGCTGCCTGCCCGGGCTGGCGGGTGCTGGAGAGGTGGGAAGGGGCAGCTCCTGCTGAGGCAGGAGGAGCTGGCAGCTGCTGGCTGGCGCTGGAGGATGCTGTGCCAACGATACGGCGGTGATTTTTATAACGAGCCATGAATCGTTATAGCGACCACCTGCAGTGTGCGCAGGAGCCAGCTTGTGGTCTGGCTGGCGGGGGTCTGCTGCACGGGGGAAGAGCAGTGCCCCATCCCCTCTGCCGCTCCATCCCCTCTGCCGCACCGATGCCAGCACGGGCAGCACCAGCAGAGCACCGGTGACGTTGCCTAAGGCAGACCTGTGAGCCCTGGCGCTGCTGGGACAGCGGCAATGGCAGCAGGCTGGGGAAGCGCTCCCCACCGCGCCCAAGTCAGGGCTCCAAATGTGGTTTCTCTCTTTGCCTGTGGCCCATCAGTTCAGCTGATTACACACAGGCCACAGCCCCAGGTGGAGCAGCTTCCAGTGGTGGTGCGTGCCCTCAGCAGCTTGCTGGAGCTTGGCCCCTCATGCATGATGGGTCTATTTTTTGCCCCTCCGTTGTCTTCCCGGTGCTGGTGACAGTCCTTTGGGGGTGGTTTCTTGGCAGACCACTCCATGATGGCAGCATGTGCAGAGGGACAGTGGTGGCCCCGGGAGGGTGGGCTGTCTGCTCCCCTTGCTCCGCCATCAGCGTTTCTACGTGGTGATTCGGCCGGATGCTTTAGTTTCTACCATCCCTATTTATGACTGATATTTCTCTTTCTTAGATGAAGGGGGAAGGACGACACACTATCTCCCACCAAAAGCCCTTCCCCTTCCTCCAGCAGTGTTTCTGCCATTTACATTAAAGGCTGTAACGGGTTGGAGTAAATGGAGCAGGTTTGCAATTAGTTTTCAAAGTACTTATCTCATTAAAGTAAATGAATTATTGATTTAGTGACACTCATGCTTTTAGTGAGCGGCACAGTGCCATCACCACTCTGTTCCCTGGCTCACAACGGTGGTGGCCAGCCCTCGCATGCCTGCTCCTCGCGTGCACGCGTGTGCGGTCACGGGTGTGTGAGCAGCAAGTGGCTGCTCTGCCACTTACTTGGCTTCACAGCCAGCTCAGGCCCATGCCAGATGTGAGAGTTGTGTCTGTGGGAGCCCTGGCATGGCTTTGCAAAGGGCACGCATCACGGTGCGGGCAGGTAGCAGGCAGCAGAGCCCTCCAGGGAGGGATAGGCTAGGGACCTGTGCAGCTCACTGCAGGCTGTGCCCTGGACAAGGTCTGGACCCCAGTGTCCTGGCACGCTCCTGTGGGCATGGTGGCTGTGCCGGGACACCTCCTGCCAACCCAGCCTTGCTGTGCCAAGGGTGATGGGGGAGGGAGGAAGGCATCCCACCAGTGACACAGGGTGCTCAGCTCGCTTGGTGCCCAGCAGCATGGCAGAGGACTGGCATGGGGCTGCCAGGCGGTACAAGGGGACTGGGGCTGGTCCATCTACCACTTGTGCTGCCTGCGGCTCCTCCAGCCAGCCCAGTGCTCGCCAGGACAGGGAGAGGGGTGTGCACTGGGCACTTGGGGCTGGATGCTGCCTGGCGGAGCGTGGCCACAGGAGGGTGAAGTGCTGAAGTGTTGTACTGGAGCCAAATGCTTATGGCTGAACCTCCTGCCCCCCAGCCAGCTGCTGACTCAGCTCTTTTGTGCTTCTCTGTACAGAGATTTAATCTCTCCCGTAAGATAAAATACTCCATTAATGGGAACCTGCCTACTCAGGGCCGCCCCTCTCTCGGTTCCAGGCAAGAAGGGCTGTGCTCTCCTGCCGCCAAGACCTGAGGCTGCCGCTGTTGGTAGAGGACCAAGAACAGGCCCAGGAGGTGCCCAGCCCCACACGGGCCGGGTGTGCAGCTGGACATGTTCCCCTTTCACTCCTCTGCCCCACGTTCAATGTGTGGTGGGGCAAGGGGCTGTGGGAGGGATGGCAGCAGGGTGAGCTGGGAATGCCAGCCTCCTCTGGTGGTGCCTGCCGTGCGAGCGGCTGCCGTGCGGCTCTGCCAGCGAGTGTTGCAGGCGATGCACACGTCAGAACAACTTCGTCCTGCTCGGGAGTGTGGCACACTGAGATGGAAGAGGTGGCGATGCTGGAAGACCTGCCATCATTGGGCAGGCAGGAAGAAGTGTCGGGAATGAGCAGAAGTTGCAGCAAGAATTTCAGCTGAAAGATTCACAGCAATTATTCAGGCTGGTGTTTTGGTAACCGGAGTTAGGGCTGGTGGTGCTGGCAGGGGCTGTGCTGAGCGAGCGCGCTCCCCGGGTCACGCCATCCCCTCCCCATGGGCTGAAGGGCTCCGATCATGCCTTGCCAAAGGAGACAGTTCTCCTGGGGCAGAGGGAGCTGCAGGTTGCTCAGCATCACCCGCGCGCACGGCAGCTCTTGCCCCGTGGTGCGACACCCTTGCCTCTGCCTCCGAGGAACCTGCAGCTGGAGCTGGTGGTCAGCCCTGGGCCGGGGACCTTGCCCGTGCCTGTGCCGCTCCACCTGCACACCCTGCCTACCCTGGGCTCGGCGAGGCAGAGCAGGTCCCCTGGGCAGGCAGGAGCCGGCCAGCCGCAGTATTGGGAAGGGAGTTACCAAAGAGGGGGCAGCGCTGCGTGTTCTCGCTGTCCCCAGGGAGTGACTGCGCTTTCTGGACTGGAGCCACCAGTTCGGGGACTCTCCCGAGCGAATGGCGACTCAGCCCTGAAGCCGTCCTAGTGACAACCCCTCGCCGAGCCCCATCAGGAGCTGGGGCTCCTCTGGGCGCTGCCCAAGCACCTGCTGCCTGCAGCTCTTGGCTGGCAGCACGGCACGGCACGGCTCTGCAGCAGGCAGCCGGGCAGAGCCGATGGTGGTGAAACACGGCCCGAGAGCGGGAGCCAGGGCTGCCTCCATGCGGGACGGCCCCAGTCCCCTGCCCGCTCCTTCCACACACCTCCAGGAGCTGCTGGGAACGGGATGTTTTATCTTAGTTTAAAAAAAAACCCTTCTCATTTAATTAAAAGTGTTGACATTGTGCCTGGCCATCCCGCCCGCCAGAGAACGTGGTTATAAATTAAACATTAAACCTTTAATGGCCCATAAAGAAATATTCGCTGCTGCTTATGTATATAGGGGATATAAATAGAGAGGGCTGCTGGGGGAGGGGCAGGATATTATTTTTCCTCAGCCAGATAATCTTTGCTAATGAATTTAATTAAAAGCAAAATTAATTTAGGATTTTTGGTGGAGGGAAGGGGGGTCAAAATGTACATTGAAAAACTACTGAGAAATTTCCCAGCAAAGCAGAGCAAGGTGGCTAGCCCAGGCCTGCCCGCAGGGTTTGTCCCATGGTTGCAAAGCGGGGATGGGGGCTGTTGGAGCACAGCATCCACGGGGCCCCATGCTGCTGCTGGGATGAGTGACACAAGTTGCATTTCCAGGGGGCCCCGTGCGGACACTCTGTTTCAGATCCAAGTGGTTTTAGCTGCGTTGGGGCTTGCTTATGAGCTGGCCTGCATTGGGTTCGCCTGTTCTGGCACTGGGTCCGTGTGAGGCTGCTCGGGGCTCCAGCAGGTACCTGGGGCTGTCTCCTGCCTGGCTGGAGCTGATCAGCTTTTCCTCTCCTGCTTTGGTGCATGTGGCAGGATGGGAGGTTTTGACTGAGCATCCCGGTCCCTGTGGTGCCTGGGACCACCTGAGATTTTTGCCTGGGCTGGAGCTGGGCTCAGCAAGCTCCCTGGCTGCGCAGGCGAGCACAGCGCATCCTGACTGCCGGGTCCCCAGGCTGCTGTGGGGAGTTTCTCAGAAGGTGTCTTCACTGGGAAATGTGTTTGGGAAATGAGATTTTACCCATCGCTGTACCTCCCTGAGGAGAGTGAGCGTCCTTCAATTATTCATTGCCAAACAGGCTGTCTGGGTTCTCAGCACGCCCAAACCTACTGTAGCACACGCTGGAGTTCTCTGCTCCCGCTTTGCTGTCTCTTGCCTTCCCCTGCCAGGGATCCTGGTGAGCGCTTTCTTGGTGAAGCTGAGGAACACCTTGGGAGCGGTTGCTGCAAGGCAGGAGGGCAGGAGGCTCTGACAGGCCCAGGGCCATGCGGGGATGTCCCCTTGCTGCTGGGGGCCGGAGAGTTTTCAACCAATTTTGGGGGGGCACCAGTGTCCCACAGCTGAGTCTGCCCCACGGCTGGCGGGGGGGGAAGACCCCCAAGCTTGGAAAATGTGTCTGGCTGGGCAAGAGTTTTCTGGAGGGTTTTTATCATAAGAGTACTAATGGAAGTCAGCACCAGCCTAATGAGCTGTGCTCCTCCATGAATCTGATTCATTGAGGCAGGAATTACCATAATTGATTATCCTGCTGTGCGGCTAAGAGTGGTGTTTGCTAACAGAAGTGCCTGGGAACCAGCCCCAGTCTTCCCAAGCCATCGCCACCTGTGGCTGCGCCTCCGGACCATCCGTGGCCATGCCTTCGCAGGGATCCAGCCATGGATTTGGAGCAGCGTCTGTTTGCCCAGCCCCAGGGACAGGGCTTGTCCTAGCCCCGGGCACAGGGTCCCTACACCCACGCCTGTGCACCCAGGGCTGCCTTGTCATATGGTGCTGCCTTCAGGGCCAGGCTGTTCGGAGGACTATCGCAGCTCTGGAGTTTAAAAGTAGAGCTGTTGCTGCCTGCCTAGGCAGGTGCCTCGACGCCTCCAGGGCCCCAAAGAAGCAGTTCACAAACAGAAACAACCCTTGCTTACTCTTTTTTAGAAAATCTCATGATGTATAAGCTGTTCTCATTATTTTTTAGGGTCTGACATGATTTATGAACATTTGGGTTGGCAATGTTGCAAAAGCCAATTAGTTGAAGTGCAGCTTTCAGGAAGTTTTCTTTGAAATTTGGTGATATTCTCTAAAAAGTGCCCGGAGCTGGGATGGCAGTAGCAGAGCCATGTGCTGCAGGGCTCCCTCCTTGCAGGAGCGCGACACCGTGCTGGGGTGCGAGGGACAGGGACGGGCACTGCTGGGCGGCAGACATGCAGGAGCATCCTTGGGTGCATGCAGCGAGCTGTGGTGGGCAGAGGGCTTGGGGCAGGCTGAACAGGCTGGGCATCCAGCGCTTCGGTGACAGCTGTGTCCTGTGCAACGCCGCTGAGCCACGGGCTGTGTCTGGGGCCAGGGCTGTGCTTGCAGAGTCCTGGGGAAACTGAGGGAAGGGCCTGTGGTCTGCAGGAGCTGGGTCAGGTTCGAGGTGTGCTGGCAGAGCTGGAGGCAGGGGTCCCGCTCCCATTGCCCAGTGCAAAGTGCAGGCAGGCTGTGCTGCTGCTCAGCATCAGGGCTCGGCCACCCTGGGTTGAACCCCCAGCCTGGCTGCCAGCTCTTTACCAGGGCAGGTTTCCCAACATGCCCAGGGAGATAACGCTCACGTTCATACTCGTATTCAAACGTTTTGCCAGTCAATGATCAAATAGCATTGACTGTAGGCAGGTTAGTGATGATGATCATTGATTTTAATTCTTCCTCCTCTTTCTTGTCTTTTCTTAGAGAGCCCAGCGCGAGCATCGCAGGAGGAGCTGGGCTGAATAAAAGGTACGGAGGCGTTCATTTCTGGCGGGCCAGAAAGGCGAGGGGCTGCTCTGGGCTTGGGCTCTGGCTCCTGGGACCCCTCAGTTGCGCAGCGTGACCCAGTGCTCTTGGGGCCCAGGGTCCCTCTGAGCAAGACAAAACTGCATGCTGAAACCTGCACGTGTGGGGTGGGCGATGGGTGCTGCTGCCTGAGCTGCGCGGGGCCGGGTGGGACAGGGCAGCACCCTCTGCCCTCGGCTCCGGGGTCCGTCAGGGGCAGGCGGGCAGGCACAGAGCCATGCACTGGGGAGGGCTGGGAGGAAGGCTGCCCGCTCCTCTCCGCCAGCAGCCCCCAGCACCAACCAGGTGCCGAGCCCCCGCGCAGGCGTGACGTGAGTGGCGTGAGTCCCGGGTTAAGAGGGCCGAGGGCTGCAGTGTCTGTGAGCTGTCCGTGTGTGCTGACGTTGCTGTCTGTTTGTCTGTGCTCTGTGAGGCTCCCAGGAGCCATCCCTAAGGAAGCCTGTGGAGGGGACTCTGTCCTTACCAGGGTGGCACCAGCCCCCAGCCCCAGGTCCTGGCCCTGAACCGGCAGTTGCCCGCCACGGGGTATGTTTGCCCCTGGGGTCCTGCAGCCCCTGCTGTGCAGTGTCACACCAGCTTGTGGTGTCCCCTAGGCTCAGACCCAACTTGGGCATGTGATGGCTCATGTATGTGAAGGAGGTAACGGGGCCAGGTGTCCCCTGGCAGACTGGTCCCCACTGGGCAGACGGGGATGGCTACTTCCCACCGTAACCTCGTGTTGCTGGGCTTCATGGCAGTAAGCTCTGGTCCCACCACAGCGGGGGCGGGCCAGGTCCTCATGAAGGTTCATCCTACTGAGTACAGCACAAGCCCATACTCTGCCCGGGTCCAAGCCAGTAAAGCAGAGGAGGAAAGATAAGACAAGGGGCTGGGGGTGAGGATGCTGGTGCCTCCATCCCTCCATGCCCTGGCACTGGTCTGGAGGTACCTGTGCAGCAGTGGGACGGGGGGTGGGGGTGGCCGAGGTGGTGGCACTGGGCACTGGGGAGCTGTCATTGTGCAAAAGTGATGGACGAAGGAGGCATTTGGGGGGAGTGCTTTCGTCTCTGTCATCATCAGGATAAAGATGAAGGTGACCCACTGGAGGGGTGTTGTGGTCCAGAAGGGTCCTGAGACACCATGAGAAATGTGGAAAAGGAGCTGCTAGAAAGAGCAGGAAGGCTGGAGCAGGAGTTGGGCTCACAGGCAGCATGAGCCAGGAGCCAGGATTAACAGGCTGGGCTGCGAGCTCACACCTGGAGGAAAATGTGCCAGTCAGCAGCGGTGCTGTGGGCTGTGCAGCCAGGACACCGAGTGCTGGGACTGCTGCAGCGCAGTGGTTTGCTTCCATGTGGGAGCAAGAGCCCAAGCTTTGGCTGGCTCCATGCTGGGCCATTCAGGAAACCCGACAACCCTGGTACAGCACAGGCAGGGCAGGCAGGGCACGGGTGATCATCGGGGCTGGGCAACAGGGCAAGCAAGGAGCTCCCTGTGGGCCTGGGGCTCACCCCCACCTCTGGCATTCATGTCTGTACTGATGTGTCTGCAACTCACTTCCCGGGCCGAAGCAAGGGCTTTGCTCCCTCCCGGTGTCTGTCTGCACGTAGGAGACAGGTGACACTCGGGTGACTCCCTGGGGCTGCAGGTGCCCAGAGCATGCCAGGCTGTGGCCGTGTGGTTGTGTCTGGAGAGATGTGCCCTGCAGTGGAGGGGAGGCAGCAGCAGGGTCGGTGTCCTGCGTCCAAGGAGCCCCGGAGCCTGGTTTGGATGGGAGGGTCAGGACATGGCTGCAGGGTGATGGGGTGCTGTTTGCAAAGGTGCCTCAGGGCAAGGGGTGTGCATGGATGCGGGGCTGGGGATGCTGAAGCTGGCGGAGGTGACACAGCACTGGGAAGAGAGCTGGGCCGGGGAGCCAAGCTGGGGAAGCGCTCCAGCTGCCAGCCTTTCCCCTGGCTCCGGGATGGTGTTGCCCCCCTGCCCAGTGAACCCCGGGTTTTGGCTTGCGTGGTGATGGAGGGGTTTCAATCTGCTGCATTGGGCCCCTCTGTCCCAGGTCTCTGTGCAGCTGGCGCACAACAAGAGCATATCCCACACAGCAGCATGGGGGTCTGGCAGGCTGGGGATCCCTGGGCCGTGGCTGGGGCTTTGTTTGCAGGGTACAGAGAAAGAGGAGAGGGTTTTGATCACCAAGATACAAGAAGGAGTGGGAAGCCCCTCAACCTGGCTGCCTGCAGTGGTGGCTCCTCTGCTTTATCACCCTCTCCTGGTGCTGAATTATTGAGAGTGTTGCTTTCTTTTATTGCTGTGCTGGAGGAGAAATGCCTCAGCCCAGCTCTGCTTTGAATATGATTATGGGGCTGGAGATGTCAGAGCCAGCTGGGCCCCAGAGACCGATCTGCCACCCCTCTCGCTCCTGTGCCTTCGCTTATTCTTATTTATTCCCTTGCTCCCACATGTGGTTCAGCGCGCACAGTCCCCTCTCTCCTCCGCTGAGCGGTGCCCCAGGAGGATGGGAGATTTAGTGCCTGACAAGCAGCGCTGCCCTGCTGCCGAGCCGCCATGCCCGCGGCACGCGCCGGAGGCGGCTGGAAGCTCGCTCCCCACGGGGAAGGTGTACCTCGCCCCGGGAGCCCCACTGCCCCGTGGGTGGAGGAGCCACACTGCTGCTGGGCCGCAGGCAGGGCCAAAGCAGGGCTTGTCCCTGTGGCCCACCCTGTGCCAGCTCTCCCCCCGCCTCCTGTGCGGGATCTTGGCCAGCCCTGCGGCTCTCCCCTGTAGATGAGATCTCTGTCCTGGGGATCTGCTGGGGTGTGATGCTGGGACTTGAGGGACGGTCACTGCGCCAGCGTCAGCGGGGACTTCTGGGTGCCCTTCTCGTGCAGACTGTGGCAGCCACATCCTGGGCTGCAGGGTCCATCCCCATCGCCCCTGCACATGGGGACAGAGGGCTGCTGGCTCTGCCCCTCCGTGGGTCACAGACCAACCGCATCGTGCAAAGCAGGTCACACTGGGGCCCCCAAAACAGCCTGTCCTGGCAGGGCCTGCCGGACCCTGGCTGAGCATCCCTGCCCACTGGGAGCAGAGATGAGGAGCGGGTGGCCATGCAAACCACTGCCTGCTGAGGGGGCGCCGGGAGCCAGCTGGCACCTCGCAGGTTAACTGCAAAAGCGGCCGATTCCCTTATTGACAGGGTAGCTTGAAAAATGCTGAGGCAGGACATCGGCTCCTCCGAGTGTCAACGCGGGAGCCCACGCTGCGCCGCAAGCGCACACGCTGCCGTTGCCGGCCGCCCCCAACGCCCAGCCTGGCCACCGGGCCCTGGACCCCTGCCCGGGCGCTCCAGCTGGGGAGCGGGTTGGCTTCCCCTCACACGCTCGCCCTTCCCTTTGCTTCCCTTTGCTCTTAAAGACGCCAGAGAGGATTTCATTTTTATCCCTCCCTCTCCCATTTTTTTCCCTCGGGTGAATAAGCCCCTGCCCCACCGTGTGCCTGGGGCTGTCCCAGCATCCATCCTCCGGCCCCAGCTCTCCAGCCCGCCCAGCAGCAGCATGTTGGATGCCGGCAGCCGGCTCTGAAGCGTGTAGCGGCCCGCGGCGAGCAGCCGTGCTGCGCCGGGGAGGGCGAGCACGCAGGGCACCTGGCCACGCCGGCCCTTGGCGCTGGAGCTGGACAGCAAGCACCCAAGGGGAGAGAGCCCACCGAGGAGGAGCAGTGCCCAGCGCAGCCGGCATCAGGGAGCAGCCCACCGCCCTCCCGCTGATCCCGCAGAGCTCCTCAGCACCCTGCTCTCGGCACGATGATGTATTTTTGGGTAGGTACCACTACCAAGGGGGGGGATTCCCCCCCGCCGGGGTTTTGCTTAAGATCGGGGTCATTTCCTGCTGTTGTTGCTTCCCAGATGAGCTGCTGGCCAGGACAGCTTTCCTCCCAGCTGACAGGGGATGGGCAGGGATGCTGAAGGCAGGCTGGCAGTGGCAGAGGTGGGCAGGGCTCCCTGCCTGGGCATTGCAGCCTCATCCCTGCCTGAGGGCAACCCCAGCCCACCGTCCTGCCTCCCCTCTACTCCCTTCGAGCTCTCCTTAGTGCTGGCCACAGGCAGCAGCACCCTTGCCTGCCCAGGGTGGCCAGAGGCTACAGAGGGACACCCTCCCACCCCTGTCCCCTCTCGGCTGCGCAGGGTCAGCAAGTAGCCAGCTCCAGCACGTCTCTGCTGCTGGGAAGTAGAGTGGTAGGCTCCAGAGCCTGCCCCAGGGGCTGTGCTGGGAGGCACGTGGGTCTGCGGTGGCAGCAGGGCATTCAGGTAATGGGTCTGCAGGGAGCAGCAGCCAGCCTCTCTCACCTGGGGGTCTGTCCCCGGCTGGTGCCCACCCAGAATCTGGAGGCCGCTCGTGGGGTAGCCCCCGCACTTGTATCCCAAGCTTGAAGTTGGTGGCCGAGGCTGCTGTGATCCCTGTGGGTCCCTCTGCGGCTGCAGCACTGCAGTCCCTGTTTGGGTGGTTTGGAGTCCATGGGGCTGCACGGTTCAGTGTGGTTAGTCCCCACTGAGCCCAGAGCCGGGGGACACAGGCAGGTGGGAGGGCTGGGCTCTGCGAGGGCTCGGGCTCTCCATGTACAAGCGGAGCTGTTGAACCGTCCAGGGAGGTGGCTGGTGGTGGACCAGCTGAGACACACCACCCCCCCAGCCATCCCAACGGCTTTGACCAAGGATAGGGAGGAGGGGGACGTGATGGGGTCTGTCCAGGCACCTAGCAGTGGCTGGGGACAAGATGCTGAATGCAGATGCAACCTCGTCTCCTGGTGCAGCTGGGACAGTGAGCAGAGGGGAAAGGGACAGAAGCCAGCAGTGTCTTGTGGGGCTGCACCTCCCCAAAGGTGCAGGAGCTGGGCTAAGTGTCAGGCTCTGCGCCATTCTGAGGGGCTCCCTGTGGCGTTCCAGCCCACAAACTGGGGCTTAAGCCAGTGGCACCAGCTCCTTCCACCCCCCCCCTCCTGCTCCCACTCCCCTGGAGCTGGCTGAGCTGGCAGGGGGCCGCAGCAGCGCTTGGGGGATTACATGCTCTAGGGAGCTGCACTCCCCTGGATTTCAGAGCAAGGAGCTGAGCGGACAGAGCCGGTGAAGAGGGATATGGGGAAAGGAGCTTACGGGGTGGAGGAGGATAACGCGAATTCATTGTTTCTCAGGGAAGCGGCTTTCAGGCGTAAGGTGCTTTGTCATGAGAGATCTCTGTGCAGCTGCCGATCCCTGCTGGTCAGGAGCCCATTGGGGCTAGCAGAGCCTTCTCCTGCATTAATTCTGCCCAGGGACTTAATGAGCCACTGTGGCTGTGAAAGCAAACTGCTCTGGAGTTTCCGCTTGCGGCTCCATAGGTGCCGCATGGCTTCGCAGAGCTCCAGCTGGTGCAGGGCATGGGGCAGCGGTGCTGAGGTGCCTATCCCAGTGGGAGCTCCTAGCACAGCTCCCCAGAATGTATTTGCTGCCTGGAGCAGTGGGCAACGCAGTGGTGCTCGAGGGTCTCCCTTCCCCGTCCCTTGCAGTGCATGTAGGCAGCCAGCCCGGGACAGCCGCGTCTCGGCATCGCGTGGGGCACAGCAGCATCCCTAGCCCTGCTGGGAGAGAGGCCAGGCAAGGTCTTTGCTCCTGGCAGAGTGGCTGAGCATCATTTCTTGGCATCGCAGGCGTCTCTCCGTCGCGAGAAAGCGGCGGGGTTTGGTTTCCCTGCGTGGTGGGAGCGTGGCCGCCGTCAGGAGCGCTGCGGGGAGCGCTGCGGTGGCGGGCAGCAGCGGGTGGCTCAGTAATCGACACCGCAACAGGCTGAGATGCCAAAGCAAAATGTCTTCAAATTAGCAGTAATTGCAGGCGAAATAAAGAGCATGTGGGGCGAGTGGAAGGAGGGTTCTATAAATATTATGATTTTTAAAGTTTGCCCTGGAGTCCTAGAGCCTGTTTAAGCGCTAATATCCTGTCTGTGCATTTAAAAAGCCTTATAATGAGGATTGAGTGTCTGTTTCCAGAGCACCTCCTGCCTGACGCTTCCCCTTTGCCCACATCACCTGTCTGCCCCTCCTGGCTGGTGGCATCCCAGCCTGGGCTGCCCATGTCCAGCACCAACAGTGCCACACACACCCTGCTCTCGCCACTGCTCAGGGGCATGCTAACACCTCCGGGCGGCCTCAACTGTCCCATCCTGCCCCTTGCACTGGTACCCCACGGGCTGTTGCCAAAGCCCCCCTGCTGCAACCTGCAAGCCCAGCGTGCAGCGTTGCACCAGCTTGGAGGGGGTTGCGTTTACTTGGGAAACCCTCGTCAGGCAGCAGGGCTGATCTCAGGAAAGGGGAGGTTCTGGGAATGCAGTGTTTCAGGTCCCTGGGTCTGCAGTTGCTCATTCCTCACATTGTCCTCCCTCATTCCTGCGTCACCCTCCACCCCACGCCGGGCCCTGCGGTGGCGGTGGCTCTGGCCGCACCAGTGCGGGGCACTCTGCTGAGTGCGGTGCGGCCATTTTACCTGCTGCGGCCCTGCTGGCGCTGCCCACCCACCCCACGAGCTTGAGGTGCTCGGCAGCATCTGTTCCGCCACAGTTCTGCTGCCTGCACGTTAATTCTCATTAAATCTAGGGAGCCTAATTGCCATTTCATGTAAATATTTTGTCAAGTGAAAGGGCTCTAGGAAGGGCTGTGCTGACTGAAGGCGAGAAGCCAGGCTCTCTTGCTGCTGCAGTGACAAGCTCCTGCTTGTCCTGCCCAACCACAGGTGTAAACTGCGTCCCTGCAGTAGCTGCCACATGTCCCGCAGTGAGCCCAGAGCTCGGACGTGGCTGGCTGCTGGCAGGTGCCTGTGCACCGTTTGCTCGTGCCGGATTATGGGGGGACACCAGCTTCCCTGCTCATGCATCTTGTGATACGGCTGCAACCCAGACACTGTTTTGTGGAGAGCACCAAGGGTCCTGACTCTTCTTGTGTTGGTTGAAGGGCAGAGGAGGGATGGCACGAGGGCCAGCAGGACGTCCCCCATGCTGGCCCCGCTGCTCTCCTGCTCTGCACAGCACTGGCAGCTCTGGCCGGACTTGAAGCATCTCCAGGCCCCAGTCCCATCCCCCGCCCCGCAGCAGGCGAGGAAAGTTTCAGCGAGGTGGTGTTTTTCTCTAGAACCCATTAAATTTTCATGTGCTTCCTCTGCATTTCTGCTCCCCTCCCGGCTGCTACAGCTGCTGTCCCAGATACTTGCCGTGTGTTGGTCATGGTCCCCTCCTCACCTGGTGAGGTCATACCCGGTTGCTGGTGACATCACTGCCCTAGTCTGGGATCTGTGACCTCATGGCCGCTGTGGCAAGCAGGGAGGCAGAGACAGGATCTGGGTCAGCAGCAGCAAGGGTGCTGGGAAGGCACAGAGGGGAGGTTTTCTGTAGTCTTCAGCTTCTTTGGAAGTTCAGACTGGGGGGGCTCCAGCGACCCCCCGAGCTATCAGAGGGATAGCTCTGATAGAGATAGAGAAGATAGAGATAGAGAAGGAGGAGGCTCAGCCAGGTGTCCCCAAGGAGCCGGGGCATCCTCCCCACATCCCACCCGCACTCCCTGAGGGTCCCTGTGCCCTGGCAGAGCTGGTCCGTAACAGACATAGTGGGTTTCAGTATGCCTGCGGTTAGATTAAACCACATCTGTCTTTTAGAGATGGAGCAAGAAACGAAGAATCTATAGGTGGCTGCATGGCTGTCTGCAGAGATGGGGGAGCGTGAGGGGATTCAGGGCAGCACGTGGCGCTGGGATGGTGTGAGCTGAGCTGGCTGGGCTGGGAGCTGTGGTGCAGCTGGGGCTGGCAACGCCGGCGGCAGGAGGATGCGCTTTGGTTTGTGCTGTTGCCGGTGCTGGGTGCTCTGTGCCAGCAGGTCCTGTGGTCAGGGGACCCCTGCCTGGGAGCATGTGCAGCCCCAAAGGCCCTCAACTCCTCCCACACTTCTTGGTGCCCATCACACTCTGGGAGAGGCATCCCTGTCCCAATCCAGTCCCAGTAAATCCTGATGCTGCTCCTGCACAGAGGGTCTGGGAAAACCCCAGGGGTAGCTCGGGCAGAGGGAGCAGTAGCACAGCAATGGCATGGAGGTGCTGGGTTAGTGGGCAGGGACCCCTCTGCGGTGGGGCAGAGCCCACTGGCACATGGTGCTCTCGCCTGTCACCTCTGTGGGTCTCTTCTCGCTGTCCTGGTCTGCGCCAAGTGTTGGGTTACTCTCTGCAGCCGAGCCAACAGGGCACACGGGACCTTCCCCTCGCTTCACAGCAGCTCAGATCCGTCAGCGCCTTCATCTAATCGCTTTATGTCTGACTAACTACTAATGAGCTTTTAATTAATGAATGCCATGGCTTGGGGGCATTCTAGAGTGGGTGGGAGGAAAGGACTAGACGGGTGCCCCACTCCCTGGGTGCTGCAGGGCCACTGGTGCTGCACTTGCAGGCTGACCCCGTGGAGGCTGGGAGCGCCTGATCTTGCCGGTCCTCGCAGTGGCAGCTGTGCCTCGGCCTGACCCTCAGCCCCTCTTGGCAGCCCTCCTGAGTGGCAGCATCCAGGCTCGCGCCCCAGCTTTGCACTGCAGGAGCATGCTGAGGGGAGCCACAGGGGTCCCGTTAAACACCGGACACTTGCTGCCCACCCACGGTTGTGCGTTGCGTCCCTTTGGTGCATCCCTGGCAGGTCCGTGGGCCACCGTGTCATCCCTCTCTGCTGGGAGAGGGTGCGGATGGTGTCCTGGTGAGGACTGCAGCACTGGGGTCTGGGATTTCCCATTGTATGCGGCGCAGGGGTGTGCTGTGGGGCTGGACGTGGCGTTTGGGGCAGGCCTTAGGGGGCAGCAGGTCTGACGTGTGCTCAGGGGCTTGGTGCAACGTGTATGAGGGCCCCTCGGCACCTGGATGTGTGGGACGTGCTGCAGCCACACTGCACCGCCGGTCTGCCCAGCACCGCGTGCTCAGGCAGGCTCCGGGGCAGAGCCCTGGCCTGGGCTCCAGGCAGAGCTTGGAGCCCTCGTTTCTGTCAGATGCAGTTTCCAAACGGCGGAGGCGAGTGTGCCTTGGAGGGGAGCTGACTGCCTGGAGGTTCTGGCATCTCCCTGGGAGCAGGAGCCAGCAGCGCTGCACTGGCCGCCGCGGGCACCTCCCGGCGGGTCTCTGCCGCCGGGCCAGCTCCCGACCGTGCGTGGCCAGTAGATCCCGGCTGCCTGGGAGCACGTTCCCTCGGTGGTTTGGGGGGCGCACGCCCATCAGCTCTCCCAGCACAGGCTCTGCCCCTCAGCTCTGGCACTTTGCTGGGCTCTGGACCAGCGGACAAGGCCACTCCTGTCCTGGTGCTGTGTTGTTCTCCCTCTTCCAGAAAACAAAACCAAGGAGCCCTCCAGGGTTCATTTAAAATAAATAAAAAATGAAAATAGTGCTGATTTGAAGGAAAGCCAGCCCCATCCTGTGCATGGGAGCGCATCGCCAACCCATCCCCGAAGGGCAGAGAGAAAGATGTGCTTAGAACTGCAGCCCTGTGCAACTTCTGGCTTTGATCGTATATCTTACATGTGCCCTTTGCTTTCCCTCGTCTGATATTTATTAGGTTTAATTTTACTGGGACGCGGCTGTAAGTGAGACAGATGGAACGGGGTCTGTGCGCCTGGTGAACACATCTTAATTAAACAGATAAATAAACTTTCATTCCAGGAGACTTCAGTTTTGGAGGGGCTCCTCTGGGGCTGCAGCTCCACGGGGCTGGGAAGCCCTGGCTGGGGCTCCTCAGTGCCATCGGTTGGGGCTGCAGCATGGCGTCACCACCAGGGTGGCTGGGAGCAGCAGGGCGAGAGAAATCAGCTGTTGGTGGCCAGGGACGTGTTCCCCACCCTGGAGCCAGCCGGTGAGTTGGCACAGCCCAGCTGAGCCCGTGTTCCACAGGGGCTCGCTGCTGCCGTGGGGGCATCTCTGCAGCCAGCCAGATGTTGGTGATGGCTGGAGGAGGGAGAGAGGAGTCTCGAACGCTCCTCAGCTACCAGAGCTGTGCCCAGTTCCCCCACTGCCAAGGTATTTATCCTGGGGAAACATGGCCAGTTCCTGCCGCTGATGGCGGTGCAGAGGGTCTGCACCAGCGGAGTCGGTGCCAGGGTATCTGCCCAGCACGTCGCTCCTTGCACTCTCCCTGCAGGAGACCAGCATCTCTCCTTGCCCCGCGATGGGAGCCAGCCCGGACCTCCCCATGACGCAGGCTGCTGGCTCGGGGCAGTGCCAGGACTTGTGGCGCTGCCACCAGCCAGGAGCACCTTTGAGTCACCCTGCCCGGAGCCAGGCTCCGGCGCGGGGGAGGATGGGCAGATTACCTCATCCTGGAGCTGGCTCCTGGCTCACGTGGTTTGCTTGGTTGGGCACCGCAAGCCCAGAGCACTGGGACATGCCCTTCCCTTTTCACCTCTGCCTGAGAGCAGTGCAGGAGCTGTGGTGGAGCCCGGATCATCCCAGGGCCTTTGGAGTTGCACGTCACCTTGCTCAGGTCGTCCCTCACCCCACACCAGCGTGGTGTGCTGTGCTTGGGTGCATGTGGGTGCCTGGTGGGATCCCTCTCCCCACAGGTGCCTGAGGGGCTCTGGGAGGACGTGCTTGTCCCCCAGCCCTTGCAAAGCTGCCCCATGTCCTGCTCTCAGAGCACGTGGGAGGGCGCAGCACCAGGGCCACAGGAGTCCCTGGGAGCGTGGGGTCTGAGCATAGAGGTGTGCAGGATGGGATGCTGCATCAGGTTCCTCATGGTCATTTGGGAGCTGGAGGGCAAGCAGTTGTGGTGGGACATGGGCGCTCGCTGCAGCCTGCGCTCCTCATGGGCAGTGGCAGCCGGAGGATGCTGTTGGTAGCAGATGTTGCTGCCAAACTCCTTTCGGCTCTTAGTACCATGGAGAGGTGGTGATGAGAAACCCTCTCCCTGGCCTGTCATCCCCTCCCCAGTTTGGCACCTTGCGGTCCCTTTGGTGCATGGTCACCCCAGCAGCAGGACCCCGTGAGGGGGCTGGCACCCCCTTAGCCCCGGCTTCTACTTCTTCAGATGGCTTTTCCCAAAGCTATTTGTTTCCACCAGGTTTGCCCAGTGGCTCCGGGCCTGCCGTGCCACACGCCGCTGCTGTCGAATATCTGCAGCAGAAATGGGAACCGCTGCGAGTGTACCAGGACACTGCAGCATGTCGCTATGTCTGGGGATACTGTGGAAAATCCCAGCCTCCAAACAGGGCTGTTCGTGTGCTGGAGGCTCCGGCGGAGACGGAGCATCAGCAGCTGCTGGCACAGACCTGCCTTTGTGCATCACATTTGGCCAAGATGGAAACTGAACTGAGCCCAGGTTTCATTTCCCACATACCCAAGCACGACGCCATCCCGGCAGCTTTGTCGCTGGCCACGGCTCTGAAGTCGGGCGCGATGCAGCTCCGGCGGCGTGGGGAACTGGGGGCAGGGACCCCCGAGCCAGTGTTGAGCTCTGCGACACCCAAGGGTGCCGGGGATGCCATGGTGTTGAGACGGGAGGAGGTGTGAGGTGGGACAGGGGACCCAAATGAGCACATGTGTGTGCCCCGGCTGTCCCTCGCGGGCACCGAGGGATGTAGGCTATTGCCATGGCAGCTGTGACAGAGGTGTGCGTGGTGGTGATGCGTCAGGGCTGCTGGCAGCACCAGCAGGCCAGTCTGAAATGCCAAAAAGCCTCTCAAGCTGTGCCAGGGCCAGCACCCTGCCCATTGCTGGCGAGAGGTGCTCAGAGCAAGGGGTCCCCATGGCTCCAGGGAGCATAGGGAAGCCAGCACCAGCAGGCAGGGCTCTTCTGCGTCACCCCGGGCTGCCAGACTCCCCCCAGCCCTCCTTGCCAGCGGGGGCTGGCAGGCAGGCGGGGGGGGCTCACAGGCTGCCGGGAGCAGGCCCTGCCTGGGGCTCACACACCTTTGCGCTTGGCGGGGCCAAGCCACCGGTGCCCAGGGAGCACGGGCAGCGCCGAGGCTGCGGCCGCAGCTCCTCTCGCAGGGGAGGCCGGCGGGCTGCCAGCCCTGCCCGCCGTGGCGCAAGCCCGTGGCAGCAGAGTGCGTGGCTGCTGTGGCCGTGCGTGCTGCGGGGCTGCAGGCGTGAGCAGGTATGTGCCTCTCCGGGGAGGCGGAGCTGGGTCTGCTGCATGGCTCCCTGCCCGTCCCTGCCAGCGCGGCTGTCCCTGTCTGCGTGTGTGTCTCCCGAGGAGAGCGTGGTGCGTGTGCACGTGTCCGGCTGTGTGTGCGTGGGGGAGTCCCGCAGCTGCCCGGCGTGGCGGCGAGGCTCTGCCATAGCGGGGGCTGCACGGCTGGAAGTGCCGGCTGCTCAGCACGGCTTCCCGGGGTGCCCGTGTTGCATCACCAAAACTCCCGGTAAGACCCTTCTTCCCTTGGGAGCCGGCGCCAGGAAGGGAGATGGTTCTGCCTGCTCAGCCCCATCCTGCCCACCTGCTTCCCTGGCGCGGCAGCGCGTGGCTGGGGGCTGCGACGGGGCTGCCCGGGCGGCGGGGAAGCCATCTGCGAGCGGCGGCGGCGGAGGGGTTAAGTGCGGGATCAGCTGTTCTCATGTCATTACGGATTCTCTTCATTTTATACAGAGCTCTGTTTGATGTCTGAATGCACAGGGGACTCCCCCTCCTCCTCCAACTCCCACCCCTTTTATTTCGCTCCCTCGCCCTCTCTCCCTTCCTCCTCCCCTTCCTTTCTCTCTCCCCGCTCCCGCTCTGGCTCACACACACCCTTTGCAGACCGTGCGCTCAGTGCCAGTGTCTAATGGCACCGAAGTGAACAGGCGAGCGCTGCTCCCGGGGCGCGCGGCGCAGCCGGCCTGCCGCAGATGAATCCCTCCTAACTAGCGCCGAGGGGTCGGGAGGGACGGCCGAGGAGGGGAGAGCCCGAGGGGCGAGCCGGGAAGACGAGGATAGCGGTGTGCGGAAGAGGACAGACCCGCGAGCAGCTTCACGGCTACCTGTCGACACATGCTGTGCTCCATGGCTAACTCGGGCTGCCTCCTTGTCTCCAACTCAGGCATGCTTCCTCACTCTCTCCCCTGTCCTCCAGCCTTCCTCTACCTCCAACAGGTAAGTCACCCTCTCCGGGGGATTTTTTTGCTTTCTGGTTCACACGTGTTTCTGGCTGGTTCCCTCTCGGCAGAGGGTCAGAGCTTAACTGCTTCCTTCCTGGCCACGGGGCCTCTCCAGCACCAGCCCCGTGGCACCGGCGAGTTGCGTTGCAGTGGTGGCTCGTGCTCCTTGGCCACGATTCCTTTGGGGTTTCTGTAGTTTCTCTGCTGAGGCGGCTGGGAGCGCGACTGGGGCTGGAGAGTGGGCTGAGACGCGGGCAGTGCGGCAGGCAGAGCCGCCAGCGCGGGTCCAGTGCTTTCCCTGCCTCAGCGCTGCTGCTGCTCGGCAGAGGCGAGGAGCGATGATGGATGCTCAGATAAAGGAATGAGGCTCCTGTGTGGCCTGAGCAGCCTCCAGGGAGAAGGGAAGGTGATGAGCTTGTGCATGCACACGTGTGTGCATGTATGTGCGTGTGTGCGTGTGCCATCACGTCGTGCGTGTCTGCAGCCGGGCCACGGGGTTGAGCGTGCATGGGTTCGTCTTGCTGTAGATGGGAAGGTGCTGCAGAGGGACCTGGGGGGGCCAGTGGGTCCAGGCAAGCCTCAGGATCGGGCAGCCTGGCCAGAGGGTACCTGGGCCATCAGTTTGGTCCTTAAATCATGCCCAGTGCAAGCTGTCCCACAGGGCTGCCCTCAGGTCCCGCGCTGGACCCAGCACGCCGGGTTTCCGGGCTTGTTGTCCCAGGGGAAGCACAGCTCAGGAGAGGCAGCGTTTTCTTCAAAAGCCTCTTCGCTGCGTCGGAAATCCTGTCTCCCAGCCAGGCAAACTGCTCCATTTGTGCTTTCAGGAGTTTAAAAATTCATAGCATCCTCACCGCGCTCGGTGTGGCCTGCGTGGCTCACCTGGCAGCCGAGGACAGGCAGCACGGTCACGGACACAAACCCTCCCACCCCAGCAGGGAAAGGCTGGGAGCGTTTCGGTTCTTCCGGATGTCTGTAGCCTGTGTCCGAGTGGGTTTGCGGCCGGAGCGTGGTCGTGCTGGCAGTGGGGACAGTGAGGCCCAGGGTTGCTCCATCTGGTGTGTTGGAGATGGGGCTGGCAAAGCTGGTGCTGCCGCTGGTTATACAAGTGCAGCGGTGGCCACGGGGTGCGCATGGGGCCGGGGCTCACGCGGGGGCTGCTGCAGAGGCTGGCCAAGATGGGTGCGTGATTTATTGCGTCCTCCTGCAGGCAGAGGCTGGGGAGAGCTGGGGCTGGGCTGGATTTTGGTCTCAGCTTCCCCAGGCTGCGCTGAGGTCCCCACGGCTGCTGCTCAGCTGCCCAGGCACATCTGATACCGAGCAGAAACCGTTCCTGGGCCCCCACCCGTCCCCGGGGAGGTTTCTGTCCCTCTGAAGGGAACGCATGGATGCTTTGAACCAGCAGTCAGCATGGGGCCCGGAGCCTCTGTTGGGAGTGGGTGGCAGCATGGGAGATTTCCCTCTCCAGCCAGGATCCCCTCGTCCCCCAGCTGTCATGAGGGGCTCGGCTGTGTTGCTCGCCCTGCGGAGCTCTCCGGCACGGACCAGCTGTGCTGCCTGCCGGCAACCAGGGCTGCGGCTGGAGGCAGCAGGGGCCGGCAGTGTTGCGGGCAGGCGTGGGCTGCCTGCTGCCGGTGCCCAGCTGGGCCGTGCACAAGTGGAGGTCAGGGTCCCTGGGAAGGAGAAGCTTTTCCACAATGCGCGTCTCTCTGCACCCAACAGCTCCTGGTTCCCCCATTGCCCTGTTTGTTTTAATTTGGCCATCGTGTTTAGTGGCTCTTCCTCCCCACTCTCCCAGAAGCCTCCTGCTCCTTGGCAGCAGGTCTGGACTCACGAGGTGGGAAGGAGGGTTTTATTAAGAGATTTGGAGTTGGATTTTCAGCCAGCTAATGAGCGCAATGGAGGCCAAAATCTCTGTCCCCTTCCTGGGGCTTGTCCCTTGCTGAGGTTCTGTGCCCAGCACTTGGGGACGGGGTGTTCCTGGTATGTGTCGCAACAAGGCGTCAGGCAGAGGGACGTCACTGGCTGCTGCCAGGCTCCTCATCCTGCCTGGCTGAGCAACGGGCCTGCCTGGTGCCTGGTGTTTTAGCCCTGAGGTCACTCTGGATTTTGGACTCGCACACCTTCAGCACGCCTGTGCTAGAGGTGTGTGCAGGGAGCAATGCTGCTTCTGCCCGTGGCTGCGTGCCTGGTGCGGAGCTTGCCTCTGGCCAGCCAGCTCAGCTCGCCTGTGTGTGGCCAGAGACGCCTGGAGGGGTTTAACTGACTTTTCCCCAAGGGTGTTGTGATGTGGGGTCTGTGGGGGGCTTGGTTTAGATCCCCTAGGCTATGGTTCCCTGTCCAGAGTGCGTGTGTATGTAGGGAGGCAGATGTCTGTGCATCCGGGGTGGGCACATATGCAAGGATGGTGCCTGAGCCCCGCAGCTGCAGGGGCCCATGCTGGTCACCGGCTCCTCCCGCGCCAGGACACAGCTGGCTGGCCTGGGCTGGGCTGGCTGGGGGGCTAAGAGATGGGGGGCCACAGGGTCTGTGCGCAGTAACTGGTCCTATCCCCTTCAGGCATGTGCCTTCCCCACAAGGAGTTTGTTGGCGTTTGCTGTATTTGTTCCCAAGGAGGCCGCTTGTGTTTGTAGCTCCCCAGCCCCAGAATTTTCAACAGTGCTGGTATTTGAAGGAATGACCAAGAAATGAAGTTGTCTGCAAAACTTCAATTAGCCCAGCGCCAGGGAAAATCCAACTGCCAACAGGCTCTGGCAGTGCAAATGGCTCGTCCAAGTGGCTGCGGGCACCTTGCAGCTTGCTCAGCTCAGCTTCCCCTGCGTAGCTGCGCGGCCGCCCCAGTCCTAGCTGCAGGAGCTGTGGTTCATGGCACTCCGCGTGGTGCGACTGTGCTGCATGCAGGAATTGCCCCCCACCTTGCCACGCTCCAGCACTGGGGCAGGAGTGGGGGACCAGGAGGGGAGGGGGCTGCAGGGCGGGTGGTGGGAGGGTGGGTGCACACCCATGGCAGAGCATCCCCCACTGGCGGGTCAGGCGGGAGCACCATGTCCTTCGGTGGAGCTTGGCAGTAACACGTAGCTCTTGCTCAGCAAGGCCCTGGGTGCAGAGGGAGACTTTGGTGACTGTGTTTCCTTAACAGAAGAATCAGTTACTACTTAGAAAGTGTCACCATTATAATTATAAGTGAGCAGCTAATCACTCCAGGATGAGGCATGGTGCGGACCAGGAACAGACCTGGGGCTCTGAGGCTCAGCATCGGTGCTGGAGCACAGCGCAGGCCTGGTCGCAGGCAGTGATGTGTGTGTGGGGCTGGATGTGAGCACAGGTTGATGTACAGGTGGCCTGAAACCTGCCGCAGAGCTGCCCCTGAGGTGCCACTTACCGGGGGCATCCCCAGTGCCCGCAGTCGCACCACACTGCCCAGCCTGCAGCGCAGGAGGCTCAGCTGAGCAGCACCTGGCCCGCTGGGAAGCAGCCTCTGCAAAAGGCTGCTTGGAAAATTCCTTTCTAAAAGGGCTGCTGCCAAGTTTAGCATATTATATTTTTAGGGAGCAAGTCTATTCCGAGCAATATTGTAGCGTGTTGCAGCAGCGGGTTCGTTTCAAACCTGGTTTCTCCCCTTGCTTGCATGTCACACGGATGCGAGACCCGGCACGGCGGCTCCCGGCTCCGGCCGAGTGCCCGCACTGCAGCGGCTGCCTCGCTTGCACGGCAGAGGACAGGCTTTAAAGCCGCAAAAAACATGTTTTCCTTTTTTTAATATATTGAAAACACTGACATTAATTTTAGCATTGCAAAGCTGGTTTTCCCACAATAGCTGTAATTTAGGCCTACACTGCCTGGCGATGCTCTTTTTATAGGTATATTCCTATTTTAGTACTACAGTGATGGGTGAATGAGTAGATTAAATTAGATTTAGTATCTATCATTCTTTAAAGCATTACAGTCAGTTGGTGGAGGGGTATGGTTTAACAAAGAAGAAAGGCTAATTAGGGGAGCAGGCACAGGCTGCCCACACCAGCTCCCACCGCCCTCGTCCCCTTCCTGCCCCCGGCCCGCAGCCGCCCTTCCTCAGGGCCCAGTGTCCAGATAGGAAAGTGCATTTGAAACCAGATTTTCCTGCACAGCCCCAGGGCTGGGAGAGCTCTGGGGTTTGGAGCCGGGACTGGATGGGATGCCAAGTGCTGGGTGCCGGAGCCGAGCACCCTGGGCTCCTCGCTCCTTCGGGGATCTGCAGAGTCATGGCGGTGACTTGTCTCCCCAGCCGCTCTCCCCACAGGGTGAGCGCTGCCGCCAGCTCCTGCCCGGGTCCTGCTGCCGACCCCAGACAGGACGCCTGCGCGTGGGTGCATTGTGTCTGCCGCGCCGGAGGGACCTTGGCAGCCAGCGGGGCCCTGCCGGCACCAACGCCGGTGTGAGCGCGGTGGCTCTGCAGGCAGCTGGAGCAATGCTGCCCCATTCCTAGGACTTGAGTCTGTGAAACGACAGGATTCAGTGGTGGAGCTGGCGAGCAGCGGGGGCACCAAGGGGCATGGGGTGGCCTTTCCAGAAAGCTCATTGGTATTGGCAAGTAGGCATGCTGGGCGTGCATAGGGCTGGGCTGCTGGGAGGGTGCGGGGAGGCTTGGGAAGGCACTAGCGTCAGGGGAATTCTAGGAAAGATGCCTTGGCACAGGAGGGTACCAAACATCCAAGGAAGGAGCTGGATCTTCCCAGTGCTGGGACACCCAGGCTGTGGCAGTGGGGCAGAGGAGACTCCAAGTCTGTGGAAAGCCATGCCTTCGGTATTCCTCTGAGGGCCATGGCAGCCAGGCCAGCCTGGCCTCATCCTCGGGCAGCGGCGTATGGGGGGGCAGGAGCCAGGCTGAGCAGGGAATGCATAAATGGCAGCACCCAGCAAGAGCCCAGGGGCGCAGGTCAAGCGTGGACACAAACCCCCAGTGCAGGGCACACACGGGCACCTGTGTTGGACAGGGCTTCGAGGCAGTGCCTGCACATCCCTGCTTGTACCAGGGCCTCAGCGCACTGAAGCTGCTCGCTGCAGCAACGGCTATCGCCTGGTGAGCCCCGCCGCGCTGGTGTGAGCCCGCCAGCGTGTGACCAGGGGACCCTGCAATCCTGGCCATGCTGTGACTGCCAGCTCGGTGAAATGCCACTGCCGTCAAGCAGGCTCAGAGAGCCGGGCTGCCCGCAGGGCTTCACCCCTCTGCTGCCTGCAGGCAAGCGTGGCGGTACCGCGGGCAGCCCTAGCAGGGCTTTAACCTGCGCCACCTTCCTCAGCGTTCATCCAGCCAGCTGGGAGCAGATGTCCTCCCTCGCTCCCTGGGGCGAGGGCTGCAGCAGCGGTGGCACTGCTGGCACTGCAGCCCAGCCGGCAGCTCAGGGAGCCGCTCCCCCTGACCCAAGCTTGGTGGGCTGCAGGCTCGGGGAGGTGCTGGCCTGGGCACAAGGTCTGGCCAGGGAGGGACAAAAGGCAACATCCCAGCAGGTGACAGGGTTTGTGGTGGCCACCACAGAACAGGCATCCCCCAGGGCTGCAGGCATTGCCTGCAGGGGGGGTCAGGTGCGTTCCCAAACCCCCTACAAGTTCTGCTGTCCCCATATGATGTCCTCCTGCCTGGGTTCTCATTTTGCCTGACTGGCACCTTCCCGAGCATCCAGCCGGCTCCGGTGGTCGGGCAGCCATGGTGTCCCCTGGGGTGGAGCCCCCACCCCAGCGGCCTTGGTGTCCTGCCTGCACTGCACAGATCTTACAGATGGGGTTTGCACAGCATCAGCAGGATTCGCTCCAGCCCCTGTGTGAGCAGCACTGCTGAGATGTGGTCCCTGGCAGCAGTAACCTATTAAACAGAGTGAGACGAGCGCTGGAAGGAGACCCAGTCAGAGGAGGCAGTTTGCGGGGATGGTGCCAGGAGCAGCACTCGGGCAGCCTCCGCCTCTGTGCTGGTGCTGCCAGGGTTTCAGTGCGCGGGACAGGCCGGTGCTGCCGGGGAAGGCAGGCGGTTTGGGGACCTGTCGGGGTCAGTGCCTGTGGAGCCAGGTCCCACTCCCACCCTCGGGGATCTCAGCCATTTCCCGTCCATCAAAGCACAAGGGGGCTGCTGTGCCCTGGTCCCCAGAGGGCTCCGGCCAGCATGAAATGGGTGCTGGGGCTGGAGCATGTGTGCAGAGCCAGGGTGGTCTTGTGCCCACCAGGTGCCAGAGGCCAGCACCCAGGTGTGGTGGCTGGTGTGCGCAGCAGGGCCGAGCTGGTGATGGGGCTTGCTGTGGGATGTAGGGGTGGGGGCAGCCAGCGTGCCTGGCAGTGGCCCCATGGCAGGGGCATGAGGCAGGTCTGGCTGCTCCCGCTCCCCCTTGCTGGAGCACCGGGCTTGCAGCACTTTGTCATGATTTTCCCCCTGTCTCCGAGCAGCAATCCCTCACTGCTTGCATTACCTGAGTAGAAAATGACACATAAGCTGACATGATTGCCATGGCTCCCAGCACCCCACGGCAGCTCTTTCCCGGCAGCACGGGAGGGCAAGGCAGGGCGGGTGGCACGCAGTCTGGCCCCTGGCTCCTCAGCCTGTGCTCCCCCTTGCTGTCGCGTCCCCCTCCATCTGAGCTGCAGCAGACCCAGGGAGAGGAGGGGACCAGCGGTGCCGAGGTGGCACGTCAGCGAAGCTGAGCAGCAGAGCACGGTGCCTGGCTGCCTGTGTGGCCCACCCTGCCCTGGCCACTCGTCTCCCCCTCTGCTCCATGCCAGGGACTGTGCTGCTCCCCTGCATCCCTGTGGCCTCCTGCAGCTCTCTGCAGGGCTTGGTGGGGAGCCCCCAGCAGTGCATACTCACCCTGTCTGTTGGCACCCCTTCAGCAGCTTTGGGTGTTTACCAGCAGATTCCTGTCCCTGTCCTTTCTCCCAGGCTGGCAAGGGACGTGGCTGAGGACATGCTGCGCTGGCGGGGCCAGAGCTCGAGCCTCAGGGTCCAGGCTGCAAGCCTGGGCTGTGCTGGCTGCATCCCCACTCCGGCTGCCCAGCAGGATGCACGGGTACCGGGTGTGCAGCCAGCTTGTCCCCCGGCAGCAGGCCCGGTCAGGGTGTGCATGCAAAGCCCCTCCTGCAGGCAGGAGCTGCCCAGGGAGGGAAGCAAGGGAAGGACATTAAGGTCCTGCTTCAGTGCAGGGGTCAGAGAGCTGAGCTCTGGCTCTGGGACAGGGTCCCCCAGGGGAGCAGCAGCAGGGGGGCAGCCCTCAGGCAGGGGAATACCATGCATCCCACCCAGCTGCACCCACTCGGTGTTTTCCCACCATGGCGCTGGGCGCAGCCTTCAAATGGCTCTTGTAAAAAATCAAAAATGGGGAGAGAAGAGCAGGAGCAGGCGACAGTGGCAGCTTATTTGTGATCTGCATTGTGTGTGGAGCTCTTAATTAGAGCTAATTAGACTAATTAACTTGCAAATGAGAAACTCGTCTTTTCCTCCTTTTCTTTCACAAGAAAAAATAAAAAGATGAACAACAAGATAAATATTGAGGCTAATTACTTTGTACCTGCTGCAGAGCCCCTCCAGCTTGCGGGATGCCCCTCCTGACCAGTGTGCCTGCCAGCGCGGTGTGCTGTGGTGTGCCATGCCTGTCCCTGTCCTGGTGTCCTTGCGTTGGCTGTCCCCACTCACGGCTGGTCCAACCACAGACACAGCTGCCCACGTCCCTGTCATCCCCACTGGCAGAGCAGAACCACCCACCATCCTCTATGCACCCTCGTGTCCCAGTGCCCGGCAAGGGTGCGGCACGTGCCCTGGAGCCGGCGGAGGCAGCGGCCTCCACAGCACTGGCCATCACCAGGACCCAGTGGCCAAGGTCCAACACCATCCTGGCACTCAACCTTGGCCATCGGGTCCTAGTGATGGCCGGTGCCACAGGGGGGCATGGCAGTACCATTATGCCCTGGCATCCTCCCCACCATTCCCATCCCAACCTGGGACTGGAGTGGGGTGGGGGGGGTCTCCACTGCGGCACCGCACAGTCCCGGCTGTTCTCCAACTCTCCCCTCACGGCTTCTCTGGTTTCCCCCTACTCTGATGCTGCAACACCCCGGGGGCTTTGTTATCACAACTCGGTTCAAATGTCTGATTAGTCTTTAGGAGATCGAGGGGTCAATTTTCCACAGCTCCTTCCTCTCCATTTAACTAATTTAACTGCGCAATTGTTACAAATTTCATTTTATTATACCCCTGCTTCTCAGTCCAATTGAATTACCAAAATCTCATTTTCTCAGAAGTGCTGAATATGTAATTAGAGGAAAAATTATGCTCCTGACTGCCTATTAGAGAGGGCTGCGTGAGAGAGCTTGTCCGGGCGCACACGCAGGTCCGCGGCTCCCCCGGCGCCCACGCTGGCCGGTGCGAGCATGCGCGCGCGCTGGCGAGGCTGCGCGCGAGCAAGCGCCACGTGCGGCTGTGCCAGAGTCCCAGCGCCGTGGGGGTGTGACAGTGATAGGGGGTGGTGGGTGGGCTCCTGAGCGCAAAAGGCTTGGCAGGAGCGGGACCAGGGGCAGTGCTGGCTGGGCTCCCTGGGGACCTGTGAGCTGTGGGGCAGGGTGCAGGGATGGTGGCTGGAGCTGGTGTGGCGCTTGCAGGGGAGGCATGAGACTGGCAGACGTGGCCATTCATCCTGCTGCTTGCTGTGTCTTGAGCTGTCTGGATCCAGCAAGGCTGGACTTGGCTGCTGGTAGCTCCAGCAGCGCTGCACAGAGCCACAGCTGCAGGGGAGCCGATGGGGGCTGCTGGGGAGCTGCTGGGGGCAGCTAGCAGGGGGAGCACCAGTCCCCTGGCAGAAGCAGCCTCTTGGCGGGTGCTGGGAGCGGCTAGGGAAGTGAGCCAAGTGCTGCACCTGCACTTGTCTTAAGGGCAGGGCTGGGAGCTGGTGGAGCTGGCAGCCCCAGTAGTGGCAGCCCTGCTTTTGGGCATTTGCAATGCCCTGGGCACCTCGGGCCCTGCTCACCTCCCTGCACCCACAGCAGGATCCACTCAAGGGCCTGGGTGGGATCGTAGCCCTGCCAGCACATGGCCCCACCAAAGGAAGATGCCTGCTCCTCTCTGGGCCCTGCCCATCTCTGCCTGGGCTGTGACAGCCAGACACGTGCCTTAGCTCAGCAGTGTGGGCTGGGACACCCAAAGGTGCCCTGTCCCCTCCAGAGCCCCTCTGTGCCTCTCAGTCTGGATGCAGTGGGCATGAGGCACCCTGCAGCCCTTCCCAGAGCGGCAGCTGCTCTCCAGAGCCTCCAGGCCCTTCCAGCAGCGGGGAGACAGCGGCTGCCCCCCAGGGCTGCTGGCAGCAGCAGACAGGCCAGCCTCCGGCATGGCTTGGTCACTCTGGTGCACAGAGCCACGTGGTGTACGGGCACCTGCATCCAATGCTCCAGTGTCTGCAGGCCTCAGGAGGACTAGGTAGCTCAGGCAGATGCTCCTGAGGACTTGGGTCCTCTCCGGCCCATCCCTGTCCCCAGGCTCTGCAGCCAAGCTTGAGCCTTATGTGCCTGCCTGTCCCAAACCCTTTGGTGGCTACTGGGGACCAAGTGCTGCTGGGAATCCCGGCCAACACTGTGTACACCAGGTCTGCGTTGCTTCGGTGTGCCTGTAAGAAAAGCTGTGTCGGGGGCTGGCCTGGCTGCTCCCCTCCAGCAGCGTCTGCTCAGGGCTGGGAGCTGCTGTGGGTGAGCCCCAGCACCACTGGTGATGCTGGGAGACGCTGCAGGTGCGCCCTGGCACTGCCGGCGATGCCGGGCCCTGCTCAGAGGGAGGAAAGTGCCGCACGTCCCAGAGCAGTGATCCTCCCACTCGCTGTGGGCCTGATCCTGCCACGTCTCCAGCGGTGACGCAGTCCAGTCCCTCCCCAGTGCAGCGGTACAGGTACGTGTGAGCCTGGGAGATGTCAGCGGCACACATGCGGGGGGCGGCCGGGAGTCCCCCAAGCACCCCCGTCTCGCCTCGGTTACACAACATTATCATTTCATAATACTCTGAAATATACATGAAGTTGGCTGAATGCAGATGAAATTGCACCATTTACTTCATGAATATTTCATGCAGCCTCAGCTCCAAAGTTTCCGGCTGGTGGAGCCAGGAGCTGGGGCCGGACCCTGCTCCCCCCTGCCCCTTGCAGGAGGTGACAGGGACGCGTGGACACCTGGCCTGTGGGCTGGCATCTCATCCCCACTCTTGCTGGGTATTGTATGGCTGCTGGTTGCAGCATCCTTCCTCCGCGGGCTCCTGCACGCCGGGCAGAGGGGAAGCAGCGTCTGGCCCTGGCCCCTGGCAGCCATGGCAGCCGAGTCTGCTGGCAGGGGCTCACAGGGCTGAGGGCAGGACCTAGCCCCGCTGCCCTGGGCTGGCAAGGGGCAGCTCCCCTCTTGCAGGGTCCTGGTGCAAGGGGCAGAAGGTGCCAGGACAGTGTGAGGCAGCTGAGAAAAACAGTCTTTTTCCCATGCCAGCAGGCTGCCCTGCCTTCCCCCCCGGCTCCTCCTCCTCTCGCACCGTCACTCCTGCCCCTCGGGTCCTGCCTGTTCTCTCCAGCCCCGCTGCTCTTTGCAGAGCTTCCCACTTGAGCATCCCCAGCAGATGCCATTAGCAGGCTCTCACCCTCCCCTGCTCCTCGTTAATGAAGACATTAAGCACGGCGGCTGCTACCTATGGCCTCCACAGCTCCTCACCTCCTTTCACAGCTCCTTCCCAGGGGGGTGATTCCCCCGTTGTCCCACCCCAGCTCTCTGTGGGGTGGCAATGGCCTCCATTCTGGGGACGAGAGGAGAAGCAACCCGCCGCCATCTCCCACCAGCCCCCACGGCGTGCAGGGCTTGTCCCTCCTGGGGCCAGGGACGTCCCTGCAGCGAGCACCCCGACCCCGCTACCCCGCTGCAGCCTTGGGGCTCTGTGCCTGGTGCCTGCTCGGGGCCAGGCACGCTGCTTTGTATGGATGGCGCAGCATTTTGGGTAATGAAATATTCACAGGTCAGTGATTCCTTGAGAAATGACGGGGATCAGTCAATTCCTTTTCAGGGAGTAATTTTCTTCCCCTTCACGGCCTCTGTTTCATGTTGACAGTCATTAGCATGAGCGAGCGGCTGGATCGAAGGGGGGACATTGTGGCTGTCACGCATATGAGCCGCGCCGGGCACGGCCTCGTGGCAGCTTGCGGTGATGGCACAGCTGCATGACCCCTGGGTGCCCACGGGGCACGTGGGGCCGTGTGAGGACCCTCCTGCCACCACCGGGGCATTTGCTGAGCCCGTCTCTGCTGCCCAGCACAGCACGACGCTGCCACACCGTCCTGCTCCAAGGCAGCAGGCACGAGGGTGGATGCTTCCATCAGCCTCCCTGTGCGCTGCCCCTGTCCGTCCCCAGCTCTGTCCCGCTGGCAGGCACGGTGGGTCCCACGGCAGCTATACACTGCAGACCTGTTGCAGCAGCGAGCAGCTGCTCTGGCACAGGCAGGCTCAGGCACCCTTGGGGAATTGCTCAACACCCTTCTCTGCGCTCCGCTCTGACCTCGGGCTGTCTTGCTCTCCGGCCAGGGGATGCCCTGACAGTGAGCGAGCAAGCGGAGCCAGTCTGGGTCAGGGTAACGTGCTTGCTGCCTGCCTGCCTGCACTGCCTGCAGGATAAGCTGCCCACTGAGGCTTTGTAGCTTGGAGGAGCGTTTGGCAGCCTCCTTGAATGCTGTGGTGATGTTAGGACCCCAGCCCCTCGCTGCACCCCTCAGTGGGTGTCTGGCTCCTGGTGGAGGGAGCAGGACAGCTGCAGGCATCAAAGACCTGAGCTGGACTGGCTTCCCACGGCTGCCTGCGGATCCATGCTGCCTTTGCTTCCCAGACACCCGTGGCTGCAGGCTCCTCGGTGTGCACTGCTCTTGGGGCTCCCTTCTCGCTGGTGGTGGGGAGGTCTGCGGTGATGGGACTGTGTCCCCTCCCCAGCTGCTCTGGGGACTGGCACACTGCTGTCCATCCAGGCTGTACATGTGCCGTGACCAGGTGGTGCCGTGCTGGGTCCAGGCAGTGCCGTGCCACCCCTGCACCAGCAGCACTGGCCTGAGCAAAGTGCACGGGAAGGGGACATCTCCAGGCAGAGCTGGCCAGCTGGGGGTTGTCCAGGGCTGGAGACATGAGCAGGAACAGGCTGAGGCAGCAGGAAGGCCATGAGGCTCTAGGAGAAACTCTGGGCACATCTGTGGCAGCTGCGGGGTCGCACAGGAGGGGAGCAGCCTTGGGACATGGCTGTGTGTGCAAGCAGAGGCCCTGGCTGAGTATGGACACGGCTCGCCGGCTGGCCTTGCGGGGCCACTGTGGGCCCACCGTGCTGCTCGTCCGTGGCCAGAGGTGGGTGGCAGTAGGTGACGGTTGCTTGTGAGTGGTCGATAACTCAGGAGCTCACACACTGCACTTTCATACCATGCCGGCAGGACACCCATCGCGGGCAAGGTGTGGCGGCACAGTGCAGGGTGCCTGGGGCCAGCAGGTGCCCTCTCGTTATTGCAGGTGCTCTGCGCTTGCCTAATTGCTCAGACACGTTCTCTGTATTTGGGGGCTCCTAGTGCGTTATTTTCTTAAAAAGGAGCAAGTGTTAAAAATGGCGTCGTCAGCCCCGAGCTGACAGGCACAATCACCAAAGTGCGGCGTCGGCAGGAACTGGCCCCACACGCTAAATGACTTGAAAGGAAATGGCCTGGATTGTGCTGAGGAGGCAGAGTGCGGTGGGGAGAAAGCAAGTGGAGCAAACAAAAAAACTTCATTAATTAAAGAAACTCGTTAATGAGGGACATTTAATCAGCTAAAGATTATATCCACCCCCTGTCTGCTGCAGCAGCCGCTGCGCAGGGCTGGTGGCACGGGGCTGAGCTGTGGGCAGGGCAGGGGCCGCCATGCAGGGGACACCAGTCAGGGGACCTTGGGGTCCAAGCCTGGGCTTGGGAAGCAGCATCCCACAGCCAGCTGGATGGAGCCGCTCTCTGGGGGTTCCCCTGGCCCCGTCAGCTCCCCAGCCCCCAGGCTCCTCGTCACCGTGCTCAGCCAAGGAGCTAGGAGGCAGCGGGACGCCAGCCTGCGGGACGCAGCAGCGTGTGCTGCGCTTCCCAGGGCCACTTCTCCCCTTGACAGCAAAGGCCTCAGCTCCCTGTCTCAGCCCTTCTGCTGCATCCCCAAGGCCATGGTGTTTTGGCATGGAGCCATCCCACAGCCTTGCTGGTGTCCTGGCCACAGATGGGCAGCATGGATCGTGGGGTGCTGCTTTTGCCCCTCATGCCGTGTTAAATACTGCTGGCTTTGCTCCGCACTCTGTCTCGGGTACCGCACTAATCTCCTGTCTCATTTACTAAATGAGGACTACAGGCTGTTAATAATCAGAATTCCTTTTAATGCAAATGTGGAAAGCTGCCCCACAAAGTGCTGTGTAGGAGCATCCCTTGCGCCCCCGGGAGGGATGTGCGGTGCATGAGCAAGGGACACCTGTCCAAGCCCCGTGTGCCTGGCACCCACAGGCCAGCACCGTGCCATGGGCTCCCTGTGCAGCTGGGCACCCCTTGCTGGGAGCACCCAGCCACAGGTCGGTGCCATCTGGCTGCCTGCCTTGGGATGCAGGGGTGGGTCTCCAGGACCCCCTGTGAACTCGACCCAGGGAAGGGGCTGCTCCTGGTGCAGGCTCGGGCTGCTGTGGGGCAGGGGCCCCAGTAACCTTCCCGGGAGGAGGAGAGGGGCCCCAGTGCTGCCTGGGAACAGGGACAGGGCTTTTCCCACGCTGCAGGCAGCCCAGAGCAGCCAGCAGGGGAGGACGCAGGCGGTGCGGGGTGTGGAGCCGAGCAAGCAGCCGTTTTCCTGTGATGTCAACAAGCATCACGCAGCCAAACCCATCACCATCCCACTCCCCATGGGACCCTCGCCCCCGGCAGACGCCTGCCACCAAGCTGAGCAGACCCATCCCTGCCGGGGATGGATGGGCAGAACTGTCGGGGGGGAAATACTGGAAGCCGTAGATCGGTGCCTCTGCAGCACCATCAGCCCTGGCGACGGCGAGCAGCAAAACAGGGGAACCTAATGGTCCCTGAATGAAATAATACTTGGGCTGACAAGCACTGCGACAGCCCTAATTAATAACAGATATGAACGTGGCTGTCGGGATGCGCTGGCGAGGAGCCAGCAGGGCCCGAGACCTGGACAGGTGGGGATGGTCCCTGCCCCAGCACCCATCTGCATTCCCCTGTCCTGCCGCCTGTTCCTGCCTGGGCAGCAGTGCCTGTCTCTGCTGTGATGGTGGCTGATCCTGGCTATGGTGACAGCAAGGACAAGCGTCCAGTGCGGAGCATGCAGGAGTGCTGCAGGCTGCTCTTGCTGCTGGCTCCACGCACAGGCGGGGAGGGCTGGGCACTGGGCATCAGGGATGTAGGTAGGGAGGGTCAGGCACTGGGAGTGCAACTGCTGTGACTGGTTGGTGTCTGCCCGCTCACTGGCACAGGCTCAGGTGCCAGGGCCAGGCTGAGCGCAAGACGGAAACCCTACAGGCTGTGAGATGGGGTTTGCGTCTGTGGCGCAGGCAGGAGTGTTGCCCCGGCTGCCCAGTTTGGGGATAGTACTGGGGAAGGGGCTCTGCTGTCCTGCAGCATCGGCAGCCCTGGGCCGCGCTGGCAGGTGCATCTGGCTGGCACATCCCTGAGCAGCTGAATCAGCACAGGAAGGCGCTGGCAAGCTTGCCGATGACTTGCAGATCTGTAGCGGGATTATTCGCGCTGGGTTTGCATGCGGTCCCTGCCATGCCCCCGGCACGGGCTCCGCTGCCTCCCTCGCAGGCACGACGGTCCTGCCGGCTGGGGGATGGCGGCTGGCAGAGCGGCCCCCCCTGGTTCTCCCCACCATCCCTCCGCACCATAAATCGGCCACACACACAATTAAGGAGCTTGTCTCCACGGGCTGAGCCACAGATGTATTTCATGGGTGAGAGGCTGCCGCAGCGGGTTGTAAAGCATCCGAGGGGCTGCAGGTGCTGCCCTGTGCACTGGCTTAGGTGTTTGCAGCCTCTCGGCTGCCGGCAGGGGCTGCTGCCATGTGCTGTGGCGGGTGTTCTGTGCAGTGGCGGGTGCAACACATGTGTGCGAGGGGGGAGAGCCCGTGGATGCCTGCAGGACTGGCAGGATAGATGGTGGGTGGGCGTGCAGGAGAGGCACAGGCTGGCAGCCCCATGCCATCCCCCGGCAAGCAAGGGCAGCCCATGGCACAGGTGCAGCTCACCCTGTTTGACCGAGGTGGCCAGGCCAGCTGCGTTAGAGCAAAGGCCCTAATCAAATATTTAGCAGTTAATTGATCCCTGTTTGGTGTTTGCCAAGGGGCCATCGATATCCCTCCCTGGCTGCCCCTCCCTGCCTTCCCGGACCCGCTCCCCTTTGCTGCCACCACCGTCATGGGGACACTGGGTTTGCTGCTGGCAGGGGTTGATGCTGTGCAGCCCCACCCAAGTGATGCTGCCTGCCTGGCTTGGCTTTGCTTTGCCCTGTATTGGGCTCCAAACTGAGGGCTGCCCTGGTTTCCTTCCCCGAGGAGAGGGTGATGTGCAGGCTCCCCTAATTAAGGCCCATGAGGCAGACTCTGTCCTCCCATTGCCTGACCCCCAGTGCACCAGGTAGGCTGGACCCTGGAACAGGACAGCATGGGGGCTCAGCTGCAGGCAATACAACCCAGGAGCTGTTGCAGCACAGAGACAGCCCAGGGTTTGAGGGGACACACATCAAAGGCTGGGGTGTGGTGGGGCTGGGGAGCCTGGGCGCTTCAGGGACCAGGCCTCTCCCTGGGGCAGGTTGCAGCCCAGGCACCCTGGGGACGTGGTGGGTAAGGGGGCTGGTGCTGCTGTCTCGGCAGGGTAACCAGGACGCCACGGCTCCGCCGGACGCGATGGCTCAGCCCTACCCCCCGGCCCAGTACCCCCCACCCCCCCAGAATGGGATCCCCGCAGAATACGCACCGCCGCACCCCCACCCCACGCAGGACTACTCGGGGCAAAGCACAGTACCGGAGCACGCCATGACCCTCTACACACCAGCACAGAGCCACGCCGAGCAGCCGGGCACCGACGCCAGCACACAGTCCATAGCAGGAACACAGACAGTACCGGTAAGGGAGTGGGGTGTGGGGGGCAGGCAGGGGTCCCAGGGCAGCACTGGACGTGCTGGGAGGGGTGCTGGAGCAGCAGCACTCGCCCAGCCATGGTCCCTCGGGGTGCTAGGCTGGGTGCCCCTGCTGTGGCTGCCAGCTCTCTCCCTCGCAGCCCCCCCCGTCATTTCTAATCACTTGTAATCTACCTGCTTGGCTGCCTTCCCACCAGATAGCTTCAATTACGGGGTTGTAATGCAGCGCCGGAGAAAGTGCTGAGCTGAGCACTTCCCAGCCCGGCTGCAGCAGCCCTGCATGCAGGGTCTGCCGCCCCCCACCCCAGAACACCCATGTGCCGCAGTCATGGCCCCTGGGCACCGGGCTGATGATGGGGAGAAAGGCCACTGTGAGGCCACCTGGTGCTGGATGGCTGTCCACGGTGGATCGCCCCTCGCCCAGGCCTCCCCCTCCCCAGGGCGTGCTCCCTGTGCCCTCACAGCGCTCAGCCCCCAGGTCCCCAGCACCTCTCATGGGGCGGGTGATGCCCTGACCCCACTTGCAGCACTAGCCAAAGCGGTGAGGTCCAGGCAGAGCTGGTGGCTGGTTCCCCAGGCTGGGCATTCCATGAGTCCCTGCAGGCAGAGATCCTCTCCAGCATCGCCCTGACTCGCCAGGCTGCAGGGACACCCATGGGGTGCCTGGAGCTTGGGGACCACAGCGTCCAGGGTGTTCCTAGGGTTGGGCAGGGCCAAGTGCAGGGGAGCGGAACAGTCCCCGTGCCCAGACCCCCGCCAGGGGACACAGGGCTGGCAAGGCCAGGGTCTGACAACCAGTGGTGCTTCCTGCAGCAGACAGACGAGGCGGCACAGACAGACAGCCAGCAGCTACACTCCTCAGACAACACAGACAAGCAGCAGCCCAAGAGGTTACACGTCTCCAACATCCCCTTCCGATTCCGGGACCCTGACCTGCGGCAAATGTTTGGGGTGAGTCCGGCCCCATCCAGCCACCCACGTCCCGCTGCTCTCCACTCGGGTGCTGCCCCGTGGCACCACAGGGACCCCAACACTGTCCCATTCCAAGGGCCTGTCCTGCCCAGCCCGCAGCATGCATGGGTGCCTCCATGCAGCTGCTGGCCATGAGCAGTGGTTTGCAGGATTAGCACCATGGTTAACAGCCAGGCTGTTGGACCAAGGCCCACGCATGGAGGGGGGGAGTGATACAGAGCCCTTGTCCCCCTCCCCTTGTCCCCTTCCCAGCCCTCATTAGGATTCAGAGCAGTGCAGGCTAATGAGATTTTGGGTGATACTCCTCAAGTCCTGGAACAGAGGGTACAATGGGAGGGCCAGGAGCTCTCCCCTGCATGACACTGAGGGTCCCCCAGTCTGGCCCCCGAGGCAGACCCCTGCTCATCCCTGGTCTGGCCAGGTGCAGAGCCCTGTGCCAGCAGCCCTGGGTCCGGGGCTGGGGGCTCTGCAGGCACTCACCCCTCTGCTCTCTCTGCTTGCAGCAATTTGGGAAGATCCTGGACGTGGAGATCATTTTCAATGAGCGGGGCTCCAAGGTGGGTGCTGTTCATGGCTGGTGCCATTACAGCGAGCCCCGGGGAGGGGGCTAGGTGGAGCTGGGAGGCCTGGGGGCTCATCTGCCTGCTCTTCCCTCCTCTACTGTCCCACGGGACCCAGGCATGGGATACCCCATCTTGGGGCAGCCCCATCCCACTGCCCTGCACTGGCTGGGGGGGCCGTGCGGGTCCCTGCACCCTGAGCACCAGAGGGAGGGGAGGGCTCATTCTGCTCCCCCTGCACAGGCAGCTCGTGTCCCTCTGTGTATGGATGTCTCTGTTGTATCTTCCCTGCTTTCTGTGCCCCTCTCCCAGACTCTTTTTCCCAGCTCGTGGGCGATGCTGGGGCCTCAGCCGGGGGTCCCAGCCCCAGTGGGGGCCCTGGCCCAGGCTCTCCATCTCTGCACTGCGGCAGCCTCACCTCCTGTGCCAGCTCTCCTGATTCACCCCCTCTCTTTCTCTGTCCCCGCACCCTCTCTCTGTCTCTCTCTGTCTCTTTCTTTCTCCTTTTCTCCTCTGCTCACAGGGTTTTGGGTTTGTAACTTTTGAAACTAGCACAGATGCCGACCGGGCACGGGAGAAGCTGAATGGCACCATCGTAGAGGGCCGGAAGATTGAGGTGCTCAGATAAGTGTGCTAGTGCCATGCCTGCGTGTGCGTGCATCCCCTCCGCCCTGCCTGGGGACCCTCTCCTGCCAGGGGCTGCAGGCAGGGGAGAGCTCGGGCAGGGGATGCTTTGGGGCAGCCCTGGATCCTGCCCTGGTCCCGCATGCCCCAGGGGAGGCTTGCTCGGTGCGTGCATACCTACACCTGTGAATGTGGCACGGGAGCATGTGTGCCAGCTGCTGGGAAGGTCATCACTTTGCGCAAGGAGCATCCAGCTCAAACGAACCTCCTGCATGTGGGGAGAGCTGGGGCACCAGCCCAGGCTCTGGCTGTGTTTTGCCTGGTTACAGAGGGGTCTGGCAGACCCCAGCTGCCCACAGCCCCCGTGCCCACCGCGCAGCCGCCCCGAGCTCTGCAGAGAGGAGGGGGGCTCTCTGCTCTGTGTGCTGTCCCCACCTCCCCTGCGCCTGGAAGGGAAGGATGCTGTGCAGAGCTCCTGAGCCCACTGTGCAGGCAGCTGCTACGCTGCCCAGCCCCTGAGGCTTTTATTTCTTCAAGCCAGGCAGAGGGATCAGGCTCTGCCCATTCACTGGCAGCCCCTTGCTGATTGCCGGCAAGTGGTGGGAAGTGGGGCAGCCCACGGCAGAGGGAGCGGGACGCAAATGCCCCTGGCAGTGCTGAGCCCAGGGAAGGGCAGCCTGGCAGGGCACAGCGATGCCCCGTGGACAGGCCCTGCCTATCAGAGAACGTGGTCCAACAAAGCTCGGCAGTAGCTGTGGGCGCTTGCAGGAGTGACCTGGGCTTCTGCTACAAGTGTGTCCTTCCTGCAGGCTGGGTCGGGCATGGGGTGGGGACGGGAGATGGCCAAGCCTGGCAGCAGCGTGTCGGGGCTCAGCCTGAGTGCAGCACCACAGTGGCTGGGGCATCGGCTGCCAGCCCTACCAATGCTCCTTGCTGGAACCAGAGCAGGAGCCAGGAGGCCTGGGCTGGCCGGGATTGTGGGCAGGACTGCATCACGGCAGGGCAGCTGCAGGCAGAGACTCTTCCTGCGTCTCCTCACGCAGCCGGCGTCCTTCGCTCCGGCATCTGAAGCAGCAGCGACGCGCGCCAAGTGGCCCTTGGACTGCGGCCTCGCCAGCGTTGCTGCCTGCATGTGCTGAGCTCCCATCCCATCTCTCCGTAGGTGAACAATGCCACAGCCCGGGTCATGACGAACAAGAAGGCTGCCAACCCCTACACCAACGGTAAGGGCCAGCACGAGGAGAGCCGGAGCTGCTGCAGGCAGGGGCATCCCTGGGCACCTGCACTCCCTTGCAGCCAGGCTGCCACTGAGCTCCTGCAGCAAATGCCCTCCGCACCCTTGGGCACAGGGGAGAGTGGCCACTCCCTGCCTAGTGTGGGGGTGCAGCCCCCTCAGGCACCCCACACGCTGCAGCTGCCCGGGGGTGGAAGCTGTGGCCCCTTGGAACCCAGCTGGGGAGTGTGGGGGAGTGCTGTGGAGAGGGTGCCCCCAGTCTCACCAGCTTTCCCTGCCCGCAGGCTGGAAGCTGAACCCGGTGGTGGGAGCAGTCTACGGCCCTGAGTTCTATGCAGGTAATGTCGGGTCAGGACCAGCCCTGCCACGGGTCCCCCCGAACATCAGCTCCACTCTGTGTCTGACCCCACCACTGCGCTGAGCAGCAAACAGCCCCCGGCCCCTCTCCCCTTTCCGTACCCCTGCATGCACAGCTCCTCCCTCCCTGTCCCCTTGCCCCTGTGTCCCTGTGGGGCTGTGTCCCTAGCAGGCCCAGGGGACGGAGGCAGCTCTTGCACAGTGACTGTGGGGAGCTGCTGCAGGAAAACCCACATTTGTCCTCTCCCTCCTGCAGTAACGGGGTTCCCGTACCCCGCCACGGGGACGGCCGTGGCCTACAGAGGGGCACACTTACGGGGACGAGGACGCGCTGTCTACAACACCTTCCGGGCTGCACCGCCGCCACCCCCCATCCCCACCTATGGCGCGTGAGTACCCGGGCGGCAGGGGGGCACTGCCTGCTTTGGGGCAGGGGGGTCTGTTTGCTGCCGCGTTGCTCTGATTCTGCTGCCATCAGCATTGCCAGGCTCTTGCGCTTCGGGGACAGGCTGCGGCTCTCCCAGCACCGGCCTGGCCTCAGGCTCTGGGAAGCCCCCCTCCGGGGCTGCTGCCCTTCAGGGTGACCCACATGCCTCCTGTGCCCCAAAGCACAGACTCTTATTTCAGCCGTGTCAGTTGGTTTAATAGAAATACTCTCTCCTGGCACACACGGCCACTCTGGTGGCAGGCGCGGCGATGGCGATCTGTGGTCGCTTGGTGCTCCCAGCAGTGATCGTGCACTGGACTCCCCCATCCCTGTGGCACCCCCTGTCCTTGGCCATGTCCTCCACCTGTCCCCATGTCCCTGCTCTCTCTGCCAGGAGTCCCAGGCCAGGACATGCCCTCAGGCTGTCTGGACGGCCACTCCTCCCCTGTTGGCTGTGCTGCTGGAAGCAGCCCCCCCAGGTCACCGGCTTTGCCCCGATCCCTCTCAGCCGGTGACACAGGCCAGGCTCTGACGCCTCCACCTTGTTTGCAGGGTCGTCTACCAGGATGGGTTCTATGGAGCCGAGATCTACGTAAGTGCTGCTGTGCCCGCATCTGGGCCATGCCGGGGACCCTGTGCAGGGCTGGGGATGCGCAGCATCAGGTGGCTCTGTGTTGGGCTCTGCCCCCCGCCAGCCCCTTCCCCTGGGGAGGGCAGCCAGAGCCCAGGCAGAGTGTGGATGGGAGCACAGATGGGAACGCAGCTCCTCCAGAGCAAGCGGGATGCTGTGTTCCCAGCCAGGCCCCGCGCAGGGCCAGCACCACACAGGATTTACAGCCTCAGCAAGTGCCGGTGCGCTGTCTTACACCGGCATTTAACCTCCATATTTAAGAAGCCACTGGCGATATTTCAGGCGGGCGGCTGAAGGATTTATCTAACGTGACACCTCATTAAAGCGATCAGGGAGGTGACATTCTCTTCTCTGGAATTTAATTTTTTAAGGTTAATGTTTGTGAAAGCCCCTGGGGAATGGTAATGAGGCTGGTGTGTGCCTGGTGGCATGGGCACCAGCTCCCTGTGGGGTTCCGCCACTGCTCCATGGCAGTGCTCAGGGGGTGCCCAGCTGCCCCGGCCCCCGAGCCCCCCCCAGCGGGTGCTTCCCTCCTCCCTGACAGCATTTTCTCCCTCCACTGTAGGGGGGTTACGCCGCCTACAGATACGCCCAGCCGGCAGCAGCAGCGGCAGCATACAGCGACAGGTAAACACCATGGGCATCGCGCTGGGGAGGATCGATTTCACAGGGGAAGCTCCGGGGGTGGGGAATTGATTTCAGCAGTTTCACCCCCTGCACCACCCAGTCCAACACACCCCAGCTTTTGTGGGACGAGGGCAAGGATGGAGCCAGGCACAATGAGGGTGTCCTGCAAACGGGGACCCTTGTGCTCCCCTTTGGACTTGTTATGGCAAGGACTGGTGCCCAGGCAGGGAGAAGCAGGGAGGTCCTGGGGGGCTCCCAGGTGCAGCAGGGGGAAGCAGTGGCCAGATGGGGGCCTGCTGAGGGGAGGCAGGACCCCGACCCCAGTTGCTAATGCCCACCGCTGTGTTTGCTCCTAGTTACGGCAGAGTGTATGCAGCGGCAGACCCATACCACCACACCATCGGCCCCGCTGCCACGTACAGCATCGGCACCATGGTAAGAGCAGCCCCCACGGCCTTTCTTTACTTCCCGGCGCGAGCTGCAGCCAGCCCGGGGAGGGGGGCCCAGCACAGCAGCCCAGAGAGCCTGCGGGGTGCAGGGGCAGGCGAGGGCGCCGTGGGAGGGGGAGCCAGGAGCAGGCAGCAGCAGCGCAGCCCCTGCCTGGCTCTGTCCACAGGCAGGCAAGAGTGGAGGCCCCCCCCCAAGCCTCCACCCGATGTGCCCCATTACACCCAGCCAGAGGCCACGCCACACAGTTGCCCACACACACTGCTTCCTGGGGGCCTGGCTGCCCGAGCAGCACCCCAGGGACCACTTTTCTCCTCCCCAGCGCAGGGCCATGTCCCGAGGCCCCGGTGCGCAGCCACGCAGAGGGAGCAAGCGTGCACGCCAGCACCTGCAGCCCACCCGCTCGCCGCGGCTCTTAGCTAGCTTCACAATCAGCATCAAAGATGAAAAATCCCACTTAATGGGCAGGATCTCAAAGCCAACCCATCTTTTTCTTCCTTTTTTTAACCCCCCCACCCCTGGCTGGGGCCAGGCTGTCGAGCGCCCCTCGGCACCCCCAGCCCTGGGCAGCTGCTAGTGAGGGGCCACGGCCCCTCCATCCTGTGGGGATGGGCAGGGTGGCTACCAGCCCAGTGCCACAGCGGGGACGGGGACGGCTCCTCTGCAGTCACTGCAGGCAGGAGGAGGCCTGGCCACGGTGGTGCTGTGCTGGGGGCACAGGGGCTTGGGGCACCCCGCAGCCCCCAGCCCATGCACCACCCCAAGGCAGCACCCGTGGCCATCCCAGAGCTTGGGCAGCGCTGGGCACCCTTGGCCCTGCCCACCCCTCATGTCCCAAGGACAGAAGTGATTTGGTGTCATTTTAAAGAGAAAAAAAAAAAAAAAGAAGGAAAAAAAAGGGAAGAACTGGGCTTTGCCTCTCTCTCGAATACTGATTGGCTTTTTTTTCATCTTTGATGTTGCAGGCTAGTCTATACCGAGGAGGGTACAGCCGCTTCACTCCCTACTAGCAAGACAGACACAGCCCCTCCCACCACTAACACTGACTGCTCACTAGCACCAAACCAAACCAGGCAGACAGAGCCGAGGCCGAGCCTCTGGAGGAACCGCGGGCCCTGCCCAGGCGGGCTGGGGCTGGGCCTGGGCCTGGGGCTGGGCTCCGCTGAGCCTCGGCAGCCCACACCTGTAGGGTTACCTCAAGCCGCTCCATCCCGCCGCCTGCCCGCATCTCCTGCACCGTCCGCCTGCCCCGGTGCAGCCCTGCGCCTCGGTGATGCCGAGCACCGCAGGACCCCGGGCGGCCCCTGCCCCCGGCATCCCTGTGGACTGCAGGGAGTGGGGCCAGCCCTCGGCCCCAGTGGCACCCCGCTCCCAGAGCCGGGTCATGGGGTCCCTGGGCAGCTCCGCCCCAGCCTGATCCCCTGGCGGGTGCTGCCCTTGCTCTGGGGGGCAGGGGGCTTGTCCCCCCATGAGGCAGGAGGGGATGCTCTGCCCACAGGGGTGGGGGGCACAGAGCTGACTGCAGCCCCAGAGCAGCCCCTCTGCCCCCAATAGAAGAGACAGGAGCTGGTGGGGACTTCTGTATGCTCCCTGGGGACAGAGCTGGGCTGGGGCAGGGACGCTAGGGACAGCCCCCCCCGGGGCAGCCCCCCAGGCAGCAGCGCTTCTCTGGGGTGACTGTGCTGCTCCATGGAGGAGCTCTGGTGCAGCAGGATGGCTCCACAGCCGTGGGGTGCAGTATGGGGCTCGTGGGGGGCCGAGCTGGTGCCTGCATCCTTCCCAAACAGCAGCTTGGCCAGGCTGCCCCGCACGCTGCTCCAGCAAAAGACTTGCCTCTCTGTTTCTGTTGTAGTGAAACTGCGGCCGTTTCCTTCTGGGACCAGGAAGGGCAAAAAAAATCCACACACACACACACAAAAAAAATAAAAAATAAAAAAATTAAAAGCAAAGCAACAAAAAAAAAAAAAGCAAAGCGGTAACAGCCAAGTGAAAGTCCCATACTGTCCACACACGCACCGAGCGAGTCCCGAAGGAGCGCCGCAGCGAGCACGGACCAGCCGGACGCGCCAGAGGGGTCCCTCTCCGCCCCGGCCCCGCAGCCCGTGGCAGGGAGGGAGAGCTGGCACGCCGCCGAGCGCGGGGGCGTCCGGAGGGGCCTCCGCCTGCCCAGGCGCAGGGCCTGGGCACCACGTCTTCCTTTCCGCTCCGGCACGGCGGCGCTGGGGGTGCCGGTGGAGTGCTGTGGCACGCTGCCCCTTCCCCGGCTCTGGGGACTGGGCGCCAGGGTGGGAACCCGGCTTCGTTTTTTCCGAGCTCCGGCGCTTGCCGGTCATCAGCGTGTCGAGTGTGCGAGGCCTTGGCTCCCAAGGGGAGCTGGGGCAGCGGTGCAGCCGCTTTGCTGAGGCGCTGGGCGTTGCAGGGGGATAAGCCTCTGCCTTTTAAAGGGAATTTTTGTTAAGAGGAGCTTGCAACTCGCTTGCGATCCCTTTCCCCTCCCTCCCCTCCATTCCCTGACGCACCTGAGGCTCCCACCCTGCAGGGAGCAACCCTGACTGACGCCGCTTGTGGCCCCCTGCGCTGAGCTGGGACAAGGACTGCCCTGTTCCCACTCCCGCCTGCTCCATGGCATGGGACATGCTCACAGCCACCTGTCCCTGCCCAAGACAGCGGGATACCGCCAGCCCTCAACGGGGGATCTCGGCCATGGCATCACCCAGAACTGGGGGCCAGCATCGCCTGTGGGGACCAGCCCGAGCCCTGGGGTCGGTCTGCAGCAGCCAGCATGCCAGGTCCAGTGCCCGGCAGCACAGGCCATCGCAGAGCCCACCCTGGGGTGCAGCCCCGTCCCACGGGGCGTCCTCGCGCTCAGTCCCCTGCGCCCTGCCCCATGTGGCTCTGCCACTCCTCAAACCTCACTTTATAGTCTGCAGATGCCCCCGACGCTCCAGCAACGAGCTCCCCCTTTTCTATTCCCGGTGTACATAGCCCTGGCCACCCCGGCCCCGCGCCCCTACCCCTGTACAAAGCTCCTTCCATCGCTGTACTGGCTTCTTCCTTACAGCAAACCCCTGCGCTGGCCGCCAGCGCGCAGGCTGGCACCGACCCATCCTGTATGCTTCAAAGGTGTGACCATTCTAATAAACAGTATTATTATTATTATTATTATTACAAGGATTATTATTATTATTATTGAAATTATTAATAAAGATTTCTTTCTTCAACCAGGGCGACTCAGGTTTTGACTGGGGCACTGGCGCAGGGGCATGGGGCCGGGCTGGCACGGTGGGTCTGGCCATCCCGGCACACCGCTGGGCAGGGGGCTGCAGCCTGCAGCAGGCAAGGTGGGGAGTCTGCCAGGACCCCCCCAGCCTCACCGTAGCAAGGGAGTGGGGTGCTGGCACGGCAAGAGCCCTCCCCTGGCTGTGCTGAGCCCTTCATTTTTCGAACGGTCAAATAATTCATTTCAGAGCGAGTCCCCCACTGGAGGAGCAGCAGCTTAACTGCTGACATATTAATTTTCCTGACTAGGAGCCAGCATTGTTTGTGGGACCAGGGCTGGTGCTCAGAGGGAGCTGGGGCTGGGCGACCCCGCTGTGCGGCGCGCTCGCCTGCCTCCCTGCCTGCTAATTGCTTGCTCACCAGACTGTGAGAAAATAATTGCTGCTATAAATTTTCTCTCCTTCCCCACATAAGATATCCAGGGGAGGCAGCGCTGCCTGCCAGCCCTGGGGAGAGGGCAGCATGGGCCGTGCAATGCTGGGGTGGGTCCACAGCAGACGGGCACAGCAGCCACCCACACTGGGCTGCTCTTCGGGACTCAGTGTCACAGTGGAGCTGGAGATGGCAGCTCCACACCGACGCCAGGCTAGTCCCCGAGGCGAGCAGACGTAGGGCTGGGGGATGTTCTCAGGGCAGGCATCCCCAGTCTGGGTTCTTGCAGGCAGCAAGGGCTGCTGGATCAGGACTGGGGTCCAAGAGCAGCCCCTCGCAGGACCCCAGCCAGCACCCAGCAGGCCTCTACCGCAAGGGTGGGAGAAGAGGGACCCACCAAATCAGGGCAAAGAAACAGCCTCCACTCTCTCAGGCCCTCAGCACTGTCTCGGCCATGCCCCCTGCCCACAGCCCACCCACCAGCACAGACGAGACACAGATGCAGGGCTGTACCATGCTTTCCTTTAATGTCCGTCTCGGCTGGTGCCACCGCCTGGCTCCGAGTAGACCAGCGTCAACCACCCCCAGCGGTCGGGGTCCACGGGCAACTCGTCACGCAGCACCGGCTCCACCAGCAGCTCCAGGCCACAGGACTGCCCAGCCACCGGCCGCGGCACCACCAGTCCCACAGCGCGGTACAGGCAGGCGTGCACCAGCCCCAGGAGCTGTGGCGGCGTCTGGCCCCGGCGGCAGCGGGCGCCCTGGCTGAGGATGCGGAAACAGCTGGCCCGGCTGGGCGGGAAGGCCCAGCGGAGGGTGAGGCTGAGCGTGAGCTGCTCTGCCCCAGGGCCCTCCTGCCACCAGAGCTGCGAGGCCGTCAGGCTCTGCACCTGCGGTGGGGAGGCCACCATGCTGGCTGCATCCAGCACCTGCGGAGGGAACCACAGGACTGTCGGGGCTGAGGCCGAGCGCGGTGAGCACCCACCCAACTCTCCCAGCACAGGACAGCATGGGGCAGCACCAGGGCAGGTGGCGCCCAGATGGCATCGGCAGACACTCACCCGGACCTCCCCGAGGAGGCAGGTGAAGGGCATCTCCTGCGGGCTGGACTGGTGGAGGGACACAAGCAGAAAGAGGTCTCGCAGGGTGCAATCCTGCAGGTCCAACTCGTAGCACCTGAAAGCAAATGGGCAGAGTGGGCATGGTGCTGGGGGGCCCTGGGGTTCTCCCACCCACCCATGGATGCAGGGTGCCACCAGAGCACTCACCGGCCGGTCCAGCCATGAGAGCCGTGGTTGCAGGCAGTGAGCAGCTTGGCGAGGCTGGGCGGCGGTGTTGGGAGGAACCGGGGTTGGTGCCGACCGTTGGGCTCTGCCAGAGGTAGCAGGGTCAAGGTGGAGCAAGGGACCGAGCTTGTCCCGCACCCTGCAATGGGTGCTCACTGCAGAGAACACGGAGGGGGGCCAGGGTCCTCACCAGGCGGGGAGGTGACATTGCCCTCATGGCAGGTACCCGAGTCACAGGTGCTAAGCTCCAGTGAAACTGCAAACTTGTCAAGGTGCGGCCCCTCCAGCTTGTAGACCAGGGTCAGGAAGAGCTTGGGGGGCGCTGGCATCTGCAAAGAGAAAAGGCTGATGACCCCAAATCCACCCAGAGAGAGACAGAGAGAGAGAGAGGGGAGAAAAAGATGCATTGGGTTAGATCTGGTGGGCAGTGTGGGCAGAGCGCCCTTCAGCACTCACCACGAGACCCCAGGGCTGCACAGCTCTGCCCGGGCCATGCCATGCCGGCACAGCATCAGCCCAGTGCTGAGATGGCAAGAGGGCTTTGCCCCACAACTCACCGGATAGCCACATGCTCCTCGTTGGGGGGAATGGTCCCCTGCACCCTCAGGGAGCTGCCCCCATACCAGGCGTCCTGCAGGCAGCAGCTGATGCTCAGCCTGCCCTTCTGCTCCAGGTAGAGGGGCTGGATCTCCTGAGCACTCAGGTCATACCAGGGACCGGCCTCTTCCTCCTGAAGGACATGGTGAGCTGAGCCAGGCAAGGAGCCGGGAGCAGGGACCCTCCCATGCCCAGCAGTAGCCGTGCCATAGACACACACCCACCTTCCCAGCCAGGAACCTGCTGGTGCCCATGCCCAGGCTGAAGGAGGTGGTAAGGGGCAGTGTGCAGATACTGTGCGTGTGCAGGTACTTGGCCAGCAAGCCCCAGAACCTGGAGGAAAAGGCAGGTGTCTGAGCAGAGACCCTTGCTACAGCCTCTGCACTGGCATGACACTGGGCACTGCTCCAGCCAGGGCAGAGCAGGGCCAGCCTGGTCCCGGTGGGCAGCCACAATCCCCCAGCAGCTCTGTCCCGCTGCCCAGCAACCCTCTTGGCCCGGGGTTCTCCCAGGCCTGTCTCCCCACCACGGCCCCACGCCTGCCAAGCTGCCCTCACTTATTCTCATTGTGCAGGAAGTTTTCCTCCCCCAGGTGCTCGTAGACCCAGCCAGGAGCGAAGATGGCTGCAGAGAGGCCACGCTGGCGGATCAGGTGCAGGGACTGTGGAGACAAGCAGTGAGCAGCATGGGCTGGGCCAGGTGGTCACCTTGTCACCAACTCTGTCTCCACTCCCCCAGGTCCCGCTAGCCCCATGGTAGGGCAGGACAACACCATGGGGATGTGCTGCAGCATCTCCTGCTCCCGGGACCGCAGCACTGGGGTCCCCCAGCTCTCGCTCCATGCATGGCTGGCAGCCCAGTGGTGCCGGGTTCCCCCCTCCGCACCACTGTGTCCCCAGGTTAGCAGCCCAGTATGGCACAGCACGGTGGGAGCTCAGAGCCCTGCACCGGCGGGGAGGCCCAGGGTCCTGGTCCTGCTTTGGCCTGGCCCCAGCACACCCACCTTGTCAGTGTCGAAGCCACCACCGATCACATCCCCGCGGGCAAAGACGTCAATGCCGACATAGATGTCGGTGTGGCGCGGCCCAGCCAGCCTGCGCGTGCGCTCCAGGTGCTCCTCCTTCCAGTTGTAGTTGGTGAACAGCCCGTCACAGGAGTCAAAGAACACCCTGGGGATGAGGGTCAGGGTGGCAGGGCTGACGCTGCAGCTGTCCCCACAGACAACCCCAGCGAGAGCTGTGCAGGCCATGCTCTGCCACCCTCAAGTGCTGGGTTTGGGGAGGGCTCATGATCCCCAGCCCGAGATGGTTTTGCTTGGGCAAGGCGGCGGGGCAGGCAGGGCCCAGCCTCACCTATTCTGCTCGTTCAGCTCATTCTGCCATCTCAGTGCGCCGTTCTGCAGGACACTGTCGTACCAGATCACCAGCCCCCCTGGCACGGCGCTGTGCACCTGCGCTGTCAAGTGCCGCAGGAAGTGGGGCAGGTTCCCCACCGCCGCCGCCTGGCAGGAGAGAGCAGGGAGAGGTCGGCACGGAGTGGGTGAAGGGCCCCATGCAGGAGCAGCATGAGGTCAGGGGAGGCGGCGGGGAGGCAGGCAGGCCGCGACAGTGGCTCACGCTCAGCATGTTCTCTATGTTGACCAGCCAGCCATCAAAGCGGTAGTGCTGGGCGATGCGGGCCAGCTGCTTGCTCACAGCGTGGTATGCCTCCTCCCCGCCGGCCAGGAACGCCTCGCACAGCTTCTCCCCATCCGTCCACTCTGTGATGAATGTGCCTGGGGAGGCAGTAAGAGCAGCGTTGGCTGCACACCCCAACAAATCCACCGTATGCCTGGGGCTCTCCTGGGACTGGTCCTGCAACCGCCAGCCCTGCAGCTGGTCCTGCCCTCACCCAGCACAGGGACACCGTTCCTGTGTGCCGCATTGGTCCAGCACACGGGTGGGATGGTGATGGTGTGGTGGCTGAAGTAGATGAAGATGTCAATGTACTGCCAGTGGTAGAAGACATAGGGGTTGCGTGTAGCTGAGCCCTGGATGAACCTGTAGAGGAAGACAGGGAAGAGGGTTGGGCAATGCGGGAAGGAGGCTGACAGATGGCTGTGGGGCTGGGCAGGAGCCTGACTCATGGCCCAGAAGCTGGGCAGATTTGTGGCACTGAGCCACCCCTGTGGACCCTGGCTAGGGCTGGCCTGAGCAAGGTCACCATGCTCTGGTACCAAGATCCAAACCCCTCCATCCTGCCCACCTGCACCCAAGCCAGCAGGAAACAAATCAAGCAGAAATAGAAGAGGTTTGGGGTTTGAGATGTTGAGCCCCTTTGCCACATCTCCCCTCCGCCCAGCACATACCTGTCCTCCAGGTACCCGCCGCGCATGTCATGGCACACCAGTGTCCGGGGCCTCTTGCTGTGGAGCGGGGGCTGGCGCTTCGCCAGCGGCACGGCAGAGACGTTGAAGTCGTCGTTGCTGTTGGGCTGCCAGGCCAGCAGATCCTCCAGGCTGGACAAGAAGAAGCTGATGGGCTCCGTCGTCCTGGTGTCGAACTGCCTCGCTGGGGCAGGTGGGGAGATGGAGGACGGGGTGAGTGGGGAGCGCTGCCTGTGCGGCTCAGCACCGGCCCCGGCCCCGTGGGGAGCCAGGGGTGCAGCGGGCGGCCTCCCCGCGGTGCCTCACCTGGCAGGGGCTGCGGGTGGGTGCTGACGGTGTCGTGCAGGACAGTGGCTCCCCGGCGCTCTGCCGCCGGCTGGAAGCTGCCCGGGGAGAGGTGTGAGGACCGGGCCAGGCGTCGGTGCTGGCCCGGAACCCGCCGCCGGGACGGGACGGGCCAGCACCGCGGCCAGCGCCCGCCGAGTCAAACCGAGCCCCGGCCCCCGCTCCCGGCCCCGGCCTCGATGGCGGCCCGGCCCGGCCCGGCGCCCACCTCCGCCGCCGCCAGCCGTCCCGCTCCGCCTCCGCCGGCTCCTCCGCCCCGGCCCTCTTGCCGCGCCGCCCTGGCCCTTCCTGCGCCTCCGCCATGGCGCTGCCGCCGCCGCTTCCCGCACTGACGCCGGCGCCGGCCCGGCTCTCCCGGAGGCGCGGCCCGCGGAGCTCCGCCCACCCCGGGCCGCCCCGCCCCCAGCGCCCGCCCCGGGCCGCCCGGACCCGTGTGACCTGGGGCGGGGATGCGTGTCCCGGGGAGGGGGGGGGGGTGTCCCGGGGAGGGGGTGCGTGACCCGGGGAGGGGGTGCGTGTCCCGGGGAGGGGGGGGGTGTCCCGGGGAGGGGGTGTGTGGCCCGGGGAGGGGGTGTGTGTCCCGGGGCGGGGATGTGTGTCCCGGGGAGGGGGTGCGTGTCCCGGGGAGGGGGTGCGTGTCCCGGGGAGGGGGTGCGTGACCCGGGGAGGGGGTGCGTGTCCCGGGGAGGGGGTGCGTGTCCCGGGGAGGGGGTGCGTGACCCGGGGAGGGGGTGCGTGGCCCGGGGAGGGGGTGTGTGGCCCGGATGGACTGCGTGGCCCGGGATGGGACATGTGTGCCGCGATGCGACGTGTTTTCCCAGAGCCGGCCCTGCTGTGCAGACTGGGACAGAGCTACTACCTGTGCCATGTGCCAGCAGCGCTGGCAGCCCCGGCCCTGCCTGCCACCCGAGGGGCTAGGTGCTGCTGCGGGGCTTTGCCCCCACCGCAGGGCTGAGATGGAGCCCTGGACTGGCCGTGAGCAGGGCAGCTGCAGTGTCCCTGGGGACAGCAGTGCCAGGGCCCTGAGGGTGCTGCCAGCCCTTACCAGCCTCACCTGGAAACCCACCCACCCGTGGGGCTCAGCCCTGAGCCGTCCCTCACTTCCCTGCTATGCTGAGGGGATGCTGGTTTCCAGCTGCAGCCCTGCCCTGCCCTGCCCTGCCCCGCCATGGACCCATCAGTCTGGATCCTGACCCACTGGCTTCCCAGCTTGACCTCAGGCCTGGCTCATCACCACAGATCGTCTGGATGATCCTGACTCTTGGTAAACCCAGCTGCCACCCCAGCCTGCCCTGCTCACAGGTGACAGGTTCTGCTACTGTGCTCAGCTCCCAGCTCCCCAGCCCTTACGGAGTAGTTGGCCCTCATGGACCCCAGCTTAGGTCTCCCTGGCTCTCTAGGGATAATCTGCCCTTCCCCTCCCACCACCAGCTCAGCAGCACCATGCCAGCCCATGGCTCCCGGGGAGCCCCTGCACCCCAGGAGCGGGTACCTGCCCTGAGATGCTCAGAGCCACACACACACACAAAGCAAGAGGACACACTGAAAGTAGGAATAGGACTCAAAATCATGGGGTGTTTATTGTGGTCAGAAGCTGTACAGGGGGCAGCACACTGCCGTGGGCCCCACTCTGCTGTTGCATCTATAAAAATACAAAGCCTGGCCAGCAGACAATCTAGCTGAGAAGGAAGCAGCTAAGGCCAAAGGCCCCGCACCCAGGGCTGCCAGCAGGGAGCCAGCCCCTCCTCAGCACTGAGCAGAGGCTGCGGCAAGGGGGGACTGTGACGGGGCCTTGCAGAGGGGAACTGATGCAATCTGCTCCCCCATGGGAGTGCTTGGGAGATGTGTCAGCCCAAAGGGTACCCAGTGCCATGCTGCAAAAGCCACGCCATTGGGACGCAGCTCTGTGGAAGGAAAGAGGGGCCCTTAGTGGTTTTGTTGCCTTTCCTGCTGGATTCTGAGGACCCTCTGCCCCTTTTCCAGGAGAAGGAGCCTGCAGAGCACAGCACAAGGTGAGCGAGGCAGGGAAGGAACACAGTGCACGTGTCTGTGCTGCCTCACACCAAGGCACTGGCTGTCAAACCCGTTCAGCTGGTGCCAGCTCACAGTAAGTGCCACTAATGCCTGTGTCCCAGCAAACCCAGCTCTGAAGCACGTGCAGGTAGGGATGAGCTTTCTGCCTGCCCTAGTTGGGCAGCCGCTTCCTGGGTCACAAATGGAACAGGGCCTGGAAATGGCTCAGACTCCTCCAGGTGCATCCAATTGGCCTTGAGGAGCTGGGTGTGGGGGTATTTACACACTCATGCAGCTGCTGAGGGTAGTGGCACATATAAGGGCTAACAGCTTAATGATGGGTGGCATGCCCTGGGTGGAGGGGCAGCAAGGGCTCCTTGGACACCCGCTCCAGGGGAGGGGGAGCAGGATGGAGCAGGTGCTCAGGGGTCCCCGCTGTACTTGATGAGGTGGCCGCTGAAAGTGATGTAAGTGTCGTACTCATCACTGAAGACAGCATTCTCGCGCTCGCCCTTGTAGAGCCGCACCCAAACCTCATCCTGCTCCTGCAGCTCCAGCATGACGCTCTGGCTCTGCATGATGCTACGGTCGCTCACCTGGGCGTAGAGGATCACCACCTCCACCCCATTGCGCATGATGTGTAGGTATGTCTCCTTCTGGTTCCAGGTATGCACGTTGAGGCTGAAGTAGTAGATCCCAGGGACGTAGCAGTAAAACTTGCCCGTGAACATGTTGAAGTGGTCGTAGAGGTTGACAAACTCCGTGTCAAAGATGAGGGTCTGGTAGTAGTCGTTGCTGTGCAGGGGTTTCTTGCGGCCCACCGAGAAGGCGGCATAGTGGCTCTTGCAGCGCTCCCCCGGGGCACCCATGCTGCCCTTCTGTCCCTTGGGCCCTGTGTGGCCCCTGCTACCAGCCACCCCTGTCTTGCCAAACTTGCCCTGCATGCCTCGCTCGCCACGGTCCCCCTTCTCACCTGGGCAAAGCAGGAGGGACAGTTGTGCTGTCAGAGGTGGTGCCACCCCTAAACCCAGTGCCCTGGAAGCCCCTTTGCCTGACAGAAGGGGATGGAGACAGCAGGGACCCCCCCATCCCAACCCCTGCCCCCTCCCTGGGCTCTGATGCTGCCTCCAAAGCTGCTGCCCAGAGGCCACCAGAGCAGGAGCAGCTCATGCCCTGGGGTGTCTCGGGCCCAGCACTCCTCTGCCCATGCAGGGTGCTGGACCTCAGGCACCAGCCCCAGCTTCTTGCTCCCAGTTTGTGTGAGACTGGCACCCCAGCGAGCAGCGCTGGTCCAGGTGTGATGTTGGTAGACTAGGCAGGCTCATGGTGGCATGGGGTGCCCAGGCTGCATGTTTGGCCACAGTGGCCACGGGCAGTGCCACAGCATGGGGCCCTGCCAGCCCTCACCTTTCAGGATGGTCATGTTGATCTGAGGCAGGGGCTGGTACTGGGGGTAGAAGCGCTGCTCGGGTGGCTCGCAGCAGCGGACGCAGCGGGGTCGTGGGGGCAGCCCCTCCTGGGCACTGCCAGCCTTCTGCTCCTGTGTGGCCCTGGGGAGGGCAGAAAGCAAAGTGCAACATGGAGCTATGGGTGGGGGTCGGGGCTCTTTGTGGTGCCAGGGCTGCCCTGTCGCCGGGGTCCCCTCACCTGGCAGTGTGGTGCTGGGATGGTGCCTCCTCGGGGTCTGTCTGCAAACGCCAGTCAGGGCTGGGGCTGGTCTGGCTCCCCATGGGGGAGGGCAGCAGCAGGCAGGAAAGCAGCAGGACACGGAGCGCCCAAAGCCCCTCCATGCTGTGGCAATGCCCTGCAAGATGCCAGGAGCTGTGGAGACACCGTGCCACGCCAGCCTGGCTGTGCCCTGCGCTGTCCCTGGGACAGGAGCTGGTGCACCACACAGCCCTGCGCAGGACACAGCTATGCTTCCAGCCCCAAAAGTCTGCTCTTGCAACAGCCCTTCCGCAGCGGCGCCCGCAGCATGGGCACAAACATATCTTGCAGCTGCAGGGACCATCTGTACCTAAATAGCTGCTTTTAGCTGGGCTCTGTGCCTCGATGACACTGCAGTGCGCACCTGGGGATACCCACGTTTGCGGCAGTGCAGGGGCTCTGGGCTCACCAACAAGCTGGAAGGTGGGGCCATGCAGCCCCCAGAGCTCTGGCATGAGTGGAAGAGTGGCTTACCTGGGGAGCTGACGGTGGAGTGGAGCAGTCCTGTCCAAGCCCTGGGGCAAACACTACTGTTCCTACTCAGCCTGGCTCCAGCTGCCTCCCATGGATGCCCAAGAGCCGCAAGTCAGGGTGTCAGTGCCTGGGAAAATTACAGGCAGCTCCAGATGCTGTGGGGCAAATATTGGGGTGCAGCCCTGGCTGTTGTGGGAGACCCCAGCCCTGCCTGGGGAGGCGATCTGCATCCTTCCTCCCTCCCCAGGGTGTACAAGGACGCCTGGTGTGCAGACCCCCTGAAAGGCACTCCTGTGCCCCAGGAACTGCCAGCCCTTGGCGCCCACCCCTGTGCCTGGGCCCTTGGTCTGAGGGTTTGCAAGGAGACAAGACCCACTTCTCTGGTGACATGGATGTGGGCTGGCAGCCCGAGCTGGCCACCATGGAGAGAAACCTTTCTGGGAGTCTACAACCTGTGTGCAGCCAAAGCTAATATTTGCAGTAGCCAGTGGCACCATGGCCCAACCTGGGCAGCTCCACTGCCCTTCTCTGCCTTATCACAGCTGTATCCACTCGAGGCGTGGGGCTGGGCACACAGCACCTAGACCTGCAGCTCCAGAGGTGCCAGGGCAGCCATGGCCAAACACACACACGGCACTGCCCAGCCGCTCGGCATCCCATGGTAGCAGGGTCCAAGGTGGTACCAGGGCACGATTGGGTGGGCACATGGCTGTAGGTATGGGCTGCCTGGTCCCATACCCTGCAGCGCTGGGATGTGGAAGGCTGCTCGCCAGGCTTCTGTCTTGGTCAGGTGCCTTCCTGAAGGGGTACGGTCTTTGCCTTTCTCCCCTCCCGAAACAGCCTCCCCCAGCACTGTCTGGCCATTCTGCGCGGGCTCTGCCGGGATCCTGGAGCACCTGCCCCAAGGGGCAAAGGGTCCTGCACAGCACAGCCCTGTGACCTGGGGGTGGGCCAGGCCATGGGGAAGGAGTTTGGGGTAGAATCCTGATGTTCTGGTGAACACCTGCTCTCCGAGCACTGGGGTCCCCAGTTGGTGATCGCCAGGCTGGGCCAGCCTCCAGGCAGGCTGTTGCCATTGTCCCCCAAGTGTGGGGGCTGGCGGGGTCCAGGCGGGCGTGCTCTGGCAGTGGGTGCGGAGGGTGTTTAAGGCCAGGATGGATGCCTAGCTTATGAGTCATATTTTCTGGGGCCAGGAAGGGGCGGAGGGATGGGGAAAGACTCCAAAGGGCTTTCCTGCTGCTCGCACCCTCTGCAAATGGCCCATCCCCTCATGCACTTCCCAGGTGACTGTGTCTCCCTCGCCTCTGGCATCCCCCCACCATGTGTCACTGGCGCTGCTGGGTATGGGGAGAGGCTGGGCTGTGGGCAGTGCACACAGGCAGCCTGACACTGCATCCTCCCTGCCTGCACCCTGGCCTGGTGCCTGCCTGCACTCCACTCTGCAGGCAGAGCAGAAGTGGACACAGGGATAGAGCAATGGAGCTGCCCAGCCAGGGGCTTGTGAGCAGATACTATCCAAGGGAGCCTTGGCACTGGTTCTCTTCACCCTGCTTGGCCTCCAGCTGTGCCAGCCACATGCCAGTAAACATGGCATGCAGCCAGCCAGGGTTTTGGGAAGCTCGTGGCTTTCCCTCAGCAATGGGACCATCAAACCAGATATTCCCCTGGGACTCGCAGCAGGGTAAGCCCTGGGGAAAACGCAGCTTTGCAGGCAACTGCTCCGCAAGGAGAAGAGATCCTTCACCAGGAAATTCCCACTGAGAAAGGCAGCATGCTTCCTAGGCTGTTGTAGGGCTGGAAATGGAGGCAAGCACGCCTCTGAGCACATGTCTCCCCCAGCACGCCGCAGGCGCGTGGGGCGAGTGGTGCCCGTATACAGTCTTGCTGAAGGGACGCTGTTTTTCCTGTCAGGGCTGGATGCTCTCCAGGAGTGGTTTGGAGATTTAAATTTAGTGGCTGCTAAAGCCTTGGGACTGCAAGTCAAAACATCCTGAAATACATTCCAGGCGGTGATAAAGACCAGCATGAAACAAGAACAGACCCCAGGGGAGGGATGAGGGGGCTCAGAGCAGTGGGGCAGCATGGAGGGAGCAGGACCTGCATGTCCACCACACAGGGTGGTAGATACAGCCCTCCCCAAGCCACAGCAGCTGGAGCTGGGATGCCTCTGGTGTCCTGGGACATGCTGGTGGGCTGGCTCCCCCCGCCTTTTGCTGCAGCAGCTGGGACAGTTGCAGAGCTGTTTGCACCCCCAGAACAGCACAGACCTGGTGGGCTGCAGGGTGGGAGCTGCATGGGGCAGCTGCAGCCAAGGACAAACAGGGAGGTTGCAGCCCTCCAGCTCTTGCAGCACCAGCAAGGTGATATGCTGGGGACCCCAGCAGCCACTGTGTCCCCCAGAGACATGCCAAGGAGTGGCTGAGCTCTAGGTTTGACATGCTTGTGGGAAATGGCTTTTTTGGGCACACGGCTGAGGCAGGGCTGTGGGAGCCGCAGTGGATCTGTACAGGGTCCAGCCTGTGCTGCAATATCCAGCACTAACCCTCTCCCAGCCTTTGTCCTCCCAGAGCTGCTGCAGGTTGGGCTGTGCCCTCAGAGGACCCCAAGGCTCAGACCTGGGGTCCCCACCACCCCCTCTGCAGGCAGGGCAGGGCCCTCACCCAGAGCAGGAGGAGGTATGGGTCCTACTTGCTGGACATGCCACAGGGCACCGGTGTGCCTAGCAAGGCACAGCCACCTCCTGGGTGAGTCCACCCCGATTCTGCAGCACCCATTGCCAACAGCACCCACAGATGGGTACACAACAAGGTGCAGCACCAGGGTGCTGGTCCCCAGGCCTGCAGGACGCCCTCCCCCCAAATCTGTCTTCACCTACCTCCAGGGCAGGGCTGCTCCCTCCTGGCGCTGCCTTTCCTTCCCTAGAGCATCCCCCGATGCTGCCCTGCCTGCCCCCAGGCACGGGGCAAAGCCTGCCCGCAGCAGATCGGCTGCCTCCTACTCCAACACCCTCTTCTCCGTCAGCCCGGGCGGAAATGCACTTTTTATAAAGTAAAGGAGGCAGCGGAGGAGCAGGACGAGGCGCGCAGCCCTCCCACTGCCAGATATAAGCCCAGCGGCGCAGGCAGCTGGTGTTAACCATGTGTGCTCCCAGCGCCTGCCAGCGCTGGGCCCATGGCCATGGCCAGTGCTGGCCCGAGGTCAGGGAGCGGAGGCGGCACATGCGGGGAAGTGTCTCCAGATGCTGGAGTTGGCGTGGGGGGCTGGGACCCTGGCAGCCGCAGCTCCGCTCCGGGGCAGGACCCTGCCTCACGCTGGGACAGCCGCCAGCCATTCCCCAGCCCCCGGGGGCACCGGAGTCGGCCCAGCCCAGACTGGGGATGGGCCTTTTGCGTGTGGCTGCTGGCAGCCAGACATGCACACGTGTCCCACCGCGCTGGGCAGGATCTGTCCCCGCACCCCAAGTGGTGGTGGGGCCACAGGGCACGTCTGGGACACCGCAGGCGTGGCAGGGGGAACGGGGGCTGCGACCTGCCAGCACCGGGGGCGGCACCGGGGTCATGCTCACTGAGCAGCTGGGCTGGGCCCACCCGGGGCTGGGCCGCAGGAGGGACAACCCCGCAGGGCCGGCTCAGCCGCCACACCGCGGCCCAAAGCCGCTGGGCTCCAACCGCCCGTGCGCGGAGAGGGTCGGCTCCAGTCGGGGCTGATCGGCCCGTATCGGACCCGGCCCGGTTCGGGCGCGGAGCAGGCCGCGGAGCGGACTACATCCCCCAGCAGCCCCCGCGGCGCCGCGGGAAGTACGGCGTGTTCTGCGGCGCGCAGGGGCTGCCGGGAGTTGTAGTTCTCGTTCCTGTCGCCGTGGTTTGGCCGCTGCCGGTTACCGTGGCGGCGCGCGGGGCCTGCCGGGAGCTGTAGGCGGCGGCGGCGGCGGCTGCGCTCGGCGGCAGCGGGGGAGGCGGGCGGCTGCGCTCGGGCGGCGCCGCGGTGAGCAGGGACACCGGGGCGGGGGGCCGGGGGGCCCGGGCAGCAGCCTGGGGCACTAAGGCTGGGCTGGGCCTGCAGCACGGGGGTCTTTGCCGGGCTGGGGCGGGAACACCGCGGGCCCCGCGCACCCTGCTCGGGTGGGAGCATAGGGGTCCCGGAGGCTGTGCCCGATGTGCGGGGGCTCTCGAGGGTCCTTAAGACCCGGCTGAGGCCGGGTGGTGCGCTGCCTTCCCGGCAGCTCGCTCGGGGAAGGGGCTCGAGGGTCCCCAAGGGCTCGCCCAGTGGAACCGGGGTGTTCCCGGGTCCATGCCCGGGGCGGGGGCTGGTGGTCCCCGTGACCGTGCTCGGGTCCCTACAGCTGCGGTGGGGGCCGGTGCACCCCGCCGAGGGTCATGCTATGGTGTCCCGGCAGGACGGAGGGTCGCTCCCCACCCTGCGGGGTCCGTCGCCCGCTGCAGCGGGGCCCCGGGGCGAGCAGCCGTCCCTTGTGGGCTCTCCGGTGTCCCAGCCGCGGCTGGGAGCGCACCCGCCTGCCCGGGGCTCGGCCCCCCACACTCAATGCAGCCTCTGTTCGCACCTTGGGCTGCTGAAAGGCACATTGAGAGCCCCACCGCACGGCTGCCTGCGGGGAGCACGGCCCCTGCCCAGCACCAGGCCCGGGGCCCTGCTGTGGACGGTGACCGGCCCTTTGGGGACAACTGACCCTTTGGGGACAGCCCTGGGCCAGTGGCTGGGAACCCCCCTGCTCAGCCCCGGCTGGGGGACCACTGTCTAGCGGGGTGTCCTTGCTTGGTGCTGCATGACACAGGGTGAGAGTGGGTGGTGCTGGAGCAGCTTCTAGTCCTGGGGAGCTGCTTGCTCCCTGCATCCCACACAGCCTGGAGTGCCTATCTGCGGGACCCCGGGGAGCTGCCACATCCCTTGTGCTGCATGGAGGGAGGTGGCAGGGAGAGGCACTGCAGGTGGGCACATCCCTGGGTGGGCTGAAGGTACCCACATATGAGTCCTGTCCGGAGAAGACCCTTTGACCATGGGCAGGCCTGGCTGGGGGGACCGGGTGGGGTTTGCTATTACTATAAGGCTGGGCAGATCAGTGTGTGTGTCCCTTGGACCTGGGTGCTGTGCTTCCTGCTCAGACGTTGGCATCCTGCTCGGGCGGAGCTGCCACGTGTCTCCCTGTGTCCCCATGGGGCCTGGGGACATGCTCACCGCTCACCAGCAGGGCCAATTCCTGGGGGCTGCAAGAGCTGGGCCAGGCCAACCAGCTGCTCTGGAGGCAGCAAGGGTCATCCTCATCACCTGAGGGGAACCTCCTTCTTCACTGGGGCCATGCGGGAGCACTGCTCAGGAGGACACCCCAACGCAGGTCCCAGGGGCTCGCCCCAGGCAGGGTGCCTCGGCTCCCTACCTGGGCTGCTGCAGACCTGGGGACAGGTAGAGGTGCTGAGAAGGTTGTGCATGTCTGCCAATGTGCTGGGGCTCATTCTGGTCTGGGAATGCAGGGACAGGGGTGAGAAGGGGCTGAGGGTGGCTCCAGGAGCAAAGCAGCCCCCTTGGTGAGCTGGCTCTTCCCTGTATGAGGCAGTAACATTTTCTTCTGCTGCAGGAGGGGGGTGGAGCCCCTTACCTTTCCCTCATTGCTGTACCCTGCCACCCCCTGAATTCAGTGCAGCACCAAGTTCCAGCTCTCTGACCTGCCTCCTCCCCTCTTTGCCACCAGGCTCTCCTTGCCCCCAGTCTGATGCCCATCCCGCCCTGCCATGAGTCTATGAGCCCCCTCCGGATCAGCGTGGGTGGTCTGCCTGTCCTCGCGTCCATGACCAAGGGTGCTGATCCCCGCTTCCGACTGCGCTGGAGGGCCATCGTGGTGTCATCAGCCTGCGTGGGGTTTGTGCTGCTGCTCTTCTGCCTCCACCGCTCTTCCCCAGCGCGGCACGGTCCACCCAACCCTCGCAACTGGCAGCTCAGCCTACAGGCAGGGGACCGCTACAATGACACCTACCCACTGTCCCCACCCCAGAAAAACCCCGAGGGTGTGCGCTACCGCATTGGAGTCATTGCGGACCTGGACACGCAGTCCCGAGGCTCTGCAGAGCACACCTGGTTCAGTTACCTGAAGAAGGGCTACCTGGTCCTGTCGGACAGCGGGGACAGCGTGACGGTGGAGTGGGACAAAGATGAGAGCATGCTGCAATCCCACCTGGCTGAGAAGGGCAGGGGCATGGAGCTTTCTGAGCTGGTTGTCTTCAATGGGAAGCTGTACACTGTGGACGACCGGACAGGAGTGGTCTACCAGATTGAGGGCAACAAGGTGGTGCCCTGGGTGATCCTCCCAGATGGGGACGGCACAGTAGGGAAAGGTGAGCTCTCCTGTCCCACCCTGCAGATGCAGAGTAGTGAAGCCCTTGGGTCCTCGCGGCTTGCTGGGGTGGGGTGCACCTTTTCTACAACCCCGTAAACCTGGCCAGGATGGAGGCAGTTCCTGCCTGGGACCAGCTGGCTGTGTAGGGGAAGGCTGTGCCCAGCACCAGGCTGTCTGGTGTGGCATTCGGGGGAGTGGGGGTCAGTCTGATGTCCGTGTGCTGGCTGATCCCCGCTTGTGCCGTTCTTTCTGCTGCAGGCTTCAAGGCAGAGTGGCTGGCGGTAAAGGATGAGCACCTCTACGTAGGGGGACTGGGCAAGGAGTGGACCACGACGACGGGGGAGGTGGTGAATGAGAACCCCGAGTGGGTGAAGGTCGTCGGTTACAAGGGCGACGTGGGCCATGAGAACTGGGTGGCAAACTACAACGCGCTAAGGGCTGCAGCAGGGATCCGACCCCCAGGTACTGAGTGAGCGCCCTCCTGCTGCCCCGTGTCCCACACCCTCTGCGGGTTCCAGGGCTGGGGTCTCCCTCCCCACAGATACTGGGATTGGTGTGAGATTTAAAGGATGCTGGAGGCCAGAGACTTCCCCATGTGCTGGTGGAGAGGCCAGAGCCTGCCCTGGTCAGTTTTCTCCTCTGTCTGTGCCATAAGCGGCTGGAGGGTGGCTCAGCCGGTGCTGTACCTGGCAGCCAGGCCCCCAGGCAGAGGAGGCCATGCTGGGGTGTCCCTAAGTGGCTCTGGGAGGAATTGGGGAGCTGCTGCACGGGCAGCGGGGCAGGGGGAGGTAGAAACATTTGCAGTGGTTGCCTGCATGGGGCTGCAGCCTCCCTGGCTGCAGTATCTTTTGGAGCGGGGAAAGGTCCCACCCCAGCCTGGCGGGTGCCCTGTTTGCCACGTACCATCAGACGCCGCTCCCTGCCGCAGGTTACCTGATCCATGAGTCGGCTTCCTGGAGCGACACTCTGCAGCGCTGGTTCTTCCTGCCACGCCGCGCCAGCCACGAGCGATACAACGAGAAGGCGGACGAGCGGCGAGGCACCAACCTGCTGCTGAGCTCCACCCAGGACTTCGGGGACGTGACAGTGGGACGTGTGGGCGAGGTAATCCCCACCCATGGCTTCTCCTCCTTCAAGTTCATCCCAGACACGGACGACCAGATCATCGTAGCACTGAAATCGGAAGAGGACAACGGCAAGATCGCCAGCTACATCATGGCCTTCACGCTGGACGGGCGCTTCCTCCTACCTGAGACCAGGATCGGAAGCGTGAAATATGAAGGCATTGAGTTTATTTAACCGACTTTTGCACTGGACCAGAGGGGTGAGGGAGGCCGAGGGTTGCTGGGGCAGGCCCTGCCACCATGCTCCTAGCCGGGCATGCACCCCCGGCTCAGCCGCGGGATGCTGGGCAGTGCTCCCAGGTCTGTAGTTGGCCTTGGCATCTCCTGTAAAGCGTTGGCTCTGCTGCAGCAGGTGTGGTGCACGTGTTTCGGCAGTGGCACCTGGTGGCAAGGGACTGCCACCACAGGGTGCTGTGAGTCTCAGCCCAGGAGGCAGATGGCAAAGCGCCTGTGCACGGGTTCCCTGGGCAGGCCCCACAGTGCAGCCATTAGCTCCCAGTCCCTAATTACAACAGAAACCTGCAGTGAGTTGGTGGCTTTAGTGACATCTGGGCTCTGGGTTTGCAGCCAAGGAGGAGCCTGAGCCCCAGCTCTGCTGCTCTGCTTTGCCATCCCACCATGGCGTGGTGCTGCCCAGGTGGAAGAAGGGGTGTCCAGCTGGAACACTGGGCCCCTCCTGGTACCTGGGGGCACGGGTCTGACCTGGGCCCTGGAGCCCAGCCATGCTGGCAGCCTGTCCTGGGGCCACCCTCCCTCGTCTCCATGCCCCCAGCACCTGACTTGGGAATGCACCAGAGATGTGGGCACAAGCATCCCTGTGGGCATGATTGGCCAGATGCTGCCCCATTCCTGACTCTCCTGGGGTCAGGGTGACAGGGCAGGGGTTGGCAGACATCAGGCGTCACAGCAAGGGCAGGCGAGGGCCATCTATGACATAGTTACACGGTATTTCATCAGGCTTTTTACCCAGAAGCTGGTTTTCCTTCCCTTTTCTCATAAGCTGGGTGGGGTGGTAGCCGGGCTGACAGGCAGTCCTGGGCACTGTTTTTTTGGGCAAAGTCTCACATAGGAGGGGACTGTGGCGGTGTCCCTCTGCCCCTGCCTCCGAGGGGGATGCAGCAGTTCCCACACTGCCAGTAGCACCAGGGAAGAGGCTTTTAGCAGCCTCAAGTGCTGACAGCTGGGGCTGTTCCTGGCACAGCAGTACCAGCATAGCGGCTCTCCCTCCGGGGCTGGGAGAAGTGAGTGTGGCCCCAAGCAACTGATGGGGCCAACAGCCAGGGCCAGGTGTAACGTGGGCACATCCCTGTGCCTGGCCCCATGCCATTACCAGCCTGCACCCCAAGGAGATACATGGTTTGCTGGCTGCGTATCTTCTCCCAGCCTTGTCTGTGCATGGCTCCGGCCCCAGAGGTGCCTCTAGACCCAGAGCTCACAGAGAGCCAGGACCTGGACTGAAGCTGTCGGGAGCCGGTGGGTGGTGCAGCTGTGTCTGCTCCAAGACCTGCTGTGCTCGGCGCAGGAGGGAGAGCCAAAAGCACCAGCTTGGCTTCCCAGAGCCATCAGCAGCTGGGAAGCATTTGCAGCAGCCCTGGGGCCTTGCTGGCTGGGGAGCCCTGCCCGAGCTCACCAGCAGTGTTGTGAAATTGCAGCAGCGGCCTGTGGTCCCTGGGAGGAACTTGCACTGGTCTCCAGAGCGAAAAGTGCAAAACATGGGCATCTGCAAGCCCCCAGGGCCTCCTTCCCACCCTGCTAACTGCAAGGATTGCAGCTCCTGGCCTGGCCCATGCTCCCCCCAGCTCAGCCCAGCCCCTGCCCCAGTTTGCAGGGCAGCACAGCTTCACACCAGCAAGGGGCCAGGGCCAGTGTTTGGCTCTGTGGTGCCCCTGGAGTTTAGCAGGGGAGATCTGGAGGCACAGACCCTGCACCCAGTTGTCATCGGGCAGCTGGTGGGGTACAGGGTGGCCATAGTGCCAGGACCCTCTCCCAGCAGGAGTGGGACCTCCTCCTCTCTACCCCCCCAGAACTGGGCTGCTGTCCGGAGCCCCATGGGACAGGTTCAGTGCAATATCAGGGTGACTTCCTGGCAGCCCAGGGTGTCTGCGACACTGCTGCTGGTGGAGGGACCGTGTGCCCAGTGCGGGAGGGAGCAGGCAGGGGCACAGCTTGATAAGTGTCTGCCTCATAGCTGTGGGCACAAGCCCCCAGCTGATACCAGTGTGTGTTTGGGCTGTTGGGGTGCCTCCCTGCATCTGGGGTCCCTGTTACCGCCCGGCCCCTCAAGCAGCTCTGCCAGTAGGCAGGGCTTCAGTTCTGGGACCAGCTGGTGTGGTTCAGGGGGGTCCTTTGGCCTTGTGCCCCCTATGCCTCCCCTGCCTGCCCTGGCACTGCCTCGCTGTGGGGACCAGCTGTGTTTGGGCGAGGGATGGGTCCTGTTCCTGCAATGGCCAGGATGCGGTTGGGTGGGAGGACCTACGATCCAGAGAGCTGGGGGAAAAAGGGGCCTACCCAAGAGCCCAGCTAGGCTGGTCCCATCCTATCTGTTGTGTCCCCCTGGCCCCTGTTTACATTGTCCGGCACCTCCGCAAGCTGAGTAAGGAGCCCGTAAGAGGCTGGACACGTGTTTTCGTTTAGCCCAGACAATGACTCACGCCAGCACTGGGCTGTAAGCAGATGCACTCATCTCCTCTGCCGGGCAGCTCTGCCCCGGGCACGGACCCATCCCCAGCTCTGTGGGCAGAGTTGGCTTTGACCCATGCACGTGGCCTCCAGGGCTGTGCAGCACCCAGGGTGCTTCCCCAGCCTGCGCCGGGCGCCAGCTGGCCATTGGCCACGTTGGCCTCTTTGCCTTCATCTTCACTTTGCTTGGCACATCCTCTCCCGCCCTCGCTCACCCTCCTGGCCCAGGGCTGCCAGCTCTGCAGCACCTGTCTTGGTCCCGGGACTGTGCCAGTGGCTATCCCCATGGCTGTCCCTGCCGAGTGGCTTCTTCTCGTCCCCTGGGGTCAGCCAGGCAGGGAGCTCTGCACCCTGCTGGGAAGTGGGGCCTCCCCATACTGTGTCCCCCTGCACCCCCAGACTATCCAGCATCTGTCCTGCCTGCCTGCCCTTGCCCTGACCATTCTAGCAATGTGGCAGGCCACCATCTCACCCCTCCTCGTGCAGGCAGGATGCCAGGGGCCTGGGAGGCTGCCGGGGCACGTGGGCAGCAGGACCATTGGCCTCTGCCTTGCCACAAACAAGACCAGGCTGCAGTGTCCTTGGATGCCCAGACCCTGGGCCCTGTGGTGCCCTTGGAGCAGCACAAGTGCCCAGCAGCACCAGGGCATGCGGCAGCAGCCGGCACCTTGGGCAGCTGGGCTGGCACGACTCCTGGCAACTGCTGCCGAAGCATCTGCAAACTGTGTGCCCCGCAGCAGAGTCGGGGACTGGGAGCCCCATCTCCAGGTTTCATCCAACATAGTAGTGTGAGCGTGGTCACCTCCCACAGGTTCCCTGCAGGCTCAAGCAGGGCTTGGACCGGGTTTGCCTGCCCACATTTCCGCTGTTTCTTCTCATCCTAAAGGGCAAGCAGCTCTGACACCTCCCTCAAATGTGAATAGCTGTGGCAGGACAGCTTTCTGGCAAGAGGGTGGCTCAGAAGTGGGTTGTGTGGCTGCAGTGTTGGCTGTCCCCACCAACGTGTGCCTGCGGCGCCTGGCTTAGCTGTGGTCAGAAGCCGTGTCCATGCCCAGAGGCAAAGCTGGGCTCTCTGCCCACTTCACCGGGATGAAGGCACTGCTGGAGAGACAGAGCACGCTCGTGCAGCCGGCTGGGTGTGGGCATACAGGTACGATGAGACTGGCAGCATCCTGACACCCTCTGGGGTGATGCAGCCAGGACGGGAATGAGGTGGGGTTTTTGGAGACACGCTTCAGGGCAGATGGCTGCTGGCCAAGGGGGAGAGGGCCGAGGGTCTGTGGACATGTCACAGCGGTGCAGGACCCCTGGGTGAGTACAGCCATCGGCCAGCTGTGCCGTGGGTGCAGAGGAGGGAGCAGACGAGGGGGGCACGAGCGGTGGGATGAGCTGAGCTGAGCTGGAGAAGCCGGAAGGAGAGGAAATGCTTGGGCACAGACATAATCGCAGCCCTCCTCTGCAATTTACTGCTCCGCTCGGCTCAGGCCGGGCGCCAGGTCTGCGAGCTGGGGCCGGGCTCCCGTGCCTGCCCCTCGGCTCCTTCCCCTCCCGCCGCCCGCCCTCCCGCCGCCGCCGCCCGTCCCTGCCCGCTGCTGCCTGATGGGCGAAGGGGCGGCGGGTCCCGGGGCCGCGGGTGGCGGGAGGGGGCGGCCGGGATGCGCGGGGCTCGGCCGGGGGCGGGGGCAGCCGGTGCCGGCGGCGGGGGCCGGGCCGGGCCGGGCCGGGGGAGGCGATCGCGGCGCGGATCCGCATCCTGCGGAGGGGCGGGAGCAGCCGGGCTGGCCCCGCGCCATGCAGAGGAGGAGCAGCAAATCCCCGGAGCACATTAAAAAGCGAGGCTGAGCGGCAGCAGGGGAAGGAAGAAAACACCTCCATAGAAGGCAGCGGAGGAGCGGCCGCAGCAGCGCCCGCAACGCCGCGCAGGGGCCGCGGCTGCCGGACCCAAACTTTCCGCCGGCGGCTCGGCCGGGTCCGGCGGTGGATGCGGCTTTCTCAGCCGGGTCGCTGAGCCTTGCAGCCCCGCCGCAAGATGCCCGCCGCGCTGCCCAGCCTGCTGGCCTGGCTGGCGGTGCTGCTGCTCGGCAGGGCCCGCCCGGCCGACGCCTGCAGCTGCTCGCCCATCCACCCGCAACAGGCCTTCTGCAACGCGGACGTAGGTGAGTGCTGCCCGCCCCCCGCACCGTGCTTTGTGTGTGTCGTGTCCCCCCACCCCCGGACCCCCGGCGGGACCCCCGGCAGCCCCGGCCCGGCCCGCGCGAACTTCCCGGCGGGGGAAGGGGTGGAAAGTTGGCGCGGAGCGGCCGGGCTCGGCGGGCGGGCAGAGCCGCCCCGGGCCCCGGCACCTGCCCGCAGCCCCGCACGGGTGCAGGTTCCGCGCCCCGGCCGGCCCCGGGGGTGTGTCGGCGGGAGCAGATGCGCGACCGGGCGCGGTCCGTCTGTCCGTCCGTCCGTCCGGGGTGTGTCCGTCCCTCCCCGCTCGTCTCGGAGTGGGGGGAGACACCCCAGCGGCGGCGCCCAGCCATCGCTCCCCGGGCGATGCGAGGAGCCGCCGCCGCGGGGTTGGGGCCGGGGCTGGGCCGGGCTCCCCACGGCGCAGCCCCGGTGACACGGGTGAGCCCGGCCTCTTCCAACTTTGATTAAACCGCGATGGTACGTGGCAGCGCGGGGAGCTGACGGCCCCGGGGGAGGCCAGGGCCCGCCGAGCGCGGCCGCCTCTCGGACGGCACCGGCCTGGAGCACGGAGCCAGCACCCAGCCCGGGAGAGCCAGCCGCGTTGGGCTCGGTCACCTCCCGTCTGTTCCTTATTCCCAGGCATTTCCTCTCCCCCGTCCCACTTTGTTCGGCTTGGATGCTGCTGAAAGGGAGGGCTTGGCAGTGCCGGGATCTGGATTCCTCTTTCTATGAATAATGCCCTTATTAAATTTTAACATATTAAACAAACAGACCAGCCCAAGTTCCTGACGCTCTCCTTTGCGGGGCAGTTCCCAGGCTTAGCTGGAGAGGTGACATTCCCAAACCCTTAGGCACCTCCAACCTCTGGACGGCCCTGCCCCATCCCCTGCTCCTGAACCAACATGCTCCTGATGGATTCCCAGGCTCCCCTCGACCCTTCCAGACCCCACTCTCAGCATTTCTCCTCCACGGGGGCAACTCCTGGAGCATCTGGCTGCTGCCCCTGCCCCATGTGCCCCAGCTCCGTCTAGCCTTGCTGCTCAGCACGGCGTGCCGTGAAGCATGTTGGGGACAGGGAGGTTTCTAAACAAAATGGAGCGCTGAATTTTTGGAGCTGCTACTCAAGCCGGTGCCTCTGGACTATGGGATTCCCCGCATCTTCTCAGGGAGCGGGGTTGCGGCTTCCCGTCACGCTGTCATCGGGCTCAGCTTTCCCGGGCACTCGTGACTCACTGCCCGTCCGGGGTGACGGCTCAGCCATGACTCAGCTGCTGAGTCACTGTCTGTCTCGGCAGCCCCGGCTGTCTCAGCCATCCCCTGGGAAGGTGTAGTGTGGCCTGGCAGTGGTCGCCTGCAGCTGGGGCTGCCCCGCTGCCCTCAGCAGGTGCCTGTCCTGTGGGTGACCAGAGCCTGTCCTGCCGAGGCAGCCTCTTCCCGGGCTGTGCTGCCTGCAGCCTTGGCACCTCACGGTTCCCAGCCTGAGTCCCCTGTGCGGCTCGTCTGGATAGTTTTTGTCTTGTGTGACCCCAGGTGGGGGCAGTGCTGGGCTCGGGGATGCAGGGCTCATCCCGGGATGAGCTTCCCAGCGTTCTCTGTCCACACAACATGGATTCATCTCCTGCAGCCTGTGATCCCTGGCCTTCTTGCTGCTTCTCATCTTCCCCCTGGATGCTCTCTGGAGCTGGAAGGCTCCTTTGCCAGCTCCCTCCCTGCCAGTACGAGGAACCTGGGGCGAGCCTGGGGTGCTGGGTGCTGCCAGGACGTTCCCTGGCTGCTGCAGATGAAGCAGCCCATGTCCAGGCTGGGCCCTTGGTGGAGATGTGATGGGGTGGCTGATGCCCTGTGGTGCTGGGTGCACCTGGGGTGTCCTGTGAGTCCCAAGGCTTGTGCTCAGCCCTTGACTGGGGGGAGCTGGGTGAGTATAGTGTGGGGTCCTGGTCCTGTGGGGCTGGGATTGCTGCTCCATAGCATGGAAAGTGCCTGCCATGTCCATCTGTGCCTCCCCATGGCCCCCTACCCTCACTCCAACCTCTGCAGCTGGCTGTCCCCTGGAGCAGAGCTGGAGCCTAGGGCTGTGTTTCCAGGTGGTGCAGGGGGAGACAAATGCGACTCTGCCTTAGCATGGGGTGCTGGAGGGGCTGGGGGTCATGGAGAGGCTAGGAGTTGTGTCACTGGAGCTGGTGACTTGGGAAAAGTGACCTGGCCTGCCTGTGCTTGTGCTTCCTGGCCCATGAGATGGGCAGCAGTGTTCTGCACAGCCCGAGGGCTCAGGGCTGCCCCATCTGCCATTCCTTACCCAGGCTGTGCCGGGGCAGCAGAGGCTGGTAGCTACTCTCTGCTTGCTGGGGGGGTTTGCTCTGCTGGGGCCACTCAGCTGTGAGAGATGCTCAGCTGCCAGGTGGGGATGTGGATGGACCGGGGGCTGCAGCAGGAGACCCAGCTTCTGCTTGTTCTCCTCTAGAGCAGTGTGGGGATGTGTGGTTGAGGGAGGTGATGCTCAGCCCTTCTGGGCGTGGCCGTGGCTTTGGCCTTGTGGCCAGTGTTGGCTCCAGGAGGGGCCGATGAGGCAGTGGAGAGCAGGGGCTCGGTGTGCCACCTGGGACAGGGGGCACCTTGGATGCAGCCCCTGGCAGCATTGCGCTGATGCCGGTTGTCCCAGTGCTCGGTTCCTTGGGATGGGGTGCAGGGAGTGCAGAGGAGGGGGAGGAATGATGGAGGCTGCCAGCAGCCAGCAGGGACCAGGCCGAATTGGGGAGAGAGGTGGGAGCAGTCCCTGCTGAGGGCTGCTGGAGGGAGTGCAGCTGCCTGGTGGGCCCTGCCGAGCCCTGGTGGGGCCGAGGAGCTGCTGGTCCCCTGTGCTGCTCCGCCAAGCTCCGGTGGTCGGAGCCCTTTCCGTGCAGCTGGCGCGGAGGGGCCGTGGGCTGACTGCTGGGGCTGCCGCTGATTGGACCCCGTCCCGCTCCCGTCAGAGGGCCGGGATGACGCACACGGCCATGGCAGCGCGTAACCCGTGGCTCCCATGCAGGCCGGCAAAGAAGCAGGGCCTGGTACTCAGGCACTGCCTCCCACCTCCCCATGGGTGCTGTCATGCACCCACAGAGCCCCCATGGCCTCCACTGCTTCTCCCTGTGGGGCTGCCATGCTCAGCTCCACATCCCTCCAGTCTCCACATCCCCAACACAAGCCTGCTGCTGTGCCAGGGCAGGGGGTGCCTGGCTCCGCTGCCACCACAGCTGCTGGGGTGCAGGCAGGCATCTGGGGGCTGGTTGTTGCCTGCATGCCAGGCAGGGTTGGGACTGAGCCCCTCCTGGGGGCTGTTTGCCGGCTCTCCATCTCTGCTGGCCTCAAGAGGGGCTGGAGTGACCCTAGGGCTGCCCCTGCTGTGGGGACGGGCACCCAGGCTGGCAGTGCTGGGCGAGCAGCGGGCAGTGCTGGCACTGGCAGCCGGCCCCTTTGCTCAGCCGGCTGCCAGCAGCCCCGGAGAAGGGAGCTTTGTTCCCCAGCCATTCAGCCCAGTAGCGGCCCCCGTGGTCTGTGGGCATCGGCACTTCCCAGGGGACTGTGGGCGGGTGCTGGCGGGGCCGTGTGGTGGGGTCTGGGGTGGGATGGTGGAGGAAGGGGTGGCCATTTGGCATGTCTCTGGCCAGGAGGAGAGTCCCAGGGCTGAGGCTCCTTGTGCTGCCCCTCTGCCCATAGGGCACACATAGGCAGGCGCTTTTCAGCAGCTTTCCCGAGGTAGGGTGGGCTATGGCAGGATCCATCCCAGCTGCAGGGCAGCACCCACACAGCTTCTCTTGGCAGGTCTCACCAGGGCAGGTCATCACTTCCAATACCCCTTTCCTCCTTTCACAGGGAGAACCTGGGCTGCTGCATCTCTCCTCAGGGCCTCACAGCATCTCTCCCCACTGCAGCTCCTGCTGCGATGGCAACTGTCTGCAACAGGAACTCCCTGCTCAGCAGCCAGAAACATGGGGTGCAGCCCCTGAGTTGGGGCAGCCATGCAGCAGGGTCCAGAGAAGAGAGCATCCCACTGGCTGGCAAGCCCAGAGAGACCTCTCGATGGGTTTGTGGCACTGGGTGACTCTATTTGCCCCCAGCTTTGCTCCTGGAGCTGGACTGCAGCCCCAGTCTGTCCCAGTTGGTCACACGCTCATCACCCAGCCATGGGGATGCAATGCAGGGTCAGCTGGACCCCAGCATGGGGCCCTTCCTTGTGGCACCACTTCCCACCATGGCATGGGGACCCCTCTGCTGCGGGGTGCCCTGGACTCCTTGGCCCCAGACAGCCCCAGCTGGTCAGTGTGGGAAATCACCACCTCCCACCAGCTCCCCATGGACATCCACCCCTCTGCAGCTAGGGAGTGATCCCCTCTCCCTGCCTGCACTTGTGACCGTACTTGCATCCCGCTGCGGGCAGGAGGATGGGGCAGTGAGGAGCAGTGCTGGGAGGCAGATGGCGGCCACAGGCCATGCTGAGGCAACCACAGCGAGGTGTGGGGAGTTATTGAAAAAGCCCTTGGAACTGGCCCCAGCCCCAAGTGCCCTGAGGCAGTGGGTGCGGGCGGGCAGCCCTGCTTGGTGTGTGGGGCTGGGGGCTCTGGAAGCCCCAGCTGCAAGCGCAGCCCTGCTCATGCAGCAGCTTCTGTGCAGAGTTAAAGGTGAGTGCTGGGGTTTCTCCCAGTGCAGAGGCAGGAAACAGCCAGCTGGCAGCTCTGGCACAGGGGTGAAACCCCCTGCCCTGCTGGGGCAGTGGGGTGAACCCTGGTGGCAGAGGGCAGCAAGGGGACCCGCTGCCTTGTAGGGGTCTGCCCCTGGGGGTGTCCAGAGTCCTCATTACAGGATGGCCACAGCTTGCAGCCCTGGGGGCCAGCACAGGGGTTGTCACTGGTGGGGCTCCCACCCTGCTGGGAGGGGGCGGCCCCACGGTGCATCTTCTTGCTGCAGCTTGTCCTGCCTGGGGAAGGAGCGCTTCCAGCATTGCCCTGGTCAGACTCGGTCATCCAGTGCTGGTGGTGTGCTGCGCCTGCCAAGCACCCAGGGAGCCAGGAGAGCCTCAGCTCAGCTTCATGGAGGGTCTGGGCTCCTGTGGCTGGTGGCTGTCCAGGCGAATGGCAGGAGTGGTGGGTGATGCAGCTGATGGAGACATTGGCATTTGGGGAGGTCTGACTGCTGGTCTCTGAGCACCCGGGGGGTTTCCTCTGTCCCTTGGCCCTGCCTCCTCATTGCAGGGATCTCAGCCAGGGTCTCCTCCGGGGCTCCCCTCCACAATCCCTGCGGCTCACCCTCCTCGCCGCTCCGGTTCCTGGCTGGCGCAGAGCAGCTTGGCTGCATTGCTGGGGTCTTGGCGGGGAAAGCGCAGCACAGCCGTCCCCTCCACAAAGCCGCACTGTTCAGAACAAATCCGCCTAGAATTGGGCTGCATTTTTGTCAAGTGATTCATCAGCACGTGAATGGAAAAGGCTGGAGCCCACTGAACCAGTAACCATTCCCCGCGCCTGGAGCCACGGGGCCGGAGTCAGCACACGGCTCTCCAGCTCCGTTGCACCCAAGTTACGCCGCAGCACGTGGGAGGACACGGCAGCCGCTGGGTTGGGAGGCAAGGGGTGGCCCATGCCTGCAGTGACCTGGGCGCACTGCTGGCAGAGGAGTGGGCACAGGCAGCGGGCAGGAACCAAGCCAGTGTTTGCCAAGCAGAGCTCCTTCAGCCTGAGTTGGGCCTGGGCTGGGGGGCTTGCACAGAGGGGCTCACCCTGCTGCCGGCTCCAAGAAAGGAAGCTGGGGCTTCCTGCGTGGCCTTGATGCTGCTTTGCTGCCAGCGTGCCGGGGCAGCCTGGCCCTTCCCCAAGGGAGGGGAGCATGGCTGGGAAAGTCCTCGGTGCAGCCCTGGAAACAGCAGGCATTGCGTCTGCCTGCCCCGCACCGAGCGAGCACCCACGTTGACTGGGGTGGCTGTTTTGGGGAGCCTCTTCCCCAGCCCCTGCTTGTGCTGGTGGCCACCCTCTCCTTTCCAGAGTAAACTCAGTTGGTACTTACTGGTACCCACATGGGGCCGTGCCCCCTGACCTTCAGCTTAAATAGCCAATCCACGTGCCCTTGTGCCCTGTGCTATTTATAGAGGGCGGTCAGATTCCCTTTCCTTGCCGTGCCAGGTGAAAGAAGGCAAGTGCATTTCTGTCAGGCTGGCAGGCAGCCCCCGGCTGCTCCCACCCCAGCACTTTTTGGTGGGGGACACTAGCTGTGTCCCCAGCTTGCCTTCCTGCTGCCCTGGCTAAAGTTTGGCTCCCTGTTCCCTACCCTGCTGCATGCATGTGGAACAGGGCTGGCAGGACCCTGGGGTGCCCCCGAGGGATGGGGGAGCAGAGCAGGGAGCCCTGTGAGCCCCTGCCCTGCAACCAGACCCCTTCTCTGGCTCAAACCCTGGCTGTGGGGGTGCTGAGCAGGAGCTGCGGCTTTGGGGCTGCCATTGCCCCCTGTGCCATCAGTGTCCCTGGCATCCCTGGTACTGCCTGGGGCTGGCTGGGCGCTCCCATCACCGCACGGGTGGGGGGAGCTAGGCAGAGTGGGGAGCTGCTGGTCTCAGCGCAGGGACCAGGCCCTACACGCCTGAGTGGCTGCATCCACCATACGTGGCTGTGACCTGCACAGCGCAGCACCAAACCAGCTGCTGTATCCTGAGCTGGTGGGTCAGGGTGAGCTTGCTGCCTGCCTGCCTTGCCTGTCCTGGGCACCCTGCAGGTTACAGCCACGTGCTGAGCACTCACATGCCAGTTTGTGCGTCCCCAGGCTGTGCTGGCAGCATGACCATAGGGACCCTTCCATGGCAGAGCTGTGTCCATGTCACTGTCCCCAAGCTCCAGGGTGCTGTGGCCTTGCCAGCCCAGAGCACTCAACTTTACCCCTTGGCACTGAGCACTGGGACCTCCCTGGGGCCTTGTGGAAACAGGAAGGCTCTTGCCTTTGCCTGGGCTGCTTGGAGCTGCTGGCTGGAGGTTTTGCTGCCTCCTCTCACAGGGTCGTGTTTTCTCACTGCCCCAGTCCTCAGCACCCCCAGGTTATTTTTGCAGAAGGAAGGGCAGGAAGTGACACCCTGTGGCCCCCAGCCCCAGGAGGATGTGGTTTCTGTGCCTGCACGGGGTGAGGCTCTGTGCAACAGTAGCTGAGGTCTGGCAGGGAGCCGGCAGCCAGAGCATCACCCTGTGGCTGCTGGGAGCCCTCCGTGGTGGGACAGAGACCCCAAGTTTTGGCTGTGGGGTGCAAAGGCAGCCTGGTCCCAAGACTGCCACTCCCCTGGCAAGGGGGTGTGGTGGGGCTCGTGGGCTCCCTGGCTCCTCTGGGAGGGGGGCTACAGAATGGGGGGGCCTGGTGGAGCTGGGGACCCTGGCACGAGCTGCCTGTGCAGGCACTTGGTGGGCAGCATTAGTGCTCGTGCTGGCCATGGTGAGTGGCCGGGATGGTGCCATGGGGCCATGGCTTCTGCCTCTCTCTGCACCCAAAGGTGAGCCTCCAAATAGCTCCCTCTGCCCTTTTCTCCTCCAGCCCTGCCAGGCCATGTGGGCATTTGGCTGGGGCCCTCGTCAGAGACTGGTTTAATTAATGACAGTGGGACAAATATCACAGTGCTCCCAGGATGCTGCTGGCAGGTTTTAGCTGTCCCAGTGCCATCTGGGTGATGGGCACGAGCCCGGGCAGGGCCAGCCTGTACCCATGAATCTGGCAGGGGCTGGGCAGAGACCGAGCCAGCGGTGGCCAAGGGTGACCGGTCCAGCACGGCTGGTGGCAGTGGGGACAGGTGATACTGAGGTGACCTTTCCTTATCAGTCCCTGTGATGGTGCTGCTGCAACGCTGTCTGCGACTATCCCACACGTGCCAGAGCCCCGTCCCTTCAGCGACAGCGTGTGACAGCCAGCTCTGCAGGCAACTGGGTGTCTGCAGGGAGGGCAGCGGGCTTCACTGTGGGCAGTGTGGGCAGCCAGCCCTGTGCAAGGGTGGGAGGCCCTGTGGGATGCCAGGGCAGCACTGTGTGGTGCTGGCGGCACCTCTGGTCCCCTGCTACCCCTGCTGACCTCAACACCTCTCCATTGCAGTGATCCGAGCAAAGGCCGTCTCTGCGAAAGAGGTGGATTCAGGGAATGATATATATGGGAATCCGATCAAACGAATTCAGTATGAAATCAAGCAGATCAAGGTAACAGGGCAAGTTGGGGCAGGAGACTGGGGGGGACGGGGCAGCCTCTGTGCTGGGAGCTCACTCCTACTCCTTCTTTCCAGATGTTTAAGGGCCCCGACAAGGACATAGAGTTCGTCTACACGGCTCCATCTACTGCCGTGTGTGGCCGGCTGCTGGACACCGGCGGGAAGAAGGAGTATCTCATTGCAGGTGGGTGGCTGTGAGGGAGGGCTCTCAGGGGACACTGTGCACCTCCCGAGACGCCTGTGATGTGTGTGCCCAATCTCCAGGCATGAGGCCCCTGCCTCCTCCTGCTCCAACCACCAGCTCTCAGTGGACCCGCCAGCTCTGTCCTGGTTGTGCTCAGCAGCCCCAGGCTGTGGCAGGGACAGCTGGGGGATGAGCCTCTGCTTCCTGGGGCTCACCATGGACAGTCCATGGCAGGAGGGGCCGGATTGCTGCAGCCTCCGGCCCCCCAGGGTGGGCTGAGCCCCAGGCACCCTGAGTCAATGCCAGCCCCAGCCAACATCCCCCTGCCAGGGCACCTGGGGGGACCCTCTGAACAGTCTCTCTGCCTCTCCCCAGGCAAGTCAGAGGGCAATGGCAAGATGCACATCACACTCTGTGACTTGGTCTCCACCTGGGACTCGCTGAGCCCGACCCAGAAGAAAAGCCTAAACCAGCGGTACCAGATGGGCTGCGAGTGCAAGGTGAGTGGCTGGGCTGCCCCCTGCTCCCCATGGCAGTGGGGTCTGCAGCCCCGAGGCAGGTGTGGACTCTGCGGCAAAGTGCTCTTCCCTGTCCTCCAAGGATGACACTGCAAGGAGCATGGCACGCAGCCGGGGGTGTGGGAAGGTTGCCCAAATCTTTGACTCTCCAGCTAGGAACCAAGGCCAGCCATGGGACCCACGCCCAGGGGTTCAGTTCCCTCAGTCCCCCTGCATCAGGGTCACCGCCATGCCCCTCATGGATGGGGCAGCTGGCATCCCTGTTCCAGAGCTGGACCATCAGCCCCAGCCACCCCATGCTGCTTCCTCCTGCCCCGCTCCCGCCCCGGCGTTCCCCCAGTCAGGGTCGTTGGTGACGGTCTCTGTTGTGTGCAGATCTCGCGCTGCCTCTCCATCCCCTGCTTCGTCGCCTCCTTGGATGAGTGTCTCTGGACAGACTGGGCGATGGAGAAGAACAACGTGGATGGGCGGCAGGCGAAGCACTATGCTTGCATCAAGAGGAGCGATGGCTCGTGCGCCTGGTACCGCGGCATGGCCCCCCCCAAGCAAGAGTTTCTCGACATCGAGGACCCCTAAGCCAAACGAGCGCATTCCAGTAGCCAGTAGAAAAAACCTGCGAGATGTTAGACTGGTCCACGCTGATATCAATTCCTGGAGACAGCATGAAAATCCGCTCGGCTGCAGGGGTCCCCGGGCTGTGGTGGCTGCCACGCATGTGCAGGGGGCAGGGATGGGGACCAGCTCTGTCGCAGGCACCTGGCAGCCCGTGGCTGTGCTGGGCACTCCCCTGCTCACAGCAAGGCTGAGCGGGGTGTGGGGACACCCACTTGCTGGGGCCACGTCCCCACCTGGCCACGCTCAGCCCTGGTGCCCTAGCAGCTGCGAAGGAATTGAACCCTCATGAGTGGCAGGAGCTGCCCTGTCTGTGTAGCAGGTCTACCAGTGCCCCCACCACGGGGGAGCTGCCCCAGCAGCTCCTCACTGCAGCACCCCTGGCCACCCTCCAGCACTGGGGACCCCACTGTCCCACTCCTCACCCACTGCCCGACCCTCTCTTTGCGTTGCAGGAAGGGTACAGCCCTCCAGGCAGGGGCTCTGGGCGGCTTTACCATGCAGCAGAACATCCACCTATGTCCGAGGGGCCATGGGCCTTTCGTGGGGCCAGATGGCTCCTGCGCTGGTGCCTTGTCCCAAAAAGCCAGAGGGACACATAAGCATGGCTGGGGTGCCCCCCCATGTGCACCCAGGCACTCCTGCCCCTCTCTCCCCATGCTCCTCTCCTCATGGGGACATGGAGGTGAGCAGGGGGTTCACCACCTTCCCCAGCATAGTGATGGGGGGGTCTATTCCCACCGCAACCTCCTGCACGGGCAGACAGCTGCTGCCAGACCCTTCTGCGGCTGCCACCGTTGGACAGGCTTAGGCCCACCAGCTTTGCAGGCAGGCAGCGAGGTTTGCCAGGGAGTTCCCTCCCCGGCAGAGCACCAGAGGCAGGAGATTCGGCGGCGCGGGTGCACGTTGTTTACCATCGCCTCGTGCAGCTCTTTGCTGAGCCGTGCCGCGGCCTTTGGTAGCGCTGCAGCATTGCGGCCAGTTGAGCTCCCTGCTCTGCGGCGGCGGGGATGGAGCCCAGCGCTTGGCCGGGTGCAGGCAGCCGCAGGAAAACCCATCCCCTCCAGTGAACCCTCCCACACACCTTGGGCCCCGCTTTCTCTGAGCCATTCCCACATTGCAGCGGCACCAGCGTGTGCCGCAGAGCTGCCCGTCCGCGACACAGGCAGCACCGGCACGTGCGCCCGCTGCCCCTTACCGTAGCTTTGGGAGCGTGCTGGGAATAATCCCCGCAGCCCCGCTCTGGGGGCGTTTTCATGCTGTGCGTCCCTGTAAGGTTTAAGATGTCGTACTGGACCAGTCTGGGCAATTTCAACGTATTAAAGAGAAAAATTAAAAAGAAAGAAAAAGAAAAAAAAATCCCCAACCTCTAATCAATCCCATATACGACTCCTGTTCGCTTACTGTATGGTTATATCATATGTGCCATTTACTCCTGTCTCTGCTGGTAGTCTATCTTTGAGTTTAATATTTCCACTTGTTTTGCCACCGGCTGTATGGTCCCTGTGCTGTAATTTCCGTCTCTCCTCGTCAGGCGCTGGAGTCGCACCGGTTCCGTGCGGGGTCTCTGCAACCGGGAGTTCCCGGGCAGGGGAGAGCGGCGGCGGGGACCCGCTCCTCCGGCTCGGCCGTGCGGCGGCTCAGCCGGTCCCCCCCGGCCGAGAAGCAGAGGGTCCCCGCCGGGTAGTGACTCGGACCCGCGGGGCTCCCGCCGCCTGCCCGGGCCGGGGCCCCGAGGGGAGGAGCTGCGGCGGGGCCGCTCTCAGACCCGCCCCCCCCCCCCCGGCAGCGCTGCCGCGGCGTCTAACGGGGCGGGGAGCGGGCTGGCCCCGCCCCGCTGACGCGCGCCTGCTCACAATGAGCGCGTCACACATCCCGAACTGGCCACGCCCCCTTGGCCGCGCGAGCGCCGCTCCGCCCCCAGTCCGCCTTGGGACGCGGAGCGTTGGCAGCGTGCGGAGCGTTGGGGCGGGGTCAGTGTGCTGGGCCCAGTGAAAGCGTCCGTAGAGGAGGGCGGGGTCGGTGTTGTATCCGCCTCCTTAAGGGAGAGGCGCGGAAGGAGTTTGTGTCGGCGGCGGGTGAGCGGGCATCTCCTCTTTAAAGAGACGACACGTGCGCGCGCGGCGGCGGAGGCCCGGATGGTGAGTGCGGCGGGACGGGGCGACACGGGACAGGGCGGGCAGCACCGGGACCGGGTCCTCTGTTCGGCGCCGCCCTGCCTTGCCCCCCGAGAGGCGGGCGCTGCGTAACGCACCGCAACGCACCGCCGGCACCGGGCGGGCCGCACGTGGCGGCGGGCGGACCGGACCGGACCGGCGCGGCGCGGCGGCGCTCAAGGTCGCGGACGGGAGGGCGCGGCGCCCGTAGCGGCGGCGGGTGGGGACCGGCTGAGGCCTCCGGGGTGCGCGGCGGCGGGGCCGGGCCTGCGGCGGGGCCTAAGCTGCGGCCGGCAGCGCGCGGCCCCGGTAACGGCCCCTCCGCTGAACCGCCCGCCGCCTCCCCGCAGCCGGGGCCGCCGGGCCCCGCCATGCCGATCGTGGAGAAGCTGAGGGAGGTGCTGAAGTCGGCCCGGCGGGAGGTGGGCGAGGATGGTGAGCTGGGCCGGCTGCTGGCCGCCTCGGCCAAGAAGGTGCTGCTGCAGAAGATCGAGTTCGAGCCCGCCAGCCGCGGCTTCTCCTGCCAGCTGGAGCTGCTGCGGGGGAAGTACGTGCTGCTCAACCCCCAGGCCGAGGCCGCCGGCCACCACCGCGGCCCTGAGGAGCGGCCGCCTGGCAAGCAGGGTAAGTGGAGAGGGCGAGGGGGGCCCTCCCCGTGCCCCGCGGCCCTGCGGCTCATCACCCCGCATGGCCCTTCTTCTTGCAGGCAGCGGCCATACCCCTGGGAGCCACGGGGATGGGGTCCCTGTGCCTCAGAAGGTGCTCTTCCCTGCGGAGCGCCTCTCCATGAAGTGGGAGCGGATCTACCGGATCGGCGCTGGGCTTCAAAACCTAGGGAACACCTGCTTCCTCAACTCTACGGTGCAGTGCCTGACCTACACGCCGCCGCTCGCCAACTATCTGCTCTCCAAGGAGCACAGCCGCACCTGTGAGTGGGGAGGCCTGGCTCAGCGGGTGGCAGGGCTGGGGTGGCCGTGCTGGCGGGGAGGAGGAGCACCCGCCTGTCCTGCTCCCAGTGCTGCGCTCAGCACCTCTGCACATGCTTCTGTTGAGGGGTATGCAGGTGTCAGGATGCACTTTCTCTGTTCGCCCCTGCCTGTTTCTTCATTGGGGGGTCATTCCTGTGTACAACTCGTTTTTCCTGGCCATAGCAGTGTTCTGCATCCTTGTGTCTGGGGAGGCTTTGCCTCTACTGGGCATAACTAGGGCTAAGATGGGTCCAGTGGAGTTTGTTGGCTTCCTGGGGGCTGAGCTGGGGGTCCCAAACAGCCCCTGCCTGTGGGGACTGCGTGAGGGCAGGGCAGAAGGCTGCGTACAGACAGCAGGTACTGTTTAGGGGTGGTTTTGAAAGGGAGTCCTCTGGGCACTGCTCTGAGCTGTGACCAAGGGGAGCATGTGGGGCTAGCAGCACCGTCTGTAGGGCTCTGGTGGGATCTGCCCCTCAGGGTCAATCTGTGGGCTCCTCTGGCGAGTACCTGTGACCTGTTTCTATCCTCATGAATGCCATTTCATCTGGGCGAGTTGCGGTGGCTGGTATTGTGACATGGGCTGTGCTAGCCAGAGTGGCATATGCTGGTCCCTGTGTAGTTGGGATGCCCCAGAACTGTGCAGTGACACAGAGCTCGTAGGGAAAACTGAGCGTGGCTGAGCTGTGTTGGACCAGAGATCCCCCATCCCCTGTACTGCCTCCCTTTCTCCTGGGTTTGTCCCCAATGTCGTGTCTTCTCCTCTCCTGCTCCAGGTCACCAAGGAGGCTTTTGCATGATGTGCGTTATGCAGAACCACATGATCCAGGCTTTTGCCAACAGCGGCAACGCAATAAAGCCAGTGTCCTTCATCCGAGACCTCAAGAGTAAGGATGGCTGCCCTCCCCTCCCATAGCCATGCAGGAGAGCGGTGACTAATGCCAGGAGCACAACCTTTGAGATTGGGGCAGGTCCTGGCAGACGGCTCTTCTGAGATGACTCACTGAGCTTGCTGGGGGCTGGTGACTTCATGGGCTGCGTAGGGCTTCCCCCATGGCCGGCATGAGTCTCACATCTGGTTTGGGTCGAAGGGGCTCAAATCCTGGAGTCTGTGCCCTGAGGAAGGGAGGGAGGGCCTGCATCTGTTGCAGCATGTGCTGGGGCTGATCCCTCCCTCTCCTGCAGAGATCGCCCAGCACTTACGCTTCGGCAACCAGGAGGATGCACACGAGTTCCTGCGTTACACCATTGATGCCATGCAGAAGGCCTGCCTGAATGGCTGTACCAAGTATGTGGGGCCTCTGGTGGCCCATTGCTCTTCTCTGCTGTCCCCTCACTGGTCCCCTGCACCCATGGGAGGGGGCTGTGGGGTGAATGTGTCCTCCAGGTTGGACTCACAGAGGGGGGTGCTGACTCCAGGGGCCCTCAGGTGGATCACCCAACACTCTGCCCTCTCTGTGACACAGCTCTGGGCTGTTGTCTGCCTTCTCCTGACACCTCCGCCCTAGTATAGCTGTGGTCCTGTCGCCAGATCCTGCTATGAGTTCGGATTCTGTCCCAGTTGCCAAGGAATCCAGGCATGCTTGCTAGTTCAGCCCCAGCTCTGTGGCTGTGGGTGAGCAACTTTCCCCCTGGGTCCCCCCTCCCAGGAAGCCTGCATTGATTCTGCCTGCGGTGCCCAGCTCTGAGCTCCAGCCAGGAGTTTCTGCTCCTTCTAGAGGAAGGTGTGCATTGGAGCTTGGTGCCACCCCTTGAGCTCTGGCACTGGGAGAGCAGACCGGCAGAGGCTGCGAATTCCTTCTACTCCTCAAGCTCTGCAGCCTGTCCGCTGGCCAGAGCACATAGGGGAGCTGTCCCGAGGACAGCGGGGGCCTGTGGGGGGTGGCTGTTGCAGAAGGGCAGTGTGAGATCCAGTGCTGCTGTCTCTAGGTTGGATCGCCAGACCCAGGCCACGACGCTGGTTCACCAGATCTTTGGCGGTTATCTGCGGTCCCGTGGTGAGTGCTGGCTGCTAGGTCCTGGGCCTGTGACTCTTGGGCCTGCTGTTTCCCTGAGAGGCTTGCAGTAAAAATCTTTTGGGAAAAGTGCTAGGCATGTGTAACTTACCCAGAGCTACAGTTGGCCAGTCTTGTGGTGCCTGTGGGTCGTGACCCCTGTTGTGGTGAAAGCTGTTGGTCCCCTGCTTATTGCCACCAGCAAAGGAACCTGTGTTGCTAGCTGTCTAGCAACACTTGCCATCTCAGCACATAGTGGAATTACCAGCCTTCCTCCTTGCCAGGCTGTGAATCCTGGTGGCGATGTCCCAGAGCGCAAGCCCGAAGGGGGAGGGAATACTGCAGCTACCTGCACTGTGCTGTGCTGGGGCGGTGGCGGGTGCAGGTGTTGTGCCAGGGTGTACTCATTGCTTTTTCTTTTGCAGTGAAGTGCTCAGTGTGCAAGGGTGTCTCGGACACCTATGACCCTTACCTGGACCTGGCACTGGAGATCAGGGTACTGATGCAGGGTCGGGGATGGGGAGGAGCTCTGCTGTCATGGGGGATCTTCCTGCAACTGCACCATTACTGCTGTTAAGGCTCCTTAACCTGCCAGTGTCAAGGCATGGTGCAAGCAAGAGGGAAGCCGCTTCCATTGTTGCGCTGCCTTCTCTGTCTGGCAGAGCAGTGCCCGTTGCCTTAGTGTGAGCCACAACTCCTCCATTGAGGCTCCTTAGTGTTGGGGGACAGTACAGGCATCCCTCGCAGCCTGCTGGCCAGTGCCTAGCTGGTGGCAGGCTCTTGGGTTTGGTCTACTCTGCAGCCCTGTGTTATCTCTCAGGGCCAACGTCTCAGCGGGGAACCAGGCTGTCGCGTGACAGGCCGCTCATGCCCTGACCTCTCCTCTGTCCTTGCAGCAAGCCGCAGACATAGTGCGTGCACTGGAGCTGTTTGTGAAGTCAGACTTGCTGGGTGGGGAGAACGCCTACATGTGTGCCAAGTGAGTGTGCGGGCCTGTGGTGGGGAAGGGGCCTGCGGGTGTGCTGGTGGGAAGCAGGTGGGAAGCCTGCCGCAGTATGACAGGGCTTCTCTACCTGCTCCATGGGTAAACTGTGAAGTACATGGCCATGGAAGCCTACGATGAAGCCTTGCCACTCCTCAGCTTCCTCCTCTTGTGAGGAGGGCCTGGGCTAGCAGACATGGCTGTGAGCAGGTGCCTGGAGCGGTGCCTGGTGTCAGCAGGGTCATTTCCGTGGGGTTTGCCACTTGGCCAGGGCTGGAGATCATCTGAGTGGTGAAACAGCTTGAATAGCTCAAGCTCTTCCTGTGCAGATGCAAGAAGAAAGTGTCAGCCAGCAAACGCTTCACCATCCACCGAGCTTCCAATGTTCTCACGCTCTCGCTGAAGCGCTTTGCCAGCTTTGGTGGAGACAAAATCACAAAGGTGAGTGCTCAGCAGTCCAGAGCTGGGACTGTCTCCAGAGCAGGGTGGGAGGTGGTCCTGTGCACAGTGCGAGTTCTGCTGCAGTCTTGCAGCCCTTCCCCAGCTGTGTGGTGTGGTGGGAGTTTGGCTCATCCTGGGGTTATCCTCACCGTGACCTCTGCCTGGGGAGAGCGGGTCCCCCTCCCTCAAGCGATGGGACTCGTAGGACAGCTGAGCTGCTCTTGCTGTATCAAGAAAACAGTCTGCTGTGCAGGCTCCTGAGACATCCTCTCTCCGTAGGACGTGGGGTACCCTGAGCTCTTGAACATCCGCCCTTACATGTCTCAGAGCAATGGGGATCCTGTCACGTATGCGCTCTATGCAGTGCTGGTGCACTCTGGGTACAGCTGTCATGCAGGGCACTACTACTGCTACGTGAAGGTGAGTCCAGGGCGCTCTCTTGGCACTCTCTCTGGGCTGGGGGCTGGTGGGTGCTTGTGAATCCCTGTAGTGTGCAGAAAGGAGGATGCTTGGCAGACGTGTGTGATGTGGATCACTGGGTGGGGGGGTACAGGCTGTGCTCCGCTGCAGGAAGCATGGAGGTCTGCTCTTCCAGAGTGCCCTTGCCTGTCCTAGGCTGCCTGTGGGTTTTGGGGAGAGGAGCTCTGCCAACAGGCACCATTCCTGCTGCTTTTCAGGCCAGGAGGGTCCCCTAGACACACCCTGACCCCATTCTCTCTTCTGCAGGCCAGCAATGGGCAGTGGTATCAAATGAACGATGACCTGGTCCGCTCCAGCAACATCAAAGTGGTCCTCAACCAGCAGGCCTATGTGCTGTTCTACCTGAGGTGAGAGCACCCTGTGCCTCCCAGCCCCTCTGCCCCCTGCTCTCAGCATCTGGGACAGGGCATGTGCCTGTGTGTGGGAAGGAGCTTGGCCCAGGTAGCCCCAATGCTTTTGTGTACATGCTGGCATGGAGGAGGATGGCAGGGAGAGGTCCAGCCCCTTGTCGTGGTTTTGCTGTAGATCAAGAGTGCATCACCTCCTTGAATCTTCTGCCTCCTGTTTCTTGTGCACATCTCTGACAAGAGTGTTCCAGTCTTTCAAACCCTTGCAAATAACATGTGTGCTTCTCTGCCTTCACCAGAATGCCCAGCCCTAGCAAGAGCTCAGAGGGGCCCATTGCCAAAGCTGCCTCCAGCCTGCCTGGCCACACTGGCAGCATCTCTGATCCGGTCAAGAAAACCATGACCAATGGGCCCCTGTCTTCACCAGTGGTGGGCAAGGTGAGTCCTAAAGGCAGCTCTCGGCCAGTGCTCCTGGGAGCTGCTGCCCCTCTGTCCTCTCTGAGAGGGCAGGTGGCTGCAGCTTCGCAGGGAGGCAGGCACACTGCTCCAAATGGGCATGTGTGAGGGAAGACGGTTTGCAGGAGGGATCCTGCTGGGCCAAGGGTTCCTGTGAGGGCCTGGGGAGGGACAGGGAGGGCAGTATTGCTCTGCATCCTTGACTCTTTGAATTCTCTCCTTGGTGAACTTCTCTCTTTCTCTTTGTCTAGAGAACAGACACGCTGCCAGGGAAGAAGCTGCCAGGACCAGAGGAGGTTGGAGTCCCTGTGGCCCGTAGCACGTTCGAGACAGGGCTGAAGCTGCCAAATGGAACTGCTCCACCGAAGCTGCCTGCTGGGTCCCCATCACCCAAACTGCCCCTCAAAGCCACCCACACGGGCACAGCGCTGCCCAGCGATGCAGCTGGGAGGCCCAAGAAGCAGCTCTCCTTCCCACAGCTGCCTCCTGTGCCCAGAGCAGTTCAGGGCTTCTGCGACACCAACAATGCAAGTGGGGCCAAAGAAGAGCTGCCCCAGCAGAGCTCCTGCGAGAGCAAGCGGCCACCTACCTCACCCAAGCTGCTGCTGGAGCCCAGCCACATCGAGGAGCCTGGACGCAGTGGGGACGATGGTGGGACCCTGGAGAGGGACTCTTGTGGCAGCAGTGCTGCTAGCCCAGTGCACAGTGCAGTGGGGAAGATGGCCAAAGCGTCCCAGAAGGTCAAGAGCAGAACCGACAGCTTCTGCACCTCTCAGGAAACAGACTCTGGCACAGACCTCCCTGCTGGCCCCAGCACCGAGCCAACTTCCCTTGAAGACTCCAAGTCGCCAAAATTGAAATCCTCCCCGTTGTCCAGCGCCACTCTGGAGCTGAGCAGTATGATGTCACCACCACCGGCCAAGAAGCTGGCACTCTCTGCCAAAAAGGTGAGTCTGAGCTTCTGCCCTGAGACTTCAGTTAGGTCTTGTGCATTCTGAACTGGGGCTTGTGTTGGGGACAAGGGTAGAGCTAATGCTTGGCATCTTGCTAAGCCAGAGGTGGGCAGGGAGAGCCCCTTAGCCCCAGGCCTGTAGCAGTTGCTCTGCCCTCCCTCTGGGATGGGGTGCAGGGCCAGGCCCCTGCTGTTGTTTGCATCCCTAAGTGATGCAGGAGAAATGGCTCCTGCCTTCTTGCTCAGGACAGAGGGGTGGCTGTGCCAGTCCCTGCAGTGGGGTGGCCTCGCCAGCCTTTTAAGGGTAGCGTGTCCCCTGGGGCAAGTGGGAGCAGGTGATGCTGCAGCTGGAGGGCTGTGGAGTTGCATGCTCCCCAGGACTGGCACCTCTGGGTGCCGCTGTGCAGCCAGGGTTCAGGACGATGCATTGGGTTTCTGTTCTTTAAATTTCCTTCCTTCCTTTTATCCTCTGTGCTTCTAACTGAAAACACTTCTGATTCTTCTTCTACCACCCCTCACTTTCCTCCCCCCATCTGTGTCTGTTCCCCTCCCCTTTCTCTGGGCTCCCCTTTTTATTTTCTCCTCTTGGCTCACGGAAACCTCTTTTCTTTAGACCACCAAGTTTTTATTTATGTCGATAACTGCAGGGCAGCACCCCGCGGAAGGCGAGCGGAAGTGACCGCCACACACAACCTCACCCACAATTTGCTGGCCACACCTACCCCACGAACACCACCCACCCTGACTCCACTCCCTGGCCTTTTGGCAAGTCGAGGTAAGCGGTACCAGTCGCTCCCAGGCTCCTGCATGGCAGCAAGGCCAGTAGCAGCCTTGGGGTGTTCCACGAGGTAACTGTCTGTCATGGCAGCTGGCTCGGGGGGTGATTTTGGCAGCCGGCTTTCCTGTTCTCCTGGGCTGGCAAGGATTGCCCCGGGTTTGTCTTCTAACCTTCACCATTGACATGTGCTGCAGCAACACTAACTCTTTCCTAATCCCCCGTGGGACATGGTGTGCCCTGTGCATGGCTGGCACTGGGCAGGTGCAGGGTCACTATGTGCGCTTGCAGCTGCTGCTCTGAAAGCAGGATCTGATACAGATTTCATGGCTGGGATGGTAGCAGTTAGGTGCTGTGCTCATGCACCTCAGGGTGGGGAGGAAAAGAAGGGCTTCTGCTCCTGACCTGGCTTTCAGATCATGTCAGCTTCTTTTCCTGTCCTTTAGACTGTCCTCATCTGCTCTCAAACTGCCAAATCCTGAAAAGCCTGCCTGCAGCTTCAACCTCAACTCAGCTCCTCAGCCCTCAGCTTCCCTCCTGACCAACGGTTCCACTGCCCCCCCTTCGCACCACATTACTCCCTGCAGCAGGGAGAAGGAGCCCAGCAAGGTTACCCCTGGCTCCTCCAAAAAGAAGCACCGAAAGCAGCATCATGGAGCAGATGGCAGCCCTTGTGTTCCAGCTGTGAAGGGCAAGGATGATGTCTCCAGCCCTCCCAGGAAGAATAATCTTGCTCAGGAGGGCTCAGTGTCCCTCACAGGGAAGGAGGCGGCAGGTGAGTGTTCCAGAAGTGGCAGGGAGGTGCCAGACTGGCAGAACCTGGAGAGCAGTCCAAAGCAACATGTGTCAGACCCCAGTACTTACCTGGACACGGAGCCCATCTCCCCCCTCAAGAAGAAGAAGAAGAAGAAGAGGAGGATGGAGGAGGCAGAAGAGCACTGCCCTAGGATGCTGTCCTCGGGCAGGTGAGGGCCTGGGGGGCACACGAGAGCCTTGTGGACCTCTGCTCTGCCTGAAGTCAGGCTCCCTGGCCTGCAGTTGGGCGTGTCTCCTCTTTCTGTGGATGGGACAAGCCTTGCCATGGAGCCAGCTGGAGCGCCAGCTTGCTGGGGGTGGTTTCACCCATCCCCAAGTGCAGCACTGGGGTGCAGGTGTCCCTGTGTCCCATTGCCCTGCAGGGAGCTCAAGCTCTTTCCTCTCTGGTCTGACTAGAGCTAGCTTGACCCGTACTGCCTTCCACAGCTCTAGGAGGGCTGAGATGGAGCCCCAGAGGACAAAACAGCGTTGGAGCGTGGAGGCTGGGGCTGGAGAGAGTGAGCACCGCAAGCGCAAGCAGAGGGAAAGCCTCAGCAGCCCGGTGTTGGAGCTGCCAGCTGCCAACGGTATCGATGCCATGGACAGTACCCCAGGTACGACTGTGTGCCTCCACCCTGCCTGGTGCCTGGCCGGGGAGAGCTGGCTGCTCATCTGCCCACGCAGTCCCTCAGAGCACTGGTGTCCAGCCCCTGGTGCTTGCTGGTCCCCACAACTGCCTGGTGGTGCCTGTCTTCCTGGCCCTGTCCTCAGCTGACCTGCCCGCAGGCTTGCGTGCTGCTCCTGCAAGAGAGTTGTCCTCTTGTACCCTGGACGAGTGTGTGCTCCTCTCCAGGCTCATGGGGACAGGCCCCTCAAGGGATGAAGATTTACCCCCAGTTCCTCCCTGCCCAGGACAGGCCCCACTGTGCCCAAAACCCTGTGCCATCAGGACCTTGTTTAGTCCTGACAGTGTCTCCTGGGGCAAGATCTGCCTCTGAGATGGAGCAACACAGGAGCTCCCTCTGCTCCCTCAGGCTTGTCTTTACCTCTCGTCTTTCCGCAGTGGCAGTGTGTGCCTGGGACAACCAGGCTGGAGATGAGTACGGGTGCTGCCCAGCTGCCCTGAGCCCTGAGCTCAGCCAGGGAGCAAGCACAGCACCTGGGAGCCAGGAGGCGTCCAGTGTGGTGGAGGAGCTGCTCAGGAACTCCTTGGACAAGGCTTACGGCAAACAAGGTAATCCCTGCTTGCCTGGGCAGGTAAACAGCCCTGCAGCTCCCCTGACTTGGGCCCTGGAGATGGGCAGAGCCCTCCGTGCTCTGCCACGGCCTGGGCTCCCCCCAGCACCAGTGCAGGCAGCATCGGGGGCTTCTGGAGCTGGGCAGATGCACCTGGCCAAGGGGATGTTGGGGGTGCTGCAGAGTGGGGGGCTGGAGTGAGGGGCTCCAGCCGCTGGCCTGGGGTGGGGGCCCTGTGCCAGTGGGTGTGGAAGAACACAGCATGGTGCTCCCTGCTGACTGTGCTGCTCCGCAGTCTTGACCTGGGAGGGTGAGATCTCAGCTGTCAGCCAGGATGCCATTCAGGATGCAGCGTGGGCCCGGAGTGAGACTGTCATCGATGAGTGGGATGAGGAGTTTGACAGGGGGAAGGTGAGTGCTGGCTGCATCCTGGGCTGGGGCTGGTGGGGGGAGGCAGGGTACTTGCACGCTGACCCCACGAGCCTTTGTGCCTCTGCACAGGTGAAGAAGATTAAAAAACTGAAGCGGGAGCGGAGGAGACGCTTCAATCCCTTCCAGCAGCTGCAGAGCAAGCGCAACTTCTGGTCGGTGACGCATCCTGCCAAGGTGGCCAGCCTGAGCTATCGGCTCTGAGGTTAGTGAGTCTGAGGGGTTGGGGAGGGGGGTGGCTGCCTGGTGAGGTGCTAACACTGCTCCTTTCCTCCCAGGTGGAGATCTGTGTCTCCCAGCAGGGGGAGTGCTGTCCTGGGAACTGGTGGTGGACCCTGCTGCTGAGGGGGACTCCAGGCCTGCATGGCTCCAGGGCCCCAGCCCTGAGGCTCATGCCGTCATTGGTGTCCCCTGCCTTCCCCTTCTAGAAGCTGCTCTCCCTGCAGGTCCCGGGCCCTCGGGCTGGGGCTGCTTCCCTCTGCCTTCCAGCTGAGGAGGAGCCTGGTGAGCTCCAACCTGGTCTGGGGTGAGGGGACACCCTCTCCCCTGCCTTGTCCAGGCTCCTCTGCCAGCTCCTCTGTGCCTCTGCCTGGGCCTGGAGCAGCCCCTTCTCCCACCCAGCCTGGAGTTCAAGGCTCCTAGAAAGTGCCTGCACATCATCCTTGCTGGTCTGGGTTAATGTGCCCCCCACTGCACCCGTGGGGGGGGGAACACCAACCTGTGCTCCAGGGCTGGTGTTCCTCTCCTGGGGCCACGGCCCAGGACTGCTCTGCTCCCTCTTTCCCCTCTCCTGCCCCCCTCTGCCTCCCTGGCCGGTTCTGCCTCCCCCTGCCCGGCCAGGGCCGCACCCCCCCCACCCCCACCCCCCGCCCCGTACAAGTCGCAGTGGAACCGCTGGGCGCCCTGCTCCCCTCTGCCCCCGGAGCCGCGCTGGGCGCGGGAGCCGACGGCAGGATCCCCGCGGGGACGGGGCGCTGCCGCCGGGACACCGGGCAATAAACTCATGGTGTTTGTGAACCGGCTCGGCTCGGCTCGGCTTGGGGTACCGGGAGAGGGGGGCGGGGCACCGGGAGGGGGCGGGGCCTACCTGGCACCTCGCCTTCCCGTGTCACGTGCCGCCGCCCGTGGCGGCCTCGGCGCCCTCGTCACGCGGGCGGGGCCGGAGCGGCGGCGGCGGCGGGATGGAGGAGGAGGGCGGCTACGGTCAGTGCGGGCCCGGGGCGGGGGGGGACGGGGACGGCGCCGGGGGGAGCGCCCAGCAGTGCTGGGGGTGTGGGGGGGCGTGTGAGACTCGGGGTCCCCCACTCGGGGTGGGGTCGGGCACGCAGCCCGTGGGGGCCGGAGAGGTCTGTGATCCGCGGAGGGGGGGGGGGGGGGAGGGAAAGGCGTGTTTGGGTCACGCCGTTTCCAGGTGCAAAACCGGGCTCGGGGGCTCGGGGCGGCGGGACCCGCGTCCGCAGGTGTCAGTGCGGCTGCTCCTCCCCACGCGCGGCCTTGGCCTTGGCGGCATCGGCCGGGCGGGGCCGTGGGGGCGGCGGAGGAAGCGCCGGGAGGAAATCGGTACCCGCTGGCCACAGAGCGCGGGGAGCGGGGCGAGATACCGGCGGCCGGTGCCCCCTGCACCCCTCGAGCCCTGGCCGTCCCGCTTCGCTGGCGGCGCGGCCTCGTCCTTCCCCGGGGCTCAGCCCCAGCGGCCCCGCACGGCCGGCGCCGTGCTTTGCTGCCACGGCTCGGGAGCTGCCTGCAGCGTCAGTGCTGCCGGGCTCTGGGACCCGCTGCCTGGCCACAGGGACCTGCTGCCTGCAGCGTCAGTGCTGCCGGGCTCTGGGACCCGCTGCCTGGCCACAGGGACCTGCTGCCTGCAGCGTCAGTGCTGCCGGGCTCTGGGACCCGCTGCCTGGCCACAGGGACCTGCTGCCTGCAGCGTCAGTGCTGCCGGGCTCTGGGACCCGCTGCCTGGCCATAGGGACCTGCTACCTGCAGCGTCAGTGCTGCCGGGCTCTGGGACCCGCTGCCTGGCCACAGGGACCTGCTGCCTGCAGCGTCAGTGCTGCCGGGCTCTGGGACCCGCTGCCTGGCCATAGGGACCTGCTGCCTGCAGCGTCAGTGCTGCCGGGCTCTGGGACCCGCTGCCTGGCCACAGGGACCTGCTGCCTGCAGCGTCAGTGCTGCCGGGCTCTGGGACCCGCTGCCTGGCCATAGGGACCTGCTGCCTGCAGCGTCAGTGCTGCCGGGCTCTGGGACCCGCTGCCTGGCCACAGGGACCTGCTGCCTGCAGCGTCAGTGCTGCCGGGCTCTGGGACCCGCTGCCTGGCCATAGGGACCTGCTGCCTGCAGCGTCAGTGCTGCCGGGCTCTGGGACCCGCTGCCTGGCCATAGGGACCTGCTGCCTGCAGCGTCAGTGCTGCCGGGCTCTGGGACCCGCTGCCTGGCCACAGGGACCTGCTGCCTGCAGCGTCAGTGCTGCCGGGCTCTGGGACCCGCTGCCTGGCCACAGGGACCTGCTGCCTGCAGCGTCAGTGCTGCCGGGCTCTGGGACCCGCTGCCTGGCCACAGGGACCTGCTGCCTGCAGCGTCAGTGCTGCCGGGCTCTGGGACCTGCTGCCTGCACACCTTCCCTCCACTCACACTTGGTATTCAGCTGCTGCCTCTGAGCACTGTCTGAGTTCAGGTTCTGCAGATCTGCAGGGCAGGCTCGCGTCGATGGCATCCGTTCAATATCTCACAAACCAACCCCAGCTCGGGAGTGTGTCTGCCTGCTGTGGGAGCGGCCGATGTGCACTCGAGGCCTGCTCCCAGGGTGGGCTGAGCGGGGTGAGGTGGCTCAGGGGCTGCAGGTCCCCTCTGTCATGCGCGTGCAGATTGCTTCCCTGCTTTCCTCCGTAGAGCATTCCCTCCCGGTCCTGCTCCGCAGCACCAGAAGGGAAGGCACTGCCTGTGCCTCAGCCCTTTGAGGCACGTTCCTGTGTGTCGCCAGGTGGGTTTTCTTTGAGTGATGACTTTGCTGAGGGGGAGGCTGGAGTCCGTCTGGGTGAGATCTGAAACCAAGGTCTCGATGCTGAAAGCTGTGCTGGTGACCATTCTTCCCAGAAGCTGCCAGTGCAAGCAGCGCCGGCTCACGGGCCGGCTTCCTGCCTGCTACAGTTGTGCAACGCAGCTGATTAGGAGGCAGCTGTTCCACCCTATAAGTGGCTGCACTCGGCAGTGGGGGGTTCACTGTGCGAGATAAGGTGCAAGTGCCCGGTGCCGCTGGTGCGCAGCCCAGCACGGGCGTTGACGGACGCAGCCCATTAGCAGGAGAGCGCTGCAGGGAGCGATTCTGTGAGCAGCCTCTTGCTGCTTCCCAGAATCACCTGGAAGATGTCCTGGGTTGTCTGTCAGTATCAGAAATTGCCTGCTCACCACGCCATGGGGGCCGCAGGGCAGCACGCAGGATGGGCAGCACAGTCAACTCCAAAACCCTGCTGCTGTCCCTGTTGCGAGGTCATCGTGATCTGCAGCTCTCCCGAAGCCCTTGAGCTCTGTTGCTTTTGCAGACGATGGTCTGCCGAGGTTTTGGCATGGTGGGAGCCTGACAGGGAGGCTCTTGCTGGTGGGATTGTGCTGACGCCAGTGTCTGCCCCATGATATGCGGCCGTTCTCCAGCCGTCTGCCTCAGCAGAGCACAAATCCCAGGGTGAGCAGCTGGCGGCACAGATGCAGGCTCCCCCCGCTCCTGCCAGGGTGGGGGCTGTGCTCCCACCCCCTCCTCAGCATCTCTCTGCGGGGATGGCAGTGAGACCAAACCCACCCCTAGACAGGAGCTGACCAAGCGCAGCGTCGCGGGTGCAAACATCTCTAGACGGTGTGGTGGCAGTGTCGTGGTAGGGAACTGTCCCGGCTGCTGCTGCCCCACTGAGCTTCAGAACCGGTGAGCAGCCTCCTGTGGGGAGTGCAGTCCTGTCCCAGCACCGTGTCCTGAGCTGGGCCCTGTGTCAGCTAAGGCCTAGCCCGAGGTGAGGGGGATTGGGCAGTGCTGGTAATCCTGCTGCACCCGGCGGATTACTGCTCGCTCTGGCCTGGGGGATTAAGGGATTTCTTTAAGCGGGGGTGATGCAGCCTTCTGCAAAGCAGCTTGTGCTTGGGGGGCCTTGCTGTCTCCAGCAGGATGGCTGGTGCCAGGAGGCAGGGTGGGCTGTGAGAGGTGCACGAGATCCTGGAAGGGCGGTGGGCTCTCAGCTCCCCCGGCAGGCTGGGGGGGTCCCCAGCCTCTCCCCGCTGCCAGCCTGCACAACCCTGGTTTGCAGGGAGGCACTGGCAGGGCCCTTGGAGCCAGCTCAGTTGTTTCAGAGGCAGCCCAGGACCACAGTGTGCACCTCTGCACCAAGGGGACAGGGTCTGGGGGCAACACTGCTGGGGGAGCTACCAGTGACACAGTAACCCCTTCCCTGGTGTGGCACAGGGCAACTTGCTGGGCCCAGCGGGGGGAGTGCCTCTTCCACAGAGCTCTGGGGCTCCCAGGTCGAAGACACAAGGACAGTGCAGAGATGGCACTGGGCTCAGAGAGCAAGGGCTGGGGCCAGCGGGGCTTGGGCAGTACAGCATTGGGCAGAGGCAATTAGCTGTTTCCTCGCTCGAGATGTTCAGGAGCAGAGAATGATAAGCCGCGTTGCTGACACTCAGCAGTTACATGTCAGGGACACGCAGGCCCCGCTGTTGGGTTGTTTCAGCCTGTCCATGTGCTAGGCCATTGCGACGGGGTCAGGTTCGAAGTTTCTGCTCTGGGCCTGAGGGAAGGGGGAGGCTGGTGAAGGGAGGCAGCTCTCCTAGGCCCTGCTTTCCAGCGGGTGGAGGATCAGGGCCCAGAGCCGTGGTAAGCATAACCCTGGGGTGTTTGTAAACACCCCATCTCACCCAGGCAGGGTGTGAGGATCGAGGCGGGTGTCCGGGTCACTTAGCTCAGGAGGTGTTGCCTAGCCCTGCTTCAAGCCGGCTGGAGCACCAGCAGGGGCTGATGCCGCATGGGGGTTTCTTCAGCTGCTGGTGCAGACCCTGGGCAGGCACTCACCACACCATGTGCCCAGCTCAGCCCTGCATCCCCCTGGCCCCTTTTGCCTGCTCTTGTACCGCCTGGCTGCTGAAGGCCCCCAGAGATGTGGCAACCACCGCTTTGGCCCCTGGGCAAGGGGAAGTGGTGCTGAAACCAGGTCAGTCACATCAGTGGCGAGAGCCTGGTTGCCCTCACAGCCCTGCAAGCTGCCCTTCTCCTCTGTCTTTGCTCCCATCTGCAGTAGCACTGCTCCTGGGAGTCGGGGTCCCCTCCTGCACTGCACCCTCCTGCCTCAGAGGGTGGTTTCCTCCCAGGGTGCCCTTCCGCACTGCCTGCCCCGTCAGGGCTCCTGCCTGCCCAGCTCAGGTTTCTCCTAGGTCAGCGCGTCCCAGTGCTTGCTGGCACAGGTGAGTGGAGCTTGCTGGCTCCTGGCAGCCAAGAGCCAGCAGCTGGGCTGTCCACAGGACGCTGTCTCGTGCCCTGACAGGCTCTGGGGTTACTCACAGCCATGCCCTGTGCTTGGGGATTGCTCCTGCTTTGAGGGAAAGAGCTGTCTGTCCAGTTTGCGTTTGCTTAGCGCCTGTGGGGCTGGGGGGCGCAGGTGCAGCGGGGATGGGGGGCAGGAAAGCTGTGCCCTCACCCCAGCTTCACAGCTGGCCCCGAGGTCGGGATCCCAGGGCAGGACCCCTCCCGGTTCCTGCTGCAGGAGCCCCCCAGCACTGTGGCAGAGTGGGAGGCACCTCCGTTGCTGCTGGGGCATGCCTGGAGCTCAGCCATTTAACTGGCATCACCAGGGGGCTGGCAGAAGGAGCAGCGGGCCTGCCCGTGCACGGTGTGTGGGGCAGGCTCAGCCTGTTGGGGCTGTGCTGGGATCAGCGCCCAGGCCCTGCGCCCCACAAGCATGGGCCATGGCGGCACCCCCCACTCCCCACGCCTCTCCAGAGCCACGTTGGGTCTCTCGGTGCACCTTCCTTTATGCAGCGCTGGTTGCTACGCGACCGCCGGCTCCCGATGCTTAACGCTCTTAATACGGAGGGATAAAACTGCTCTAAAAATACCACGCTGCCGGCCCCCCGCAGGGGCAAGGGGGCTGGCGGGGGGCAGGCAGCCTGGGGCAGGGGGGCTGCTGGGGAGTTCCCAAACTCCTCGTCCTCTAAGTGGCTTTGAGCCGCCGGCCAGTGCATCGGGAGCGGAGCGGGCTGGTGTGCAGGCAGGGAGCAGCGGGGATTGGCTGGGGCTGGCGCGTGGGCTCCTGCAGCTGGAGCTCCCCTGCCAGAGCTGCCTTCCCTGGCTCCAGCCAGAGCGGGGAGTCCTCCGGCTCTCTTGGCTGCAGCTTGCCTGCAGGCCCCAGCACCGGAGAGTCTGCTGCTCAGCCACACGGCACCTGCCAGGCCTCTGCCTGCTCCTGCCTGCCCTGTCGGAGCTGGTGGCATCCTGCGCAGGGCCTCCGCAGCATGGGGACGGTCAGCGAGCTCTGTGCCTCCAGCTTCCAGGCCTTCCTTTGCCCCTCGGTGGCCACCAAGGCAGGTAGGCGCTTTGTGCCCTCCCCTCCGCTTACCACGGGGTTCCCGTCCCCTCAGCAGATGTGATGGTGCCCGCGGCTCCGGCTCCATATGGCTCCTGCTGACAGCGGCACAGAGAGTCCTCGCTGTGCTCCCCACACACCGCCAGCCTCCTCAGGCTCAGGCCTCTGCAAGTGCTGAGCTCCAGCAGGACAGCTGGGCTCCGGGCTGCCTTGCATGGCATTGCCCTGCACCGGTGCTGGGTGCCACGCTGGGACAGGGGTTGCTCAGGAGCTGCCGGTGGTGGCCGGGAGGGTGCACGCAGCCCAGTGCGGCTGTGGCAGGTCCTGTCCCAGCCCCTCACCCTCCTGCCCTGGGCGATGCATGAGCACTCAGCCGCCCTCGCTGCTGCAAGTGTCTGTGGCTGCAAGGACAGCTTGCGGTGGTGCTCTCCAAACCGAAATCTGTGCAGGGCAGCCCAGCACCTGCTGCGCTGGGTCTGCTGTTGGGGCTGGCTGCCCATGGGAGCTGCTGCTGTCTGTGGGTTCCTGCCCGAGTGTGGGACCAGGGGTGGCTGTGCTGTGGGGCATGGGGCAGCGAGACTTCCTCCGGCCAGTCCTGCACCCTGCTGGCAACTGAGGCTGAGCAGCAGCAGGCTCTGTTCCGCCTGAGGCCCAGCATGGTGAACAGTGCAGAGAGCAAGTGAAGTGCCTGCCAGGGAGCACTCCCAGCACCTGAATGGTGCTCAGTGCACGTGGACACGGCCAAGCAAGTGCTCACCTGGCCACACTGTGGGCCAGGGCTATGCGCACGGGGGTTGCAGGAGGCTGGAGCTGCCAGGGAACAAGGCAGTGGCTGTGGACATGGGTTCCCTGCCAGGCTTTGGGCACAGGGAGTGGGGGTGATGAGCAGGGCTGTGCTGAAGCAGCACAAGGACCCTGGCTGGCTCTGGGCACAGGGTCTTTCCTGGAGCTGCCTGTCCATGAACCCCTCTCCTGAGGCACCTCGGCTGTCAATGGGGAAGGACAGGGCTGACGCAACCCAGAATGCGCACGCGGCACAGTGAAAACAGGATGTGGTGTGCTGAGATGGGCAGGAAGTTTCTTGGGGCCCTGCGGGTCCCCCAGCTGCCAGGCATGACAGGAGCGGGCAGCGGTGCCCCACAGCAGAGCCCAGCAATGGCCAGTGCTGGCACCGTGTGCTCGTCCCCATGGTCTGCTTAAACCCAGTGCCTTTGCCCCTGTGGTACAGGCTGGTGGGAGGGCTGGGTAGCAGGGCAGCACAGCTGTGGGCCGAAAGACTGATGCAAGGCTTCCAGAGCCCTTCCTCCCCTTGCACCATAGCTGGCGTTGTGGGTGCTGTTTCTCCATCTCATGCTGCCGAGCAGGATTTAGCTGAGTCAAGGCGGCCGAGGCTCACGCGGCCTCTCTAGGCAGCTGATAGTGGGACAGGGACGTGCCAGGGGTTTGCTCCTGCTGCAGGCACGGCCTCATGGGCCCTGGACTCCACTGCACAGTAGTCTCATACGGAGCAGTGGGGTCCATACAGGATCCCCAGAGCAAGGGGGCAAGACAGTGGGGAGCAATCTCCCATGGGGACCAGTATCGCTTCCGGCCCTGGTCCTGGTTCTGGTCCCATCCAGCCGTGTGAGCTGCCATGGAGTCTGCAGAGGGTGGCAGGCACCAGTGGTCACACAGCCCTCCTGGTCCTACCCAGGGCTCGGTCCTTACAGCCTGCACAGGACCTGGATGTGCAGCGCAGAGTTTGAATGAGCTGCACAGGGAGCTGTGGGGCAGGGCTGGGAGTCTGCTGGGGTGGGGGGCCCCACCTGATGGAGGGAACCCTGGTGTTGCTCCAGCGAGCTCAAGGTGTGCTGAGTCGAGTGTCTTGGGCAGCCCCCAAAGAAGGAAAGGCTGGGCCAGCCCCCAGTGCCTGTCTGGCAGGGACCCCAACACTTCACATCCCCCAAACCCAGGGCTGAGGATGGGGAGCAGGGCCCTGGCTGCGCCATTTCCTCACCCAGCCGGCAGCAGAGGAGTTAAGGCACTGTTGGCCCTGGGCTCGTTGTGGCAGGAACAGGGTGTTGCTGGTGCTGGCTCCTGGTGAGGCCGGGATGACGCCCAGGCGGCCCCGGAGCTCATTGGCCCGGCGCAGCCCTGACTCACCCCGGGAAGCACCAGAAGCACCGGGGCAGGCAGGTGTCCGCACCCCGAAACAGCAGCACCTCTCCAGAGCTGTAGGCAGCACAGGCACAGCCAACGGAGCCGGTGGAGAGAGCCTGCCAGGATGGTGCTCAGGGCGGAGGGCAGCGGTGAGCCCAGCTTGGGGAGGCTGGTGGGGCTGGGGAGAGGGGGAGGCAGGCAGGTGGCTCTGCGTCTGCCCTGCTCCTGTGCCACTGGCCCTGCCTGCTTGTCTTGGGGCAGCAGGGTAGGAAGGGAACACGGGGGACAAACATGGCCTCTGCATGCCAAGGGGGGCTGTGCTCTGTGCTGGGCATGGCGGGAGTGGGGGATGTGCTGCTGCTCCTGCTCAGAGCTGCCGTAGACCCCGGCAGCCTTGGAGCCCAGGACAGATGGATGAATCCCGCTGGTGCCCCTTGCTGCCCTCCTGCTGCGGCCAGTGTACAGTCATTGGGCTCGGATGTCGGCAGCAGGAGCTGCGGGAGCCGTGGACCCCCTGCTCTGGGGCCTCATGCTGGCAAGGAGCAGGCGCCAGCGCTGGGATCTCCACAGTCCTGTGGGTCACTGTGCCCCAACTCCTGTGCCAGGATGAAGCTGGGGCAGCGGGTGCCTGCTCCAGCCTCCCCTTCCCTGCAGCCCGTGGCAGGGCTCACTGGCCTCTCGGGAACCATTTGGGCTCTGCTCGGTGCTGCGGGGCAGGAGCTGTGCAGAGTGCCGGGGAAGGGTTAACGCCCTCTTCCTTCCCCAGAAAAGCTCTTGCGTATGGGGTTTCTCTTCCTCTGGCTGCTGCTGACATGGCTGGGCTGGTGTCACGAGTGCTCACCCTCCACTGCAGCAGCGCGGGTGGGGAGGGACCTTCCTGGGCTCCTCTGCCCTACAGCTTCTCGTTCTCTGCTGCGCCTGCCGTGGGGCCTGCTGAGACCCCTGCCCGCTCACAGGTGGGCAGGGGGAGGCAGAGCTGCCTCTGCGGGGTCTGCCTTGCTGCTCGTCAGCTGAGTGCCAGCAGGTCCCTTTGCTGGATCCAGCCTCCCACCCTTGACCAGCTCGCCTCGAAGCAGGTCCAACCCTCGCACCGAATTTCACCTCCCCTCCAACTGCGGCTGGGCGGGAGGGTCCTGCGACGCGTGCTACAGCCCAAGGATTTAGGGGGTTTTGTGTCTGGCAACGGGTGTGTGACGCAGCTCAGCCCTCCCACAGCAAGCCCGCGCTTGCTGGGTGCCCTGGGCGCCGGGCAGGAGGGGCTGAGCACCTGCAGGAATGGCACTGGGGTGCACGAAAGGTGCTTGGATATATCGATAAGGCAATGCCTCAGGTATTTTAAGTTTAAATAACTTCTAACTTGGTGCTACGAGCCAGGTTGTCTGGTTCATACTTCTAGTGTTGGAGACTAAAAATATTGAGAAGTGTTGCCGTCGTGTCTGGAGGGGTGGTGTCGCAAACTCAGGCTGCTGCTGACCTTGGCAGTAGGGGATTTTTGCGAAGGAGGAAGCTCGGCAGAAAGCCGGAGCGGAGCCGGGGAAGTGCTGAGTTCAGAGATTCGGTTTGTGTGGTTGCGATTGCCCCAGGGTTGTGTGTGGCTCCCACGGAGGAGGTGGCAGCTCGGTGGGGAAATGATGCACAGTTGAGGACGGTGCCGATCCAAAGGCATGTGGCGTCCCTGGGTGCTGGGATAGGGCAGGTGGCCATGCTGGGGACACTCTGGGTGAGTCCAGGCTGGTGTCAGCAGTGCCCTGGAGACCACAGCCGTGGTGGCATGCAGAGCCTCGGTGGAAAGGAGAGGTAATGTTTGGGGAAGGATGGAGCAGTGGCAGCCCTAACACACGCCTGTCCCCAGTAACCCTGTGCAGGAGGCAGTATGAAGGCCGAGCTGGTGGGTGCTACTGCTGCCTCCCTTGGGGACACCGATCCCTCCCTCTGGAAGGACAGTGCTTTGGTGTTTTCACGGGCAGCCTTGATGTGGCATACAAGGGAGCTGCTGGAACCTGCTGGCAGAGGTGGGAGGCGTGGGCAGTAGACAAGGGCTAGGAGCACTGTGGGAGGAGTGGGTGACCTTGGGGACAGGAGGGAACAGAAATGGGATGCCGTGTCACTGTAGAGCAGGACCTCATGCACCAGGGAGCACCAGGGATGTCCCAGGAGCTGCAGGGCTCAGGAGGAAGGTGGGGCGTGTGGCACCCCAGGCTTGAGACTCTGGGATGATGTTGGGGGGCGGGGGTGCCTGGCTCCTGTGGGTGACGGGGAGGTGTAGATGGCACGGCATGTGGGCAAGGTTTGTCCAGAGGGCGCACCGGCTCTGGGCCCTGGCTCGGAAGGATGGATCCCGTGCAGAGTGGGCTGCAAGGACAGTCAGGAGCTGATTTTCTATGGGGCTGGCCCAGTGCAGCAGAGGAACCCGAGGGCTCCAGGTCCTTGTGGAGCCCGGTACTGTGGGGCACAGCAGAGCTGCCCAGCCATGTCAGGGACTGGGACAGCCACCAACACTGGCCCAGCTAGGGTAGAGCGGAGTTAAACTGGACTCGGCGGGACGGCAGGGCTAGAGCCAGGGGGAGCAGCACTGGAGCCAGTCCATGCTGGTCCTCCCTGCCGAGCCGCCGTGGGCTGAATCAGCAGGAACAGCAGTGCCTGGCTCCCCCGCTGCTGCCACAGCCCACCAGGGTGATGGCCTGGCCCTCACATTCCTCGCGTGCCGTCGGTGGCACTCAGCCACCGTGCAGGGCTGGGGGCACTGCTCACTGGCCCAGCTCCTCCGGGCACCCAGCAGCTCTGTGTCCCAGCTCCTGACGGGCCCCAGGCTACCGGCAGGGAGCAGAGGCTGTGCCTGGAGCCTGGCGGGGATGATTCCCATATCCACGCGTGCTGACTTGACCGTGTCTTCACTCAGTGCCCAGTGACCTGACCCCAGAGGAGTGCCAGGAGCTGGAGAACATCCGCCGCCGCAAGCAGGAGCTGCTGGCTGACATACAGGTGTGATGCTCAGGGCCACCACCGTATGCACAATCCCCCTGTCCTGGACGTGGCAGCTTCTTGCTCGGGGCTGTCCCCTGGGAGGCAGGGGACAATCTCCCTGCCTGTGTCACTGGGCAGGGTCCCTGCAACCCCATCCAGGGTCCCTTGCCGTGCTTGCTTCTGGGAAAGGGGAGGGTGGCTCCTGGGGAAGGTGAGGTGGGGAGGAGAGGCTGCCCTGGCCAGGGCTGTCAGTAATTGCCGGGGGATCGGGGTGCGCTGCCCTAGACCCACAGAGCCTGTGCAGGAACAGGCCCAGGCAGGGCTGTGGGTTGGGTTTGTGCTCCTGTCCCCTTTCCTCGCCAGCCCCCCTCTCTTTGTGGCCCATGGGGGCTCTTGTGGACCTTCTAAGGCAGAGGACTGGGGCTGCTGGAACTGCAGGGCATGGCGAGCTGGGCCCGCAGGGTGGACACCAGCAGCTGCTGCAGGGAGCCCATGATCTGCTGCCCCGATGCCTGATAGCATTGCCTCTGCAGAGCCCGGCGCCAGGGAGAGGGTCCCAGCAGGGGAAGTGGGCCCAGCCTGGCAGTCGGTCTGCCCTGCAGGGCCGAGGCGGCCATGGCTTTTCCTTGCGCCCCACAGAGCTCCGGGCCGTGTGCTTTTGCTATTCCCCGTGGCTCGGGGCACCGGCGTCTCTGTGCCAGCCCCTCCCTGGCACGGGCAGGGACCGTGTCTCTGGGCCAGGCCATGCCCTGGCAAGTGACTGTGAGGTCAGGGCTCATCTGGGACACCCGTCAGTCATGTCCCTGATTAAGGCAGCAGAGGCTAATTATTGCCATATGCTGGGCATGATCTAAAGGGATTAGGGGGTAATTTTATTAACCTCTGAATCTCTTCCTTCCTGCACGTTCGGAGTGTGTCGATGCTGCAGGGGGATTAGCAGTGGGGTGCCACCAGCCCCCTCCGTGAGTGCCCCCCAAGCTAGTTCAGCCCCAGGGCAGCAGTCAGGTTGGAAGGAGGGAAGGAAGGAGGAGCTGCTGGGGCGTTGTGGGGGAATGGCCCCGGGGCTACCATCAGGGCTGGGGGACTGGAGGGTTTGGGAGGGAGGGGGGCAGGCACCTCCTGTCTCAGTGTGCTCTCTCCCCTCAGCGGCTGAAAGATGAGATAGCAGAAGTGACGAATGAGATTGAGAACCTGGGGTCTACGGAGGAGAGGTGAGTCCTCTGCTGTCAAGGCGGCCCAGGGCCTCCACTGAGCCCTCTCCCCTGCATCAAGGCTGGCCCTGAATGCTGACTCACTCACACCATGTGGGAGCCTTAGACAGCTGAGCGGTGTAGCCTGATCCCATGGGTGCTGGTGCAGGTAGCTTTCCCAGGCACCCTGAATTCCTTGGAGCAGTAGCAGGATCCCAGTTCTGAACTGCTGCTCCAAAGGTCTGTTTTTCCAAGCCTCAGCCCCTCTGTCTGGACGCAGAGACTGTCGGACTTTGTTATTCTGAGCTGGCGCAGGCAGTGCCAGCCTGGGATTAGGGGGTCCTGGCAGCCGATGGGAGCTGACTCCCAGCGTCATTTCCAATCACCTACTGGGGCATGAAGGCTGTCACCCTCACACTGGCCCTGCTGGGGCCTGAAGGCTGCTCTCCCCAGAGTCCCACCGCACCCAGCTTGACCTAGCCTGCCCCATGCAGAGATCACCTGCTGGGATGCTGTACCCAGCACCCCTTCTGCATGGGGTGACCCCATGGACTGGGTGACCCCATGGACAGGGTGACCCCGTGGATGGGGCACAGCAGCTCCTCTTTGCTCTGGGGCCCAGCAAGCCGAGAGCAGACCCATGCTGCTGTGCCACGGTGCAGGGCAGAGGTGTGGAGCAGTGTGCCAGCTTCGCCCCGTGCAGGTTCAACACAGAGGGCCTGGCCTGGTCAAAGTTGCTCAGCTCCCATTCAGGCCAGACTGACCCCTCTCCGCAGCGCTCTGCCCAAGGGATGAGGGGCGAGGCAGGAGGCAGCCAGGCTCCTCCTGGGCACTCAGATCTGCTTTGGGCTTTGCAGGAAAAACATGCAGAGGAACAAGCAGGTGGCCATGGGCAGGAAGAAATTCAACATGGATCCCAAGAAGGTACTGTGGGGTGGGCTGGGCAGGGAGCAGGGCAGTTCACCAGCCCGTCTGGGGCTGTGGTGGGCTCTGCCACCTCGCAGTCCAGGTGCCTGGCCACCCGCTGGGCTGGGGCAGAGCCAGCACCCAGGGCAGGGGCTGGGGAGGCAGCAGGTGGGCTGGCAGGGTCAGCAGCAAGCCCCAGAGCCGTGTCTCTTGCACCGCTCCAGGGCATCCAGTTCCTGATTGAAAATGACCTGCTGAAGAACACATGTGAGGATATCGCTCAGTTCCTTTACAAGGGAGAGGGCCTCAACAAGACAGCCATCGGTGACTACCTGGGCGAGAGGTACACTGGCCTGGGGTGGCTTGGGTCTCCTGCGGGTGCCCTGGGCCATCACTGCCTCAGAGACGAGACACTGCGGCTCTTTGAGCTTACAGAGCAGCTGAGTGGGTGTACAGCGGGGCTGGGCACCCTGAATGCTAGGGAGAACTGGGGGGCTGTTCGATCCGTGTCTGGCACTTGTGAGAGGCTGGTGTGTGCAAAACCAGCCCAGGACTCAAGTGCCAGGGGTAGCTGCAGGTTTTCCCCACAAATGAGCAGCTTGGCAGTCACAGGACTTGCTGATCATGCATCCCTCGTGCTCTGGCTTTGTTCCTGCAGGGATGAGTTCAACATCCAAGTCCTGCATGCCTTCGTGGAACTTCATGAGTTCACTGACCTCAACCTCGTGCAGGCCCTGCGGTGAGCAAAGGGGGCTGGGAGCGGAGTCGTGTCCCATCAGGGGAGACAGGCAGCAGGCTGGTGGGGGGCCATAGCAATGTGAGCATGGTTGGAGGGCACGTGGAGCCACCAAAGCAGTGTGATGGCTTGCTCTTCGCAGGCAGTTCCTGTGGAGCTTCAGGCTGCCTGGGGAGGCACAGAAGATTGACCGGATGATGGAGGCCTTTGCCCAGCGGTACTGCCAGTGCAACCCTGGCGTCTTCCAGTCCACAGGTGAGTGCCTGCCCTAGCCCCTCTCCCTCGCTGTCCTGACTCACAGCTGACTTTCCCCTCTGCCCCTGTAGACACCTGCTACGTGCTCTCTTTCGCTATCATCATGCTGAACACCAGCCTGCACAACCCCAACGTCAAGGACAAACCCACAGCAGAACGCTTCATTGCCATGAACCGTGGCATCAATGACGGGGGGGACCTACCTGAGGAGCTGCTCCGGGTGAGGGACAGGGTGTGGAGGGGCCGAGGCTGGGCTGTGGAGCTGGCCCATTGCAGGGCTCCTGGGTGGAACAGAGCTGACACTGTGTATTGTTGTACCAGAATCTTTATGAGAGCATCAAGAATGAACCTTTCAAAATCCCTGAGGACGACGGCAATGACCTCACCCACACGTTCTTCAACCCCGACCGGGAGGGCTGGCTTCTGAAGCTAGGTGAGCGCTGGCAGCTGGGCAGATGTGGCCTGGGGAGGAGCTGGGCCACGGGTGCAATGCCCCTGGGCTGCCTGCACCTCACCTGCTGGCCTGGCTCCTCGGAGCATGGCCCTGCAGAGGGACAAGAAGCTGCAGACAGGGGCACAGCCCCATGAGGAAGGTGTCCATACATACAGCAGCCCTCCATCTTCCCTGAGCTGGGTGGCAGGAGCAGACTCACAGCTGACGAGGCCCTGTGGTGTGGCTGGGTGGGCATCCTGGGGGATTCTGCATCTAGGTTGGGCAAGCCCCGGGTTGCAGAGCTGGTACTGGAGCCTGATGTCAGAGCACGGAAACTGCGAGGCCCTTCTCATCACCAAGTCACAGGAGGGTCCTGTTGGAGCAGGCCCCCGGGAGCGAGCGGCGAGCTGCCCCAGGCTGCGTGCGTCCCCCTGCTCCATGCCACAGACTGGTCCCTGCCTCACCTTCCCACAGCATTATCACCTCCGCATCCTGGCTCCACATGCAGGCAGCGTGCATGGCATCCCCGCGGCCCCGCTGCACAGCCCGGCTCTCGAGGCCAGCGAGCCTGCCCCACGCCCTGGCTCCTGTGGCTTCTCCTCTTGGCAGCTCTGGGGAGTCCTCTGCCTGGGTTAAGCGAGGGAGGACAACGGGGTGCTGGCAGGAGCAGGGTCTGGTGGGATCCTTTCCCTGGGGCTCTCACTGGGGTTGAGGCTCTGTCCTCTCACCAGGGGGTGTTTCTGCCATATTGCCACCCCTTTGGGATGGTAGAAGGGCCTTACCCCCCCACCAGTGCAGAGCCTGGTCCTGGGGCTGAGCAAGGGCCATCTGCCTCTTGGCTCTGGGGTAGGGGGTTGTCGGGGGGAGCCCCAGGTCTGCCTCTCCTGTCCCCAGGTGAGCCCAGCACCCCACTGGCAGAAGGGCCCCATGCACAGCAGGTCAGCATCTGCCGCCATTGGGGCTGTTGGCAGCTGAGGGGGTGAAGAGGCGGCAGAGCAGCCATGGCTCCCAGCCTGGCTGCCATAGCTCAGCCCACTCGTGGGGCAGGGATGGACCCCACAGGGAGGCCATGGGGCAGGGGGAGCCAGGCCCAGTGCCCCCCAGCCAAGGAGATCTGTCCCACAGAGCCACAGTGAGCCAGGGCAGGTTGATCCCTCACGGTGGTGCCGCCGGCCCAGCCCCTCATGGCTTCCCTGCTGCAGCCCTGCACCACTGACCCGTGTGGGATGAGGGGGGTTCTTTGGGGTTTCCTCTTTTTTTTTTTTCTTTTCCTTTCTTTTTAATTTTCTTTTCTCCCTCATTTGTATGTTTCCATGATTTTGGCTCTTCCCTTCCTTGCCCCCAACTCCAGGAGGTACGTACCCCTCTCCCCGCTCTGCTCACGCCGCTGGGGCTTCGTTTCCTTTTTGTTTTTAATTGCTGGTGATTAGTCTCATTGCTGCTGCTGCTAACCACCTGCACTGCCCCAGGGACCTCGCCTGCCGAGGGGACAGCCCCGCTCCTGATGCTGCCAAGGCAGGGATGCGGGGTACCAGCCCCACCAATGCGAAGGGCTCCCCGAGGCCTGCTGGCCCCCTCCGCTGCCCTGGCGCACCCCACAGCCAGGGACGGACAGGGCCGCAGTCGCTCCTTGCCCAGCCACTGGTGGGGGATGCCTGCCCACCCGTGCTTCGCCGTGTTCGCAGGCAGCTCAGCCTGGCCACAGTGGGTTTTTGCCTCCAGCACCATGAGGGACAGGGATGGGTTTGGGATGTTCTCAGGAAGGGCCCCAGCCTGTGCACCGGGGTGTTGGGAGGTGCTGAGTGCCGGGAGCAGGATGAGAGCAGGGAGGAGCTGTCCGTGCAGTGCCCTGTGCTGTGCCACGGGCTAGTGGCAGTCCGTGTGCTGGGTGCCGGCACTGCCCTGGATCACCACCTGCAGCCCTGGGGTGCCGGGGAGTGTTGGTGTTCCCCTGTGGGGCTGCACGGGCCCTCAGTCCCATACAGCTCTGCAGGCCCTGCCTGACCCCACGGAGCCCCGCACCCCTGCGGGCCCTCAACACCAGGTTCCTCCTGTGCTCCCTGTGCCGTGGGACCCTGCCCTGGCACATGGCTTCTTCCCTCCCACAGACCCAGGAGAGGAGGTGGTCCTGGGAAGGCTTGTGGCTGAAGATGGTCATACCCTGGGTTTTGGGGTGACCTTGGCTGGAAAGAGTCAAAGGGGGGTTTTCTTCTAGGAAGTGCTGGCCCCAGCCTGGCACTGGGGCAAATACCGGGGTGGGTGGCCAGCTGGCATGGGGGAGCAGGGAGGCTCGGGGCCTTTCTGGTGCGCTGGGGGAGATGAGCACGGCCCCCAGTGCACACAGTTCCTCCTCATGTCTGCACAGTCCCCAGGCAGCACCGCCTGGGTGCTCATCCCATGGTGGCAGCACATCTGGCACTGCTGTGATGGCCAGAGCATGCCGGCATGATGGAGGGGGAGCCAGGCCCAGGGGTGAGCAGTCCCTGAGCCCAGGGAGCAGCTTCTACCTCTGCAGTGGCAGTTGTGAAACTCCCTCCCACCAAAAGTCCGCAATCCATGGTCTTGGCCTCGTGCCTTTCCCCAGCGCTGGGCTGTGCTGGCCAGGATGCAGTGGGCCCATGGTCAATGTGAACAGAAAGCCCCTGCACCCTCCTGAGAGCTGTGTGGCTGCAGCGTCCCCTGGCCATGCTGAATCAGTGTTTTGGGTGGGAATGGGCGCAGCACTCCGGGCCCGATCCCCCCTCCCCTCCATCCTCATCCCGTCTGCTTTCCGCTCCTGCTCATGCCCTGCCCGGCGTGGTGTGTGCTGCCTGCTGCTGCTGTGCCCGGCACCCACCGGGCTGCCTGGCTCTGCTTGTGCCCCGGCACCCGGTGCTTGTCTGTGTGTGTCTGTGTGGGCTCCAGCTCTGCCATAGCCTCCATGTGCCGCGAGCCTCCAGGCGCGTGCCCTGGCCGCGCTCTGCTGGGGCTGCACCCAACCTGCCTCTGTCTGCTCCCAGGAGGCAGGGTGAAGACGTGGAAGCGACGTTGGTTCATCCTGACTGACAACTGCCTTTACTACTTCGAGTACACGACGGTCAGTGACCTTTGCTTGGGGTCTGCTGAGCCAGGGCAGGGAAGGGCACCGGACCAGCCCAGTGCTCATCTGTCTGCATGGCACAGACCAACACGGCATCCCAGCGCGGGGCTGGCAGCCTGCCTCTTGCCATGCTGAGGTGCTGGTGACTGCAGGGGTGCGGGACACGGCTGTCAGGCCGGGCAGCACTAGATGCCTGTGCAGAGGGGTGTTGGGGATAGAGGTGTTTGCAGCATCCAGCCCTGCCTGGGGCACGTGGGTGGGGTTTGGAGGTGTCCAGCCTGCAGCTAAACCCTCTGCTTCTCCCGACCAGGATAAAGAGCCCCGTGGCATCATCCCCCTGGAGAACCTCAGCATCCGTGAGGTGGATGACTCGAAGAAACCTGTGAGTGCCGTGGCAGGGTCCCCTGGGGCTGGAGGGGCAGACCTGGTGCTTTGGTTGGGGCAGGAGCAGGGCAGGGAAAGCTGGGAGGTGCTGCAGCCCCCGAGGGATGGCCCCGGGAGAGGTGGGAGGGCCCTGCAGCTGTCACTGCCTCCACCCATCACAGCAGCCAGGTGCGGACTGGGGCTGGTCACCGCAGTGTCCAGGGCTGGTGGCAGGGCACGCCTGGGGGCCATGGGGTGACAATCACAGCATGTCCATCCCCCTCTGCTGCACTGGGGGTGGCTGTGCCAGGGGACTGCCTGCAGCCTCGGTGCTCTGCCTCATCCCTCCCAGCCTGGGGTCCCCTTTGGATGCGGGGGCTGCCTCTGAATGGTCTCCTCCCTCCCAGAACTGCTTTGAGCTCTACATCCCCGACAACAAGGACCAGGTGATCAAGGCCTGCAAGACGGAAGCGGATGGGCGGGTGGTGGAGGGGAACCACACAGTGTACCGCATCTCCGCCCCCACTCCCGAGGAGAAGGAGGAGTGGATCAAGTGCATCAAGTGAGTGCTTGGAGGAGCAAGTGGCAGGGTGCTGGGCAGGGGCACAGCCGGGTCCTGCCTGCTGTGCTTGAGGAAGGGCAGTGCTTCCCAGGACACCCTGCAAGGGCTAGGGGGAATGGGCTTTCCCAGGGCACAAAGGGAAAGGCTGCTGACCAGCCCTACAGCAGTTTTCATCTGGCTGTACAGCTAACCTAAGCCCTTGTTCCCCCTGCCAGGGCAGCGATCAGCCGGGACCCTTTCTACGAGATGCTGGCCGCCAGGAAGAAGAAGGTGTCCTCCACCAAGAGACACTAGCAGCCTCCACTGGCCTTGTGAGGCCAGCGTGCCCCTGGCAGCCTGAGCATCTCCCCTCCCCAGAGGGCTGCGGGGCTGGGGCTGCGCTGCAGCCTGGCCCTTGGGGCCCAGGACCTAGCTTCAGCTTCGCAGTTTCTTTACTGTGGGGAGAGGGAGGAGACACAGGCATCTCGGTGGCTCTGGCACCCCCATCACTGCCTCATTGCCAGGACAGCATCTTCACAGGCTGGAGCTGGACCAGCAACACCCCCCACAGAGGGACCTCTGTCCTGTCCCAGGCTCAGCTGCAGGATGGGGAGTGCCCTGTGTGTGTATTGTCCTCTCCCACCTTCGCCAGCTGGGACTGGGCAGTCGGGCACCATGGGCACCCTCCCTGCTCCCAATCCCCCCAGCAAGTGTGCAGCCGCACATGCTGCTGGATCCCACCAGCACCCATGTCCTGAAGTACTTGGGGTGTCCCATTGGGAAGGTGAAGGGCTGGCAGTTAACAGACAGCAGTTTTGGGGGTGCTGCAGGTGCCAGGGTGAAGGATGGCAGCCCCAGGGCAGCTGGGGGATGGCTCATGGAGGCACGACTCCTGGCCCTCGTTGTAGCGGGCCTGGGTCTGTCCTGGGGCTTCCCCACGCTGCTGCCTTGGACCCTCCCAGCTGTCTCCTGCACTGGCAAAGGTCCCTGTGGGTGCAGGGAGGGCTGAGGGGCAGAGACTTGTCACCATCATGGGGTGCAGTGGTGCCACATGGTGCACAGACATGTCCTCACCCAGCTGGGGGGTGCTGGAGCTTGGATGAGGGCCCTGGTCCGGCAGCACTGGCTGGCATTGCCCCGGCTCGTCCTTGCAGGGTGATGCCCTCGGCGAGGGGCAGGGGAGGCTGTGACAGGGGTGGCCATTGTCTCCTCGAGCACAAGCTCTCGCTTCTGAGCAGGTGGGGGGATGTGCCCAGGGCCTGCACCAGCGACAGCTGCTGTCAAGGGGGTCCAGCCGGGCCAGGGGCTACAGCCCCCGTCTCTGCCTTGCAAACATCCGTGTCTTGTCCTGTTCCCTCAGCCACCATGCACAGTCTGGAGAGAGGCGCCTGGATCAGTATTAGTCTATTTATCAGAGGTGTAAATACTCCTGTATAGTTTTCTCCTTTTAGATTATTTTGTATGTTGGGTTGTTCTGTGCAGAGACCTCTCCAGAGGGTGGGGGAGTGGCAGGGTTTTTTTATTCTAACTTTTTTTTTTTTGCCACGGCCTTGTAAAACTAGTGCTGAGGATCTGCAGCAAATAAACATCAAACCGCGTTCAGCCCTGGCTTCCTGTGGTCTGTGTGTGGCTCAGGACAGGCAGGAGCCCCCGGCTGCCCACCACTGGCCCCCCACAGTGATGCCACATTAGATGAACCTGGCAATGCTGCATCCCAGCACAGTCCTGGTTTGAGTCCCTGCCTGTTTCTGTTCAAGGCCTCTCGTTTCTTGGTGCACTGGGGGGGTGTTTGCATGCCTTGTGCCTTGCCAGCTCCCCTCAGCTTCCCCCAGCCACCAGGAGGGTTCCCCGGGGACCTCGCTGCAGGGGATGGCGGGGGGGCCGTGCCAGGTCAGGATGGCTCCTGGCCCCGCATCCTGCGTGCCACCTGCCTGGTGTGCAGTGGGGCGTCACTGAGCTCGGTTGGGCTGGGGGGCAGCTCCCCACCTGCAGGGACCTGTGGGCTGGCCCATGCAGCACCGGACCCCCAGCTGCACAGTGGCACACACTGCACCAGTGTGAGGGGCCTGAGACGCAGGGGTGCTGGGGCACCCCCTTGGGTACCCCCGTTCACATCCCAACTCTTGTCTGGCAGCTGCTGGATGGCCGAGCCCTGGGGAGGGACCCTGCCCTGCCTGCGATGGGGACAGGGAGGGAACCATTGCACCAGCCCTGGTCCTGTGCTGGGCTCTGGGGTATCAAACCTCCCTCGGGTGGTACCAGCTCTAAATAGGAATGTGATCAAAAGCTAAGTTGGGGCCAAGGGCGAGCCAGGAGCCACGGAGCCCGTGCTGGCCATGCTGGGGCTGGGGGAGGATGGTCCGGCCACTTGCACACTCGTGCAGAGATCCAGGCCACGGTGGGAAGCCTGGCAGAGCCAGGGGCAGCCCCCACCATGGACCCTGCCCCATCTTGGACAGGGCAGCCCTTGGCACCGTATCGTGAGTCGGGCTAGGATGGGTACGTGGGCAAACAGCCCTCGCCAAGGGGTGCCGGGGTGGATGCTGGGGGGGGCGAGCAGCCCTGCAGTTCCGAGGCAGTTGGGCTGCACCTGGTGTCGGTTGGGGCCGGTGCTGCTGTCGGTTGCGGGTGCAGGTGGGGACAGTTGGGCTGCGGACAGTGGCTGGAGGCTCTTGGAGGGCTGAGGGGAGCGGCAGGGCAGTGGAACAGTAGGGCCAAGCAGGGATTGGGCAGGCTGGGGGGGCAATGGGGCCAAGGATGGGGCAGGCGGGAGGGGGCAATGGAGCTGGTGGGGGCAATGGGGCCAGGCAGGGATGGGGCTGGCAGCTCCCTATGAGGCTGCAGTGTGCAAAGGGAAGGCTGAAGGCAGTGGCAGGAGGGTGGTGGGGTGTGGGGCCTGCACAGCCCCTGGCTGAGTGGGGTCTTGCCCCCGCCCCCCCCCCCCCCCACAGGTGCTGGGGAGCTGTGGCCAAACCCTGTGCCGGCAGGATGTCAGCTCCACTGGACGAGCAGCATGGCTTCCTGGAGAGCTTCATCACATTGCTACTGCGGGTCCGGCTGGACAAGTGGAGCAAGTTTGTGGGCAGCGAGGAGGCTGCGGCTGTGCTGGACAAGTTTTTCAAGCAGCAGGATGTGCTGGAGCTGGTGCTGGGGCTGAACCCTGCTGGGCAGCTCCTGCTGACCACATGCTTCCCACCCACCCTCAGGGGTAAGGGTGTCTACTTCGTGAAGAAGAAGAGGGAGAACATAACCCGAAAGAACTGCCAGAGCAGGCTGCTGGTGGGAGACGTCAGCCCCTCACCAGTGGAGCAGTTCATCACTGTGGTGGAGGAGGTAGGTTGCCCACACAGGAGGGTGCCGGGTGCAGGCTCAGGGCAGGCAGGACAAGCCGAGCTCCCCACACATGCCACTGCCACCTGGACACCCGCTGCAGGCTGCTGTGGCCAAAACTTTAGGTGGGCTTGAAGAGCAACTAAAGGAAATTAATAAAATTGCCCCAGGCACTGGCCCCTGCGTCGCAGTGGCTCCCGGCCACCCGCCCTGCTCCCCACCGGGAAGCAGATCTGGGTGAAGGTCACAAGCCTGGTTTTCTCCCAGGGCCCAGCTGGATCACTTTCTTGCTGTGGTTTTAAAAACTCAGCGTAATTCCCCCCTTACCCGCGTACCACAGCTGGGAAATGTCTGAGTGGGTTTCTCCCAAACTTCCCATAAATATTCCCACTCAGTGGACTGCCAGCACAGAGCACCCAAAAGCTGAGTGAGGCCCCAGGAGCCTCTGCAATGCTTCCTGTTCAATGCCAGGGGCTTTTGCTCATGCACCAGCCCCTGACCCTGCTGGGTGCACTCACTGCACCACTCCCAGCACTTCCCAAACCATGAGCTGGAAAGCAGCCACAGGGTGAGGGGTCTTCTGGTCATCCTGATGAAAGAAACATCAGCAAAACACATCTGTGGCTGCCAGAGCTGTGACTGGGCTGAGACCAAGCTCAGATGGGCAGCAAAAGGGGACGCTGTGCAAACCAGCACGGCTGCATGCGGCTCTTCACAACAGGAGAGCTGGTGCTCCCGACTGACCCCTCTCCTTCAGGTCGTGTCCCCCCTGCTCCTGAGTAAGGAGAACATGGTGGACTGGCCCAGGGTGATGGTAGAGGAAATCATGCGACAAGTCCACCGGCTGAAGAATGAGATGTTCGTAATGGGTGGGAAGATCCAGGGTAAACCGCTGCTCCCACTACCGGAGCACCTGGACAGCCAGGATGACTCCAGCACCATCCTGGAGTGGTAGGTGCCAGCAAAGCCTGACAGGGTCCCAGGGCAGCACAAGCCTGGGGAGGGAGGGATGGGAATCAGGATGCCAGCTTGGCCCCTGAGCATCCCTGGGCACAGCCACCCCTCAGCAGCAGAGCACCTTCGAGCGGCTCATGCCGGGCTGCTGTGCTGGTGGAGGTGGCTGCAAGTGGGTGCGCCGGGCTCCCCTGGGGCAGCAGGGGTGGTTCAGGACCAGTCCTGGTGCTGGAGCGTAACCAGGCTGCCTTTCAGCCTGGGAGGGCCTGTGAACATTTCGGTGCTGCACTCCATCGAGACCATTGTCATCGAGTGGTCCCACCAGATCAGGGACATCCTGAGCAAGGACTCAGCGCAGCCGCTGCTGGAGGGGCTGCACCCCCTGCCCAGGGCAGAGTTTGAGTTCTGGCACACCAGGATGGTTAACCTGCAGTGCATCAATGACCAGGTACCGCCTCACCCATGGGTGGCTGGCAACCACGTGTCCCCAGTGCTGAGCCCCTGGTGCTAAGTCCACCACCTCTTCCCTCCCAGCTGCTCTCACCCCGAGTGACGGCCTTGGCTGAGATGCTGGAGAAGGCCAACAGCTGCTACTGGCCAGCACTTCAGAGCATGTTCAGGGACGTCAACACCTGTAAGCCCCTGGGCAACATGGTGGGGAGCTGCCTCCCACCCCTCCGGCAAAGCTTCCCCATCCCTGATGCAGAGTTTCTTCCCTGGTCCAGGTCTGGAGGAAGCCAAGGACATCAGCCTCCACCTGCAACCACTTCGGATCCTGCTTGAGGAGATGGAGCAAGTGGATTACTTCCAGGTAAGTTATATGCAGCAAAATAACCAGGCATTGCCTGGCTTCCTTATCACAGTAGAGGCAGCAGCACTGAGCCCCAGAGGCTGCACGTGGGTGTGGAACCACCCTGGCTCTGCCCGACCCTCATTAGTGTGGCCACAGTCCGGCACTAACAAGGCTCTGCTCCTGCAGCTGCAGCCCTACGTGGACAGGGCGCTGTGCACCGTCCGCCTCCTCCGGGCTCACTGCCAGCCCTACAGCTCACCTGCCCGCATCATCGTCGTCCTGCAGGAGATCTGCAACCTCCTCATGGAGATGGTAGAGACCTGGGCCCAGCAGCAGCTCATGTGGGACAGGGGCAGGGCAGCACCAAGACACCGCTGCCTCCTGCAGCTGCCCTGCTGTGGGACCGTTAGCAGGAGGGGTGACACAGGACAGGCGTGGGGAGCACTGCTGGGGTGATGTAGCGATGCCCCAGTCAAGGGACCAGCAAAGACCCCACATAGGGCTGGAGGGGGTTTGGGGCAAGTGTGGGCTGCAGGCAATCACCAGAGAGCCTGTGGGGCCAGAGGGTGGACAGGGGGGCAGGAGAAGCCCCCTTGATCCCCTCTGCCAATGGCCCCTGCCTGCATCTGCCTGTCCTAGACCCGTAACTTCCTGAGCCCTGAGGATGTGATGAAGGGCCTGCAAGGAGAAACTGAGGAGACCTTAGGAGGAATCAGACTGAGCATTTCCACCATAGAGAAGCTCTTCCAGTCCTACAGCACTTACTGCTCTAACCTGATACCCACGTTGTTTCCGGTGGGTGCACGGGGTGGTGCAGGTCCACCTGGCCCTGTCCACGTGAGCTCCACCTGCTGATGGCACCTCTCCGCTTCCAGGAGGAGCCGCAGCTCTGGGAGTTCCCCCCCTCCCTCATCTTCAGCAGAATGGACTCCTTCCTGCACAGGCTCAAGACCATTGAGGTGACAGCAGAGCATTTTGGGACACAGCACCAGGCCTATGTGGGCTCTTCCTGCCCCAGGGGTGCCAGGGTCATCCCCTGAGAGCGACACAGGGGCAAACTCTGCTCCGGCCCCAGGGCGGGCTGGGGCTGCCGCACAGGCAAGGAGCAGAGGCGGGGTGGGAGCCCAGCAGTGCTGCATCGCTGGGAGCACAGCAGCATTGTTCCCAGCACACCATCTGTGCTCCTGCACCCCCTCGGGGCTGGATGGCCACCCCCAGCCAGGCCACAAAGCACCGCTGGGGAAGGTGCTCCTTGGGAGCACTGAGCTCAGAGGACACAGCCCTGCAGTGGTCCTGCAGCTCCTGCACCCACAGCGCTGGGGCATGGGGAGCCAGGCCTGCCACCGAGAGGAGCCAGGTGAGATGATGGTTTGTGCTCACCAGGAGCTGTACCAGACAGCTATTGAATTTCTGAAGCTAGAGAAGGCAGAGCTGGGAGGAGTGAGAGGAAACATCCTTGGGAGCCAGATGTTTCAGATCTACGAGGAGGTGTCTGAACTCATCAAGGGTTTTGCTGATTGCAAATATGATCCCTTAGATCCTGCAGAAGAGGTGAGTGAATGCTGGTATGGGAGTGCATGCATTTGCTAATTTGAGAAAAAAAAAAATCGCTTACCAGAACATGCTGGAAGAGTTCGTATAAAACTGTCCCACGGCAGCATACATGCTTGCCTTGGGGCAGGTCACGGGCATCTGGGTTCAGCAAATCCCTCGTGAAGGGTTTGGGAAGGAAGCGCAGAGTCTGCGCCAGCTTAAATAATTTTGCTCTTACTGGCAGCAATTAAACAAAGACTTTGCAGAGTTCCAGGAGAAGATTCAGGACGTGGACAGGCGACTGGCCACCATCCTCTGCCAAGGCTTTGATGACTGCCACTGCCTGGCATCTGCTGTGAAGGTACACGTGCTCGATGGGTCCTGCCCTCAGGCACAGGGTGTCCTTGCCTGAGCGCCGGAGGCTGGCAGCAGGCACGCCGCCTGCAGCCCAGCACACTGCACCAGCACGCTTGGGAGTGGCTGTGGGGGTGTCACCGGGCTGTTGCGGTGATGCACTGGAGCACGGAAGCCAACGCCTCTTCCTCCCGCAGTTGATGCACATGTTTGCCTCCCTGCTGGAGAGACCTTTGATAAAGGCTGAGGTTTCCCCCTATTACTCAGCCCTGCTGGGAATGTTCAACGCTGAGCTGGATAATGCGAAGGCGCTGTATGACGCCCAGATCGCTTCCCTGCCGCCATGCAGGGGGGTACCGCCCATCAACAAAAACCTGCCGCCGGTGGCCGGGCAGCTGAAGTGGGCCCTGGAGCTGCAGCAGCGGCTGGAGGGGCCACACAGGGACTTGTTTGCCATCGACCACCCGTACGTGCGGGTTACTCCATCACCCCATGGGGACACGGGGCAGGATCTGGCCTGGCGTGTGTCTCCTCCCATGCTCTACTGTAGCAGCTGCTTCTTTATCATGACCTTGACAGTGTGATGGTCAGTGCGGAAGCTAGACTGGTGTCCAGGAAGTACAAAGGAATGATAGGACTGCTGCAAGGTTACCGCGAGAAGGTCTACGAGGAGTGGGTGTGCGGAGCCGGCCAGGACTGCCACTTCAGCCTGGAGCAGCCCTTGATCCTGAGGGACCCCAGCTCTTCTTTCCTCACCGTGAACTTCAGCAAAGAGGTCGGTGCTGGCACAGGCAGCCAACTTGGTGCAGGGGAACACCAGCCATCACCCGCCTGAATGTAAACCTGACTTTCTCAGAGGCTGTGGGGAGGCATTTTGGGTTTTACTAACAAGCCTTGTCTCTGGCCATTGTGTCTCACAGCTCGTTGCCGTTCTGCGGGAGGTGAGGTACTTGCACTTCCAGCAGCAGAAGGATATCCCAGGCGGTGCTGAGAGCCTCTTTGCTCAAAATAAGACTTTCCAAAAGTTTGTGGACAACCTGGATCTTATTGTTGGCTGGTACAATGAGGCAAGTTGCAAAGGGGAGACAACCCGGCAGCTTTTCCATGCCCTGAGCACTGGCCAGGCTGACTGGCTGGGGAGCCCCCAAGGGAGAGGATCTTATGAAATGGGCCCTGGAAGCCAGGGGGGAGGGGGAGGTGTACACTGGGCATGTCACCGGCACCCCGGGTTCCTGCCCATCCCACGGCCGAGCCAAGCTGCTCCTGCTGCTGTCGCACCAGCCTCCTTCCACCCCTCAAGCTCCATGTCAGTGGGTTGGGGATCCCATTCCTTTGTAAAACCAGTGCCCTAACATGTGTGCGTCAGCTGCAGCTGGGTCCCTCCTCTGCCTGCAGTGCTCACCTGCTGATGCATTGGCTCTCCAGGTGAAGCAGAGGCTGCTGCCGGTGGAGCTGCCACTGGTGGCAGAGGAGCTGGAGGCTGTGGACAGCCAGCTGGCCACTGCGGAGCACACCCTTTTTTGGCACCATGAAGGTACAAACCCACCCTTGGCCACCCAAGGTCAGAGATCTTCTCTGCATTTCCGAGGGTCGCCAGCACCTGGCCCAGCAGCTGTCCTGAGCTCCCTACAGCCATCACACCTAAAATGTGGACACCTGCCCCGCAGGCATGGGTGGGTGGGTGAGTTGGGGGTCCAGGTCGTGTGTCCCCCTATGGTGAATAGCCCTGAAGTGCCCCGACCACAGCTTGCTGCTTTGGAGGCATTTGCATAACCTGTCAAGCTTGGATGTGTGTTTTCCTCCCAGGCGTCACAGAGTACATCCAGGAGATGAGAGAGATCTTGTACAACTTGCAGACCAGGGTCCAGAAAGCAAAGTTAAACCTGGAAAATATCACCCAGCTGATGGAGGTAGCTTTTGCTGGTGCTTTACAAAGGCCTTCCCAGGAAGCCTCCTGCAGGGATTTACCCTCCCGCAGCACAGCGGAGCAGCCCTGTCATCTTCTCCCTGCAGGAGTGCTCAGCCACTCCCTTGTTTGAGAGGAAAGACAACAAGGAGGCAGCACTCTTGGACCTGGATGGGAAAGCAAACACCTTAGCCAAGCACTGTGCTGCCATTAGGGACGCAGGTGTAAAGATCCAGGAGATGGTGGAGGTGAGACTTGTCCCAGAACACTTCAGTCAGAGTTGGTATTACAAGGACTGTGTCTGGTGCTCATGTTCTCGATGCTCTGAACCCAGTGGTGTCCCCGCTTTTGTAACTGTGAGCGCTGGACTCAAACCTGGGGTGCAATCCTTGGGTCTCTGCTGAGACAAGGCCTCAGAGAAGGACTATGAAACACCACACATGGATTCCAGAAATCCTCTGCCCTCTTGGGGTGAGGCTTTGGCTGCAGCTTCTGGTGAAATACAGCTGGGAGAAGGGAAGGATGTGGGATCCGTGTGAGACCCAGCCAGGACAAACCTGCAGGGGCCATGAGAGAGGACTCGCGCACAGTGTTAGGAGCTGGTATATTTGCTGAGTATTTATTGACAAGTGTTATTTGGGGTTTTCTGTTTGCAGGAGAATGCCAATCTGTTTAAGACTGACAAGTCATTACAGATATGGCTGGACTACATGGGATACATAGATGGAATTGTGCTGGATGGACTCTTCAGACTTATCCACAAATCTCTGCAGCTTCTGCTTACGAGCATGACCCCTGATGTAGGTCCAGGTTTACCCTGCAGTGTGGTGCCCCTGCTTTGCCTGTGCTCGGGATGTCCCACTGCTCGCTGTTACCTTCTTCAGGCATTTGGTGGCCAAACATGCCCGTCCCAGTGCTTCCCGGCACACCTGGGCAGTGAGTGCTGGAGGTGCTAGTGTCCCCTCCTCATCCCCATCACGGGGGGCACCTCAGGGCTGGGGGCCAGGGGGGATGCGGGAAATAAAGCACCATATGGGGCACTGACCTCTTTCAGACCAACGTGGCCCCGTTGTTCGAGGTGTCCATGGAGCTGTGTGATGGCAGAGTGCGGTACCATCCCTCACTGGACGCAGGCGACAATAACAGTTTCTTGGAGCTGGTGGAAAGCCTGCTCAGTGACACCTATGCATCGGCAGCATGCATGCCTCGGCTGCTGGAAGGGAAGCTGAGCTACAAGGTTGGTCCATGGTGGGTGGCACCTCCCAGCTCAGCTGGAGGTGGGTGAGGATGCCTGCTCCCCTGAGCCGGTCCCTGAGAGCTCTGCCCATCCCTTCAGACCACCCTGGAGGAGCAGGAGGATCTCAGTAGGATGCGGGAGGAGGTGGTGTCACTGGTGGTCAGTGCCATGGCAGAAGGTGAGGAGTACAGTGCCGGCTTCGAGGAGCAAGCCCACCTGTGGCTGGAGGACCCCAGGGCGTTCCTGCAGCGGTTTCTCGCCTTGGGCAATGCCCCCACTCCTGAGGAACCAGAGCCACAGCAAAAGGAGCCCCCAGCCCATAGGACCCCATCCCTTCAGCTCTTTCAGCAGGAGGTATGGGGCGGGTGCTTGGGATGCACTGGGTGCCCAGAGGACACCGGATGCCTGGGGATGTGCTGGGTGCCTGGGGAGGTGCTGGCCATGGGCCGTGACCAGCTCTTGTCCCCAGATTGATGCATGCGAGGCGCTGTGTGAGGAGGTGTTGGAGTTCTCAGACACTGAGGTGTTTGGAGGGTGGCTGCAGAGCGACTGCCGCCCCTTCAAGCAGGCGCTGCTGGGAGCCATCAGGGGCCGGAGCCTGGTGCTCCGGCAGCACCTCGCCAGCCATGTCACCACCAGGTAGGGGCCTGGCGAGCCCCCCACTAGGGACAGGGCACTCCCAGTGACCGGAGCCCAGCTGGGCTGTGGTGAAGGCACAACTGTGTGCCAGGGCAGGGCAGGCTCGCAAGGGATAGAGCCATGGGGGCAGGGGTGAAGCTGCTGGGCTCTCCTGCTGGCGTGAGTCCCTGGGGGGCCGTGCTCTGCCCCAGACGAGCACAGGGGCAGCTGTGAGCCCTGACGGCGATGCCCAGTGAGCACTGCCATCTTCCTCCCAGCCTCCAGGAGCTGGCAGATTTCATCCAAGAGGCAAACACTGGCTTGAGTAAACCTCTGGAGGAGGGAGACTATGATGGGCTGGTGGAGGTGATGGGGCACCTGATGAGGGTCAAGGAGAGGCAGGCAGCGACCGACAGCATGTTTGAGCCCCTGAAGGAGACAGTTGCCCTGCTCAGCACTTATGGAGAGGAGATGCCGGAGGAGATCCACCTGCAGCTCCACGTGAGCCTCTTGGGATGTGGGGGCTGGGCGTGGACTTCTTGCAGCCAGGCTGCTGATGCCATGTGGTGCTTGCTGCAGGACCTCCCTGAGCACTGGGATGACACCAAGAAGCTGTCCCTGCGTGTCAAGCAGAGTGTGGCGCCCCTGCAAGCCAACGAGGTCAACATCATCCGCAGGAAGTGCCAGCAGTTTGAGGTACCCACAGTGGGGCTTGGGGACTGCAGGGAGGGGCGAGTGAGCAGCCTCCTGGCAGTTTTGGGAAGACCCCTGCTGCTCTCCTGGCTGCCAGCTCCCAGCTGCCCCCCCTGAGCCCCATCTTCCCCGCACAGGTCCGGCAGCATGCCTTCCAGGAGAAGTTCCGGCAAAGAGCCCCTTTTTCATACACTGACCCAGACCCCTACAAGTCCTTGAACAAGGTAATGAAGGGGAGGACACCAGGGCTGCTCCTGTCCTCTCTGGCACTGCATGGCTGCCCCCGGCCCCATGCGCTCGGTGCTGCTACACAGAGGGCCTGGGGAGGGGCAGCAGCTCTGGCTTCAGCTCTGGCACCCAGCTTGATGGGGAGGGTTTGGCCCTACAGCAGTGACTCTCCCATCCCCACCATGCTGCAGCGAGGATGGAGCCATCACTGGGGTAGGAGACATGTTGCTGGCACGTAGTTCCCAGCTGAGACCTTTTCTTTTTGTCCGGCCAGCAACAGAAGAACATTGCTGCCATGGAGAGTGACATGGCAGCCCTGTCCAAGTCAGCTGGGCTCTTCGAAGTGTCAGTCCCAAAATATAAACAGCTCAAAGCATGCCGCAGGGAGGTGCGCTTGCTGAAGGAGCTCTGGGACATGATCATCCTGGTACGTGCCGCGGTCTGTGAGCTAGCACGATGGGGAGGGCAGGAGGAGGCAGGAGCATGGGGGTGTGCAGAACAGGCTTCTGGGGTGTGCTGGGCTGGTCCTCACAGTTTTGAAGTTCCTGAAGCTGTGACAATCTGCCCAGCATCTGCAGACAGTGGCTGCCAGTAGCTGTTTGCGGTTGACCAGGAGCCCTGGGCTTGGTGCTGGCCCCTGTGCCAGGGCTCAGTGCCCAGTGCTGCCTCCAGGCAGGGGCTTGACAGCAGACTGCTGTTGGCAGGCGTGGGCACCCATCACGGGCACCCTGCCCTGGTTCATCTGGGCATTGCCAGCCAAAGGTGCAAAGTCATCGTAGCTCCTCCAAGAGCCTCATTGCCATGAGAGGTAGGATGAGACACAGGGCAAGCTGTCGCAGCATTAGAGCAGGTCTGCTAATGTGGGGGCTGTGCACCCCAGCATGGGTGCAATGGGTGTGTGGGTGCTGGGCGTGCCCGTGTGGGAGGCAGGGCGGGTGCACGGCGGGCGCAAGCGCTGGGTATATGGCTCTTCATCCTAGGCAGGACTGCTTCTACTGATTACACGTCCTGTGAAAATGTATTCCCAAATTCAGGTTAACACAAGCATTGACGACTGGAAGACCACCAGGTGGAAGGATATCAATGTTGAGCAGATGGATACTGATTGTAAGAAATTTGCTAAAGACATTCGGAGCTTGGACAAGGAGATGAGAAGCTGGGATGCGTTCACAGGGCTGGACAACAGCGTGAAGAACATGATAACATCCCTGCGTGCTGTGAACGAGCTGCAGAACCCAGCCATCAGGGACCGGCACTGGCATGAGCTCATGCAGGCAACCAAGGTGCCCCCAGCCCTCCTACCCTTCCCTGGCTCCAACCCCTGACCTGGGAGGCTCTCGAGATTTGCATCCATCAGGGGAAGAATGCAATGCTGGCCATATGCAAATATTTATGTAGGGTCTTTAAACATGGGTGTTAATGAGCTCGTTTGGGTGAGCTGCTGGGCTGCCTCTCTGCAGAGGGGCGTCCATGCCCTGACAGTGCTGGTTCTGCTCCAGGTGAATTTTACCATGTCCGAGGACACGACCCTCGCGGATCTGCTGCAGCTGAACCTGCACAAGTTTGAGGATGAGGTTCATGGCATCGTGGACAAAGCCATGAAAGAGTCGGGGATGGAGAAGGTAAACGGGGCTCGGTTCCTACCCTGCTTTGCTGAGGACCCTGCTCTGATGCGGCTCTGTGGCTGTAAGCACTCGTGTTCCTGCTCCTGGGGGCTGGAGTCCACACCAGCGTGATACCCGTGGAGCTCATGCTCTGGAGGAGGCATTCCTGTTGCTGCCTTGCCTTTCTGCAGGGTCTGGGATTCAGCACCACAGAGTCCAACTCATTTCTCATGCCTCGTCTGCAGGTGCTGAACACCCTGGACACTACCTGGGCGACCATGCAGTTCGAGCACGAGCCCCATGCCAGGACTGGCATCATGCTGCTCAAGTCGGATGAGATGCTCATTGAGACGCTGGAGGACAACCAAGCGCAGCTGCAGAACCTGATGACATCCAAGTACTTAGCCTTCTTCCTTCAGGAGGTGTCAGGCTGGCAGCAGAAGCTGTCGACCACCGACTCTGTTATCAGCATCTGGTTTGAGGTGCAGAGGACATGGAGTCACCTGGAAAGCATCTTCATCGGCTCCGAAGACATCCGCAGTCAACTGCCAGAGGACTCGAAGCATTTTGATGCTATTGATCAAGATTTCAAAGTGCGAAGCCCATAGCCCCCCATGGCCCCATAGATCTCCCTGCCAGTTAGAGTAGAGCTGAAGTATTTTCCCTCTTGCAGGAATTAATGGCCGACGCAGTAAAAACTCCTAATGTGATTGCAGCTACAAACAAGCCTGGTCTCTACAACAAGCTAGAAGCGTTGCAGAAAAGGTGAGGTTTGAGTCGGCCTGGGGAAGCTTTATGGAGAGGCCTCCTCTAGCTGGTCTAGGGCCAAAGGAAGAGTTTGATTTCTCCAAAGTGGGATCTTCCTCAACATGGCAATGACTTTGCAAAGGGTAAAAATTAATTAATGGAGGTTTTAACTGCAGTTTTTCCTCCTTGTTTTCTGTTAGATTGGTGCTCTGTGAGAAGGCTTTGGCAGAATACCTTGAGACCAAAAGACTGGCTTTTCCCAGGTTCTACTTTGTTTCCTCTGCAGACCTGCTTGATATATTATCTAATGGGAATGAGCCAGCTGAGGTATGGGTTGAGTGTAAAGCATGGGGGCAAGTCCTGTGTCTCTTGTGCGTTAACTTCTTATAGCAGTTTTAAAATATTTTTCATCCTAACAGACAGACCACCCCTGGTACCCTCTTTCTCAGGGATGCAGCACCCTGAGAGATGTGCAGGAATTAATCCAAGAGGTGATTACACCTCTGCATGGAACCGGGGTTCCCTGACCCTCTGCTGTGCCTCTGTTCTCAGGTGTCCCGTCATCTGCCGAAGTTGTTCGACAATCTGGCTAAACTGAAGTTTAAGATGAGTCCAGACAAAAAGCCCCTGAAGGTTGGCCTGGGGATGTTCAGTAGGGATGAGGAGTACGTGCCCTTTGACGCAGACTGTGACTTGTCTGGCCAGGTCAGCCAAGCTCCATGGAGCCCTAACTTGCAGTGGCAGAGGTGGGCAGGTTCAGGACAGGGACGAGCCTTTTGCGTGTTGTGGACTAACAGCCTGGCAGCAGATTTGAAATGCAATTATGAAGCGTTTCAGAAAAACAAAACAAAAAAATCCCAAACCAACCAAAAACCAGAAATGGGATCTGCATTACAGCTTTAGAGCAACACTGCTGCAATATCAGTCATATAAACCCACTCCAATCTTGCAGCCCCTCAGGCAGTGTTTTTCCCCTCTCTGTTGTTCACCCTCAGACCACGCACCATAAACTGCCATGGGACATGCCCTGTTGGGGCCTGGTACCAGGGCCCAACGCAGCTCATTACAGCGTGCAGGGAGAAGCTTGCTGCACAGCGCAGCAGGGAGCCGCTTGCATGCTGCCACGGGGTCGTGCAGCCAGACCGGGCACGGGCTAGGAACCACTCTCTCAGGGTTTGCTGGATGTGACCCTCCAGGTTGAGGTTTGGCTGAACCGAGTGCTGGCGAGCATGCGCTCCACGCTGCAGCACCTGATCCCCGAGGCCGTGGTGACCTACGAGGAGAAGCCGCGGGAGCAGTGGGTGTTCGACTACCCAGCGCAGGTGGGGGCCGCCACGCCGGGCAGGGCTGGCCGGCGGATCCACGAGCCGAGGTCTAAGAGAAGGAGCAAGCACAGAGCCAGGGAGCCAGCATATTGCCCTTCATGGACGCATGTTGTCCCTATGGTTTGCTGTAGGTTGCTCTGACGTGCACCCAGATCTGGTGGACTACAGAAGTCGGCATTGCCTTTTCAAGGCTGGAGGAAGGCTATGAGAACGCAATGAGGGATTACAACAAAAAGCAGGTCGGCATCCCTTGGACCTGACCTGCAGCTGTCCTGCAGCCCGCCTCTGCTTGGAAGAGGCGAAGTCCAGTCTGGGGGGGTCACCACGAGATGGGCAAAGCATGATGTCATTTTTCTGTTCATCATTTCTTTCCTTCCTCAGATTACTCAGCTAAATGCACTGATTTCACTACTCATTGGAAACCTAACTCCAGGCGACAGGATGAAGATCATGACAATCTGTACTATTGATGTCCACGCCAGGGATGTTGTGGCCAAAATGATCCTTGCTAAGGTATTTGTTACAGGAGAATATTTTTACTGCTTTCCTTCTTGGCACTTCTGAGCAAAGATTTCCTGTTATTTTTACTTTCCAATATTTTCAAAGTATCCCGACTGCACAAGGAAAACACACGTGGGGTGTTAGAGGTGCATGGGAGCCAGGGAGGTGACAGCATGGCCAGGGTCAGACAAGACTGGTCTGGGTCTCGTGGAAAGCCAGATTAAAGAGCAGTTTTGCTGGTTCCTGCTGTGCTCGGTGGGAGCCAGGAGCCTCGGCACAGGGCTGTGCACCACGGTGGGCAGGTGCAGGGTGGGCTGGGCCACGTGGTAGAACAGTCCTCACCCACCCCAGCATTGCACTGGACCTGTTTGCACGCTTTCGTCGTGTACGGAGGTGACAAATGGTCCGACACGTATTTGGGAGCTCACGGTGCTGGCGGGTCAGAGCGGGCAGTGCTGGTGCCTGCCTGCCCTCCGCAGCTGGCTGCTCCACAGGTGGAGAGTGCCCAAGCGTTCACCTGGCAGTCCCAACTCCGGCACCGCTGGGACGAGGGGAGGAGGCACTGCTACGCCAACATCTGCGACGCTCAGCTCCAATACTCCTACGAGTACCTGGGGAACACCCCCCGGCTGGTCATCACCCCCCTGACAGATCGGTAGGGGCTCGGCTCGGCACCCCCCTCTGCCTGTGCTGTGCTGCTGGCACCACCCAGCCCTGCCCGTCCTCCCCTCCGCAGGTGCTACATCACCCTGACGCAGTCCCTCCACCTCTTCATGGGGGGGGCCCCTGCTGGCCCCGCAGGCACTGGGAAGACAGAGACCACCAAGGACCTGGGCCGGGCAGTGGGCATGATGGTCTATGTCTTCAACTGCTCCGAGCAGATGGACTACAAGGTAGGGTGAAGGGGAGTGGTTTGGCAGCACTGAGGCGAGAGCCATGGGTTGTTCACCATGACAACAGGGGATCCTCTTCTGGGAGGCACCGCTGCAGCGTGCACCCCCTGTGTCCAGCCGCGGTGTCCGTTGCCAATGCCCTGAAGCTGCTCTCCTCTCCCCGGCTCCGCAGCTGGCAAGGAATGTGTGGGTCCAGCAGCAGCTCCTGGTGCCACCTCACAGCACTCACTCCCCCCACAGCTCCAGCCAGCTCACGTCCCTGGAAGCCTGTGGGAGCCCAAGGGGGCTGTAATACTGTGGGGCATTTCCCTAGGGAACAGCACAAAACATAAAATTACGAGCAGTCCCCCACACTTGAGCTTTCTTAACAAATGCCCACATTGCAGCATCCATATAAAAGCTTGGCGTCTAAAGCCCACCTCCGGTGCTTTCCCTCCAGTCCTGCGGCAACATCTACAAGGGGCTTGCTCAGACCGGCGCCTGGGGCTGTTTCGACGAATTCAATCGCATTTCTGTGGAGGTTTTGTCTGTGATTGCTGTGCAGGTACGTGCAAAACCAGTGGCAGCGTGGGGTGCCATAGGGACTGGATGAGCCTCTCAGCATTTCCAGTTCCATGTACTGAACATTGTCTCAGGTAAACCTGATTTTCAAAGGGATGGTTTGCAGCTATTTCCAGTGTGTCATGTTGGGAGGCGAATGGAGGGGAAGTGCAGCAGTATGGAGGCTTTGGGCATGTTTAAGATCATGCAGCCCAGCTGTGTCCCATCCCAGTGACCCGTCACAGCCCTGCTGGCTCTGCCGTCGCCCAGGGACAGGGCGTCGCAATGCCTGGGAAGAAGCTGATTTAAGGCCAGCTCTCCGGAGCCTGGGGATTGCTAAACTGCCGTGCCTTCAGCAAGCTGTCGATATTATTTCTAGCATTGCCAATGGCAGGACTGAACCTCCAGGCTCGTTTTCAGTGGGCGGTCGATGAGGGTGAGCCAGGGGTGCAGGGCAGGGGGCTGTGGGGGCTGCCGGCACTGACACTTTCACTCGCCTGCTAGGTGAAATGTGTCCTAGATGCAATTCGCACCAAGAAGAAAACATTCCATTTCCTTGGAGAGACGATCACTCTCGTCCCATCGGTTGGGCTGTTCATCACCATGAACCCTGGCTACGCAGGACGGACAGAACTGCCTGAAAACTTAAAAGCTCTGTTCAGGTACCTGCAGGCAGATGGGTCAGTGTAACTGGCAGTCGTTACAGCATTTAACCCTGTGGTAACACTCACCTGCTACATCCATAACATGAACTAAGCCTTTGCTACTGCAAACAAGGATATTTGTGTGTACTGGCAGCCTTTGTGTCAGGGAGACCTTGGCTCCCCAGGACAGCCCTCCTCAAAGCCCCTCAGATGGTCAAAGGCTGGGAGAGCTGGGCTGTTCAGCCTCAGAAGGGGATGCTCAAGGTGTCTAACTGCCACCTTCAGCTAAAAATCCAGCTGGAATAAGAAAAAAGATTGTCAAGCACTGGCAGGGATCCTGCAGGATCTCTGTCCTTGGAGGAACTCACACTGTGACTGAAGAAGGCCCAGGGTAACCTGAGCCCTGCTTGGAGCAAGATGTTGGACAAGAGACCTCCAGAGACCCCAGCTGGCATAAATTACTGACTGATTCTCTGATGTTGACAGCAGCAGGGAATGCTTTATTCTGGAAACTCGGGTGCAAATTCTTGCTGGCTGTGGGAGGGCAAGGGACATGTGGATGTCTGTGCACAGCCCTGCTAACCTGCTGCTGCTCTTCTCCAGACCCTGCGCCATGGTGGTTCCTGATTTTGAACTGATCTGTGAAATCATGCTTGTTGCAGAAGGTTTTATTGATGCTAAGCTTCTAGCAAGAAAGTTCATTACTTTGTACACACTCTGCAAAGAGCTACTATCTAAACAGGTAATTTAACAGTATTGCAAGGTTCTTTAAGATTAAAGAGTTAATTTTATTTTCAAACCTGACAGATTTTAGTAGGATTGCTGGTAGCAATGTGCTGGCTGACGTTCTGCATAGTTCAGGTTTATGGCTGGACAAATTCCACTTCCACACTGGTGCATCATATGGCAGATTCTGCCTTCTGGAAAAAATCAAGAAGCCCAAAAATAGAATAGAATAGAATGCAGCCAGTTAAGATGAGAGCATCCAGATATTATTCATCTCAGCAGAAGTGATTTACAAAAAAACTATGCTTCCAGGAAGCAAGCCAGACCGCCATTCACCTCGTGACTCACTGGGGCTTGTCTTGTAAATAAGCTCCCTTTAAGTCCAGCCTGCTGGGCACTGCCTGGATAACCTGGGTGTGGGGCAATTGACAGGGTGTTCCTCTGCAGTGTTGTTTAAAGTGGTTCTCCCTCACCAAAGTAAAATTGTAATCCTTTGCTGATTGTCGGCAGGACCACTATGACTGGGGTCTGCGGGCTATCAAGTCCGTGTTGGTGGTAGCTGGCTCCTTGAAGAGAGGGGACCCTGGCCGTGCCGAGGACCAAGTTCTGATGAGAGCCTTACGAGACTTCAACATCCCTAAGATTGTGACAGACGACTTACCTGTCTTCATGGGGCTGATTGGAGACCTGTTCCCAGCCCTGGACGTCCCCAGGAAGAGGGACCTCAACTTTGAGAAGGTGCAAGCCCAGGCAGAGCACTAGCGCCAGAGACGTCACAGCCCTGGCAGGGTCCAGAGGCTGAAGGCGCATTTGGCACTTCCTGGGGGTGGCCAGCTTGCCTCTAGGGCCTTGCCAAGGCTGTGACGGCTGCCTGTGGTCAGCACCCACTCTTCCTCCCAGATCATTAGGCAGTCCGTGCTGGAGCTGAAGCTGCAGGCGGAGGAGAGCTTCGTTCTGAAGGTGGTGCAGCTGGAGGAGCTGCTGCAAGTGAGACACTCCGTCTTCATCATCGGCAACGCCGGCTGTGGCAAGTCCCAGGTAGCAGCCAAACCACCCCCAAGGACACAAGTCCCCTCCTGCCCCTGGCCAAGCACATCCCATGGCCTCCCCATTCTCTTGGCGAGTATGTTGCTGCTGGCCTTGGCTGGCCGTGCAAATCCCCAGCTGCACCAGCAGCAGCATCGGGGTAGGGGACAGTAGCACGGCCGGTGTCCATGGCCACACCTGGCCCTCTAGCACCATGCATGCTGGGCTTAGCCCATGGAGGTGAGCAGGTTTGGGATGCACAGCTCAGGGGCTGCCTGGGACACCCGTAAGCAGAGCAGGGATGAGGCAGGGAGCAGACAGGGGCACGCTTTCATGATGCTCAGTGTGCTGTAGTGCCAGCAGGGCAGGCAGGATGGTGTCTGCTAGCAGGGCTCTGGGCTCCCACAACACCCCAGCCAAGAGCCAGCTCTGCAGAGGAAGGTCCAGAGCCTTCCCAGCAGCTATCTGGGCCTGGGTGCTCTGCAGCGGGTGGGAGCAAGGCTCTGCGCCCCTGGCTGCAGGCAAAGGCTGCCAAAGACCCTCGTAGGAGCAGCAGCTGAGGCTGCACCGTTCCCCTCACCGCAGGTGCTGAGGTCGCTCAAAAAGACATACCAAAATATGAAGCGGAAGCCGGTCACAGTGGACCTCGACCCAAAGGCTGTAACCTGCAATGAGTTGTTTGGGGTTATTCATCCATCCACGCGAGAGTGGCGGGACGGTGAGACACCAACGCTTGTGAGCGGTCACTGACCCCAAGTGGGAACTGGCCCAAACCATCCTTCAGCAGCAGCTGACGCATAAGCAAATACCTTCAAAAAATGTGTCTCTGTAAATACTTTGTGATGTGGTGATGGATTGGGAAGACCTTTCCTTGGGGCTTTTTACTGGAGCATGGGGGAGGAGGAGCATGTTTCAGGGAAGGAGCCAGGCCCACATGTTCCCCAGCAAATGTGCCATACGTGGAAAGGACAAACCCACGTGTCTCTCTCGCTGGGGCAGGTCTGTTTTCTTCAGCGATGCGTGACCTGGCCAACATCACACATAAGGGGCCTAAGTGGATCATCCTTGATGGAGATATTGACCCCATGTGGATCGAATCCCTGAATACAGTCATGGATGACAATAAGGTCGGTACCATTACACACCAGGAGCTTTGCTTACTTATTAATTTGGGGTGATCAGTTTGTGTTCATGCCTGGGCCCCGAGATCAGGGCATTCACCCATCATGGGCCACTTTCCCCAGGTTCTCACCTTGGCCAGCAATGAGCGCATCCCCCTCAACCCCACCATGCGGCTCCTTTTTGAGATCAGCCACCTGCGGACTGCCACGCCAGCAACCGTGTCCCGGGCAGGAATCCTCTACATCAATCCCACAGACCTGGGCTGGAACCCGTGAGCCCAGGGAGGGAGATGGATGGGATGGAATGGGACGGGACGGGGTGGGATGGGATGGGCACTGGTCTACCGTGTGCTCGCCTGCAGCCCTGCCCATCCCTCCCACAGCATTGTGACCAGCTGGATAGAGACGAGGACGGTGCAGTCCGAGAAGGCCAATTTGATGATCCTCTTTGACAAGTACCTGCCAGTGTGCCTAGAGAAGCTCAAGTCTGGATTTAAGAAGATCACCCCCATCCCCGAGATCACAGTGATACAGACGGTGCTGTACCTGCTGGAGTGCCTCCTGACACCACAGACCACCCCACCAGACTCACCCCGGGAGCTCTACGAGCTCTACTTTGTCTTTGCCTGTGCCTGGGCCTTCGGTGGGGCCATGTTCCAGGACCAGGTACGGCTGCAGAATCAACCACTTGGCACCTGCCCCCATCTGTCTGCTTGCCAGAGCCTCCTGCCCAGCTTCGTCCCTTGGCTGCATCCCTTCAGAAAAATACTAAAGCAACAACATTGGCTGATTTCTGAGTTTTTCTCTGTTTCGTTCCTTCCAGCTCGTGGATTACCGTGTGGAGTTCAGCAAGTGGTGGGTGAACGAGTTTAAAACCGTCAAGTTTCCTTCTCAGGGGACAATTTTTGACTATTACATTGATCCAGAAACAAAGAAATTCATGCTCTGGACTGAAAAAGTGCCAAAATTTGAACTTGATCCTGAAGTCCCTTTACAGGTATTTCCCACAAGCTTTCTGTGTTTATGTGTTTTATTTGTCTATTACTCCATGGTCTTCCCCTGAGCAATGCTGGGCAAGACCCAGCCGCTCCAGGCTGGTGGCACCCAGCAAACCCCATGGCTTTCTGTGGTTCTACTTTACCCTGTGGAAACCTCAGTGAGAGCTGCAGGAGGTGAGCTCTGGGGATTAACAGTGTGATTTCCCCAGGCCTCCATGGTTCACACGATGGAGACCATTCGCGTGCGCTACTTCATGGACCTGCTGATGGAGAAGCAAAGGCCAGTGATGCTGGTGGGGAACGCAGGGACAGGAAAATCAGTCCTGATGTGGGACAAGCTTGAAGCACTCAGTGCAGATGACTACCTCGTGCAGTCTGTGCCCTTTAACTTCTACACCACTTCGGCCATGCTTCAGGGTAAGGCTGGCCTGAGCCTCCAGCCAGCCCTGCACTGGGCTATGCCATATGGCCCCACAGTGCTGCCCCACCACCCACCCACTCCTCTCATTGCAGCTATCCTTGAGAAGCCCCTGGAGAAGAAATCAGGGAGGAACTACGGCCCACCTGGGACCAGGAGGCTTATCTACTTCATCGATGACATGAACATGCCGGAGGTGGACAAATACGGCACCGTGGCACCACACACACTCATCCGGCAGCACATGGACCACGGGCACTGGTGGGTACCCGGCTGGCGGCCCCCACTGCAGGGGCTTGGTGACCCTCTGCACAGCAAACCTGTGCTGTGCTGGTGCCTCTCCCATGCTGGTGGAAGAGCCCAGCTGTGGCCTGCCCATGCTGCCTCCTGCACCATGCTGCCCGTGGAGCTGAGCTGCCTGTTTCCTCCCCAGCCCGCTCATTCCTGGAGCTGCTGGGAAGACTTTGGCAGAGGAATGGGAAAACTCTCTGCTGGTGGCTCCAAACACCATCCAAAGCAAACAGCCACGCTGCCAGTGCCGGTGCAGGAAACCCCGGCAGGGGATCCCCATGCCTGGCAGCGCAGCATTCAGCGCAGGCAGCAGGGAGGGCTCGCTGCCGTGGGGGGGTTGTAGCCAGGTCTGGCCATGGGGCGCAGGAGGGGTCCCACGCAGCATTGCCAAGGGCGATGCCAGGCTTAGCTGAGCGCTGGGGAAATGGGGATCCCTGCTCCTGCGTTGCCTCCGACGGAGCACCATGGGGCCGGTGGGGCACAGCCCGCCTGGAGGAACCCGTCACTGGGGAAAGTCTCATGGTGCTGGTCCCTGTGCAGGTATGACAGGAACAAACTGACCCTGAAGGACATTCACAACTGTCAGTACGTGGCCTGCATGAACCCAACCGCAGGGTCCTTCACCATCGACTCCAGGCTGCAGGTACACAGGACCTGTGGGGCATGGGGCTGTGCCCCAGTGGGTTTGCTCTTCTGGGACCAGAGCCCAGAGTGGGTGGGATGGGGTGGGGGACCTTGCAGTGCCAGCTGGCTGCATCAGCCCCTGGGGCAGGGCTCCCAGCTGAATTTTTGCCCCTTTTTGCAGCGCCACTTCTGCGTCTTCGCCATGAGCTTTCCTGGCCAGGAGGCTCTGCTGACTGTGTACAGCACCATCCTCGCGCAGCACCTGGCCCTGCAGAAGATGCCTCTGGCTGTCCAGAAGCTGCAGCCCCAGCTGGTAGCAGCAGCGCTGGGTGAGCCCCTGCCAAGCTGGGGGGGTGGGAAGGCAGCATGCACCGACGCTGGCCCCAGGGAATGCACCCGCACCTACTGGCACCAGGAAACCCAACCGCACCACAACCAGCCAGTGCCCCAGGAGTCTCACGCTGCACCTCCACCTCACAGCACCATGCAAATGAAACATCCGTCCCTCTTTTTCTCCTCTTCTTGTGCAAAACACAGCATCATGTCCCTAGAAATGGTCCAACTAAAACCTCAGGCTTGTCCTACTTGCCAAAGCTCGCATAGGGGAAAGCGAGCCAGGCTCAGTGATCCCGCAGGAGGCTGCAAGGGTCTCTGGGGACCTGCCTGCTGGCTCACCCCCTGTTTCCTGCCAACAGCGCTCCACCAGAAGGTTGCCTGTACCTTCTTGCCTACAGCCATCAAGTTCCACTACCTCTTCAACCTCCGCGACCTCTCCAACATATTCCAGGTAGTGGGAGGGCTGTTTCCACTAAAACATCCTTATTCCTTTCTCTCCTTCACCATGCATCCTTGCAGTGTGCCATGTCCTTGAAAAGTACCATGACCTCTTCCCAAAGCCAACCCCTAAACTCAGCTCTGAGTAGCAGTAAAATAAAGCCCCGAGGACTGAGGGATTCACGTGTTTGTCAGGGCCTGTTGTTCTCCACCCCGGAATGCTTGAAAAGTCCCATGGACTTGGTGCGTCTCTGGCTCCACGAAGCTGAGAGGGTGTATGGAGACAAGCTTGTCGATGAAAAGGATCAAAAAGACTTTGGGAAGATGCTGGTGGACACCTGCAGGAAGTTCTTTGATGTAAGTTGTGATGGAAAATGAGGGAGTGCCCCATCCCAGTGCAGTTGCACTGCCAGGCTGAGCTCCCCAGCACAGGCTCAGCGGTGACACAGGCAGCAGTACCCCCCGGGTGTCCCACAGCTGAGCCCCATGTCTGGCCTTGCTTCTCCCAGGAATTCAATGAAGACATGGTGTTCGCCAAGCCCAACATCTACTGCCACTTCGCTCAGGGCATAGGGGAACCCAAGTACCTGCCGGTGCCAAGCTGGCCAGCCCTGAACAAGCTGCTGGGGGAAGCCTTGGAGAGCTACAACGAGATGAACGTGGCGATGAGCCTGGTGAGTGCCCTGCTGTGGGCAGCTCCATGCCGAGGCAGCCCTCGCACCACAGGGACATGGCTGCAGCATTGCTCTTGCTCGGGTTTGTACATAATGGGGCGTTTGCTGCTTTTCCTGATGTGATTCAGAATATCAAACCTTCCTCTCCTGTTTTCTTCAGGTGCTCTTTGAAGATGCAGTGTCTCATATTTGCAGAATTAGTCGGATCTTAGAGTCTCCCCGGGGCAATGCACTGCTGGTGGGGGTAGGAGGCAGCGGGAAGCAGAGTCTGGCACGGCTAGCAGCATACATCAGCAATCTGAATGTGTTTCAGATTACACTGAAGAAAGGCTATGGCATCCCAGACCTGAAGGTGAGAGCAGCTTTCCTCCCAGCCCCCTGGGGCAGCACTGCCTGCTCATGGGACAGATCCTGCAAATGTGGAGTGGTGCGAAGCTCCGCAGTGGCTCCGGTGCTGGGGTGGGTGCACAGGGCTCGGCTCTGCTCTCACCGCTATGTCTGTGTACCACACAATACGCTCAAATACCCATGAGTCCTGTCCCAAGGGGCGACAGCTTTTTCCCAGCCAGGGACAGGCAGGAGCTGCTCGTGAGGGAGGTGCAGTGCAGGCAGCCCTGGCGGCTGGCCCCGTTGCTGAGCAGAGCAGCAGGCACCCAGTACCTTCCCAAAGGCTCCTTCCCAGTCTCTCTCCTGCCGCAGCTGGACCTCGCCTCCCAGTACATCAAGGCGGCCGTGAAGAACATCCCCACCGTGTTCCTGATGACAGACTCTCAGGTCGCTGACGAATCGTTCCTGGTCCTAATCAATGACTTCTTGGCATCCGGGGAGGTGCAGGGGCTTTTTCAGGATGATGACCTGGAAAATATTATCAGTGCCATGAGGCCCCAAGTGAAGTTCCTTGGATTGCAAGATACAAGGGAAAACTGCTGGAAATTATTTATAGAAAAAGTCAGGCAACAGTTAAAGGTGGGTGTTCATTCAGGAGGATGGTTTTGTCAGTGCTCCTGTCTTGCCTAATTCAAACCTATTTGCAGACAGCACACAGAAAAATGTGGTTTCATGATACAGTGATGGGTTTGGGTGAAAGATGTTTTCGAAGGCTCCCCAGCCAATGGTGTGCTCTCTGCCCCAGGGCGCCGCTCTTCACACCCATGTATTTACCTCCCTTGGGGCACAGGCGGGGTGCGCAGCCTCCACATCCACGAGCCAGGGCCAGGCTGTGTTGGGTGCTCACAGTGATGCCGATGCTGCTGATGCCGCTTACCACAGCCACCAAAGGGGATCCGGTGCCAGCCCTGACCCCGCTGAGAGGTGCAGGGTGCACAGTCACAGACCACCTCCTACGTACTGGGAAGGGGAGTTAATGGGCAGGAGGCAAAACCCTAATCTCCAGCAGAAGAGTTTGCAGCGATGTAGAGCACACAACAATGCTCTTGCTGGCCCCTGCACGAGCTCAGCCCCCGGCAGTGGGGATGCACCACTCACCCGTGGTGCTCTGCCCCAGGTCATCCTCTGCTTCTCCCCTGTGGGCTCAACCCTGCGGGTGCGAGCGAGGAGGTTCCCTGCCGTGGTCAACTGCACAGCCATTGACTGGTTCCACGAGTGGCCGGAGAATGCGCTTGTGTCCGTCAGCAGCAGGTTCCTAGAAGAAACAGGAGACATTGAGGTGAGCTGGAACCCTGGGTTGGTGCATGCCAGGCTGTGCACAGCCCACTGTCCAGAGGGGCTGGAGAAACCAGGCTGCTCTGGGGAATGACCTGCACCTCTGCTGCTCTCCTTATTGCAACATGCCCCAGGGATGGGGGTCTGGCATGAGTTGGAGGTGCTGGGGGCAGCAAGCCAGGGATGGGGTCTGGGGTAAGCTCACAGTCAGCTCCAGGGTCAGAGCCTGCAGCCTCACACCATGCTGGTGGGGACGAACCTTTCCTTGTTTCCCATTTGTCCTTAAAACACTGCCACAAATAACAGCCTGGAAAGAGCAGCTTTTCCCCAGTGCAGCCCAGGTTAACCTGGGGGATTAGAGCCAGGAAAACTAGAGCGGGGCTTAAGAACCAGCATCGTTAGTGCTGCGCTCACCTACATTTCTCGGCCATGTGTTGTGCTCTTTAACAAAAAGCAGTGCTTTCCCTCCCGGCCTCTGCGGCTGGATGTGGAACCAATGCTGCGGGAAGGCTCCGTTCTACCCCAGCATTGGCATTGCGTCCGCATGGCACGGCAACTCACCGTCCGTGCTTCTGGCGCAGGCCGAGGTCAAGGCCTCCATCAGCCAGTTCATGGCTTACGTCCACATGAGTGTTAAGGAGATGTCCAAGACCTACCTGGCCATGGAGAGACGCTATAATTACACCACGCCAAAGACCTTCCTGGAGCAGATAAAGCTCTACCAAAACCTGCTGTCAAAAAAAAGGAGCGAACTCACTGCTAAGATTGAGAGGCTGGAGAAGGGGCTGACAAAGCTGCAGAGCACAGCGTCACAGGTGCCTGCCCACAGCATCGTGCCTGCTGCGGGTCCAGCTTGGGGGGGCGAGAGGAGACACAACCCCGCAGGGCAGTGTCGGTGGCCACAAGGTCCCCAAGCTGTACTGAGCTGCCACTGCGAGGCCGGGCAGGGCTCAGCAGGATCAGCCCTCTGATCCTCTTTGTTTCTCCCCCCATCAAGGTGGATGACCTGAAAGCCAAGCTGGCGGTCCAGGAAGCAGAACTGAAGCAGAAGAACGAGGATGCAGATAAACTGATCCACGTGGTGGGTGTCGAGACGGAGAAGGTCAGCAGGGAGAAAGCCATTGCTGATGAGGAGGAGCTGAAGGTCCAGGCCATCAACACGGTGTGTGGCGCTGAGCTGGTGCCCACCACGCTGGGGTCCAACACAGGATGGGGCAGCGCAAGCTCTGTTGGCTCTGGCCCCTCACCCCATCCCGTCCTCTTGCCTCCCCAGAATGTGGCTGAGAAGCAGCGAGCCTGCGAGACCGACCTGGCAAAAGCAGAGCCAGCACTCATAGCTGCCCAGGAGGCCCTCAATACACTCAACAAGGTGGGCAACCCCCCAGTGGGAAGCAGGTCCCTGGCTTGCATCCCTGTGCTAGGGCAATGCTCATCAGCCCCATGGTCCCTTCCCAGAACAACCTGACAGAGCTGAAGTCCTTCGGGTCCCCACCTCAAGCGGTGGTGAACGTGACAGCAGCCGTGATGATCCTGACAGCCCCCAAAGGCAAGATACCGAAGGATAAGAGCTGGAAGGCGGCAAAAGTGATGATGGGAAAAGTAGACACTTTCCTTGATGCCTTAAAGAAGTTTGATAAGGAGCACATCCCTGAGGCCTGTCTCAAGGCATTTCAGTGAGTCCATGGCCAATTCCTGCCCCCTGCCCAGCCCCCTGATGCAGGGCTGCCCTGGGCAGGGTGTCCAGGAAAGACCCTCACCCAGCGAGTGCAGTGGGGTTCGAAGGGCAGGAGTGGGATCCAGGCGTTTGCTCTGCTCTCCTGCCCTGCTGCCCATTGGCAGCCCAAGCCCCAGGAGGAGCAGCACGGCACCACCAGCAGTCATGGCACAGTGTCACAGCACAGCATATTCTCCCATTCCAGGCCCTACCAGTCAGACCCTAGTTTTGATCCAGAGTTCATAATGTCAAAGTCAACAGCCGCGGCAGGTCTGTGCTCCTGGTGCCTAAACATCGTTCGATTCTACGAGGTGTTCTGTGAGGTGGAGCCCAAGAGGCAGGCGCTGGAGGAAGCCAACGCTGAGCTGGCGGAGGCACAAGAAAAACTCAGTCGCATTAAGAACAAAATTGCCGTAAGTGCGTGCCCCCTCCCACAGCCCCTGGCCAGGGCCAGCTGCTGGAGCCAGCCATTGTTTGCCTTGGCCAGCGCCCACCGCGGCCCCCATCAGCCACTGGCAATTTGGCTGCAGGTCACGGCCAGAAGCCAGAAACGAGCAAGAAAGACTTCTATAATTCATATAACCTGGAGCCCAGGTGCAAGAGTTGCCTCATCATGACAGGGAGTGCTGCAAGTCTCCTTTGGGGAGGCAGAGCTCTCTCCTGGCCTGGCAGCTTACTGCAGCTGTACTGTGTGTGCAGGAGGTAACTGTAGATGTGTTGTCTTTTGAAGGATCTGAATGCCAACTTGGCAGCTCTCACTGCAGAATTTGAGAAAGCTACAGCTGAAAAAATCAAATGCCAGCAGGAGGCTGATGCAACCAACAGAGTCATCACGTTGGCAAACAGGTACCATGCAAACGCCGGCTCCAGAAGCGCTGGGACCATCTGCTGCTCCCTGGCATTGCCTGGTGACAATGACACAGGGGTCATGGAAGCACAAGACCCCCTCCCTCCCCTCAAAATTAAAAAATCCTGAGTATGAATTGGGCCAGAAACTTGGGGTGGGGGGGGTGGGGGTGGGCAGGGGTTGCAGCTGCAGAGCTATGTGCCCTAGGTGAGGGCAGCCCACTGCCCAAGCAGAAGTGGGTTAATCCGAACAGCGTTTGGTGATGGCTGCACTGGGGCATCACAGCTGAGTCCCCCCAGCCCCGCACAGCACCTGGAGCAGCAGCACCACAGCAGCTGCTGTCTCCTCTCACCGCCCCCCAGGCTCATCGGGGGTCTGGCATCCGAAAATGTCCGCTGGGCTGAGTCAGTGGAGATGCTCCGAGAGCAGGAAAAGATGCTGTGTGGAGATGTGCTGCTGGTCTCTGCCTTCGTGTCATATGTTGGCTACTTCACCAAGAAGTACAGAGCCGAGCTGCTGGAGAACCACTGGATTCCCTTCCTCAGCAGGCTGGCGGTGAGTGGCCACAGGTCCTGTCCCGGGGTGCCTGGGGCTCCTTCCCCCCATGCCCGCCAGCACCGAGGGGCTCCCACTCCTCCGTGGCCAGGCACCCAACAGCCCCTCCCCGGCAGGTGCCCATCCCCATCACCCCAGGGCTGGACCCCCTCAGCCTTCTCACCGACGCTGCTGATGTGGCTGCCTGGAGCAATCAGGGGCTGCCCAGCGACCGCACGTCCACCGAGAATGCCACCATCCTCTGCAACACCCAGCGATGGCCCCTGCTTGTGGATGCCCAGCTCCAGGGCATCAAGTGGATCAAGAACAAATATGGGGAGGAGCTGTGGGCCATCCGCCTGGGCCAGAGGAGGTGGGTTGGGTGCTGCGGGGCAGCTGTGGGCTTGGGATGGAACAGCCCCCTCTTCCCTTGCCACCAGCGGGGTGCAGGGCTCTGCAGGACAGGGAACCCACGTTCCCCATCAGACTTGGGACACCTGAGGACAGCAGCGCTGATGGGGGCACCCAATACCTCCATGGGCTCTGCTGGGACCAGGGCTTGCAGAGCACCACGGGGGTCACAGCAGGGTGCAACGGCTGGAGGGCGTTCACCCAAGCTCACCTGAGCTCCCCGCAGTGCACACGCTTGCCCCACACCGTGCCTCCCTCCCCTCTCGGCCACAGCTATCTGGACACCATCGAGCGGGCGGTTTCTGAAGGACAGACGCTGCTGATCGAGGACATTGGCGAGACTGTGGAGCCGGTGCTGGACCACCTGCTGGGCAGGAACACCACCAAGAAGGGCAGGTCAGCACAGCCTGTTCTCTTGTGCTGAGGAGGTTCACCTGCTCTGAGCAACCACGCCTGCCCTAAAATGCCAATTTACGCCCCTCTGCATGACAGCAGATGGGGCCTGATCCTTCCCCACGCACACGAGAGCCTCTGGCCACATCCCCTAGTTCTCTCCGGGTATTTCCCAGTGGGGACACTTGTAGTTGATGTGACATTTTGGACCATTCTGGTCTGCAGAGTCCAATTCATTTAATGGTTTAAGAAGAGCGTGTTCCCTCATGCACCTGCAATAAGGTGCGATAAACTGGGAGGGTTCTCCTGGCAGATGCAGAAGCTATTTGGTGATGGGGCTTTTGCTGAGAATCCCCTGCCCCATCTTCCCCGCCCCACTTGGCACTGCCAGCCCCGCTGCAGGCAGTGCTGCCTTCCCCGGACACCACTGACCTTCCTGGCCGTGCCCCTGGGGTCTGCAAAGGCTGGTCCCCCAGGGCTGCAGGGACAGGGCCCTGGGGCTGCTGGGGAGGGAGCTGCGCCACCCTCCCCTTGTATCGTGGGACGGTGCCTAAAAGCAGCACGTGCCCAGAAGCCGTCCAAGAGTTGCAGGCAGGGCAGCCACCAGCTCCTTCTGCTCCTCTGGCCTTTGGCTTACCAGGGCTCTTTTGGCACTTCTGCCCTTGCTATGCCTTTTCCCAACCAGAGAAATACATCTTGAGTGGCTGGGAACAGCAAGAGGGTTGAGAGTTTCTGTTTGTGACAAGTTCCTGCAAAATGTACAGAAATTAATTTGTTTAATCACCTGAACAGATACATTAAGATAGGAGATAAAGAAGTGGAATATCACCCACGCTTCCGCCTGATTCTGCACACCAAATATTCCAACCCTCACTACAAGCCAGAGGTGCAGGCTCAGTGCACCCTGATCAACTTCTTGGTGACCCGGGAGGGACTGGAGGACCAGCTCCTGGCTGCTGTGGTGGCCAAAGAGCGGCCGGACCTGGAGACCTTGAAGGTAACAACCCAGCTGCCAGCGAGACGGTGGCAGGGGGCGGCCGGGGGGAGCTGCGGTGGCTTTGCTGGCAGGGAGCAGTGACACCTCACCTCTGTGAGCTTGCTGTTGCCTATCGCGAGCCACGCGAGTCCCAGCCAGAGCCTGCCATCTGTGTGGGCCGCTTGGGGTCATGGCGCTGCCACGGGCGTGCTCACCGCTTCACCCTGCGGGCGACAGTGTGTCTCAGGAGGGACCACATCCACCTTCCTCTTGCATTGGTGTTTTGGTGACAACGTGAAAAACTTGGCTGGTTGCTCAGAGACGTGTTGCTCAGCTGACAGGTACCTCAGTATGTTACATGGGCTGCATTTGTAAAGGCAGAATTTATAATCAGTAGAAGATAAAGCCAGCAGAACTGCTGCTGGTCCACAGTCTGTTGCATGCAGTTTGTTAGAAAGCATCCAGTGTAAGTCGCAGCGATCGATGCCAGAGTTTCACCACAGCCTCTTGAATGACACATGCATCTCTGGGGTTCTGGTGTTGTAGGCAGACCTCACAAAGAACCAGAATGAGTTCAAGATCAGGCTGAAGGAGCTGGAGGACTCCCTGCTTGCCCGGCTGTCTGCTGCTGCAGGGGACTTCCTGGGGGACACAGCGCTGGTGGAGAACCTGGAAACAACCAAGCGCACAGCCATGGAAATTGAGGAAAAAGTAAGCAAGCTGCCCCAGAGTTGGTGCCGCAGTGCCGCGGGCAACAGGAGAGCTCTCCTGGACCATGCCAGGCAGCTGGCACTCAGTGGGAGGTGGCATGTGCCAGGATGCTAAGTAACACCCACCTTCGTGTGCATCAAGGTGAAAGAAGCTAAAGTCACCGAAGTCCAAATAAATATTGCTAGAGAAAACTACAGGCCAGCGGCAGAGCGAGCATCCCTGCTGTACTTCATCCTGAGTGACCTCAACAAGATCAACCCCATCTACCAGTTCTCTCTCAAGGTAGATGTGGACCAAGGAGGGAATTGGCAGGAGAGGGTTTGGGGGATCTCAGAGATTCGGTGTTTCAGCATTTATGCTGGTAACAAAGCACCCAGCAGCCTGGGCACTGAGCTGCCCACCCGGCTCTTCCTTAGGCATTCAATGGGGTCTTTGAGAAGGCCATTCAGCACACAGCCCCTGACGACGACATCAAGCAAAGGGTGATCAACCTGACAGATGAAATTACCTACTCAGTCTACACATACACCGCACGGGGACTCTTTGAGAGAGACAAACTCATTTTCCTGGCCCAGGTTACCTTCCAGGTAACATGGACAAATGTTTGGAGCTTCTGTTGTATAATACTGTATGTGAGTTTATGTTGGTTTAGACAGGTTTTTCGCTTACTTCTGTGCTGCTGCTGGGTACTCAGTAGCTTCTCACCCAGAGCACAGCCCCTTGTGCCAAGGCCACATGTGCTGGGGCAGTCGTGATGCTGTGCTCTCGACTCACCAGGTCCTGGCAATCAAGAAAGAATTGAACCCGGTGGAGCTGGACTTTCTTCTGCGCTTCCCTTCCAAGGCCGGTGTCACATCCCCCGTGGACTTCCTGCAGCCCCAGGGCTGGGGTGGCATCAAGGTTGGTCCCCACAGTCGCTCACTGTGCCGAGGCGATGCCAGCACAGCCTCCAGCACGGTGGGTCCAGGGTCACCTGCAGCACTCAGGAGGGTCCAAAAGCCCCCCTGCCCCTTGCGGCTGGTAAGACCAGGCATATCCCAGGCCCTGGCAGGGGATGTGGGACAGCAGTGTGCCAGTGGCACGGGGGTGCGCACTCAGCCCTGCAGCAGGCAGTGGGGTCGGCCATTCTGCTGACCAAGCACCAGAGACAGCCTGTCCCACCGCACCCCCTCCTCTGCACATCCCGCACACCCCAGGGGCTGCGGGAAAGTGGAGACAGGCTGCTCACACCGGCAGGAGGAGGCAGCTGGCGAGGTTGTGGCTCAGCAGCATTTTAGACTGTCAGTGTCCCCTGTGTGCCCGGCTCCTTGCCCATGAGCTTGGGGGTGTCCGAGTGATGCCCCTCTGGCCCACACGCAGCATCCCCATTTCACCAGGCCCCCTTGGCACCCCGGGGATGCCTCTGGTACCCCTAATGTGGCCATGCCTGGCATAGGGCAGGTCTGGCAGCCTGCCTGGGATGGTGGAGCAGGGCTGCGGGACCCCTCAGGGCCTGGCTGAGGCACAGTACCATCCCCATGTGCACACGGAGCCACGGGAAGCCCACACCCTGGGGGTCCCTGAAGGCAAGCAGAGCCCAGGCATGATTTATCCCATCTCTGCGGGACCTGAAGGTGCTCTCGGAAATGGAAGAGTTCAAGAACTTGGACAGCGACATTGAGGGCTCAGCAAAGCGATGGAAAAAGTTTGTGGAGTCTGAGGTGCCGGAGAAGGAGGTGTTCCCCAAGGAGTGGAAGAACAAGTCAGCCCTGCAGAAGCTGTGCATGCTGCGGTGCATGCGGCCGGACAGGATGACCTACGCCATCAGGTGCACCAGCGCCCACCCCGGGCACGCGGCACAGAGCCCTCCTGGCAAGAGCCTGGTGGCATCGCAACACCAGCTGTGCCCAGTGAATGCCTTTGTTCCTAACTCACATTATGGTTTTATTTTTCTTTAGGAACTTTGTGGAAGAGAAGATGGGGAGCAAGTTTGTGGAAGGAAGGAGTGTTGAGCTCTCCAAGGCGTACAAGGAAAGCAGCCCCTCCATGCCCCTGTTCTTCATTCTCTCCCCTGGTGTTGACCCGCTTAAAGACGTGGAGGCCTTGGGTGAGCCGCTGCCCTCTCCTTGGCCAGCACCAGCCCACGATGGCTGGGTGCAGCGAATGGCCAGAGCTGCGCAGCCCTGTCTTCATACTAATACTAACACTAACAAAAAAGGTGTCTCACACTGTGGCGGTTTCCTCCTCTCCCCAGGCAGAAAGCTGAACTTCACCATTGACAATGGGAGGATCCACAACGTGTCACTGGGGCAGGGCCAGGAGGCCGTGGCAGAACGGGCCCTGGAGGTGGCAGCCACACAGGGGCACTGGGTCATCCTGCAGGTGGGTGGGAGGCACAGGAATGTACCATGGGGCACGCAGCCCTGCCAGCAACCAGGCACACTGGGATGCATCATGGGGTACACAGCCCTGCCAGACGCAGCTCAGGGTGTCCCCAGGCTCCCCCAGCCTCAGCATCGCTATTGACACTAAGGTGGCATCTAGGATGGCTGAAGCTCAGGGAGTGTCGGCAGCTGCTCCGCTCCCCCCATCCCCCAGCACTAGCTATCATGCACAGTCTCGGTGCTCATCCCACGCCGCAGCTGGGTCCAGACTTGTCCTTGCTGTGGACAGAGGTGGGAGCAGGGAGGGGACCGGGGGCAGCAGCACCACCGGCAGCAGGAAGGTAGCACGCTGCCTTGAGCAGGGACAGCAGGATGGGCTCAGGGAACCAGGAGAGGCTGGAGGGGTGGAGCGCAATGCCCCTTGCTCCCTGCAGCGGGGCAGGGGGACACAGTACCAGCAGGTAAGGGCTGGGGCATGACGGTCCCTTGCCCTCACTGCACCGCCACGGGCAAGGCAGGAGATAGGGGACATCCAGGACAGACAGACCTTTGGTGTGCACCAAACACTGCCAGCCTAGGCCAAGGGAACCAGAGAGGGGCCACAGCAACAGAGACTGGAGGCCAAAAGCGTGGGAGGCCTTCCAAAGAGGACGACAGCCCTGCAATAGGGGTGTGGTATTTTTCACGGTGTACCCCACGTGATGGCAGTGACACTGCCTGGGTTAGCTGGGTGTCTGCAGCCAAAGTGATGCTGTGTTGTGCTGCACCTGGTCTCTGTGGAGCCACAGTAGGAATCTGGGGAGGAACGAGTGATTCCTGAGGTTGCACTTCAGCCCAAGCAGTACAGGAGGGGTTGCTGTTGCAGAACATCCACCTCGTGGCCCGGTGGCTGGGCACACTGGAGAAGATGGTGGAGCAGTACAGCCTGGGCAGCCACACCGATTACCGGGTGTTCATGAGTGCCGAGCCAGCCCCCAGCCCCGAGGCACACATCATCCCGCAGGGACTGCTGGAAAACGCCATCAAAATCACCAACGAGCCACCAACGGGCATGTATGCCAACCTGCACAAAGCCCTCGACCTGTTCACCCAGGTACCCTCGCCCCACCGTGGTCACGCTGTGCACAGACTGTTCCTTTCAACTGTTTTGAGTCCATGTGTCTGACTCACCCCATCCCTGGGGTTTCACAGGCTCAGCATTTTGGGGGGCATCGCTGCAGACACAGATGGTGCACCAGGAGCCAGCCCACACCCAGGCATGTCCTCGCGGGGTCGCCAGAGTCCCCATTTGCAGGATATGATTTAGGGGTAACCAGAGCTGCCTGAGGGTTCCCGAACCAGGGAGGGCACTGAATTCATGGTGCCTTTCCCACAGCTGGATGGCAAGCTGCTGCACCTTGGTGCCACAGAAAAGCCACCTTGACTGTCAGGGCGGGGTGTGTGTGTGTGTGTGTGTGGATTCCTAGGTTTTTTTATAAACAAATGAGTGCAAAAATTAACAAACTACAAAATCTTTAAAAGATAATTTTATACTTTTTTTTTAATAAACAACATTCAGTTCTCCTTTGCCATCCGGTTAATTTTCTTCAGTAGAGGGACAGCTGATAGCGATTATTCACTCATTCGCTTGCAAACCCACTCTCATTTTTATTCCACTGCAGGACACGTTAGAGATGTGCAGCAAAGAAATCGAGTTCAAATGCGTGCTGTTTGCGCTCTGTTACTTCCACGCGGTGGTGGCTGAGCGGCGCAAGTTTGGCACTCAGGGCTGGAACAGATCTTACCCCTTCAACAACGGCGACCTGACCATATCAATTAATGTCCTGTACAACTACTTGGAGGCAAACCCCAAGGTAAGGGGCTTACCAAGTGACCATACCTCAGCACAGTGCACACTATGACAATCAACCTTCTGTAAAAAATTCATCAGTTTGCTGCACAAATGCCTTCTTCGAGGAACACGGCCTTGCCAGCAGTTCTTCCCCTACTCCCCAGTGAGCTGCACGCACTCTGGCAGGTGAAGGTACAGAGTCCTCAGCACGACTGAGCTGGGTGGAAAGCGGGCGTTTAGCACCAGGCTGGGACAAGCGCCTGCTCTGGCCCATGCCTTGGTGCTTTGTTGGGTTGGGTTTTTTAAATTACTTTCCACCTAAAAGCAAAGCCTGACCCAGAAATGACGGTGCAATGAGTAAAATTGAGGTCTCACCCTTAGGAGAGTCGTGCTTTCACAACGTTGATCTGAATAAAGACGGGATGACAGGGGTTCAAAGTATGGACAGCTGTGTCCATACCAGGACAAGGTGAAATCTGTGGGCAAACACAAGAGACACCTGAGAGTAGGTCCCCTGTCTTTCTCCCTTCACTCTGTCACCGAGGCTCTGCGGGTCCAGGGTCTGTCACCTCCCTGGACGCTGGACAGGTCAACCCAGGAGCCATTGCTCTGCTGCCCTGCAGCTCTACAGTCGTGCGCAGCTCCCCCAGGCTGCAGGGGACTTCTGGGAAGCCACAGAGGCTATAGAAACCCCACAGTGAGCCTCTCCTTGTAGGTACCATGGGATGATCTCCGGTACCTCTTTGGTGAAATCATGTACGGGGGACATATAACAGACGACTGGGACCGCCGGCTGTGTCGGACTTACCTGAGCGAGTACATCCGTGCGGAGATGCTGGAAGGGGAAGTGTATTTAGCTCCAGGGTTTTTGATCCCTCCCAGCTTGGATTACAAGGTAAGAAAGTTCAACGTTGCAATTTGCTGTGGAAAACCACCACTCTGGATAAATGCACACTAGTCAGCGTTCCCTCATGCTAACCAAGGGGGAATGTAGGGAAAATAGTTTCAATCCTGTGGAAATATGCAGAATAGCTGCAAAAATAATTCCTGTGGCTGGGGTGGTAAGGGAAAAGCTTAGGTAAGACATGAGTAAAAAATCATCTTGAATAAGCGACTCCAGCTAGCTGTGAAGCACCACCAAAAAGCAATTGCATAATTTCAAGGCTGAAGCAAAGCTCATGCTCCTTTGTACGTATCTGCTAAACCAATGTCAGCACCTACCCTGTGCTTAGGGTTACCACGAGTACATCGATGACAACCTGCCACCAGAGAGCCCCTACTTGTATGGCCTTCACCCCAATGCAGAAATTGGCTTCCTGACCGTCACTTCAGACAGGCTTTTTCGGACAGTTTTGGAAATGCAGCCCAAAGAATCAGATGCTGGAGGGGGATCAGGTGTCTCCCGAGAGGAAAAGGCAAGTAAAGTTTCTGCCTCTTTACAGTAAACAATGACAAGTCAGAGGCCAGATGGGGAAGACAGATATGGGCCCACACAAAACGTACAGGAGAATACGACCTGTAATAACAACTGATTTCTCACCAGTGCAAGACAGTACAGAGATGGGATTCTAGCCCAGTACCCAATGCTACAAGCTGTCAGCCTGGAAAAGGGGGAGCTGCTAGCGCAGAGCTCACAAGAAACACTGCAGTCTCGCTCTGCTGGACACTCCTGTCAAGTTTTTATTTAAGTATATTTGCACTCGTTTTCTCTGGGACCAGGCCCTCCTTTCCATTTCCATAACTTTGCCAGTCTTTGGCACTAGTAATGTAACGGAACACGAGCAAACGCTTCACCGCTCTACAGCTGCTGAGAAGGCAGGATGGGCACTGCAGCCCAGGGCAAAGTACTGACCACGGCTGCCTGTTTGTCCCTGTCCCATCTGCAGCTCCCTTCCCTTTTCCCTGCTCTTGCATCAGTCTAGATCCCAGGCAGGCAGGCACCTAGTCACACGGATCGTAAGACCGTTAGCTGCTCTCCTCCAGCATCTCTGAGAAACCCAGAGGGTAAAGAGAAGGGGCTAAAATGCTGCCCCAGCAGTTTCTTTGTGTTCACTCCATCTGAACACGTGGTGTGGTTACAAAAGTCAGCAGCGCTGAGAAAGGTTACTCTTTGATGGGGTCGAGATGCGCCAGTGGCAAAACATGGCTCACATGCTGCGTTCTCAGCAGATGGAGCAAGCTTAGTAATTTCCATTCATAATGGCAACTACTAAAAATACAGATTTTTTTCTTTTCTTAAAAGAAAAAAGTCTTCCTCCTGACTCCCTGGATTTTACACTTGAATTTCACAGCCTCTGTGGCTTCAGTTCTTGGCTATCGAAAAAGCTGCAGCTTTTTAAGCTTTTTAAGCTCCAAAAGCAGTTAATTACAGAATAGAATATTAGTAACAGAGGACAAAGCACAAGAAAACACAAAGGCAGAAAAAAATCATCTTACTAAGTTGATTAACTGTTAACACACAGCATTTTTCCTTAGGTAAGAGCAGTTCTATAGCATATTTTCCCAGGGAGGTTGTGGAGTCCCTTCCCTGAAGACATTCAAAACCCACCTGGATGCGTTCCTGTGCCCCCTGCTCTGGCTGTGCCTGCTCAAGCAGAGGGGTTGGACAAGGTGATCACCAGACGGCCCTTCCAGCCCCCACCAGTCTGTGATTCTGTGATAATCTTTCCAGGTGAAGTCAGTCCTAGATGAGATAATTGAGAGGCTGCCAGAGCCATTCAACATGGTGGAGATAATGGCAAAAGCAGTGGACAAGACCCCGTATGTTGTAGTTGCCTTCCAGGAATGTGAAAGAATGAACATCTTGACCCATGAAATCAGGCGCTCTTTGAAAGAGTTAGACTTGGGACTAAAGGTACGCATTAGGTAGATGCCTAGAAAGCACCCCTCCCTGCCAAATAATTTCCCATGATTTGCAAATGGCTGTTGCTGGTTTGAACCTTGTCTTGTACAAAGCGCTTGGCTACCCCTGCTCGCGTGTTTCCACATCCCACTGTGCTGGGTACAGCCAGACAGCACCAGCCTCCTGTTTCATTATAAGTTTGAGACCAAATACTTCCATCAGCCTTGCTTTCTTCAGATAAAACTGCCCAGACTTTCCTCTTTTTTTCAAAGGGAGAGCTAACGATTACATCAGATATGGAAGAGCTGGCAAACGCTCTCTTCTACGACAGTGTCCCTGAATCCTGGACACGTTATGCCTACCCCTCTCTTCTTAGCTTGGGAGCCTGGTACGCAGACCTGCTCCTTCGGATTAGGGTGAGCAGATTTCTTGTGAAAGTTAAAGCTTAGGGAGCAAGCAGACCAAGAATGACCTCCATCAGTGTACAGTAGTTAACTGGTTTATTTTTCAATATTAATTTAAGCAGTTTGAAGTACCTGAAGTGGCCTGTTACCCCAAGGATGAGAGAAGTTTGAAAAGGGTTCGCCCTTAGAGTATATCACTATTTCAAAAGAACATTAGCTAACCCCATCATAACATTATGTCTCAGAAGAAAAAAAAATATTTAATAAAACTATCTATTTAAAGTTTAGCTTTGTTAAAAAAATAATAACAGTATTTACTGCAATCAAATTAACTATTTAAGTTTCACTGCTGCAGTGGAATCTGCTATTTGTTCATCACAGACCACCTCCATCCTACTCTCCCCGTCTGGAAGATTACCTGAAGCTTGTGTTAGGCACAGTGAAGCATCAGCTCCTTGTCACATCGTATCTCAAAGCAGTATTCTGCTGCTCAAAGGCCATGCTTCATGCTGAAGTATTTTGCTGATCTTATTTTCCAGGAACTAGAAGTCTGGACAACGGATTTTGTGCTGCCTGCAACAGTGTGGCTGGCAGGATTCTTCAATCCCCAGTCCTTCCTCACTGCTATCATGCAGTCCATGGCTAGAAAAAACGAATGGCCACTGGACAAGATGTGTCTTTCAGTGGAAGTCACCAAGAAAAACCATGAGGATATAACAGCTCCACCCAGAGAAGGCTCCTACGTGCATGGATTATTCATGGAAGGTAAAAGATTCATCTTTTAGGAGGTGTTTCAGACACGGAGAAAGCCCAGTTCAGCCTTAAAAATTCTTGCAAACAGAGCAGGTGTTAGTACTCACTGGCTGCTTTGAACCGGTCCAGCTTTTGCAACAGCTCCAAGCAGCAGAGCCTTATTCCACGCTAATGTCAGAGACACGCCAGCTGAGGGCAGCACCCGTCCAGTTTACAAGCAAGAGTTTCACAAACCAGAAGCTGCTTTTTGGAAATTCAGACTGCATATCATGAACCTGAGGAGTGGCTGTCTGAAGCTACATGGTTCTACTGAATAAATATATTATGTTCTTATCTGATGTGGGAGTAAGACAAAACTAAAATAATTACTGTTAAAAACTAAGGGGGAATGAGATGGCAGTATCAGCAGAGCACCAAAGGGGTCCACTTAAACAGGAGCACAGAACAAAGGACAGCTATCGTAGTTCCCACCACAGCCAAGTTCTACCTTCAGCTATGCAGCTTTCATGCAAACCCGTGCTGAAGGGATGAGTGGGGACGGAATTTATTTAGACATCCCACACACAGTAAGGCAAAATGCATTCATGAGTCACAGTGAGATGATTACATGTTAGCCCTAAAGACTACTACTACTACACCACGGCTACCCAACAACCTTCACACTCCACCCTCAGCTGTGCTACTAGAGCAACTCCTTCCCACCCATTAGTAGTTATGAAAACAGCCCCCTCTAAGCGAAAAAGCCACTGGGTAGCTGGCATCCTGACAATTTCATAATATTGCAGGTGCTCGATGGGACATCCCTTCTGGTGTGATCACAGACGCTCGACTGAAGGAGTTGACGCCCATGATGCCAGTCATCTTCATCAGAGCCATCCCTGTGGATCGCATGGACACCAAGAACGTCTATGAATGTCCTGTCTATAAGACACGGATGCGAGGTCCCACCTATGTCTGGACCTTTAACCTAAAGACAAAAGAGAAAGCCGCTAAGTGGATCCTCGCCGCTGTTGCTCTGCTCTTACAGTCCTAAACTTTAATGACTATGGAAAACAGCAAATGTTTTTACTTGAAGAAAAAAAAAACAAAGAAAAAAGTTGTGTAACTTAGACTAAGTTTGGTTGTTCCAGAACTACTTCAGCAAAGTATCAATAAAAACAGTGCTGGAACTGCTGTCATGTGGAGACTGCTCTTACAGTACATGGAGTTTCTCATGACGGATACTGGTTTTACATTGGTGGTTTCTGATAAAGTGCTGGTTGAGAGCCAGGCCCCCAAAGGCCACCAAACAGAACAATTGCATGTAACTATCCGGATTCTTTTCCTTCTCATAGCTCTCTGTCTTTCCACAGCTATTTGTTTCATAGCTTAGTGCTAACTGTGAGCAGAAGTTCATCAAGCCGTCTGCACAACACATTCCTGCATGGAAGTGTGTATCTGTTTAGACCAGATGGAAGAAGAAAGGTACAGATTTGGCCCAGTTCACCAACACGTCAACCTGTACAACCCAAAGAAAGTCCAGCCACAAACAAATCAATCTCTGAAGTATATTTCTTTCTATTTCTAGGTTATAGAGTCCCTTTATTTCTCAACAAATAATTTGTATCAGCAGTAACACCTATTAGCGTGATTAGATCTGCTCTGGCCACCACACGGAAGCCAGTGCCTGTCCCTTTAGCACCAAAATTCCACCCCATGAAATATCTGAACAATTAGTTCTAAAATACAGTTGCACAAAACTTCCCTCACAGCTAGTTGTAAGAAAAGCCACAAGCGGAGGCAAGTAGAACTGCTTATTTCTTTATAAATTTAGAATAAATTACTGTTAAGCTTTACACTTACCTTCAAGCCTTTTCAGGTGCCAGAAATCCCTTTTGATGGCAATACAAGGTCAGAACAGACTGCACATACTCCACCAGTGAAACTCACAGGTTCAAAAAGCTTAAAGCCTGAGCTCTAACATTTTTTTTATCTGGCTTCCCAACCAACTTCTTTGCAGGACACGTGTTACGGTTCAAGCCTCCCACTTTCAGCAAATAACATCCAAAAATCACATTAGCACCAAAAGTCCTCTCATGCCCTCTCCACAGTTCATGAAAGACACTCGTAACACATCTTAACATGAAGGAGCCAGATATACAACCCCAGAGATGGAGGCCATATATATGTAAATAAAATGGGTGTGTGAACATTCCCCATCAAGGGCACACACTTAAGTCCCAACTGCATGGACTAGGTGCGCAGCACAGGAAAAAGAAATCTAAGAGCGATTCCATGAAGCTCAGAGGGGCTCCAGTTACTGGGCAGTCAAACAGCCAGGCAAATCCAGGACACTGTACGAAGCAGAAAAGCAAAAACAACTGCCCCTGTTAACCAACATCTACAAGGTGAAAGCAAAGTGCTGATCAGATAAAAAGAAGACAAAACATTTTAAATATTCCAACAATGTTTTCTATTAGCTGGTCAAGATAAAATAAACAGTCTCTCTCCACAAAACTCTGGAAGGGACAGTTCAGAAATTGAAGTTTTATTTCTATGTATGGGAAATACCCTTGTATGGGTTCTCTTTCATTGACCCTTCCAGAAATTCTAGTAGCTGAAACCCGGTACAGGCCTTGAGCAATGATTCCAGTCAGTGGCAAGTACCCCAGAAGGAGAGAGATGTCTGTTTTTTCCCCCACATCATCTATGTTTCCATCATCTATTTCTTCCACATGACAGAGTACTGCACTTATTAACTGCAGTCAGGGCAACATAAATTCCCCATAAGAACAGCAGAACACTCACGCAAAGCAGCAACTTTTCTTCTTTCAAAAGAAATTCTTGATCAGAGGAGTTACCAGCTTCACCCACAGTTTCACGTAACGATTTGGTTGCTCAAATGTTGATGATGAGACTACACCTGAGCAGAGGTAAAGCTGCTCCTGTTCCTATAAAGGGAAATAAACATCATCCCAGTAAATCTTAAGTGTTAGGTTATATAATGCCCTTTAACAAAAGCAAATTCTCAGATAAATCTGGCTATGGATCCTGCCAAAAGGATGCATCATTTCTCCCACAAGCCTGAACATAAGAGTCTCATTCCATGCAGCACAACTCACTCAGCACCTGAACCACCAAGGAGCTAGCACAGGATCTGTCCTTCACACCCGCCTGCCACAGCATTCCACCTTTTGATGACTATCAGTGTGCTCAGTAACCAAACCCAAAGATTTAGCAATTTAAACTCTACAAAGAGCAAAGGTAGAAGGTTTTGCCTTATTGAGCCCCACAGTTGCAAGAGAGCTAAGCTTCAGTTTCAGAAAAATCCTAAATCCCTCCCTGTAATTGCCAGAAAAGGAAACCTTACCATAATCTCAAGAGACTGGCTTACAAAGCTCTTTCTAGACATAGCTCAAGCACTGTGTTTTCAAATGAATATGCAGTCATGATTTTCAACTAAATTACCAGAAACACTTAGCCTTCTCCAGCGTGTACACAATACTGCTGAAGGAGGAAATGAACCATCGTGATGATAATACACGCTCACATTGCATGTGAAAGCAGCTGTTTGACCAAAGCTAGAAGTGGTTTTCTTATCAAAGCCACTCAAGTTTCTAGATTTGCAGGCAAACAAGGATCAGACCATCTACTGTAAGCCTGTTCATAATCTTTTTTTCATTAACTAAGCTGTTACAAACAGAAAGTATTCTGCACTGTTTAAATTCAGGGTGGAACAGGGAAGCAGGAACAAAGCATTGGAAAGTAACACCAAAAAGATGAAACAACAACAGAAGGAAGACATTTGTGTGCCAAATCAGTCTAATTTTAGAAGCCCAAAATGCTCCAAGGGCTACAGTCAGCCCTGCTATGAAGATTCTGCACCACGGTCATCTTATACAGTGAGGTTGATCACTGGAAGCAAGATTATTTATCTGAAGTGCAGTTCATTCAGTGGAGCATCCAAAGATACCCAGACTACTCAAATTTCTACCCAAATCTCATCACACATTTTTAAAATGGAACTGAATGTTACATAGGCAAAGTGATTTCATGGCAGCATACCAGTAATGTATTAAGTCTTCTAAACAAAGATCACAGAACAGTAAACAAACAGCCAACCTCAAAATCAGCTTCCAGCAAATGGGAATGGTTTAAAGCCCTTTAAATTAGATCACTGCAGCACTGTTTGAGAAAATTCCTTTGTCACATTTTCATTGATTCTCCCCTTCCATTAGAAACAAGTAGAGGCAAGATATGAATTGAAATATTCAAGCAACTCTTCCAGTAATAGAATTGTTTTTGATTAGATATACTCTGACTCATTCTGTGGAAGAGCCCTGATGCAAGAGGGCAATTCCCATTGATCTTGAAGAGAACTGTGCCTCCCTATGCCAGGACTTGGCTTAACAGAATACATTTTTGAGATGCCCCAGTCATACACAGAAGCACCAAACCAATTTGCTTTGTATCAGAGCACTACATGAGAAATTATTTGGGACACTCTCAGTTCCAGCAGAAGATTCAGAGTCCAGACAGCTTAAGAACCAGACAGGGTTTAGAGAAGCAGCAGTGCTGAGCAGTCCAAGCTGCCTAATTAAAAACAACAAACAAACAATAAAACTGGACGCTGAACATTAAACCACTGAAAAATGTCTGTGTCAGGATTATATAACATCATATTAAAGACTGTATCATGTCATATAACTTCATGGGCAATCCAACCAGCCCAGACACCCTCCTCTTTTAGAAACTACGCTAAGATCCCCTGCCTTTGTTTACCTCCACAGCCTGTGGGCAGCCACCCAAAATCTGACTGATTGGCGTTTATATTCCTACAAAGGATTTCCCAAACACCTGAGAAGCAAAATCCTCCAGAAGTCCAAGATCAGCAATTCAATGGGCCTGACCTCATTATCCTAGAGCACAGTGCAACCTTGGCAATGCCCAGATACTGGGGATAAGGCCCAAGAACATGCTGTGTGATCAGCAAGCAGGAGAGCCAGCAGATCCTCCCTCAGCATCCAGTGCCTGAGCACTCCTGATACTCGAGTTCACTGGGGACACATGTTCTTTCCCGTTATGGCCTTCATTTCCCAGAAGCAGGCACTTGCAGCAGGCATCTCATCAATAGTCACTTAACTGACAGCTCCTTGAGACTTCCTATGCCCAAGAAGGTTTTGAATTATTGTAGCTGTAGGTTTTTATTGCAACTGCGTCATCAGCATTCCCTATCTGACCAAGAAGCACAACATCCATGTTATCTCCCCATAACCAGCCGCTTACCTGATGAAGTTGCTGCTGCAAAGCTTTATTTTCTGTCACTATTGCAACCTGAGCTTCCAAGTCACGATGAACTGATCGATATCCGAAATTAGGAGAGCCAATCAGAGTTAGGCAGGGAAGATCGCTTCCAGCCAGGTACAGCCAGAGGCCTGCAGGAAAATCAAAAGAAAGGAAATGTGGCAGACAAAGGAAATGACTGGGGTAGCCTCAAACAATCACTTCACTTAAAAGAAATGAATTAAACATGTTAGATTACAGTAACTATAAAAGATCACGACACAAAGCAAGCCTCCTTGCAGATGGTCTAGCATGCCTTGTAAAGCCTCATATGAATCTTGGGGTACCCTTGCACAGCTTGCATTGTCCAAACTCGTGGGTTCTTAACAGGGGGGCTGCAGCATACTCAGTGCCATCCCAGGGACATGTTCTTAAGAATGTAAATACACTCATGAAGGACCCCCAAAATAATCCAGAATGAGTCAATATCATTAAGTTAGAGGTCATTTTGCACCATGGCATATCTCAGAAACACTGAAATAAGTCAAACAGTTTTTCAGTAAAGGAAAACCTATGCCAAGCAATGGAGCACTGGGCAGATACACCAGGCCTGGACCAGTCAGTCCAGAACTGGAAGCAGTGCAGTGACTAATCCCTTTCCCAAGTCTACACAAGACAGTGACATGAAATGGCATCTCTCTGCTCTGACAGGTGAATTCACATGAAATAAAGACTTGTAAGAGAAGTACAAATTATTATACCTACTCACTTCCTGAGGAGCCACCCAAAGATGTAATCAAACTCTTGCCAGGGTGTAAGACTCTCAAGTCCACTCACCACTGCAGTTCACACACAGCTTTGCCAGTGCAACAACAAGAGCAAGCATGATACAACCCAGGACTGCTTTTTCAAGTGCAAGGTGGAAACACCATACTCGAGCACACCACTGTAGCATGGCAGAAAAGAACAGCTAGGGATGGAACAGGAGAGCCAGGACTATTGCCAAGGAGAGTCTATACAGCTATCCTCTGTGTATAAACAGACCCAAGAAGTGTTTGCTCTCCACTTAGCAAGCCACAAGCACTTAGAACAGCCCTGGGCAGGTCCCTGATAGATGGCTTATCCCTACTGCAAGTCACACAAAGGCTACAACAAAGAAACTGTAGCATAAAAACCACCTAGTCCTTAAAATAGCAGCAGGTTTCCTAACTCAACCCCAGAGCAGTTCCAAGAATGCCTTGAGTAAGAAGCTGCCGATTCACCGCTGGTTCCTGTAACCTCCTCCCCGCCCCCACATCGCACACCCTCAGCAGCTTCACTGCCACTTTCAGTTACACATCCTGGCCCAGAGCTGGCACTGCCCATAACTCGGCAGCACGACCGACTCCTCCGCAGGCTCACCTTCGCCCACAGACGGAGAGGAGTGACAACGCAGGGTGCTCCGGGGGCTGCAAAAAGCACCCAAGTGTCACAAAGATTCAGCAAATTCTGCCACCGAACAGGACGGCTGCCAGGGGCTGTGTGGTGCCCTGCCCAGCCACAGCACAGGGCTCTGGACAGTGGGCCAGAGCTCTGCCCAGGCAGCAGCTACAAGGAACAGGCTTCCTTGCTCTAAGCAGTCACGCAGCAGCCCTAAAGCCTTTATGGTGTCTCTGGCTTTATGGCCACCTGGCAGGATCTGCTCAAACAGTGACTCACCTTTCCAGAAAGGGGAAGCACAGTTTCCCAGCCACCATTCAATAGCAGAAATGCAGGTTTATCTCAGAGCAAACAGCCACCTGCCCGGCACTATGTCACCCGATGCTTGCATGGAAGGGACCCTAATCCTTAAGGACGTACCTGTGTTGCCACACCACCACACCCAGAAATGCAGCAGAAGATGGGTAGATGTGCGCTGCTGCAGGTAGGCTTCATGATGTTACACCCAGGAAAGCCTCATTGCAAAGGTTTGCATTTCCTACTCACGCATGCATGATGGCTACGCAGCGCTCTGAACTGAGCTGCTACAACGGCACTTGCACCGAACGCACTTAGGACAGTCATAACCCTGGTGGGAATATACACTGCGGGAAGTCATGCATGAGGATACAAAATGTTTTAAGAGGCACTGGAAGGGTTTACAAAACACCACCCACAGCATTTGGTGTAAATCAGCTAGATCCTACAAGAAACTAAAGGGCATCTTTCGTCTTAGCCCAAAAAGGAAGTATTAACAGGCACTATCTACTGCTATGGATCTCACGTCCTCTTCCAGGAGCCAGGCTCTGTGTGCAACTGCCTTTCATCTGTCTCCAGGGTTTCCTCCGTTTCCCCCTTCTGCCCTGTACTCTCTTTCACACACACACACTACATGACTCCTGCAGAAGAAAACCCGGTGAATTAAACATGGGCCAAAGGGATCTTTGCATGCCAGAGAAGGGAGCTACAAATTGATACTTCCAGAGCGCCAAAGAGGAAACAGAAAGAAGGCAACAAACACCTCTGACTCTCCCTCCTGCCAAGCATGGGAGCAGCTGAACTCTGACTCTTTTATCCCCCTCTCAAAGATAACACCACACAGCAGATAGAGCCCAAAGCACTTCCACAAAAAGGCACAGCTGGCCCAAAAAGGGATTGACTGCCACGTGCACTTTGGTAGCTTTGAAAAGCAGCCCAAGCCTTCCGAACTCAATCCATGCCAAGCCACAAAATCCCACTCGGAGTCAGCAGTGCCCAGCAAGAGGAGGAACCTGTGAACCACAGATCGCTTGAGCACGTGCTTCCTGGAAGACAGACCACACAGGACTTCCCAGCCAGGCAGGCACCTCCTCCAGGCTGCCTGGATTGAGATAAGGGTTTCACTGCACTAGAGCTGCTGATCTCACCACAGGAGAGGCACAACTCTCGTTAGAAAAGCTTGCAGTTTTGACACAGAGGCAGCCTAGTGTGTTTTCTTAAAGAAAAATAAAGAAAATACTCATGTATTTTCTTTAGTCAAGAGAAGGCCTAGTCAGCAGCTTTCTCTCCCTTCCACCTCTGAACCTTCTTCTGAACAGCCCTGCAGGAAGCAGGGCAGATAGAGGCATTCCCACGATCATTAACAGCAAGTCTTCTTCAACAAACAACGGGAGAACAACTCCGGAACAGGCCCCGGAGACCCAAGGGTTGCATCCTTCCAGCGTTCAGATCAGACAATGCAAACAATGGAAGTGCCCCTCAGCACACTGCAAGGCCGGCTGGGGAAACTTGCATGTTAATTAGCGCCAGACTGGGTACTGCTTACAGTAACAGAGTTGTCCTAGGGGACCGGTGAGCCATCACAGGAAGTGACACAGAGACGCGGTGCAGAGCTCTGCTTGCAGAAGATTAGAGTAACAGAAGATGCTGTGGAACATGGCAGAAATGTCTCAGCTCAGCCAAAGGCCATGCTTGACCAGGAGCCCAAGTCATTTTGTGAGGTGTTCCACTGCTGCACCTCCACGTGGGAGGACCGTAAGAGTCTAGATAGATATTTATCAAGTGTCACATGTATCAGACTTCTCAAAAAAAAAGATCCTCAGTGAAGCAGACTTCCTAAGCTATTTGCATTAGTAAAATCTACTACTGAGCAATCAAATACTACTGTGTACAAAGGAGGAGAACATAACAGTCAAGGACTGCACTTTCTGGAAGGAAAATTCAGAGACAACCAGCAACAACCAGTCAAGGGAAAATATGCTTTGGTCCAGGTGGCATCAGGCTTCTGAAATTTGTACACAACCTGTCAAGCAAAAAAGGAAACTGGGATCTTCTGCAGAAGACCATAATAGCAGTATTAATTATTTTTGTTTATTATTAACTACATTTGTTAAGCAATATTCATTTCTCAGCAACTTCCCCTCCAGCTGCCTCCCACTTCCAGAATGCACATGGGTGCATTTATTCACTGTGCTGCACTTTCCCGTATGCTGTAAACAGAAGCTGGTACAAATTCCTCAACACCTGGATCATCCCCACAAAGACCAGTTGCCAAGAGAACACAGCGTCCAGGACCACTGGGGAGTCACCACTAGCGGTCTCCTTTCCTGCTTCTGCTGCAGATCCTGCCCTGGGGTCCCTGACACAGTCATCGCTTCTTGTTGCTGAAACTCGCAAGAGCGATACAAGAAACTGAATCACAACCGTTACTGCGATCATAAATACATCCAGATGCTTCCTTTTCTTTCACATCAAATTTCACATCAAGACAGTGCCTTACTGTCATCACTGGGACAATTCTTGTACAATCTCTGAGACTATCTTCGAATCAGGCAAGACATGGCTTTGCACGGTTGTCCCCAGCGATCCAAACCTTCCAAGTTTATGCAAGCAAGACGTTTAAACCTTGAATGAGTACTTTGGATGTTAAGTCTAGACTTGGCACCCAGCCATCCCCCCCACTAGTTGCGCAATCCAAATACGCACAAGTCTCAAATGCCTTCTGAACAAGCCCTCTTGAGAAATGGACATCTTACCTTTGGCATGGAAAGTCCACCCAGCCCTAGAGTACTCCTGCAGCTGGACCCTCTCCTGTTGATGAAGGTAGCAGACCTCACTGTAAAACTGGTGTTCAATGTAAACATAGGCAGCAGGGATGGCACCTGCCACCCCTTTGGCACCAAAAAACCCATTCACCTCCGGCGAGGCCAGAAGAATCCGATACTCAGCCCTAGTGCCCAGAATGAGGTCCATGTAAGCTTGTGTCAGGTTGAAGTAGCCTGTGGTAAGGTATATCCTGGCATCCCGTTCAGCCTCTGTCAGCAGCGTCTCTGTGACCATTTCATCTATTTGAATCCCAAAAGGTTTCATTTGGATTAAGGGATAGACCCACGTGTCGGGTTCTGGTTTCAGACCCCCAGATGCTTGAGAGCCTTGCTGGGATAACAAGGAGCTGCCCTGCTGGCTGCTGTGGAAAGTCTTTGCATGAAGGAGTTCTTGCCGTATCCTGGCAGAGTTGATCACCTCCATGACTCTTCGATTTGCTATCTCACAGTAAGCCATCTTGTCTCCTGCAGGAAAACCATAAGAGATTGTGTTTGAGACCTAAAGATACAGAGTTACACATCACCTATTAGGTAGCAGGTGAAGAAATACTGACAGGACACCAATATGAAAACAAAAATGAGCTAACACAAAGGCCACAGAACTTTCTTCCCTAAGTCTCAAAAGCAGATGTTTTAAGGTTAGCAAAGCTACATTACAGATGAAAAACATTCAGCTTTAAGAGTGGTAAGAAACTTGATGAGCAGCAGCTTGATAAAATCCACTGAGAAATTAAAAGACCAAGGCAAAGCTAAAATGGTAACCAAGAATGAACTGGAACATACAAAATAAACTACTGTCCACAGTCTAAGCTCACATCACACAGCAGTGCACAAGGCCAGAACAAAAACTTATGATGCAATAAGCCTGACAGGTAGATGTCCTTCTCTGCCCACTTTGATGCTTGTTCTCAGCCTTCCTAAGCCAATATTCACTTGATTCCCAGAATAGACTCAGCTACAAAATATTAATTACTAGAATAACAGTACATTCATGAAACTTTCAGAATAGGTACACACAGAACATTATAGACATTAATATCACAAACAGAAAGAACCTCTCAAGGAATTTAAGTTCTTGTTGAAGTCACAAGCAGCAGAATTATGAAGAAGCAATGAGACAGTTACAGAGGAACTTCTAGCCTTTGAACATTCTGCCAGATTAGCTGGTGATAGCCACTGTGCTAGGAACACTCCAACAGATCCAGTCTCAAAACTCTAGCAACCTTGATTTTAATAATGGATGGCACAGAAATGGGACAACCGGCAGTCTGTAAATGATGGTCAGACACTCAGCAGTTCACAAATGGATGGAGTTCAAGTCACCCTTAAACCCTGGCTGTCACTCCCCACCTCTGGATTGTATCACCCGACCAGACAAGACAACTCCCTCCTACCTTGGTACGGGTGTACCATCCCCTCCATCATCTGAACTGTATCGTTTTGCTGTAACTGCAGAGACACATCTCCAATCGCATCCACTAGCTCCGTGAAGAAGTCTGCAATCTCTGGAGAATCCTGCAGGAGAACATAGCGGTCCTGACGATTGGTGAAGTACAAATCACTCAGGTTTGCGCTAGGAGAGAAAAAGAAGAGTTGAGTTCCAGAACGGAGCATAGGCATATGATCCTGAACACCCCAGACGAGGTTACAGATCTCATTCTGCATATAACTGGATTAAAGTACAAATTGGCCATTTCCTTTTGCATCATGAGAAATTTTTTTCCTTTTGAGAAAGACTCTTTCATATGAGAATCCCATGTGGAAGAGCTGTGGCTGCTCTTCCATCTCAGAAAAGCATTGATATGATAATTACAGAAACACCAGATGCAAATAATGAAGTTCAAACAACACTGGTAGCATGCATACCTTGCCTCAAAAACTCAGCTAAATGAACCACATAAGGGCCTGAAGAGGCAGGACTCACCCGCTGAGGATCACATTATCATCAAAGAGATAGACCTTGATGTGTTGCAGTCCAATGGTCTCATTAAAACGCTCTGGAATCAGGAGCCTGAGAAGTCCACGCAGGTTTGGGGTGTGGAAGAGGGATACGCGGACTTGCTCAGGAAACCGCTGTAGTAATGGAATTAGCATTGTTCGAGAATTCTTCCTACCTGGGAGACAAGGGGAGTTTCACACACAGGATCACACCAGACAGGGGATACATCATGGCATGGCACCACAGCTTCTCAGCTAGAAACTGGTTACAGGGTGAGCGCCCATCTTATCTGCTGGCACTTAACATGTTTTCCCCTTTTTTTTTTAAATCACATTCATTTGCACTATGTCATTATTGAAATCAACACCCAGAACTGTAAGTTCACTGATGAATGGGCCTTGGAAATGGTCACTGAGCATGTCTGACATCATTCAAGCTTCTTTATCAAGCCACGCCTAGCATTAGTTAACACATGCTACAAAGAGTCACCACAAAGGTTTCTGATTAAGTGTACTGCTACTTCCAACAATTCCCGCTTTCGTTTACAAATGTAAATATAACAGAGCATGATGGATAAAGGCAAATGCACTCACAAGTGAATTAAGCAAGTAAGCACAAGTTGCACATAGCAGAGTTTGGCCCTTCTTGCTCCTACCACCTATTTTCAGAAGAAAAGCTGCTCAGCTTGAAAATTTTCTGGGAATAAGTAGTTCCTGGTACACAAAAGGCCAGTTTTGAAAGGTATAAGATTTAAGTAAGTAGGTCCAATTGGTCAAGAAAACCTCTCTCTGAAAAAAAGTTTATTCAGCCTAACTGTAAAATAAGTCTTCGAAGAAAGCAAAGCATTGTAATATCTACCCCGAGATCCCCTGGTGTAGTCAAGAAGAATGGAAACTCTGAGGTTAGATGATCCTTTTGCTTGCAGTGATTTCTCCAGTGTTTCTTCTAAGCAATCCACCTGCAGAGAGAGATTTCTCTACTCATTACAGAAAGCAAATAAAGCTTTACAAGGAAAGTATTCAGCAACCAGGAGGCCAGTGGCCATGAAAGCTTCCACACCCTAATACGAGTCTTTCCCACTCATGCAAAACACTGCTAGTTTAGACTTTGCATCCGTCAGACTGGCGCCCTACTCTATCAGCCTAAAGCAATACATGAAAGGGCATTGATTTTACATGCACACATTTTTCAAGCCTCTGAAGAGTAATTAATATTAGCAGAGAAAGTCCCAACATCATTCCCAAATCAGATTTGCATTACCAAAGAGAAACCTTCTTGGTAGGAGTTCATAAACGATGCAGAGGCAGTTTTATTCCTGAACTACAAACTTGTTTGTCACATGCAAATTCAAATCTTGTGTACAAGCCCAGACAGAGCCAGGCACAAAATCCTGTGCAGAACTCAGTCCACCTTTACCCTCCTGTGGAATTTGCATTCTAACATAAGAAACTGGCTAAGGACAGGCTTCTCCCTAAAGGTCTTAGATAATGCTTTTGTTTCCAGAAGGAAGGACAGGAAATAGAAAAGGTAAGCAAAACTGACCTCTGTCTTAAATGCAGAGAGCTAATACTGCATCTGCATACTGTACTTGGAGGACAAAACATACGTAGAACTTTTAATCATTTTCCAGAAAAATGTCAGAGGAAAAAAATTATCCATGATCCCACAGTTCTGTAAAAACCCTTTGAACACTATGCCAGTAACCTCTTACAGTGTGAAAGATCCAGGCTCATTATCCCATGAAAAAGTTCAGTAGTTCCATGGCTCTCTACTAGTCCTAAAACAGAAACTCCCTATGCCTCCCTTCCAAATCCCTCCCTCCCCCACCCCGTGTACAAGTACACAAGTACAGCCAGGAACCCTGAGAAAACTCTCAAGGAGAGGAGAGTAAAGTGTAACGTGTGTAAAATGTAAAGTGAATCCCCGTGTAAGAGTTTTGACGACATTACAAGCTCACAAACTGCACGTCACATACACAGCCTGCACCTGAAGGAACAGGATGCTTTTTGCAAAGGCAGGCCTTTTATTTCTGCGTTAACTTTTTCCCCTTCCCAAACCCTTTCCGCACTCACCAGCTCCTGTTCAAGGAGCCCTGTTCCCAGGTATAGCGAAGCCATCACCACTCGCTGCTTGGCTGTTTTTATTTGTACCTGGAAGTAGCAGAAAATAAGTTCAGTTTCATCCTCAGTCTCTATGATCACTAGGAGTTAATGATCCAGACCACAAAAGAGCTGTGGTTCTCCCAAGGAGAATCACTTTAGCCAAATCATAGCATTGGCTCCCTTTGCCTCGTAGAAGGAAAGGCACAAAGATAACACACTGATAGCAAAGATGTAAAACACACACGTCTTTACAGAGCAACATCAGCACCATTGCTGCATCCAAAAATCAAGGAAGAAATCAATGCTTTCTAGAAAACTGAGGAACACATTCCTCGCAGCTAAAATTATTACATACAAAAGCAGTTACCACGCCGTAGCTGCTACATTGGGATTGTATCAGCACTGGCAATCCCAGCTTTCACTCTGCAACTGCTTTAATCCTTTGTATCCCATCCTGTGAACTAGCTAGACCCTAAAGACCGTTGCTTACAGAGGTCTTCTCCTTTCCTCTGTGCTCACCACTGACACCGCAGGGGGTGGTAGCTGCTGCCTTCATGGCCCTCCCAACCCTTCTTTTCCAACAGCTTACCACGGCAATCTAAGACCATGTTTCAATTCTAGAACTTGCTTTAAATATGCATTGTGAAAAAACTGAGTTAAACAAAGAAATTCTCACCTCAGCCCTACTACTTAAGAGATGAAGTATTACAGGATTCACACTGTAACGACCTAAGAGACCGCTGGGAGAGATTGAGGGAGCTGTGTTTGTTTTGTATTGCAAAGAGGAGACTGGGGGGTGATCTAATAGCAGCCTGCAACTACTTTTAGAGCAGTTACAAAGATGATGGAGCCAAACTCTTCTTGGTAGTTACAGCTGTGCAGCAGCCACAGCCAGCTTTGGAAAGTTCAGGCCTGACACCAGAAAAAAGCCTGTAAACTACTTAGATGGTGTGGTACTGGAACTGCTTACCCAGAGGCAGAACCTCCATCCCCAGCTGTTTTCAAGACTCAGCTAGACAAAGCCTGCCTGACCTGATCTAGCTAACTGACAACAATCCTGTTTCAAGAAGAGGCTGGACCATTCCCGCAACTTGGAACCCACAACTCACCTTCAAGAGTTCATAGAATTCAGCTGGGGATGAAAGCACCTTGACATGCGAGCTGCAAATCCCAAACTCTGGAACCAGATTCCTGATCCACTGGAACCTGTGTGCTCCTTCTGGACAAAGGGAACAAGGTGGGGCTGTGATCACAGGAACAGGAGGGGTGAGCAATGGGGCGAGAAGAAGCCATGACGATCTGTGAAAAGAAAGATCAAGAAATTATGTATGACGGAGCTTTTGCTTCCCACAAACAACCCCCAAGAAGGTAAAGAATGAGCTGCAGCTAGGGCCAATACATTGTCAGGATCTACAATGGCAAGAATGCCTTTCCTTTTCCATAACCCCAGCTGAATCACCAAAGCCAAATCTAGAAATAGAAGAACACAAGAAAAAGGTGGAAAAACGGATCTTGACATCATCAGCTCCTTCCCCTAACTGGCAGGGGAGATAAGGGGAAACCAACTCTTTCATCAGAACAAGAACGCAGGAGAGGAAACAGGCTGGAAGCTGAAGAAACTGAGTATGTAAATCCCAAACACGCACAGATCAGATGTCTGGTGATACCACTGTGGTACCAGCTATCCTTGTAATCAGTCACTTCTGAATTGCCTTTATCACGCATGTGTCAGCTTTGCCATGGCCAACAGTCACTTTCACGTCTAGCTTAGTTCTCAGCTGGGCTAAAGATTAGTTGTTTCTATTTCAGGTAGAGACATTTTAAAAATAATGCTACTCAAAGTTCTTCAACAAAATGGAAAAATGCCTCAACCCCTCAAACTTATAAAAAAAAATAAAATTTACAACTCGCAAAGTGCCTGAGCACAAGTACTAGCAAAAGCAATGAAGTCATAGCATGAGAGCAACGTACCAGCGGATCGAGTGTGTTTCAACAGATACGAGCCAAGAACCGCAACTGTGAAACATTAAGTAGCCCTCTACAATGACGCCACTTGTGTTCTGCACAAGTACTAAAAGAAGGTCAAGACTTCTCTTACAAACTTCAAAGTAACTGTAAGGGAAATAGCAGGAAGCTCATTCTTTAAAAAGAAATTTCAGAACAAATTTAATTCCTTTGAAGTCGCTTAGGGAAGAAACCAAGTTACTGCTAACAGTCATGCTTCGGGGGGTGACAAGAAGCAAATAGCATCTTTTCTTCCCTGGAGACTTATCATGCAAATTCATCAAGTCATACAATAACCTCTGGTAGGATTTGTCCACATGACAAAACCACATTTCAGCACAATTAGCAGCAGCAACTCCCATGAGATCCAGGAATCGACAAGCAAGGGACTGAACTACATCCCCAAACTGGACAGAAAACATTCTGGTCTGCAAATCCTACTTGCAGGAGTCAGACTCACTGTCAGGACAGAACCAAGGCCTCATCCCAGAGGAACGCCAGGTCCCTCAGGCCAACAGGCAGCCACCATCTTGTGACCCATCCTGATGCGTTCTGCCACCGCCACATACCAAGAAGAAACTGGATTATGACCTTTACCAGAATTTCTTATGAGGAACTTTTAGGTTTTACCACAATCCAAAGCCCAAATGACCACAGATTCCAGGAAGATGATTTCACTCATTTGCTTCATGATAAAACACTGGATCTTCACAAGGTTTCCGAACACCCTTACGCAGAAGCCAGTTTGCAGTTGTGTTTCCTGGAAAATCCACTAGTTTGTCACTGACTATTCATCGCAACATAAAACTGACTCAATTTGTGCAAGAATTCCTAGGATGGTGTTTTTCAACAGATCATGTGGACCCAGCTCAGACTTGACACCCAGAATAGATTACCAACACAGGCTGTTGAAAACAACAGGAATATTCCATAGAAGATGTTTACACACACAAAAAAAAAAAAAGAATCAAAGCAGAAAAGAAATACAAGAAATACTGGTTTTCAAGCACATTCTAGTCGATCTTTACAGAATCGGAGCAGGACATTTGTGCATCTTTGCTCAACTCCTGTCTCAAGGCACAGACTACATACTGGGAACAGAGACCGCCTGCTACGTTACCGCCAAGCGAGCACAGCAAACAGCAAGGAAAACCGAGCTACATGAATTCAGACTAGCATCCAAAAATAGGGTGTGTTTTGTAAAAAAATAAAAAACAAAACAAAACAAAAAACCAAAATGCATGACTTGCAGAGCAATAACAAAGTCAGGGCTATAACCCAGCCCCACAGATTGCAAATTATGGTCTCCAGAATTATTCCCACTGAGGTAACAGTGGCAAATTTTATGCATTTTATAATAACAATTAATCAGCAAGAGGAGATAAATATTTTCCTTATTATTCCATCCATCAGTCCTGGCCAATTATACTTCCAAAAGCCAGCACAGTGGCTGAAAAGCCACTTTCCAGAAACATGATTCCAAGAAGCCATTTTCTGGCAGAGTATGAAAACTGCAGGTTAAACTGCATCCTCGCTCTATGTAGCTGAACATTAGGTTCATGGATTGATGAGGCACTCTTCAGGCAGTCCTTTCCCAGTGCTGCTGAGGGAGTAAAATCGATCTGCGTCACAAGTATTATTTGCTTTGAGCCTTCACATTAATTCCATGCATGCATTGATATCCACTAATTCTATACTCTGGATTTTTTACACCCTATGCAATTTATCTACAGCATTTTAATCCAAAGCTGAAATTTTAGAACTTATTTAGCATTGAGAGCCTAAGGCTTTTATAATTATCAAATAAATCAGTATTTTGCTCCAGCCAATAGTAATAATGGCACAGCAACTGTCTACTGAAGTGGCAGCTTCTACCCACCGGTGACTGAAAATAGCTGAAGCGCCCCCCCCCCCCCCCCCCCCAATGTATGACACAATCCTTTCAACTGTACGCACACAACAGTCAGAAACCATGTAACATTATGAAGAAATAATGAAAATTCCATACTTCGACAAACCAGCTTTCAGAGAAACAGAAAATGGGGCAGGAGGGGAGCCCTTCCCATGTACTTCACATCATCAGGTTAACCAGAAAGAGAAAACAGAAGTAAAAGGAACCACCTCAAATCTTTTCTGCATAAAAAGTTGACCCTAAAAATAAATGAGGGATTTTTTGTGTGTGTTCTATTTTTAAAAATTGTGGTTTTGGTACACAAACTCATGATGGAGCTGAAACACTCTTATTCACTGTAAAACCTCATCTGCAGAACCAGAGGTGAAGTGAAACGACAGGATACGGCGCCGTCCTTTCACCCACGCACACGTCACTGCACAGGGGGATCTACAAATTACTTGTCTTTGAATTCAGTTGCCTCTTTCCAGGGCTCAGTCTAGTAATTTATCTACGCTAAAAAGCACTGATGAAACCAAAAGACAAGTTTTAAAATAATTTCTTTGGCTTAACCAGGAACAGACAGCAGAACACAGGCTAACACAGGGCTCTGAGACAACAGCAAGGATGAGCGCAGCACATCTGCTGCCCGAGGGGGGAAAGGAGAGTGAAGACACGCCGTGACAGGAGAGGTGCCACCCTTACAAAAATAACTTTAGCTTGCCCAGAAGATTGTGTCAGGCACTGTACTAACTAAAACAAAACACGGAATCCTTCTAGTGCTCTCTTACCAAGTACAGTGCAAAGTGACGCCCAAAGAATAGGGGGGAAAGCCTTTTTTTGAAAGACTTCTTCAATGCATTTTGTTTGATCACTTCTGAACCCAGGATGAGGTTCTACAGAAAGACAATCACCTCTGGTTTTTTTAATGTTTTCTTTTTAGCATGAATTGTACTCCTGATAGCACCAGCAGCAGCGAAACTAAGGCAGCCGTGCAGTAGCAAAAATAAGGAGAGGAGAAGCTGTTCAGGGGAGCGCAGTTGCAGAAAGACTGATGGGAGGAACCACAGTCTGCGGCTGCGACTGTGCATTCCCTTTAGCACGTCACAGAGCCAGTCTGGCACTGAGAAGGGGAGGTCTACCTCCCCACAGCCATGCCTTCCCCATCCCTCTCACTCCCTAGGGAAGGAGAGAGAGGAAAGGGAGAGCTTGGGCAATTTTCTGAGGTCAGCTCCTGGATCCTGCTCACTGCGCAGCTGCCCAAGGTAGACATCAGGAATGAGCCATGGGAAGAAGGTCCACTCTTTCCCACAGCAGCCCACTCAGATCTGTTTAGAAGGACGTTGAAAACATGCTCTGCACATGGTTTGATAATTCACCTGCTCCAGCATATCAGCGACTGCCGCTGCAAGGAGCGGCCCTCTTCCCCAGTCACCTCTCTCGTGCCAGACACAGCCCCAGCACAGGCAGGACTGAGACCTGTTCTCATCTCTTTTTCTGACAGGGAGTGGGGGGGAATTCCACCTTCCACAGACAACCCCCAGTCCAGGCAAGTTGTGCCTAACAGCTAAACCCCAGCCAGTGCTGCTCCAGAGACTGACCAGCACTTGTGATAGCCGAGGAGGAGAGCTATCCCTAGCAGATGAGTAATATGGCTTAGCACCTGAAAGACAGCAGTAAAGTACACAAAAAAGAAGGAAATACAGTACACCTCTTGTCCTAAGGGCAAACAGCTAGGGCAGACTGATAGCCTAAAACAAGCTTAAGTAGCAGAACTAGCCTCGAGCCTAACCCTAAGCCTAACCAGCCTTTTCAGCAGCTGATTCACTGTGGAAAACAGCAACCGCTTCTGCGGAACCGCGCAGCCCGGGGGAGGCCGGGGGTCCCTTGCCGGCAGGGCCGACACTTCCCGCACCTCCGCAGCGTTTCTAACGGTTCGGTCGGGCACACGCGGAGCAGAAACCCCCGGGAAGCACCGTACCGAGAAAGGGGAAGCGGCGAGCGAGAGGGCAGCGGCGCTTCCCGCCCGGGCATTCCCGGATAACGCAAGACCCGACACCGGAGGCGGCCGAGGGCTCCCGCCGGGGCCCGGGGGAGGCGGCCCGCCCGCAGACACGGGACCGGGAGCGGGGCCTCTCGCCCGCCGCGGCGGGAGGAGCCCAGCTGGGCTCGGCTTAGCTGGGCATAGCCCAGCTCAGCTAGGCTCGGCTCGACTCCTTACCTGCGGGCGCGGCGGTCGCGGCCCCGGGACAGGCGGTCGGAGAGGCGACCGAGCAGCGCGGCCAGGCCCAGGCGGCCCCGCGGTAGCCAGGCCGACAACCGCCGCCACAGCGCCGCGCCCCCCGCCGCCGCCGCCATCAGCACCGAGCGCCTTCCGCTTCCGCCCGTTGCCATGGCGACGTACCCGGGTTTCCCCCCGCTTCCGCTTCCGTTCTGCAGCTGCCACCGGCCGCCCGGGTCCCCCCCCCCCCCCGCCGGGTCCCCCCCCCCGGCCCCTATCCTGGCCCGGTCCGGCGGGCAGACTCGGCGTCCGCAGCGATTCACTGCGGTTCAGCCCGGCCTGCGAGCGGCCGCCGGTCCCCGCTGAGCGCAGAGCCCCCGGTGGCGGCGTGGAGAGGCCACTCCAAATGCCAACGCCGCTGCTGGCGGGGCCGGAGGGCGCGGGGGGGGGTTCCTCGGGAAAGGCTCGCTGTCCGGCAGTGCCGGGCCGGGGGCTCCCCCTGGCCCACGCACACGCAGGACGGCTTTACACGCGCCTCCGGGCACACGCGGGAAGCTGCAGCCCAAGCACCGGGAATTTCATCGCCGTCCCGACAGTTACACACACACACACCCGCCCCTTCTTGGCGAACGGCTTCTACGGGAAGGACACGGCTCCTTCCCACGGCGGGATGGGCGCTTGCCGCCCCCGCTGCCCGCCCTGGCAGCACCCCCCCCCGCCCACCCCGGAGGGGGAATGGGGAAGCGTTTGTTCTACGGTCACGGAGGGGACCGCCTGCCCCCCCGCCGCCGGGATCCCCGCCGTGCCTTCCCACACCGGGCAGGGCGAGGCGGACCGACGAGGGGGGACGGGGAGGGGGGGACGGGGGCGCGGGTGCAACCGCTGTGACCGGCAAAACCGCGTTTCTACTGCCCAGCCCCGGCTGCGGGAAGCCCGTCCCTTGGGGAGCGGGTAGGGGGGTATGGGAGTCCCTCCCGGCCTCGTTCCCCCGGCCGGAGCCTCCCGCCCCGCTCCCCTCCCCGTCCCTTCCCCTGTGTTTCACCACTCCTACCTCAGGCAGAGCTCCAGAGCTCGTTTGCATTTCAGACCAGCTGGTTCACCGCAGCCTCACTTCCCAGAACTGCTCTTCTTGTGTTTATTCCTGACTGGCAGAGGCAGCAGCGGCGGCGGCAGCTCCTCCAGGGCAAATTAAACTATTTAAAATAAAATCCACTGACAAAGTCTGGTTTGTTTTCGAGGTCGAAATTGACAATCGCCAAACGAAAATGCAGAGAAACCAGGTGGGGAAGGAGGGGTCCTGGTCCCCCTCCTCAGCTCCACTCGCTGCCTGCTCTGCCAGGCCAGGCACTATCTTCTCCCAGGGCACTGGCACCGTGGCTGCTGGCTCTGGCTGCCAGACCCGAGCCAGGGCAAAGGGGTGAGGAAATCCCTTCGGGACAGAGCCCCGCCGCACCCGCACAGGGGGCACTCAGCCAGGGGAAGGAGGGCCCCAGCTTCTCGGCTTCACAGTGGCTCCCCACCAGCCCGCGACGACTTTGCAGACGGGCGCCTTGGCCTCTGCTGTGCTGGGTGCCAAAGCACCAACCGCATGGAGCATCCCAGGGCTCCCGGAGCCAGCACTGTCCCCAGCCACCAGCCACAGGCACCATCAGAGCCACCACCGTCCCTGGCCACCCTCGTGGGGCATGGCTGCCCAGGAGTGGGGCTGCAGGCAGGGTGACCGCACCGCTGCTGACCTGGCTAGCTCCTGGGAGCCCCCAGGCACAGCCTCGGGAGAGGATTTGCCCCTTAATGCCCCTAGATGTGTAGATCGAGGAGAGGTTTCTTCCCCACAGGTCTCCTGGGAAGTGCAGCCAAGGCTGGCAGCAACCTGGCACATTGTACTTGAAAAAAAGGCTGGTGATGTAGGGACACTGGATCTGCCTCCACACTGCATGCGCAGCCCCCCCCTCCAGTGTACCCCACCAGCTGGGCCCGAACCATCTCGGCAGGGTGGGCCCACACCTTGTCCCACATCTCTGCCTGGATGGGGTCTGGGTGCCCCCCAGTAGACGTAGGGGGCTTCGCAGTGCCTTCCCAGGGCACCGGCATCCCCAGCTATCACCCTCCCCAGGGGCCACTCGCGGGCAGGACTCCCACCCCAGTGAGGGTGTCCCACGGTCCCGGGGGACTGTGGCCGCTCTGCCCGGGGCGGCGGGGGTCGGGGGGCACAGCGGCCCCGGGGCTGCCCTGATCCCCATGCTCCGGCTCAGGGGAACCCGGCCTGGCTGGACCCGGTTCCCCCGGTGGGGAGAGGAGCCAGGAGGGTGGAGGGGGCCGCGGCCGGGACTCTCATCTTCTTAGAAGGAAAGAGCATGAAGGGGAGCGGGAGGGGGCGGCCGCGCTGCCCGGAATGGGCCGGCGGTGGCTGGCGGCGCGCCGAGGCGGGCCGGGCCGGGCGGGGCGGCGGGAGGGCGCCGGGGAGCGTTACAAGAAGCCGCGCAGTTCCAGGAACCCGAGGGCGGGCTCTGCGCCCGCTATAAGAGGCCTCCCCGGGCGGCCCCGGCAGCTCCGCCGCCGCTGTTCAGCCGCCACGCATCGGCACCCGCCGCCGCCGAGACCGGCATCGGCACCCGCGCCCCAGGTACGGAGCTGCCTGCGGCGGGACGGGGATGGGCACGGGCACCGGGAGGGGGAGACGAAGACGAAGACCGGTGCGTCCCGCGGGGAGGGATAGCCCGGGACCGGGGATGCCGATTCCCTCCACCCGGGAGGGGATAGCCCGGGACCGGGGATGCCGGTTTCTCCCTCCCCTCCCCCCCCCCCCCCCCCGGGAGGGAGATAGCCGAGGGCCACCGGAGCCGGTGCGAGAGGACAGCCGGGGAGTGGGGATGCCGGTGCTCCCCAGGGAGCCGAATAGCCGGGAATGCCGGTGCGCCCCAGCAGAGCAATAGCCGGGGTCAGGGGATGCCGGTGCCCCGCGGGGGAGGGCGATAGCTCGAGACCGGGGATGCCGGTGCCCCCCGGGAAGGGAGAGCCGGGGACCGGGAGTGCCGTGGCTCACTGCCGTCTCTGCCGCAGGTGATGGTGTAGCAGCAGCTGCTCCTGGCAGCAGCACCCCGAGCACGCAAAGCTGGCTCCCTGCGCCATGGTCACCCACAGCAAGTTCCCCGCCACCGGGATGAGCCGCCCCCTCGACACCAGCCTGCGCCTCAAGACGTTCAGCTCCAAGAGTGAGTACCAGCTGGTGGTGAACACCGTGCGCAAGCTGCAGGAGAGCGGCTTCTACTGGAGCACAGTGACGGGCGGTGAGGCCAACCTGCTGCTGAGCGCCGAGCCAGCTGGCACCTTCCTCATCAGGGACAGCTCAGACCAGCGGCACTTCTTCACCCTCAGTGTCAAGACAGAGTCGGGCACCAAGAACCTGCGCATTCAGTGCGAGGGCGGCAGTTTCTCCTTGCAGAGTGACCCTCGCAGCAGCCAGCCCGTGCCCCGCTTCGACTGCGTGCTCAAGCTGGTACATCACTACATGCCACCTGCGCCCTGCACTGTCCCCGAGCAGCCAGGAGGGACCCTGCACCCCAAGCGCACCTACTACATCTACTCAGGTGGTGAGAAGATACCCCTAGTGCTGAGCCGCCCACTCTCCTCCAGCGTCTCCACCCTGCAGCACCTCTGCCGCAAGACCGTCAATGGGCACCTGGACTCCTATGAGAAGATGACTCAGCTGCCAGCTCCCATCAAGGAGTTCCTAGACCAGTACGATGCCCCCCTGTAAGGGGCCGGCGGAGCGAGGTTACACGCTACAAGCACAAGAGCAGGGGACAGGCACAACACCCCACCAGCGCAAGGACTCGCAGGGCACGCCAAGCCTCTGCCTCTGGGAAGGAGAGGAGGGGGACTGTGCGAGCTGTGGTGGGCCTAGGGCTGTGGCCAGCACAGCCTCGTGCCCTTGGTGCTGGAGGGACCTCCCCGAGGAAGCGTGACACCCCTTCTCCATGGGGAAGGAGACTGCTCTGGTCAGACTGTGGATGTTACAGTGCGTCCAGTGTGGAGGCCCGTCACGGGCGGGTAAAGCCCATTGGCAAAGCCTCCGGGGGCTGTGGCAGCCAGGACAGCACCCATGGCATGGGGGGACATGCGCCCTGGCAGACGCATCCCCGCTGCCATGGTGGGACCACACCTAGGGTTGTCCTGGCAAGAGCCCCCTTCTGCCACCAGAGAATGGAAAGTACTGGGGTCCAGCTAGTGCCTGATCGCTTTTCCTCAGTTTTAAGGGGAAAGTGTTTTTTGCCCATTACTGTACTTTACCTCTTGCTGCCTCCTTGTGGGTGGAAGCTCCTTTCACACCAGGCCCCAGACTTGGAGGTCGCTGCCTTTTTTCCCCCCGTTGCCATTTACCAGGGGACTAAGCCTTAATATTCTCCCTGCCCTGTGGTCTGGGTTACTGCACATCGTTTGGTGACACTGCATGTTAACGGTCCCAGTGACGTCCTGTGAAGCCAGAGGGGAAACAGCGTGTCCTGACACTGCTGAGAGTCCCGCACGACGACATCTGAAAGGAGCGCCCCGGGGACCCGGTGTTGCCGCTGGACCGTTACTCCTGAGTGTTACACCCCACCTCTGCCTGGCCATTCCCTGCAGGTCCTGGCCATGCTGCTCCGTGGGGACACTGATTTCCACAGGAATGTGGTGGGAGTATCCCCTGGAGCGCATCATCTCGCAAGTGCTTTGCGTCCGCTTGGAGAAGCGGTTGGGTTTTTTCTGGCTTTTTTTTTTTTCTATTTTTTTTTTTAACCTAAGGGATGTTTACAGGCCAACGTGAATCACTGTCTTTTATAAAGATTCCATCTTCACCTCCAGCCTCGAGGGCTGAGCAAAACCATGCTTGAAAATTCAACCAAAACAAAACTCAGATGAAACTTTGCACATATTTATATTTATATTCAGAAAGGAAATGTTTCCATAATTTATAATAAAGAGCACTATTTTTTAATTAAAAACCCCAGATCTGGTTTGTTTCCTCCCCTTCACCCCTGAGGCCGCTCAGGCCCCTTGACATGATACACGTCCCTCCCCAGCCGCTCACTGCGACACCAGGATGGTGTTTACACCACGTAAGTACTGGCTTCTTGGAGCCGCTCTCCATGCAGGGTGATCCCACCACGGTGACTCACAGCCCGGTGTGCGTAAGCACTGTCCAAGCACTCAGGTATGTCTGAGCCCCATGACATCGCTCTGCTGGCTGGGCCAAGCCGTGAGGCGCTGTGGGAACAGGACCTGCTCCCAGCTCCAGGCACATGCTGCAGCTGCAAACTGTCCCTGGCCCCCAGGGCATGGCCCATTGTCCTGGGCACAGAGGAGCTGAGTTGGTGGCTAAGGCTGGCCCATGGTACAGCCCCAAGCACAGACCTGCTCCATAGTGCTCGTGCAGTGACATGCTGCCCTCTGCAATGAGTCTGTCCTGCCTCCCAGCGTGCCCCCAGCCCACGTTTGGGAGGGGAAGGTGGAGGTGGTGCATGATGAAGAGTGAAGAGTTGTGGGAACAGGGCACCAAAAGGCACAGGGTTAGAAATGGATTTGTGGTGCTTCTGCTGCAAGCACAGCAGGCTCAGGGGAGGGGGGGGTAAGCAGGAAGGCAGAGACGGATAAGTAGGGAGGCCGAGGACATGCTCACCCCAATGGCAGAGCGCTGAAAGCTCTGGCCCTGGGCCATCAGGGCTGTCCAGACTGTGGCCTGGCCCAGAGCAGCTGTCCGAAGAAGAGGAGGGAGAGGATTTCCCCCAGGGGTCTCCAGCCCCCAGGAGCACCTGGCCCTTAACCTTGCCTCCCGTGGAGGCACTGGCTGGAGGGTGTGAATGAGGCATGGGAATAAACCCATAGCTCCGGCTGGCCAGAGGGGAGGGTGATGCCCAGCTGGAGAGCTGTGTGCAGGGGCATGTAGGGGAAACTTCTGGGAGGGGGTGGCTCCCTGCAAGCCTGCCAAGCCCCCAGCAGCAAGGAGCAGGCTGTGCCCTGTGCTTCACAGCCCCTCCAGCACCTGCACAGCACCCTCAGCCCTGCACCAGGGGCATTGTGTTGAGTGTTGTGCACGGTGTTCCCACCTGGGGAACCCCAGCTGCTGGGAAAAGGTTTCCCTTGGGAATCACCCCAGAGCAGATGGATGGCGATTGTGTCTGCTCGGGCTGCAGGCACAGCACGGTCCCAGTGACTATTTTGGTGCTGCTCTCCAGAGCTGTGACTCGCGGGCTGCCAGGAAGCACCGTGCAGCCTGCCCGGGCACCCGCCAGAGCTATGCGAGGAATGTCCATGCGCACGGATGGCCGCCCGCCAGGCCCTGCCGAGGCACATCCCCGACGTCAGGGCTCCCAGCAGCACCGGTGAGTCCCAGTCCTGTGCCAGAGAATGGGGTGGGAGCTGTGCCACGGCGCAGAGCAGCCCCCACCCAGTGGGGAGCATCACACCTGTGGCACTTGCAATCCCTGGGGAGGGACCTGAAGCATCACAGCTTTTGGGCAGAACAAGGCACAGCAGTGGATGGAGAACTGGGGTCTTGGGAGGGCTGAGCACCCCCAGCCTTCTGTGGCAGAGTGAGGGGGCTCACAGCACCCCATGGTGGGCCAGAGCTGCCCTCTGGGGAGGGTGGCCAGGCTGCCTGCAGCAGCCCTGCCTGACACCCCCGGTCAGACCCCAGCCCTCCCATCACTGTGGGAATGGCCCTGGCTTCGCCGCTTCCCAGAGGGCCCTGGGCACCTGCACCACTGTTCAGGGTCCTCTCCTCCCACTCAGGCTGCGGCAGTGCTGCAGCCCACTGCTGAGCCGAGAGTCCGGGAACTTCACCAGCCCCACGGGTTTCTTGGAATAAACCCAACCTCACGGCAGTGGTGACGCAGCAGCCGACGGGCAAATCCCTGCTGAAGGTTTCACAAACCTCTTGCCTTCCCCAGAAAAGCCAAGCGGACTTGGCCCCGCATTTCGTAAGCGGCCAATCAAGCGTGTCATGGGCAGCCAGTTCCCCTCTGCCCCACGGCCAGGGCTGGCTGAGCTCACCCCCGCAGAGGCTTCCTGGATGAGGAAGGCGTTCCTGGCGGTGATTAGACCCTGTGCCTGCGTGGTGGTGTGGGGAGCCAGATGGGAAATGGGGCATGAGTGCAGGGGGCCAGGAGTGGGACTGGAACACCATGGTCCTGCAGATCCCTTCACCCCACGTCTCCTGGGGCTGGGCACCCGGCAGGTGCAGCGAGGTTGCCCACCAAGCCGAGACCAAGAAGAGAACACCACAGCCCCGCTCACCCTGAGACCCCAGCTCCCAGCTGCCTGGCTGGGAGTACTTGGGAAATCAGCTGGCATCCCCAGAGAGGGACTTGGGGCAGCCTGAGGACCAGTCAGCAGCAAGCAGAGAGATGGCCACAGTCAGCCAAGCTGGGCAGCCCAGCAGCTGAGCAGAGCGCCCAGTCTCCTCACTGTGCCGCACCAGCCATGGGGTGGACCAGGCACCGGCACAGGCACCAGCACCAGCACAGCACCCTACCAGGCAGCGGCCCCAGGCCCTGTCCTCCCTGTGCTGGTCAGGCAGCATACAGCTGGAGGCTGAAGCCATCCGTGACTTTCCTCTGTGCTGGGGCTCAGCCTGCACCAGCAGGGACAGGACCGGACGGGACGGGTCGGCCAGCAGTTCTGCTCCACCTGCTCTGAGGATGAACAACCCAAACCTGGCACATCTGGGCTTAGCTGGACAAACCAGCACTGGCCCTGTTCTGCCCAGGGCACTTTTAGGCAACTACAGCCCCCTGCACCAACCAGGTGTCCCACCACACCAGCCTGCGGCACAGAGCTGCAGGGCCTGGCCTGTTCCCAGCCGCTTCCCGGGTGGGGAGTCATCCTGGCTCACGCACCTCTCCAGGCAGTGTGGGAGCCACAGGCTGAAAACCAGCCGAACTCACTGCAGCTGTAAGCACAGCGTGTGTCCGGTGCCACCACCTCCTCCATGCCGTGATGGTGGCTGTGCGGAGCAGGGCAAGAGCAAACCGTGCCACACAAGAGCCCACCGAGGTGCTGCGGCACAGGAGGGTGGCTGCACAGGGACAAGCAGCTGCCCTGCTGTCCCTGGAAACCCCTGCCCTGCCCCAGCCTGGCTTCCCCAGAGGGGTGTGGGGCAGCCACCAACGCTTCCCACCACACTGCCAGCTTGTTACTGGCACGAGAAGGAAGTGTCCACTGGGATGGCAAACCCAAATCCTGTGGGGTCAGGGGGTGCAGGAAACCTACTCTGCTGCATACCAGCATCTGCAGACCCAAAAACAGGAAACAACTGCAGCCTACAGTTGCCACGGGCAGACAGCCTCCGGCAGGGCAGGCAGCATGGCAGCTGGCAGGGCTCGGCCAGGCACTGCGGCTCTGCTGCGGGTACCCCAACTGCACAGCAAAGCCCAGCCAGGCACAGCCAGAGGCCATCCCTGGGGAGCAGGACAGACCATGAGGGTACCCCAACCCCACATTGGGACCAGTAGCCTGCCTACAGTGCACAGAGAGCAGCCCCATTCCCTCGTGGGAGCAGTGGCCGTGGCAGGAGGGGGACCTTCCTGCTTGGAGCATTCTTGTCCCACCTGGGCCACACCAGCTCCCTCCAGGCAGGATGCACAGGCAGGACAAGCTGTGGTGCAGATGCCAGCCCCATGCTGGCCCATCCGAGAGAGCCCATAGGACTGGGCACAACACACAGCCCACAGCAGGAGGGAGGTGGTGCTGCATGGGGCACCCTAGGGGTATCCCCCTGGGCTGGCTGGGCCATCACCCAAGGGACCAGTCACTCAACAGCCTCTCCTGTCCTTGCACCGGAGAACTGGCGGTCGCCCCGAGGAAGGTAGCAGTGAGCGGCAGCACTGGCAGCCGCCGGGGCAGCAGAACCAGGCAGGGAGCTCACTGCAAACACCCTGACCCCGCGGCACACCCCTCACGCACTTCCTCCTGCCTCGGCTCCACAGCGCCAGGACATTCCCACATCCACTGCCGCGTTTCCCAGTAGGATGCAGGAAAGGGCTGCGCAGCAGCCGGGGGCTTACTGTAAATGGCACCACCTGCTCCGTACGTGGCAATTCCTCTGCGGGCCATGGACATGGGGACGGCTGAGAACAGGGACTGAGACATCTGCTCCCCAGCATGCTGCCAGGAAGCACGAGCTCAGGCTCTGTGGCACAGCCCAGAACTGGTGCTGGCTGCCCTGGCTGTGGGCTTGGGACAGGTGATAGCTCCCTGCACTGGAGGAGGAGCGGGGCTGCACAGCCATGCAGCTTGACATCCCTGGGGCCCACAGGAGGCCCATGGTCCCACAGCATCCCCTCGTCTTGCCCCTCTGCCCTGGGCAGGTGCACACAGCACAGCTCTGTGGTGTGGCACAAGGTCCCTGGCCCTGCTGGGGCCCACCCCATTGCTAGTGCAGAGGAGGCACAGCCTTGCTGGCCAGGGGAGCCGCAGGGCTCCTTCATCATGTGCCTGGCTTGGCCCCTGGCTCTTCCCAGCCCAGGCAGGGCTGAGAGCAGTCAGGGAGCATGGGGCAGCAGTAGGACCCCCATGCCCAGGCCAGGGTGTATTTTGGGATGCAGACGAGCCCAGAGGCCTGTGTACGTCCCCATGGAAACCCCTCTCTGTTGTTGCTTCTCCAGCCAGACCAGCAGTCAGCTCAGAGGGAGCCAGCAGCTGTGGATTCCTCACTCCTTCCATCAGCAGCTCCACGCCAGGCTGCACTGTGCCCTAGTCCCCCTCCACCCAGCTTGCCCATCTCACCACTCCACCTTACCCACCGGTCAGGCCAGGGGTCCTGCTGCCCTACCAGCCAGCAGCACCCCAAGCCTTGAAAGACGCAGACCCTTTACCCACCCCATAGGACCCCGCAAGGTAGCAGCCTCTCAGCCTCTCCCGCTGCCCCACAGCCCCTGCCTGCCCCTGCTCACTCCAGCAACTGCCTGGGGCTTGGTCCTGCGACCACTGGCCATGGTGTGGGGCAGAGGTCTTGCTGCCCACACAGAGGCGGATGTTCAGTGTGGAAACACACACACCCCCCCGGTGCATTTCCACAGCCTGGGAGGAAGTTTTCATCCTGGCAGCAGCAGCTGGAGCCCGAAGAAAGTCTTGACATTTCAGAGGAAGGTTTCAAACAAAGCTGCGTTGCTGTGGCAATGGCAGCCGCAGGCCCTCCCGCCCCATCCTGCAGCTGGAGACATGGCCAAGGCAGAGGGAACTGCAGCCCAGCACCGGCACTGCTGGGGCTGCTGGGTGGGCAGACGGCAGTGGGCCATGTCCTGCAGCCCCAGACCTGCCCCTGTGCTGGTGCCAGAGGGCCCACTACCAAGTGCCGCCTGTGCCATCCCCATGTGTGTAGGGCTGTGTCTGGGGTGGGCTGAGGGTGCTGGTACACAGGCAGAACCCATCCTGCTCCTTCCCTGGGATCAGCCCTCTCTCGCTCCCCACCAGTGACCCTGGCCTGGGCCCATGCTGCACTTGCACCTGCATTTGCAGGGAGCAGCAAGGAGGCTGCCACTGGCTGTGGTCACTGCTGGGCATGGGCATGCCGATGGCACGTCACGGGAGGTCCCTGTGGGTGCTCCGGGCAGCAGGCTGCCAGCTGTCTTGGGTGTGCTTGCCCAGCACAGTGCAGAGTCCTTGGATGACCCTGGCAGAGCAGCCGTGGGCAGGTGCCAAACCCTAGCCCTGGAGCATCCCTTGGCTTCGCATCAGCCCTGGCCTCGGCCCCGGCACAGGAGCAGGCAGTGGTGGTGCTGCACATGCAGCTGGGGACAGGGCTCCGGGACATGGGACCCTGTATCCACATGGCTGGTGCTGCTGCTCCCAGTCTCCTAGTGTGGCCCTGCCTGCCTGCCCCCTCCCCACCAGTGCACAATGCCGGGGTCCCAAAGATCCCCACAAGCCTGGTGGGCTGTGTCAGTCCCACAGCTCCCAGGGTCCTTCAGCAGAGAGCAGCTCTGGCCTGTGCCGGGCAGCCTGGGGGTGATGGGCAGAGGCAGCAGCGTGCTGGGCAAGGATGGGACGTGTGGCTGGCAGAGGGCATAGGTGGAACAGCTGTTGCCTAGAAGACCCAAGGGCCCCATATTAGCATTTAACGAGTGGGAATGGGAGCGCTTTACTGTAATTCCAGCAATTATATTGTTCATCCTTGGCAGCCGACACCAGCTGGTGTCCAGTGCCACGGGATCACAATAAGCCACCTGGCACGGAGACTTGGCAGTGTGCCGTGCCGCCGGGCAGCCAGCCAAGGCAGGGCAATAAAGGGCTGCAGAGCAAGGTGTGAAGTACGGTAAGGGCCCGCCCCAGGAGTTCCTGTCACCGGCACAGCCCCAGCGCACAGGTGCTGGTCAGGACAACCCCAGTGCCTAGGAATGCCTGCCAAGTCCAGCAGGACTGGGGATCACCAGCCCCGTGGCTCCAGGGAGCCGAGCTGTCACCTGGCAGGGACCCGACAGCCTCTCCGCACCCCATGGCAGCCCCTGCACCCATGAAGCCTTGCTGGGGCGCTGAGCTGCAGCTGCCAGCAGCAGGATGCTCCAGGCAATGAGTGGTGTGGAGGGCTTGGGGCAGCAAGGTGCCAGCAAGGTGGAGGGGAGCCCCCGCTCACTTGGCACAGGAGGTGGCTCAAGGACAGGGCTGAGGCTGCACTCAAGGGCCTGTAAGCCCTGGTAACCCAGCATCCAGCCCAGCCAGCATCTCCCCAGCCCCTGATCACCCATTGCCGCTTCCAGGCAGGCGCTTCCCCCAGGCTCTCCTTCCTCGCATTGCCCGCCCACCGTGGCCCAGCTGCCCCATCCACCGGGTGGTCCCCACTGGTGGATGGGGCTGCGCAGGAGCAGGGGACAGTTGGCACCCAAGGGATGGGAGTGTGAGCCCTGCTGAGTCATCACTTCACTGTTCTCGTTTTTCCATGGTGCTGTTGTGCAGTTTGCTGGAAGCCAGCTAAAAGCCATGACTAATCTGTTCTCAAAACAAGCACAAAGAGAGCAGGGAGGTTTGTGCAAACCCCGCGGGGAAGGGGGGGTGAATCACGGCACAGGGCTGGGGGAGGCGAGCAACCAGGAGCAGCTGGGATGCCCAGCCAGGGAGCAGCCCCGCCAGCAGCACCTGCACTGGGTGCCGGGGGTGGACACAGCCCAGGACTGGGCAGGGGCAGTGAGGACCCCCGAGCTCCCCTCCCATCCCCTCCCCGCACAGTGCAGGCTGGGGTGCAGGCAGCACGCCGGGGTGGGGTGAAGCAGGCAGGGCAGCCAGGCGTGGGCCATTGGCACTTGGAAACACACGTGCAGTCACCAGGGTTAGGGCTTCCATCCTGGTCGTTTCTGCCCTGCAGGGAAGCCACCGCCAGGGAGGCCAGGATAGGAAGCGCAGGAGTTTGCTCTGGCCGGAATCGGGCATCCATTGATTTGCTGTTATTAAAACCAGAGCTGCTGTCGGGAACTCTGCAGCCTGGCTGCCCTCGCACACGCTTCCTGGAAAGGGCCGTCCTGCATGCCCCCGCCGGTGGGGGACGGTCCCCCCAAAGCACCTGGACGAGGCACTGGCCTGTACAGGGTTCCAGTAGCAGCCAGAGCAGGGGAGGCCCCTGCAGGGAGGGGAGCCAGGGAGCCTGTTCCATGCTTGGCGCCCAGCAGTTCTCAGCCCCAGAGCCCCCAGCCCTCCTCAGCTGGCCCGGTACCACCAGTGCTGCCCGTGGGGCTCAGGGCAGCCCTGCCACCCCACAGCGGGTGCTGGTAGTGTCGAGGGCGTACCATCACTCACTGCTCCTTTTGTCTGCTGGGCTGAAGAGGGTTTACTGGAGAGGCAAAGTCATTGCTTCCAGTGGGGGATGAATCACCCCTGTCAGGAATTCTGCCCGGGGGCTTTTCTGTAAGCGCATGGAATTTCGACACAGCCAAGGGCTGAGGCCGCCGTGCCCTCCCGGCCGTGCGGGTCCCTCCTCCTTGCACAACCTCCCGCCAGGGTTCCTGTTCCCAGCCTTGGCCCCGCAGCCACAGCAGCTGCCAAGGGGCACAGGCACAGGCATCCCGATGGGACGGTCCCTGCCCACAGTGAGGAGTGGGCTCTGGGAGCCACCAGAGCTGGTGACACGGCCAGGATGAGCCCAGGTTCCCAGCATGGCATGGCTATACCCACCCACAGAGCTGCATGGCTGCCCCAGCCATAAGCAGGTCCCTGTGGGACCATGGGCTTGATGGTGCCACCTGTGCTCAGCACCGCAGGTCGGTGGCTGCTGGCGGGCTGTCACTGCAGCAGTTGGCTGCGGTTCAGAGCCACCAGCTGTGCTTGCACCCACAAGCAGGTGCCGACAGAGGGGAAGTGGTGGATCCCAGTCACAGTGGGCACATCACCTCAGCAGCAGCATCTTCCCTCTGCCCTGACCAGGCACATCCCACTGGCAGCACCCCCGACTGTCAGGAGCAGAGTGGAGGATGTTGATGGAGTGGAGCCGTGTGGCCATGGATGGAGGGGCAGCTCCTGGCAGGAACTCCCCCACTGCCCCTGCCCATCCTGGTGCTATCCTGCTGTGGGGTCACTGCAAGGGGACACTGCTGACCTGGGGTGGGACACCAACAGCCCAGGGGCTGCCCTGGCATGGGCTGCTGCAGCCCCACGGCCAGGCTACAGCTGGAGGGGACACAGGGAGGATGCTGGAGCCTGGGGGCTTTCCTGGCAGCCAGCAGTGACCCCACAGGAGCCGAGCCAGTTGGTGGGGCCTTGCCAGGGCTGGGGTTTCTCTCGGTTTCCACACGCTGCAGAAACTTTCTTTCAGAGCGAGAGCAGAGGGGTTTCTTGATAAGGGGGGAAGCACACTCAGAGCAGGAACTGAAACATCACCTTTTAGACTGGCAGCTCTTCCCCAGGCCAGCCGCCCAGCACAGCCTCATTGCTCTCCTGGCAGCTTTGCAGTAAAGGGGGCTGCTGGAGAGGGGGCTGACCCTGCCCCACACCCAGCCCAGCCCGCCAGGGCCCAGCGTCTGCTCCAGCTGTGCGCACAGCATGGCCCCACTCTCTCCAGCATCCCGCTGCAGCCCCTGCCTGCACAGGCTCATCCCATGTCACCCCTGTGAGGGCCTCCACAGAGCCTCAGCCCTACCGTTCCCCATGGCCAGGGCAGACCTGAGCCCAGCCCCACACCCCCCTCCTTCACTCAAAGCCTCTGCTGCCCAACCAGCCCACTCCCCCTGGGGGGCTCTGCTGGCACGCTGGGACCCGCCCTGGGGACAGAGCAGGGGGACACGGTGGTTGGCACACGGGAGAGGTGAGGGAGCTTAGGCAAACGCACCAGGCAGATGAAAGCAGCAGGAGCCCCTGTGAATGAAAGTGAGCCCCAGCCCAGGCTGCGGCCGCAGTAGCTGCACCGTGGCAAGCATGGTGTGGGGGGACGGGCTGTGCCGGTTCCCCAAACAAAGAGTCCCGCAGGTGAGGAGAGCAAACAGCCGGCTGCTGGCTGCCCCACAGGGCCGGCACTGGCGAGGCGAGTGCATTGTTGTGGGAAAACAGAGATAACAGGTCCCACTTCCCGGAGCCTCCTTTCCTGGACATAGGGCTGCCAGGAGCAAAACATGTGAGAGCCTGCTCCCAGGAGGCCCTTCTCGATGCGAATATCCTCTGTGCCCCGCTCCAGGCATCCCAGCAAGGCTCCCAGTCAGGCATGGCCCCACATGGCCAGCGTCCCCAGTGGGAAGGCACAGCTGCTCCAGGTAGGGCAGCCCAGCGCTACGTGGGGGTCGCAGGACTCACAGCCTTTGCAGCCTCCCTGTGCCAGCGGCAGCCGGGCACATCTGCAACAGGCAGCTTCAGTGCAAAGGGCCCACGTGCAGCCGTGCCACCACGGCGCTGCTTCCCGGCAGGGGCCAGCCGCCGTGCATAGCCACCAGCCACAGCTGCAGTGATGCTTCCCGGAGGGTTGGGTAATTTGCCTGCCCTGCTTTGCATGCCTGAGGCTGCCCCAGGGGCAGGGGGACACAGGGTGTATGGCATGGCCAGTGCGTGGGGAGGGGGGGGCACAGCCACTGGCCTCACCTCAAGGCAGGGCAGGCAGAGGGCAAATCTGCCCCCACCCCAGCACACTGAGCACCCAGCAGCCTCTCTGGGTCGGGGGGAAGGGAAGTGGGGGATGTGGCAGTGGATCAGGACACAGCAGGACCTTGGCTGTGGGAAGTTGCTTTATTTTGCTTTACACTTTCTGCCATTCCTGGAAACAAACAGCTGGAGGGGCCGCTCTGACCTGCCTGCTGGGAAGCAGCCATGGTCCCCTTGGCCCCCTTGGCCCCCGCCCCTCTCTGCCCTGCCAGGACACTACACACCCAGGGCTGCCTGCAACTCTCCAAGGAGCCGCTCCTTGCCCAGAGGGGCTCCCATGGCCCCCATGGGGCTGCTGTGGCTGCTGAGCCCAGCCTGCCCCCAAAACCAGGAGCAGCTCATCCAACCACGCCAAAACCAGGGCGACATTCATACCTTGGTGTCACAGAGCAACCCCAGCCCCGCAGGCTGGGACGGCTGCTCTCAGCCCCCCTTTTCACTGCATGCAGCACTGGTGAGCACATGGGCTGCAGTCCAGTGCACGGAGGCTGAGCAGCTCCATCCCAGCCCTGAGCTGCCTGCGGGCTGCGGTCCCCGTGCACCAGGGCTGAGCAGCTCCATCCCAGCAAGCCCCACACATTAGCACCAGGTTGATTTATAGAAATCCAATGGCTGGGGCTGCCAGTGCCTCCTGCCAAACCTCATTAACGGCTGGCCTGGGAGCAACGCAAACAGCTCGTGCAGCAACAAGGAAATCCTTGTTTAAGCATTTCTGGCCATGCAGGGCCCTTCCCCTCACACCCAGGGGAGGAGGAGGAGGTGCAGGCCACAAGCCCCAAGCTGGCACCACCTTGGCAGCCATGACGAAGGAGATGCAAGGGGACGCAGCAGGGTCTGTACAGGGAGGAACCCCCTAGGACGGGCTGTGAGGGAGTGGGAAGCCACAGGGACACGATGGGGTGCAGAGGGCTCCCATGCTGCAGCACCAGGGTCTGTCCTCCTTGCACCACCACAGCGGCACTGGTAACCAATGGGGACATGAGGACACCGGGGTGCCAGCAATGGACGACCAAGGGCTGGCTCAGAAGTGCAGCACTGAGCTGACAGCTTCAGGCTTTGTGGCTCACTCCTGCCCATCTGCGCAGGGCCACTGGCCGGCCCTCCTGTGCTGTGCCATGCCAGGCCATGGGGCAGAGCTTTGCCAGGGCAGACCAGGGCTGTCCCAGAGGGATTCACCAGTCCACTCTGTGCAGAGCAGCCTGGAAGGAGCTTCTGCAAGGGGCTGGAGCAAGATCCTGCCTGCCCCTCAGTGCCCTCTGCTCCCACCCACGCTGGGTTTTCCACACAAAGTGCTGGCTGTGGGCGCAGTGAGCTCCAGGCATACAGAGCTGCTGGGAGGCTGTGGGAGCTGGCGCCGGCACACCTGCCCTGCGGCAGGCACGGGGCACCAGCACGGCTGGCCCACGGACCTGGCACCGGCAAGCTCCAGAGCAGCCTCAGCGACCTGCATCCGCCTGCCCCATGTGTGGCTCAGGATCTATTTCATCATCTGGAGAAAAGCATTTACTGCCAATAAACGGGCTAATTAATTCTCCTCAAAGACCTCTCAATTATTCATCTCGGGCCACAGAGAAAACAATTACAGCGCTTACCTCAGCCCTGGCTCGGCCAGTGCAGCAGCCAGCATGGGGCCAGGGCTGGCGGCAGGCAAGGCACGGCCAAGGCCAGCCCAGCACAGCCCCTGGCACAGAGCCCCAGCTCCCAGTGCTCAGCTAGCCCCGGCTCTGCCCACCTGGCAGGACCAGCCCCACGATGCTCTGGGGAAGGGCTGCTGACCTGGCACAGCCACCCAGCCCAGAGCCATCGCCAGCAGTGGTGCTCTCCCAGGGTGCCTCTGAGAGCTGCTCCCAGCACCAGGACTTAAGAGCAAGGGGACCCACCTGGCCCCCTGCACCACTCCTCACCACAGGGCACGTCCCATGGGATACATGCAGCCTCCTCACATGCAGCCGAATCCATTGCATCTCATTCACCGAGAGCACAGTAGCAGTCTGCTCCCTCCTCACCATCCACCTGCAGTGGTGTCCTCTCCCCGTTCTCACTGAGCAGCCCAGCCACCCTCCACACCTCTGCGCAGGGACCCACGCCTTTGAGCCATGGCCAGACACAGCTGTGGGTGCCTGCTGCAAGCTGGGGCTCAGGCCGCACACCACACAAGCTGGCTCCCAGCACCACCCAGTCCCATACAGCACATCACTTCTGCTCATCCAGGGACAGGCAAGACCCTATCCCACCTGGGGACCCAACCCTCTGCCCCGCAGCCCCAGGGGCCAGGCTGTGCTTGGGTCCCCTTTGGAGAGGGGCTTTTTTCCCAGACCATTCTCCATCTCCTCAGCACTTGGGATCCTCCTTCTGCCCCATGGTGGGGTTCAGTCCCTGCTCCCTCCACCTCAGCTGCACCTTGAGAAGGAAAACCCTCTGCGCCACTGGCAGTGCGAGCTCGGTGGTCCTTTCCCACGGCATGGCCACACCACACCTGGGCAGGATGTGGGCACAAAGGCTGCCTGGGGCCGGGCTCCATGTCAGCTCTCTCCCACCCGCCTCCCCCGTGCACGGCGGGTCACGCTGCTCTAGCACGGCCACCCTGCTGCCCCCCGGGACCACCCCCAGGCCGCTCCGGGGAGCGGGGGCATCGCTGACCCGGGGCGGGCGGCCAGAGCCCCCTGCACGGCTCCGCGGGGGTCCCGGCCCCGGGCTCGGAGCCACCGGCCGGGGCAGCGCGGGGGGCCCCGGGCGGCCGCGGGGCCGGGCCGGGAAGGGTTAAGGGCAGCCCGCGCCCCCCCGGCGGCCGAGGGGCGGGCCTGTCGGGAAGCCGGGATTTCTGCGGTGGTTTTACTGGAAAAGTTGTTGCCGGCGGAGGGAGGGGTCACCCGAGCAGCCCCGGCAGGTTGGGGGGGGGGGGGGGGTGGGGGGGACCGGCAGGCACCGCACCTCCCGCCAGCTCCGCTCCCGGGTGCCGAGCTGGCCGCAGCCCCGGGGGCCGGCAGCATCCACCGGGCTCGGGCTCCGGGCTCCGGGCTCCGGGCTCCGGGCTCCGGCCGGCGCAGGACTCACTGCCTGCGCTGCCCGCACTGCCGGGACACAGCACACGGCTCACCCCGGCTGCTGCCCGGAGGCTTCCCCAGCACCCCCGGTGCAGGCCCTGCCCGTGGCTCCTGCAACTAGGGGAAGGATGCCCCTGGCCAGCCCAGGGACCACGGTGGCCAGCTGCTGCCCAGCCAGGGGCTCTGCCCACCGTGTCCTCTGTGAGTGCTCCGTGGGGAACAACCAGTCCTGGACCACGGCGACGGCAATCACAGCCGAACTTCGCGCCACATTTGGCCGGCCCCACCAGTTCTCCTCTGGGCAGTCCCACCCCACCAGGTCGGGGCTGCGGTGTCTGCTGGTCACGTCCGAATGGGGCCATCAGGGGTTTATTCTGGGCTCAGGCTTGTTTGGATGCTATGTGTGTGAGCAGCTGCTGGTGCACACCCCAAGGAGCCCAACACACCAACAGCGGTGGCAGGCTAGGGCTGGCAGAGAGGGCAGCACCCGTCCCTCGGCGCCGCCTCTACCCCCAGCGCAGGCTGGCACTGGCCGCAGCATGGCACAGCACGCTGGAGGCCTGGCAGGCTGAGCCAGGAGCCCAGCACGTCCCAGTGCTTCCAGGCATCACTCCGTGGTTCCCGACAGTAGGAAATCACTTGGCTCTGCGGCTCCTACCCTCCCAGGGATGATTGATGGTGGCTCCCCCCTTCCCCGGGTGGGAGCAGGGCCCTCCAGGCCAGCCAGCAGGACGAGCTATGGCAGCCTGCAGCACAGGCAGCATGGCCATGGGGCTACCCAGGAAGAAATAGCCCCAAGCTCACGGCAAGTGCTTCAGGGTTGCCAGCAGGCCCTGCGGCCAGCCCCAGTCATAGGGCACAAGACACCCATGGTACTGCATGCGCCACCGGTAGTCCAGTGCCTGCAGCTCCTGGCTGGCCCATCCCAGTCCCCTGGTGCAGCCATGTGTGCCTGGGGTAGCTCGGCCCCAGCCCGGCCATGGCGGAGGAGGGACAGCCATGCTGGCCTCCTCCTGGCCCGCAGCCCCTCCTGAGGCACCCACAGAGGGGGTGCATGTGGGGGCCCAGCCCTATGGCTGGGGTCTAGGACACGCAGCCAGGCAAGCAGGCAGGGCCTGGCAGCAGCTGCTTGCAGGGCTGCATGTGGGGCCAGGGGCAGGGGGAGCCCAGCCGGCTCCGGGAATCGCCCCGGCAGCTGCCAGGCTTGTGGCAGGGAGGGCGGGGGGAAACACGATCCTCCCCGGCGGGACCTGGGCTCCACTCCCTGGCCAGACCTTGGCTGCTAATTTTAGCCCTGGGGAGGCACCACTGGAGCATCAGCTCAGCCCACCGTGGCTGCACGTTCGGTGGGGCCGGGAGCCACCGGCCAGCGCTGGCAGGTGGCAGCTGTGGGAGCCACAGCGCAGCCCAGCCCCGGGCAAGCCCCCAGGCGAGCCCCCCACAGCTGCTGGCCGAGCCGCCAGCCAGGCGCCTGCACTGCCCTCCCGCTGCCCACACGCCTGCGGCCTTGGCTTGGCCAGCCCCACATGTGGACACGAGCCCTCCCGTGGGCTCCAGTGCTGGCCCCATCAAGCCCCCACCAAGGCCCTGCTGGGCCCTACATGGTCAGGGAGGATCACTGAGTGCTGGCGGCTGGGGGAGACCCCTGAGGCAAGGGGAAAGGTCCCCTAGGGTCTGGCAGGACAGGGGGACTCGCAGAGGCAGCCCTGCCATGCTGCAAGGTCCTGCAAAGGATGTGGCTACCTCCCAGCAAAGGAGCCCTCTGCATGGCCGTGGACCCCAGGCCCTGCCCAGGCTGGTGGGGGGGCTGCACAGCGCAGAGCCTTGAGCGAGCCCCCTCATGTCTCTGAAACCAGCGCTTGCCGGTGCTGAGAAGAGATGCACAGCCAGGACGGGTGCTCTCCCCACACTAGGCACAGTGCTGCAGCCAGCCCAGCAGCCCCGTGGGGCACCCAAGGGCCACCCGGCCACCCCAGACAGCAGCAGCAGGAGCAGACAGGTGAGCAGCTGGGGAGGCCGTGGCCCAGGGATGCTCCAACCAGCTGGCTCTTCCCGAGAGAGCAGAGAGCAGCTCTGGAGCCTGCCCTGCCCCAGGGCAGCTGCCCCAGACGTGGTGGAGGCCCCAGCCCAAGGGCCCCATGGTTGCACTTCCCCCCAAGCCCTTCACCTGTGGTGTGACCGGCCAGGCTGCCCAGCGCTTACTGGAAGAGGAAGCTGCTGGGAAGGCAGCGCGTGCAGCGGGGCAGCTTTGGGGAGGAGAGGTTCGGCTCAGCAGCCGGCAGAGCTCGGCTGTCCATACTCCCAGGTCCAGGGCCAGTAACGGGAAGTGTCTGCTCTCAGTGACGGTAAATCAGATCGGGGAGATTAGAGGCCTTTTTGCCTAATCATGAGCAGCTTGAAGTTGGAGGACAAGTTCCTGGAACAAAGAGGAAATGGAGGCAGTAAATAAAGAAAAACTGTTAACATGTGGCCCTGCGTGTGAAAAACGTCTCCATGAAGGACTGTTTATGGCTCACTCATCTGCGGGGCTGACAGCACGGGCTGTGGTGGGAGGTGGTGATGGGGCCCCGTGCGCAGGGGTGCAGGCAGGGCAGCAGCCATGCAGGCAGCCAGCCGGGGCAGCTGTGGGGGGCTCTCAGTTGGGGGGGGGGCGAGGGCTAGGGGGGCTGGGACTGTGTCGTGGCTCATAATGGATGGATGAGAAAGGCAGCAGCATAGCAGGGGCTGTGGCGCAGGCAGCTGGACCAGCAGTGTCAGGGAGGCTGCGTGCATAGGGAGGCAGAGGCATGGCGCATGCAAGGGAAGAGGTGCCGGGCAGGCAGGGCCAGGCAGCATGCGGCCCCCAAGGGGAAGGGGGGCACCCGAATGCACCTGCCTCACTGCTTCCCCTGCAAGTATTGCAGAGCTGTGCCCCCCTCCCCACCTGCAGCATGAGGTGGGCATGGCCAAGGCTCTCCCAGAAGAGCACCATGGTCGTGGGCTGGATCCCCCCCACAGAGCATCACCAGCCCAATGGGGGGAAGGCTGGGGGTCTCACTGCTGCACCGGGCACATGCTTCCCTGCTCCGGGGCAGCGGGGATTTCTGCCAGGAGCCAGGCACTGGTGGGCCCCCTCCTCGGTGCAGGCAGGGAGGCGACACCAGCGCTGCTGCAGTACGTGCCTGCCCACGGTGCCACAGGACAGCATGTCAGCTGTTTCCAGGGCAGACGCAGCCAGAAGCCAGAGCCAATTCCTAGCAGCAAGGTCACCCCGTGCTGTCCCTGCTGGCAGCGGAAGCAGCATGGTGGGAGCCATCGCCATTCAGCACGCGGCGCCATGGGCCTGCGGAAAGACTCGCGGATCCCCGCGGAGCCGTGGCCGTGGAGGAGCACACGGCCTCGTGCCAGCGCTCCCTCCATCAGGACGTCCGGGACGGGCGCTCCCAGCAAAGCGAGGGGCCGTGGGACAGCCGGAGGTCCGGTGGCAGCACCCACCCGTGTCCCCCAGCGCCTCCGCCTGCCCCCACAGCGTGACTCGGGGGTGCAGCCGGCAGAGGGCAGAGGCCGGGCAGGACGGAGAGATGGGGAGAGTCTGCAGGGGCGGCTCTGCGGGGGCAGCCCGGGACACGCTCGGTGCCCACGCACGAGCCGTTGCCCCGTGCCCGCCCGTCCCTGCGGCTCGGGCAGCCGACGACTGCGGGTCCCAGCCCCCGCCCCACCTGCGGTGTGGGACGGGGCCGGCCGGGCGATCCCGCCCCCGCCCGGGAGCCCTTGCGGCGGGGCGGTCCCGGGGTCCCGGCGATGCTGGTGGCGCGGGGGGCGGGCGGGGCGCTGCGGCGGGGTCGGTTGCCCGCGGCGGGGGCCGGCGCCGGCGCCGGGGCGGTGAAACCGCGGGTCTCCCCCCGCCCCGTTGGGCGCCCACCGCGCATCGTGGACCTGCGGAGCGACACGGTGACCCGGCCCTGCGTGGGGATGCGCCGCGCCATGGCCCGGGCCCCCGTGGGCGACGACGACTACGGGGAGGACCCGACGGTCAACGGTGGGCGGTGGGGACGGGCCCCCTGCGGCCCCGGGCCCGGCAGAGACGGGGGGCCGCTCCGCCCCCCCCCCGGTGGGGTCCCTGCCTGCAACCCCCCAGCCCAGAGGGCAGCTGGGATGGGGAGTCCGGAGCAGGGCTCTTCCAGGGCTGGGGGCGGCAGCCTGGGCCTGTGGGGTTCCCCACCGTCCCCCCCGTGCCTGCCCAGGGCCAGCAGACGCCCCCTCCCCAGGACCCCCGTGCTTCTTCCCCCTGCAGAGCTGCAGCACCTGGCCGCAGGGATCCTGGGCATGGAGGCAGCTCTTTTTGTGCCCACGGCCACGATGGCGAACCTCATCGCTGGTGAGTGCCCAGGGCTGCACCAGCCCTCCTTCCCTGTGCCCTGGGGCAGCCAGGTCACAAACCAAGAGACAGGTTTAGGCCCCCATCCCATGGAGGGTGTAGAGCGTGAGAGCAGCTCGGCTCCTCCCCGGGGTCCTGAGGAGAGCCCCGCTTCTGCTCAGGAAGCTGCCCAGAGGGCCACAGACAAGAGCTGTGGGCAGCAGATCCTTTCTGACCCGGGTGTATCTCCTGGCCCCTTCCTTGGCCCTCTCCACCTCAAATCTGTAGCAGCGTGATCCCACTCAGACCCCAGAGATGCTCCCTGCTTCATGCTGCTGCTGAGCAAACCCCCCTCCTTGGGTCTGCTCGTCCCTGTTTCACACTCAGCCTCCGCTCTGCTGTGTTAACCTTTACCTTGTTTGCTTTCCTGCCCTCCTGTGAGCAGGTATCTGCTGTGGGAGCGTGGGCCCCACTCCAGCCCCAGTGATGTGCATGCACCAAGGAGGGTAGGCCGTGCCCCCCCCAGCTGCTCCCCCACCCCCAGCTGCTGTGGTCAGCCCCAGTCCAACAGCCCCAGCACCTTGAGGGACAGAGCAGACGCCCTGTGCCTGCAGGAGGCTGCTCTGCTGCGGCACCACTGTGCTGCATGCCCAGCCTTTACATGCTGCAGCCCCACAAACTGCCAGAGCACAGGCAGCCCATGGGCACCCCAGCTGAGCCTGCTGCCCTCCCGCACGTGCTGCCCGCTGGGTGCTGCCCACAGTGCCCCCTCCTCATGGCCTTCTCCCTCCCAGTGATGTGCCACTGCCAGCGCAGGGGGGCTCAGCTGCTCCTGGGCCGGGACGCCCACCTGCACGTCTACGAGCACGGCGGGGCTGCGCAGGTGGGTGCTGCGGATGGGTGGGCTACAGCCTGGGCTGGCAGGGCCTGGTGGCACTGGCAACGCAGGCAGGGACAGGAGGGTGGCTTGCTGCTGCCCTCCTCTGGTTGCCGGGGCCGGGCTGGGTGGAGGATCCCTTGCTGGGCTGCAGCAACAGCATCACCCGGATCGCCCGAAGCCACAGCCTGGAGCACAAATGGGGGCTAAGCGCACCCAGTGCAGGGCAGGAGGGGACAGAGGGGCAGAAGGCTGGGTCCCCCATGCGCTGCCACCATCTGCCATCAGCTCTGCTCTCTGCCCTGTCCTGGGCACAGGTCGCTGGCGTCCACTCCCAGGTGCTGCCGGACCTGCCAGATGGCACCTTTGACCTGGACCAGCTGGAGCTGACCATCCGTGAGGCCCACGGCAGCCGGTACCATCCACGCCCCGAGCTAATCTGCCTGGAGAACACGCACAGCTCAGCAGGGGGCCGGGCACTGCCCCTCACCTACCTCCAGCAGGTAGGAGCTGTCAGCAGCCCTGTCTGGGTGCAGGCAGCTGGACCTGGCAGGATGGCACCGTAGGGACACCAGGGCCTTGATGAGGATCTTGGAGTGCAGCCCATGTTGGCACCAGCTGCCCCACCGGGCTCAGTGCCTTCAGGGGTCCCTCCTGGCCCAGCTCCTCCTCTGCCTCCCCCCAGGTCCGCGGGCTCGCTGACTGCTATGGGCTGCAGGTGCACATGGACGGAGCACGGCTGATGAATGCGGCGGTTGCCCAGGATGTGGAGCCAGCTCAGATAACCCAGCACTGCGACTCCGTGTCCCTGTGCTTCTCCAAGGTGTGCTCACATGGGGAGGGGGTCCCTGGGGCCAGATTGGACCAGGACAAGCTGGGGCCTCGCCTGTTTCAGGCTATAGGGCTGCATTCCCAGCTTGCAGGCTGGGGCATCCCTGGGTACATCCCCAAGAGGGGTACGGGCAGCCCCCGGGGCAGCTCGGGTCACCCCTCTGGTGGCTCTGCAGGGCCTGGGCGCCCCGGCTGGTGCGCTGCTGGCTGGACGCAGGGAGTTTGTTGCCGAGGCCTGGCGTGTGCGGAAGCTGCTGGGCGGGGGGATGCGGCAGGCAGGTGTGCTGGCAGCTGCTGCCCGCCTCGGGCTGGAGCACGCAGAGGCAACACTGCGCAGAGACCATGACAACGCCCGACGCTTTGCTGAAGGTATCTTGGGGCCCCTCGGCACGTTGGGAGGTATGGACGCCTGCAGCCTGACGCTGCTTTCCCTGCCCGGCTGAGCAGGTTTCCACGTGCTGCCACATAGCTGGGTCCTGCCCTGCCCGGCGGCTCGGTCCGGGCCCAGCCTTATCCCCCTCTCTGCTGGCTGGGCACACCACACCCAGCACCACCCAGCACTGCCAGGGGTAACAGCAGTGTAGACACCTTCCCCAGGCAGCCGTGCTGGATCTCCGGCCAGGCGAGGATGCTGCTTGGGTCCGTGCCTGGCTAGAGTGTCAGGATGATGCCATGCCTGTCCCTGTGGTGCCTGCAATGACACTCATGCTGCACAGCCAGGAGGGCAAAGGGCCCCTCCTTCAGCTAGAACCTGGGGTAGGGCTTGGGCAGTGCTGCAGCCTCCTCTCCCGGGAAGCCGGGCACTTGGCTTGCAGCCTACCACCCCTGCCTTCCCCAGGCGTCCAGGAGCTGAAGTCGCCCCTCTGCTCCATCAACCTCTCGGCAGTGGAGACAAACATCGTGATGGTGAGCATCAGGGGGGGCTGGCCATCCCCTGCAGAGCTCTGTGAGCACCTGCGGGCAGTGAGTAAGGAGGAGTTGGCTGAGACCGGCCAGGCTGTCAGCGTCCTGCTGTTCCCCTGGTCGGCAAACACCGTGCGTGCGGTTTGGCACCGTGATGTCTCAGCCCGCGACACCGAGCTTGCAAAGAACAAGCTGGAATTTGTGGCCAGGAAGTGCCAGGAGAAGCTGGCCCTGGGACTCCACCCAACTCCTCCGAGTGCCGGGGGAGCCTGAGCATCGTCCCAGCCCAGGGACAGCTGCCTCCCCCTTGGTGCTGCAGGCAAGCTGGCGGGCTGGGGCAGCTCTCCCAGCCCTGTCCTGGCAGCCAGCAGCAAAGGGGCTGGGACTAGCCACAGTGTGCTCCAGGCATGTTCCCAACCAGCTGCACCACAACATCCACCCCCGCATGAAGCCCTGAACTTGCAGCTCCAAACTAACGTGAGCCCAGCCCTGGGGAGACCCCAGCCCACCCCCCCCCCCAGTGAGAGCACTGCACCTCCCAGAACAGAACGCCTTTGCAGACATGCCTGGAGGGACAGAGGGAGCCCATACCTCACACCCCCACCCAGACCACTCCGAGGCAGCATCCCCCATGTTGCTAGTCACCCAGCAAACATCCTCAGAGAACCCTCTAGTCCTCTACAGAAACTGTTTCTGTAACTTGGGTCCTGCAGACAGCACCCAAAAGCAGAGCCAGACACCCCCTAGCCCCAAACTGCACCTGGCCCATGTGCACCACACGTGCAAGGATACTGCAGCAGGGAGACAGATCCCAATGGATGGTCAGGGCACAAAATAAATGTATTCTGGCAGCACTGTGGCTGTGCAGAATGTTTTCTTCCAAGTATGCGCCTCCCCTGACCATGTATCAGGGACATCATCCCAGCCCAGAGGTCCCCATTGAGGGATGAGGTCTCCTGAGGATGTGGAAGCCTGGCCCAGACAGCTCCCCAGTGTGCTCCTCCATCAGTGCCATCCACAAAGGCTAGTGTTACCCCAGTCCCAAAGCCCCCCACAGCCTTTGGCGGGCTCTCTGGGCTTCCCTGTCTGCTGAACCTGTTGCTTTCTGGGTTGGACTTTGCCTGTGCAAAAAATTAGGCAGGGCTTAGTGGTGCGCTCCCCACTGCCAGCACAGAAGAGCCCAGCTGCAGGTCAGGAGCTCTGCACTGGGAGAGATTCTCTCTGCAGCAGCCACATCTAGTGTGTACTCACCAGCTCAGCACAGCCCCAGCTCCCCGGGAAGCAGAGCTACACCCAGGCAGCAGTTATTCCTTTTTTTTATTGGCAATAAGCAGTTTAAAGGATATCAAGGGAACAAACTTCATCACCCACTTGACAAAGCCCTACAGGCCTGCCAGCACTGTGCGCTACGCAGGCAGAAACACCCCTGAAAGGAACACCAGCTCAGGCGAGAATCGGTGAGAACTGGTGCTCCCCTGCTTGGACCCCCCCTGCCTGGCTGCAGGCTGGAAGGAGCCGAGGGGGCACAGAGGGTGTCCAGAGGCAGCAGCTGCCCTGTGCTGCAGAAGACCCCACAGACTGGAGCAAGGAGGGCAGCAGGGTATGGTGCATGCAGGCTGCCTGTTGCCACCATGCAGGGCTGGGACTGCCATCTCAGTTTGCTCCCAACATGCCATCAAGCTCTTGAAATCATGTTCAGAATCACCTTGGATAAGAAACAGCCCTGTGAGCAGTGCCTGACCCTGCTCCTCTGAGGCTGGAGATGACAGCCAGCCCCAAAGCCGCAGCCCTGCACCGGCTGTGGTACGCAGGCAAGCTCGCCTCAGCACAGCCGTGCTGGGCTGCTATCTTAGCTGTGCTCAGAGAGCGAAGGGAGGGCAGGAGCTCTTCCCCTACCTGAGTGAGGACATAGCTCTTCTCCGACAGCTTCTCAATGATGTCAAAGTGATCCACGCCGGCGAGATCCAGCAGAGAGACAGACCAGCCAGCTGCACGCAGGGCCTGTGGATAGCAGCACTGGCAGGAGGGACCCAGACCCCCATCCGCCCGGATGCTGCCCCGGCAGCAGGAATGACGGCTTGGCAAGGACTAGCTAGCGTCCCCCCCTGAGCCACTGTCATCTTCGACAGCAGCCATCGCCACAGCAGCAGAAATACTGCTCTGATATGGCACACAAGCTGTTCATCCCAGCTTAGCAGGTCCGAGCAGGCCGGTTCGAGCAGCATCCCTGCGGAGCCAGGCATGGTGCTGCCCAGAGCTCACCTGGCTGTACTCCTGCGATTGCCTGCGAAACTCCGGGGAGTCATGCTGGGCCACAGCCACCAGCACCTCACAGGCTGTAGCTGCAGGCGCTTCTGGGGTGATGCACAGCATGGGGCTGTTCCTCTGGGCAACCTCCCTGGATGAGACACCACAGTGGCAGCTGATGTAGCCCCTTGCTTGGAGAGGGCATCTTTGCATGCAGAGCCCCCGTGTCCTTGGCTGTGTGCTCCAGCCAGGTGGAGGGTGCAGGGCCTGTGCCCCGCTGCACAGGCAGGCTGTGCGGGCAGGGGCAGAGCAGGCTGCAGCACCACTGGTGTTCACCCGCAGGCTGTGCAGACCAAAGCCACCTGTGTGCACAGCCTGCTTGTGCCCTTTCCCAGTTGCTGTCCCCACAGCATGCGGGCTCACCAGCTCATGTTCAGCGCATTGTTCACATAGGTGTGCAGGATGGGCTCCAGGTCATACACACCGCTCACCAGCACAGCTCCTGGAGGCAGAGACGTTGGCAGGTGAGGGGTCCTGCAGCTTGGGCCACTCTCACAGCCCTGTGCATGGGAAGTCTCCTTGTGCCCACATCCCCAGGCCTCAGTGAGTGGCTGGCCAGTGCAGGACACACACCCTCAGGGGCAGCTCGTCCAGGAGCCCAGAGTCCTGCACTCCCAGCACCTGTGGGCTGCAGTCAGCTGGGGCAACTCATCTCCCTCAGCTCTACAACTCCTGCAGCCCTGTATGGGCAGCAGAGACGGCCTCATCCCAGGGGCAGTTTCTCCTTCAGCCCCCGTGCCTGGACACAGCAGCGCTACCTTTAATATCCGGCGCCACTCCGTATTCTGTCCAGTCCGTGGACAACACCATGGCTGCCAGATGGGCCCCAGCCGAGTGTCCACACAGGTAAATGCCTCTGGAGAGAGGGAGCCATGAGCCAGCACAGGGATCGACAGCGCAGCGCCTGCCGCCTCGGGACACCCTGCTCTGCATGGAGGAGGTGGCACAGCTGCAAGTGCTGCAGCCTGAACACAGCAGCTCGGACATGTTTCCCAGTCCATCAGTTGACACTTCGCATAGTGACAAGGGAGCACAGCCACGGGCATTGTCCAGCCCTTGGACTGAGGCACTGAAGCCTTTGTCACGGCACAGGGTTTATTCACCCTCTCCTGTTGCTGCCACAGCCACCCCCATGCAGCAAATGGCCCAGGGAGTGAGGCGGGCACAGTTTGCTTTCAAGGTCTGGCAGCGGTCATAGTGGTGGGGCAGAGGGGATGCCGGGAGAAGTGCACAGCCCACCTGATCCCAGAGTATTGCTCCACCAGGAAGGCGAGGCTGCGCCGCACTTGCAGCACCATGGCGTCCATGTGGCCTGGGCAGAGAGCAGAGTCAGGAGGGCGCCAGGCCAGCACAGCTCAGCCGTAGCCTCAGCTCGGCAGCACCTACCTTTGGGGGCTGTGTCGTATCCCACTGCCACCACCACCACACCCTGTGACACCAGCGGGGGGGCTGCGAATCCTGACTCATCTTTACTGGTGGGGGAAACAGAAGGTAGCCAGGCTGGGGAGGCCAGGGTCTCCTTGGGCTGGCCAGGTGGCTGATCAAACCCAGAATACCCAGAACAAGTCTGGGTGTCATGAGGAGGGAGGCAGTAAAAGCGGGTCGGGGGATCCCTTCCCAAGGGACCCCTCACCGACACCCCACCTCACCTCAGGCACTGCCAGTATCCGCCATGGATGTAGACCAGGACCGGGAAGGCTGCGCAGTACAGCATAGGGTGAGTGAGGGGCACGGCCCCTGCCCGCCACCACTGCTGCCGCCACTGCCTGCCCATCACCTACTTCCAGAAGGGTCCGTGGGAAAATAGATGTCCAGCTTCTCCCCGTCCCCATCGCCGTAGGGGACGTGCAGCGAGGTCTGTGCGCTGGCCCGGGCCTTCTGCGTTCCTGCGGGAGGCCGGACACATCGCATCTCCCACTCCCCGCTGGGACGGGGCCGTGACACCCCAGCGGCAGCCCCGCTCCCGGCCCGGGCGCCCCCAGCCCCGTCCCGCCGTCCCGGGACCGGCCGCTCCTCACCTGCCGCCGTCGCCGCGAGGTGGGCCTGGATGACGGCGTCCCTGCCCAGGCGGGGGGACCAGCGGCTGGGGGAGTACTGTTCCTCCAGCGCCTGCGGAGGAGGCGCGGCGGCTGCGGCGCGGGGCAGCTCCGCCCGGCCGGCGGCCCTGGGGCGGCTCGGGGCGGCGGGTACCGGGAGAGGTCCCCCACCCCGCGGCCCAGGCGAGAAACGAGCGCTGCCCAACCCGCGGGCCCTACCTCCGCGGGCATGTCCCGCCATCCCCCCATGCTGCGCCGGGCCCGATCCCGCTCCCGATCCCGCGCCCGCCGCCGCGACCCCGCGCCCCCTGCCCGGCCGGGGGGGAGTGGCCCGAGCCCGGGAGGGGCGTGGCCGGAGCCAGGGGGCGGGACCGTTCAGCTCCCATTGGCCGCTCAGGGGGCGGGGACGAGAGACAGGACGGGGGCGGGGCCGCCCCGCTCCTATTGGCCGCCCAGGGGGCGGGGACGGGGACACCTGCGGGCTTGGCAGGCGGGCGCGCGCAGTGCACGCCAGGAAGTCGGCGCGGGCCTAGGTGCGGAGGCGCGGAGGAGAAATAAGAATTTTCGCGCCTGTTCTCCCATTGGCCTGCGCAGCGGCGTGAGTCCTTCTCCGATTGGCCGCCGCGGCGGCGCATGGGCGTGAGGCCTGCTCGGATTGGCCAGCTCGCGGCCGTGGCGGAGAGGCGCGCGCGGGAAGTCAGTCAGTCCGTCCAACGCAGACATGAACTGCCTGACGGTGCCCGGTGTCCACCCCGGCTCGCCTAGCCGCCCGCGCGGGCAAATTCAGGTACGGGGCGGGGCCGGCACCAGCAGCGGGTGGGCGCTCAGGGCCCGCTGGGGCTGGTACCGAGAGGCGGCGGGGAGGCAGAGGCTGCGCCGGTACCGGGGGAGGGATGTCCGGGCTGCATGGGGTGGTGGCGTGCCCGGGCTGGTGTGGGGCTGCGATGGGCCGAACCGGCGCTCGGCGGGGCGGATAGTGGTGCCGGTGATCCCCCGAGTCGTCGGTGCCTGGCCGGTGTCCGGCAGGATGCCGTGACTGGGCAGAGCGATGTCCAGGCTGGCGGCTGGGGGCTGCCTGCGTGGTGTCCCTGCCAAGCTGTGCTTTCGACCGCTGACCCTCATGATTCTGCCCGCAGGTGATCTTCGGGCCCATGTTCTCCGGGAAGAGGTAGGCCCGGGGCAGATGGGTTGGGCAGAGAGGGGGCTGAGGCCTGGAGCCCGCTGACGGCCATCTCTTGCAGCACGGAGCTAATGCGGCGGGTGCGGCGGTTCCAGCTCGCTCAGTACCAGTGCCTGCTGGTGAAGTATGCTAAGGACACACGCTACTGTGTCTCTGGTGTCTCCACACATGACAAGTGAGTCCCTGGGGCAGGAGGACCCACCCCGTGGGCCCAGCAGGTGGGCTGTCTGGCTCACAGTCTCACCCTTCCCCACAGGAACACCATGGAGGCCCTGCCAGCCTGCCTTCTCAAGGACATATACCAGGAGGCGCTGGGCTGTGCGGTCATCGGCATTGATGAGGGCCAGTTTGTAAGTGCATGGCCAGGGCAGGTCCTGGGGAGCTCTGCAGGATGCAATCTTCATAGCACCCTGTGCAGAAGAAGGCCTGAATTCTCTGTAGGAGAGGGTGGGAAGAAATACCCTGCAGCAGGTTGATCCTGCTGGACTAAGCTCATGTAGTCAAACCCTTCCCTTCCCTTAGTCCCTGCAGGCTGAGGAAAGTGGGCCTGGAGTCCATTTCATGGATAGGCAACATGGCTTTAATTTTCTTTGTGCCCTGTGCTGCTGTCTGGGCATGTGCCACTACCCCCTGAGTGAAGTGCTGCTCCTTCCTCTTGACACTGTTTCTGTACCTCCTCTAGTTCCCAGATATTGTGGACTTCTGTGAGACAATGGCCAATGCTGGGAAAACAGTCATCGTTGCTGCTCTTGATGGGACTTTCCAGAGAAAGGTAAAACACTCTGTTTTAGTGCAGCAGCTGCTTTGGGATCCTTGTAGAACCCATCCAACAGAACCATCCCCTCTATCTTGGCACAGGCCTTCGGGAGCATCCTGAACCTGGTGCCACTGGCAGAGAGCGTGGTGAAGCTGAATGCCGTGTGCATGGAGTGCTACCGAGAAGCTTCCTACACAAAGAGGCTAGGAGCAGAGAAGGAGGTGAGTTCCCTTGGAACAGAAAGCACTTCAGTAGCTTCACCTTGCCAGTCCTGCTAGTATAGAGGGATCTCCTCAGGAGAATCGGGCTCTACAGAATCACTCTCCCAACTTCCTTACCAGGTTGAAGTAATTGGAGGAGCAGACAAGTACCATTCTGTCTGCCGAGCCTGCTACTTCCGCAAGCGGCCTCAGCAGCCTGGGCTGGAAAACAAAGAGAACATGCCCTTGGGGATGAAGCAGCTGGACATGGCCTCCTCCCGGAAGATCTTTGCTTCTTGACTGCTGGGGTCCCACATGGGGGAAAATGAGAGGAAGAAAGCTGAATCCTGTGGCTCCCAGATGCCAGATCTGGCTTCCCCTGCTTTTAGCAAAACTGTTAAGTGTCTTAGTTTTACCTGCCAAGCTGCTGTTCCTCTGCACCAAGGACCAGGAAAGAGGAGGATCAACTGGACCTGATGCTGGGGAAGCTGAAGCGGGAGCCTGACCAAAAGTGAGTTCCTTCCTCAGAACATGGAAAAGAGACAGGTGTAGTTACTGATGCTGCCACGCAAACAGGTCCTGGAAAACTTCATAGTAAGCCGGGCTGCAGGGCTTCCATCGCACGCCATCGTTCTGGCCTGCTCTCCTGGTCCTCTGCACATGTTCAGACTGGCACTGGTGGCTGGTTCATTTGCCTGTGAATGCAACTGTTTCTTTATCTGTTGTGTGCTCTTGCTAAACACCAGGTTTCTTAAGACCACAGTATTTTAAACCCGCTTCCTTTTTTAATGCAGTCTGAGGAGATAACCTGTTCCTTGTCGTAGAGCCATGACACAGCTTTTCAACTGACACACAGAGCAGCAGCCTGCCCTGTAGCAGTCCCTTCGAATGATTGTGCATGGCCTGCCTCTTTGCTGTTATGCTCACTGTAACTGTCTTGCAAATTTTTGTTGAAACAGAAGTTGGCAGGGGGAGAAAGGCTTGACTTGATAGCCTGACAGTAGGCTCTTCCTAGTTTTTGAGCTTTAAAAGGGCTAGTAGTAGTCTGTGTAGTAAGACAAAGTCCTTCTGGAACAACTAGACTTCACTTCAGGAAGAGCCTCCTCTCCAAATTCAGGGTGTCTTTGCTTAGGTTCAAGCTTGGTGCTGCCACTTTAGTGCTTAGTTATCTGTGAAGGGTTTGGAGGCTCAGGATTCAGTGGTAAGGGTTTGGGCTACTGTTTCTGTGAAGATCCAGCTACTTGGAAACTCAGCTCTAGTCATGTATCTTGCTCCCTGCTGAGCCTTCTGAAAATTCTTGAGGCTGATTCTTCTTCCACTCTAAGTGGACTGAAGGATCCTCTTCCCCCTTTGCTTGACTTGGCTTCTGGAAGGGGTTTAGTTTTGGTTTTTTTCTTTCCCCCTTACTGCAAAAGTGCTTTTCCCTGAAAGCCAGCCTCCACAAGCTCCAAGCAGTAGCTCTTGGTTGTGGCCAGGTCACATCTCCATGTGCAAATGCACTGCTCTGTTTGCCTGCACCCTCCAGCCAGGAAGAGCCACCTCCCCAGAAGGTTACAAGAGCCATCTTGAAAACCCATGCTGTTTGTTATTTGAAGTAGTGACAGTTATAGTACCCACAAGGACTTGATTGCCAGGCATGGGCTTTCCCCTTGGGGGGGTGGGGGTGGAGGGAAGGCAGCACTGCTACTGGTTTTGGCTAATAAATAACTTAATGAAATTGTCTCTGTGTATTTTATACCAGACTGTTCTGAAAAAGCTACCTTGCAGTGAACAGTGTGCAAACAGTGCAGGCTGATCACTCACAGCAGCAGCTTGGGCTGGGTGCTTATCTGCTCAAACCTTCTACCCAACAGCCTCTGAGGAGCAGGAGGAGGAGGGCTTGCCTAAAAATAGCACTAGCATGAGTGTGCTGTTTGTAGTGCAGCAGGTGACCAGGGCTGCTCTGCTGCTTCCCTGCCTGGAATCCCCTGTCCCAGCCCCTGGGGAAGAGAGAAAGATCCCTATTTTGCTTCACTAGAGAATAAAGGCACATGGTGGCTAGGTGAAAAAGTTTATTCCATCTCTACAGTGACAAAGAACTACATGGACACCAGCCCCAGCAGTGACAGCTCACATACCACATGCTGCTGCTGGGAATAGCTTCACAACAGGTGCAGCAGAAAACAACCTGAGACAGCCAGCCTGCACAGGCGCTGGTGCAGCACCCTCGGGTCAGCCAGGAGCATGGGTGGCAAGCAGGGTGCTGCCGAGGGAGCAGTGGGTGGGATGGTAGCCTCACTTCTGCAGAAACAGCGTGTGGTGGGAAGCAAGTGAGGGGGGCTGAATACCTAGTCAGCAGGGAAAGCACTCCAGGACTCCTTGGACACATGAAACAGCCACAGCCCCACTGAGCACGCAGCACTCACCACTCCCACTGATCCTGAACTGCATCATCCCAGCACTGGCAGCCCTAGTGCAGGCTGTGAGAAGGCACAGCACAGGAGTTTATAGTCAAAAGGAAAAAGGGGCTTTGGCATCAAGCTCACCCAGCAGCAGCTGAGGGGGAAAGGCACGGGAAGCCAGAGGCAGGCAGGAGCTGGACTGCACTGCCCAGCTGTGCTACAGCAGTGAGAGCCAGCACTCGAGGGGTTGTGGCTGGTGGGGCTGGAAAGGCACTGGTGCCAGGACGGGCCAGGGCAGCAGTCACAAGGGCACAGCCAGGCTAGAGCCAGGGGGGTGCGAACCACACACCCACCGCACTGCTTCCTCCCACAGCTGCTTCCCCAAAGGCACAAGAGTAAGGGCAGGCGCTTGTCCTCGCTGGGGCCAGCCCCATGCACCCACCTCCCTGGGGCTGCAGGGCTGTGCTCAGCAGTTGCAAATATATATGTGCCATATCACTCGCTATGCGCCAGGCTCTGGAGCGCAGCAGCAGGGAGCTCAGCTCCACCACCTGGACCAGGCCCCTCCTGCACCCCAGCACCCAGGCCCGGTGGTCTTCACACAAAGCAGCCACCACCCTCCCACTTCAAGTTGCAGGTCCCTCCCACCCCACATAAGAAAATTGCACTGGTACAGCTGTCCCTGCCAAGCCACTGGGCAGGGGCTCAGTACACCGGTGGGGGCTGGTAACCCCCTGGGGCTTCTGCCGTGTGGGTGAAGGGCGGCTGCTGGTAGCTGTCGTGGCTGATATTGGGGTAGCTGGAGTAGGGAGCTGGAACCTCCGGGGTGGGGTCGACGTAGCTGTGAACAAAGTCCTCCACACCCATTTTGTACCTCTTGTAAGCAAAGGCCACCAGGAAGCCCTAGAGAGATGAGGGGGCCAGCATTGTCAGGGCTGCCCTGGGCTGCCCGGCCCAGGGAGTCCCTCTGCACTCCCTCCCAAGTGGGGCAAGGCCACACTCCACTGTGGCTTCACTCACCCAGGAGAAGATGGAGAAGAAGCTGAAGGTGATGGCAGCACGGGCCGAGTCAGCCCCGATGGGCACATCCTTGGCCTGTGTCCAGGTCCACTGGTTGGTCAAGAAACAAAAGCCAATGAACCACAGGAACGTCCAGAGACCTGTGGGAGGAAGGTGGCATGAGGGGCTGGGACTGCATCCTCCTGCTCACCAGACCCTGCTCCCACCACTAGGCTGTTGCTGCCATCATGGGGGTGGGGGGGGGCTAGAGGCCAGTGCAGGTGTTCAGCGCAGCACAGGCATCCGCATGTTGCTCCCCATGGTTCCTTGGAGCGCTTTCAGCAGACAGCACACGGGCAGCGGGCCAGGCGGGAGCGACTCCCTTCGCCAGGCACCGGCAGCCACGTCACGGGACAAGGGCAGCCATTGTAGCAGCCACAGAAGGCGCAGCCCTACCCCGTAGCTGCTGGTACCTGAGAAGCCAAGGTCTGCCAGGACCAGGTACTTGCGGTCGGTGGTGTTGCTGATCTGGGGGAAGTAGATGTCCACCATGAAGAAGAAGATGCAAGCGAGGAAGGCGAGGATGCCAATGCCGATGCCATAGCGGCATGCGTCCTCGTTGTGGTTGAAGATGCAGAAGAGCTGAGACGAGCTAGGCAGGTTCATGTAGCCCTCCCCGACCAGGCAGGCGAAGACGATCAAGGCAAAGATCTACAGAGGCAGGAGTGGGTGTTCGGCGGGTGGCACCGGGGCGGTGGGGCCCCTTTTGGGGGGTGCCCGTGCCCAGCAGGGCTGGGGGCACCGGCCTAGGTAGGGCTCAGCTGAGCGCCCGCCGCTGCGGCTGTGTTGGGGCAGGAGCCGGGGGAAAGCCGCGGCAAGAGGGAGGGAGGGGAAGACCAGGCCGGGCCATGCGGGCTCCGGGACGCAGGGCTGGCCCGACCCGGGGCCCCCACGCAGCCCCGCGGCCCGGCCTGGCGGGGCTGTCCCGGAGCAGGCCCCGGCCCGGCCCACCCCGACTCACCGCGCTGGCGATCCGCGCCAGGACCTGCGGCTGCTGCACGAAGCGGCCCAGGTCGAAGGCGCCGCCGGCCTTGGCCGCCCCGTACGCGCCGCCGCCGCCGCCGCCGCCGCCGCTCTCCATCGCGCCGGAGCAGCCGCCGCCGCGCTCCCCGCCGCTTCTGCGCGGCACCGCCCCGGGGAGGGCCGGGCCGGGGCGGTCCCCCCCTGCCGCCGGGGCGGGGAGGGGCGGAGCGGGCCCTGCAGGGGCCGCGCTCAGGCCGGCGGAGCTGGATCTTCACCCCGCCCAGCCACCGTGCCCTCCCGGTGCCCCCGTAGCCGCCCGGCCCCGTACAGCGGGGAGGCCGGAGCCGCCTCCCAGCCCCCCGTGTTGCCCCCTTCCCTCCTGGTGCCGCGGCGGCGTGGTCCCCCCGCAGCACCCACGGCAGCGGGCAGCGCCGTGGGACGGGGGACCCCCGGCCGGCCCCACGCGGTTCGCCGGCGGGTGAACGCCTGGTGCCTCCCGACGTCCTTTCTACTGCGGATGAGGCCCAGCCCCACGCCCCGGAGCCCGGTTCCCGCAGGTCGCAACCCCACAGCCCGGCCGGGGGGGGAAAAAGCGGGGGTTCTGCGGGGGCAGCACACCCTCGCCCAGCACTGGGAGGTAGGAGGGATAGGCTGGGGGGGTTGTCGGTGCTTCCTCCGACCTCCCCACGGTGGTGTTGGGGCGGCTTCACGCCCACACCGAGCCGCGGCGCTTGCCCGGTGCCCGACGTGGGCGGCGGCAGCAGCCCCGGGACACGTTTCCGTCGGTTCCTGGTACTGGGACGGGCGTGGGGCTGCCGGGAGCCCCGGGGCGGTGGGTGACCGAGAGTGGGAGGCGGCGGCTCCCGGGGGCGCGGGCGGGGTGGCCGGCAGCCCCCCCGGGGCCGCCGCCTGCCCGGTGCAGCCTTTGCCCGCCCGGGGGTGAGCTGCGAGGACTGATGGCGGTGGAGGGGGAAGAGGGAGGGGAGGAAGAAGAAGGCGCTGGAGCACGGTGGGAGTGGAGGACGGGACATGGGGGTCTCTGCTCCGGTGTGTCCGTCCCGTCCCGTCCCCCCAGAGCGTGTTTGAGCTCCCCCGAGGCCGGGGCTACCCCATGGACGGAAACGGGTGTCCTCGCCTGCCCCGGGGCTGCGGGTCTTGCCGTGCGCTTCCAGAACCGAGGGCCGGGCTGGCGGCGTGGGCTGGCTCCCACCCCGGAGCGACCCTGTCCCGGAACAGCGGGCGGGGTCCTCCGGTGCAGCCCCGGGCCGGGGCGAGTCCCCCAGCGAGGGCAGGACGTGCTCGGCGGAGGCTGCGCCACCTCCCCCATCCGCCCTTCCTTCCTTCCTGCTCCCGCCGCAGCTCCCAGTCTGCTGGGTTGCCGAGTCGGGTTGGCCTCGGTGTTAGTCCTGGGTTTAGCCCCGGGTTTAGCCCCGTGGCTCCCTGCGCTCCCGCCCCCGCATGCAGCAGCACCGACTCCGGCTCCATCCCCGTCCCAAGGGCCGACAGGGCCCCGTGTGTCCCAGGGGAGTTGTGCACGTTGGGGTGACTGAGGGTGCCAGTGGCGTGGTGCCAGCTGACGCCCGTCCCCTCGCTGTGGCAGGACGGCGTGTCAGAGGGGGTGCGGTGCTGCAGGGACCCCCTCAGCCCCAGCAGGATGTCCCAGCCGCTCTCCTTCACCCTCTGTGTCTCTGAGGATACCGAGAGCAATAGGTGAGTGTGGGCCTACCCTCCCACAGCCCCAGCTGCTGAGGGAGACTGCAGCCCTGTGCCCAGCAGGCACTGGCTGCCCATGCCACAGGGTGGCATAGCTGGGCTCTGGCACCAGTGCTTTTCCATGGCTCTGTTCTCTGGGGCCCAGTGTCCAGCCCAGCCCCAGCTGAGTGCAACTGTGTCCCTGCAGCCAGGAGCCGAGCCCGGACAATGAAGGAGCCCTGCACACCTCCTTCCGCCAGCTCATCCAGGAGCAGAGCAGCTTGGTACAGGCAGATCTGGAGCTGGAGATGCAGGAGAAGGACAGAGGTAAAGCACTGTGGGCACAGCTGGAGTGGGATGGGGACAGTGTGTATGCCCAGGGCCATTTACCATCCCAGAACCTGGCCTGGGCCAGCTGGGGCTCATGCTGAGGCTGCAGGCAAAGCACTTGTAGGAGCCTGCTGACACATTCGCCAGTGCAGGCAGCGGGGAAGACCTACCCTTGGGGACACAGAGTGCCTCTAGAGAAGGAGGTGCTCCGGGGGGAGCATACACAGGGTGGGCTCCTGACCTCTGTGCCAGAGCAGGGCAGCAGGGCCACAGGGACTGGCATCATGGGTGCTCCAGCTCTCACCACTCTGCATCCTGCCCTCCTTCTCCCAGAGCACCTGACCCCCTTGGTCCCCTCAGACACCTCTGCTGCAGCCTGGCTGGAGCCTGGGCAGGATGAGCAGCACCCCGGCTACTCCTCTGCCACCTTGAAGATCCTCGCCAGCATGCCCAGCCGCACCATTGGTAGGTGTCACCCAGCCTTCCTTGGGCCCAGGAGCCCCTTGGCAGAGCTCTCCTGTCTGCCCTGCTATCCCATGGCCACCCACCCCCCTGCCCTTCTCTCTCCCACAGGGCGCAGCCGCGGGGCCATCATCTCCCAGTACTACAACCGCACAGCCCGGCTGCGGCGCCGGAGCAGCCACCCACCCCTGCAGCAGCTCTGCCGTGCGGCGCGGCCCAGCCTGCGGCAGTATGACCTGGAGACTGACCCTGCCAGGGCAACGCTGGAAGGTGAGGATCTGTCAGGAGTGGGAGTGGGTGGTGCTGGGCACTGTCCCATGCTGGGTTCAGGATGGGTACACCATGTCCTGGCTGGCCATGTCCTGCTTTGTGCCCCCAGACAAGCGGAGCCTGCTGGTGAAGGAGCTGCTGAGCCTCTCGCCCAGCCAGTGCAGCTACATGCTGCTCACTGTGCCCCTCAGCCTGACAGAGAAACGCACCCTCCGGTAAGTCCTCTCCCACTGGCCCCAACTAAGCAGGGCTCCCACAGGCAAAGCTGACCCAGGGTCCATGCCATCCTCTGAAACCCCTCTCTGCTGGGCAGGCAGGAGCTGAGCAGGCTGAGGGGCCCCCCGAGGCAGCATGCCCAGCACCAGGCTCCCTCCTCTCCCTGCAGATGGTCCAAGGACTATATCATCCTTGTAAGTCTGGGGCACGGGTCTGCACAGCAGCCACAGGGGACCCTGGTACAGGCTCTGGCCTTGGTGCTCTCTCCTGGCTCCCTCTCCCCAGGGCTGCCGGGACTTCTGGTACAGGCTCCTCTCCCTGCTCCTTGCTGCACGGCCCTGGCACTATGCCCTGAAGCAGATCAGTGGCCGCTTCGGCTCCAGTGTCCTCTCCTACTTCCTCTTCCTCAAGACACTCCTCATGTTCAACGTCATCTCATTCCTCATCCTCCTTATCTTCGTGGTAGCCCTGCAGGCTGCGTATCCCCCTGCCCCGGCCAGCCCCCAGCCCTTCACTGGCCTTGAGGTCCTCACAGGAGCGGTAAGCACTGCCAGCCCATCAATGCCAGCACATCTCTGGGCCAGGAGCTGCTCCAAGCCTGGGGCCCATCCTGGCACAGCAATGTCCTAGTCCCTGCCCTGCATCCCGGCATCCTCTGCCATGGCAATGCCCTGGTCCCTGCCCTGCATCCTATGCCATGATGATGCCCTGGTCCCTGCTCTCACACCGCTGGGGCCCTGGGACCACCAGTGCTGTGGGTGCATAAGGGGTCCTTGGTGCTGCCCTGGCCCAGGGCTCTGTGCCCGCACGGGCTGGCACATTTGTGCCAGGCTGGGCAGGGAGCTGCAGGTGCCAGCAAGGTTGCCATGGGCTCCATGGTGCGCTTCCCCACAGGGCTACTTCACTCACTCGCTGCTGTACTATGGCTACTACAGCAATGTCACCCTCAATGACCCCTGCGCCTTCAGCCCCAATGGCAGCGCATGCCCCCTCGCCGTCCCGTACAACATGCCACTGGCCTACATGTTCAGCGTTGGGGTCTCCTTTCTCGTCACTTGTGTCCTGCTGATGTACAGGTGGGTCAGCAGTGCCTGTGGCACTACCAGCCTTCCCCTCGCTACCCAGCCCTGATGCCCTGACACCCTTCCCCTTGCTGCAGCATGTCCCACTCCTTTGGGGAGAGCTACCGCGTGGGCGGCTCTGTGGGGGACCTGGCTGTCAGAGTCTTCTGTGCCTGGGACTTCAAGGTGATCCAGAGGCGCTCAGTGAAGCTGCAGTGTGAGAACATCTGCACCCAGCTGAAGGTGAGAAGCTGGGCTCAAGTCAGCCCCTGCATGCCCTGCGCCCTGCAGTGGGCAGGCAAGGGCGTTCACAGGAGCCAGTCCAGGCCCAGGGCTCAGCACCCCTCTCCTACCCACTGCACAGGGAGCCCTGCAGCTGCAAATACCCCCTGACCCCAATCGTGCACCAGCACTTTGTCCATCAGCCCACTGGGTCCCACCTCAGTGCAACAGGACAAACCCCCACTCCAGACCCAGAGTATGTTCAGCAGCACTGGCACTGATCTCTTCCAGGAGCTGCTTGCGGAGCAGCGGTCCCGCTCTCACTCCCTGAGCCTCTGCCAGTGCCTGAGACACACTGCTGTGCTTTTCCTGGCCTGGGCCCTCTCACTGGGCACAGTGCTGGGGTGTGTGTTGGCTGTGCACTACTTCTCGGAGCATATGCATGCGGTGAGTGCTGCCCTTCACCATGGGATTTCCTGCCCTGGTGTAGGAGGGCTGGGGCTGGGATAGCAGGGAGGGAGGCCAGAGTAGCTCTGGGACGCAGGGGCAGCCCTGTTGCAGCTCCCCTCCTGGTGTTGGCATTTGCTGCAACTCGCCAAGGGTGCTGAGCAGCCGGCAGCCATGTGCTTACTGTGGTACCCACTTGCCAGGTTCAGCAGGACCACCAAGCCCGCGCTAGTGGCAGGTGGCAGCAGGAAGCCATCCTGCTGGTCCTGCCCCTCATGGTATCCCTCCTCAATGTGCTGATGCCCCACCTGTACAACTTGCTGGGGATGTGGGAGAAGCATGACTCCCCGGTGGCAGAGGTCTACGTGGCAATCTGCAGGTAGGCTGGTTGGGGATGGGGCAGGGGGAGCATCCTGTGCCCCACCTTCGGTGTGCGGGGAGGCTTTGGGACCAGGCACCCCGTCTGCGGGGCTTGGCCCCTCTGTCCCCAGGGCTCAGGGGCTCCTGGCACCATTCCTGCTCCCCAGGAACCTCATTCTGAAGATGGTGGTCCTTGGCCTGCTCTGCTACCAGTGGCTCAGTCGGAGTGTCATCTGCTCAACAGAGGAGGTCAGTGCTGCCGCCCCGGGGCTGTGCAGGGCTGGGCTCTGCGTGGATCCATGTGAGGAGCATGTGGTGCCCATGTGAGCAGGCTGGGATACGCCATCCAGACTGTGCTGGCGTCTGCCAGACTGCACTGCAGGCACCATTGGCTCCTTTGCCAGGGAGAGGGGAATGACAGCCAGACAGGGGCACCCCAAACATGGGGTGGCTGTGGAAAAGGGTTCAGGGGAGGAAAATGTCCCACAGCCCTGCACAACTTATGGGGGCCAAGGAAAAGCCATGGGGGAGGAGAGGCCTCATTGCACACTTGATGCCACCTTTGCTTGTCTCCCCAGTGCTGGGAGACATGTGTGGGGCAGGACCTGTATCGCTTTGTGGTGATGGACTTCATATTCACCCTGCTGGACACACTCTTCGGGGAGCTGGTCTGGAGGTAATGTGCCCCAGGAGGGGGTCCCCCGCCAGCGTGGCATCCCCGGCACAGCCCTGGCTCTCTGCTGCCTGGGCGGCGCTGCCCTGGTGCACCCAGGCTCTGCCACTGTCTGAGGGGGAAGATGGGTTGCCAAGCATCCCCCCCAGCAGCAGTGTGGGAGCAGAGCTCCACTCCTTCCCAGGCTGATCTTGGAGAAGAGGCTGAAGAGGAAGCAGAGGCCTGAGTTTGACATCGCCCGAAATGTGCTGGAGTTGATATACGGGCAGACTCTGACCTGGTGAGTTGCCACGTTGCCTGGCGCGGCTCTGCTGATGAATGCCTCACAGTCCCCTGTGAGCCCTGCAGCTGGCGGGGACCAGGCACGGGGAGCTGCACATGTCTCACTGAGCAGGGCTGTGGGAGACCAGCCCCAGCCCTGCGTGGGTGGGAAGAGGGAGATGGACAGTTTGGCAGTCGCGGCGCACGGTGCCAGCACCCTACATGCTCACTCATGAGGTCTGGCTTTGGTGATGGGGTGAGAGCCACAGGGCAATCAGCAGCAGAGCATCCTGGCACCAGTCCGGCATCCCCCACCCAGCTGGTCCCCTCCAGAGCTCTGGGGAAGGAGTAGGCTCTGGAGCACGCACAGCCCCTCTCATTTGTCCAGACCATAATGGCACTTGTTACTCCAGGGGGCCTGCTCAGCTGCTTAGACCCTTGCTTTGCCACCCTGCACCTTTCTACAGCCCCCAGCCTTGTGCCCCACTGCCTGAGGGGATCCACAGGTGTGCTGCTGCATTCCTACTTGCAACACACCTGGGAGCAACAAAGGCTACAACCACCCTGGGGATCGATGAGATCCCAGCCCAGCACAGGCTGCGCAGCAAGCCTGGCACAGGGTGTCTTGCTCTTTGCTTTAGGAAAGCCTGATTACAGGTGGTGATGGTGTCCTGACACTGCCCCCAGCTCTGCCCACCACTGGCTCCTGTGGGGCCTGGACCTGGGACGAGCTTTTCTTTCCCCCTTTCTCCCAGGCTGGGCGTTCTCTTCGCACCACTCCTGCCAGCCGTGCAGACGCTGAAGCTGCTGCTGCTCTTCTATATCAAAAAGGTGTGAGCTGCACCACAGCTCCCCATGTGTCCCCATGATGGGCAGCCCTGCAGTGGTGCTGCACCCTGCCACTGTAGCACACAGCAGGGGTGCTGCACTGTGCAGTGAGCAGCACCATCCTTGTGGGAGGGAGGAGGTGTTCCTGGGGACAGGGTGTCCCTGAGCTCGCTCAGCTCCTGATGGATGGAAGGGACAGGATGGCAGGATGGGTGCAGCTATCTTGCTTGCACTCCTGGGGCCCCTTCCCAGGAGATGGCAGCACATGGAACTCTGCTCCCTGTCTGCAGACCAGCCTGATGCAGAACTGCCAGTCCCCCAGCAAGCCCTGGCAAGCATCTCACATGAGCACCATCTTCATCACCCTGCTGTGCTTCCCGTTCTTCCTGGGTGCAGCTGTCTTCCTCTCCTACACCATCTGGTCGTGAGTACCCGCTGGGCCATGGCTCAGGGTGCAGAACCACCAGCTGACTGGCGAAGGAGAGAGACTTGGGGAAACTGTGCCTCCCTGGCCCTGACAGCACATGGAGCACATCGCACCCAGCACAGGGCTGTGCGGTGCTGCCCCAGGCGGGGAGATGCTACCCAGCCACTGGTCATTGCACAAAGTGTAGCAGCGGTTGGTCTGTGCCCACTTCTCCCAGCTGTTCCTGATGCAGGACGAGGAGATGAGGATCCCCTTGTCCAGCCGCTGGGGATGGCTGGGGCAGATGAGGCTGTGTCCCTGGAGGGCTGGGCATCTGAGGCTGGGCAGTGCCCTGGGCTGGGGGTAGTGGCTGGCTGGGGTGCCCATCGCTCTGACTGACCCCATTGCTCTGTCTGCTCAGGGTGCAGCCGTCAGAAACCTGTGGCCCCTTCCAGGGGATGGAGACGATCTATATATCAGGAAAGACCTGGGTGCAGGTGCTGGAGAAGTCTAACCCGAACATCACCTGGTTCACCTGGGTCCACCACCACCTGTTGGAGAATGCCTTCCTCCTGTTCTTTGTGTCTGGGATCCTGCTGTGAGTAGGGATCCAAGCCCAAGCCTGAACCCTGGGCCCATGCTTTGAGGGTCCTCCTGTCACAGCCTTGAGCAAGGGGCTGGAAGCTGGGGTATCACTCCAGAGCCTTGTGCACCAGCCTGGTGCCAGAAGCGCAGCATCCCCCAGCTTCCCACCCTGACTCTACCGTCCTGTCCTATTTGTCATTGCAGAGCCGTGATCTACTTCAACATCCAGGTGGTGAGAGGCCAGTGGAGGATCATCCACCTGCTGAAGGAGCAGATTGCCAACGTGCGTGAGCTCTGCCTGCTGCCCCGGCCAGTCCCAGCTGCTCCACGCCCTGGTCTAGCCCCGGGACTGCCAGAGCCAGGCTCTAGCCCCAACAGCACTTCCACCTTGGGTGTGCAAGAGCCCATCCCGCAGATGCTCACTGTAATGTCTCTGCTGTTTCAGGAAGGGGAAGATAAAAAATTTCTTATTCAGAAGCTTCACTCCATTTATGAGCAGAAAGAAAGATGCGCCCGAGTCCCAGGTGAGGCCTGCACAAAGGGGAGAGGGGGCTGCCAGGGTGCTTGGGGTGCGTTGACTTGTCTCCGCTCAGTGCCAGAGCGGGGCCAGCAGGAACACAACAGCACAGTGCTACCAGGGCCAACCCAGCTGCAGCAGAGCACCGCTTGCCAGGGAGTGGGAAGGCACAGGAGACAATGGCGTGGGCCAGCATTTCCCCTTGCTCTGCTGGCACAAGCAGCTCAGGATGTGGGGCTGAGCGCACTGGGAAGACACCCGGTTTGCTGGGCTGCCCCAGTACCCTGCCTGTGCCCGTGGTGCTGGATGCCTGGTGCTGCTGTGGCCTGGAGACCGCACCAGCTGCCAGCAGAGCCAGCACAGGAACAGGGAAAGGATGGGGACAGGACTGGGACAGGGAAGAGGAAGGGAATGGGGAGGTTTAGAGAGCCTCTTCTCTGCTTTCAGTGTGGGGCAGTGCTGTCTGCCCCCAGCAGCAGACCCTCGGCATCTCAGGGAATGTATTATCTCCTCATAGTGCCATACTCCCCGGGAAGGAATGGGACAAGGACACAGGACTCTACTCACAGCCAGGGACTGGATCCAGCCCTCTTTCTGAGCTGATGCAGCGTGGTGCTGGAAGCAGCAGGGCTGTGGGGTGCAGAGAAAGATCCTCTCCTCCAGGTTGCAGTGACCAAGGATCCACTGGGACACATTTTCTGGCAGCTCCACAGGGATGCTGTGGCACAGGGATGTGGGTGTTCCCACTGCCTGGAGCTGCTGAGGATGCAGCAGGACCAAGGTCAGGACTGCCATCGTGTCCCAGGGCACAGCTCCACCCACAGCATGGCTCACCAGCAGAGCCCTTCTCTGTGAGCAGTTACTGTTAGCAGAGAACAGAGGACTCTCCTCCTGTAAATGCCCCAGCCAACCTGGAGAACAACTTTGGGCTGTTTTCAGAAGCCTTTGGGGACAGCAAAGCTTTCTGGCTTGAGAGAATGTGCAGCCCTCTCTGCACTGCCCAGGAGCAGCGAAACTGGAGCCAGGAGCTGCCAGGCACTGACCCAGCTCCAGCCCTGTGCCTGGCTCTCCTGGAGGAGTGCAGCTGGCCAACACCTTCCCCACAAATGAGGCCACTGGGCCACCCCCACCAGGCCAGGCAGCCCTATGGGCACGCTGTACTTGCCTACAGGATGGCCTCCGGAAAGCCACCGTGGTGCTTCATTCTGGGCTGGGCAGAGGAACATGAAGGCTCTGGCTCCCCAGCCAGAGGCTGAGCTGGCCCATTAAAGGTAGCTGTGCAGGAGGGCTCACAGCCTGTGTCTGGACCTGTTGGGCTGGAAGCAGGCAAGTAGCTTTGGTGCATTAGCGTCAGTTTGTTAGGGATAGTGACTCAGCAGCTATGGCAGGGTGTGCTTTGGCTCCTTGGCACTGCCTGCCTGCTCTGGGAAGAGCCCAGCTCAGCCCACACTGTGGGAGCAAGAACCACTGCCACCTCATCCCCTCAAGCCCTGGGAGCCACTTGCTACCGCAGTGTGGTGTCCCCAGCCCCAGTAGCCACTCACCAGTGCCATGTGGTATCTATGGCCACAGCCCTGAGAGCTGCTTTCTACCACAGCATGCTGTCAGCAGCCCCTTGCCCTGGAAAGCTGATTGACCCCATGGCACAGCGCTGACAGACCCAGGGAGGGTTGTGCCACAGTTTGGGCCAGGCCCAGGCAGCCACAAGTACCCCTGACTTGGCACTCACACTGCTGCTGCTGGGTGACACAGCTGCCAGCCCAGCTAGGCGCTGGGCTGGGCTGGGTTGTCAGCAGAGGCACAGGATAGGTTGGTTATCAGTGCAGACGCAGACGCAGGCATGGGACAGGTTCTCTGCACAGACTCAGCTGTTTTCTGAGCCCAAGCAAGTGCTTGCCTGGCACTTGCTGCAGCTCATGTCTCTGACTGAGATATCCCTGCAGCTCAGCCTGCCCTGGCTCCCAACACCCACCCAGGTACCTCACAGTCTTTCTGCATGTCCCCTTGGGTCACCCCATGAGGCCCCCAGGGCCGAAGCTGCCAGCAGGTGCCCCACATGCACTTGCCCTTCAACCTGGGAGGTGTTACCAGCCCCTGCCCTACTTGGCCCAGCCCAGGTGCTGCTGCAGCCCCTGGCCCCACTGCCTGTGCCCACCACAACCACCTCTCCTGCACCCAGAGGTGACAGCAAAGCCCCATGCAAGCATGGTCTGGCCTCTGAGGCTCCTGCTTGTCCCTCCCCTGAAGGCTGGGGTTGCCACCTGAGCAAAGGGTACCCACCAGCCTGGACAGTAAGATGGAGGGTTTACTGTAAAGTTCCACAAGTGTCCTTCCATCACCAGCCTGTGATGCTGTCCTGGGCCCTGCTCCCAGCCCCAAGCAGGACAGCTGCTCACTGGCCGCCTCCTTTGGTGACAGGGCTCGCTCGGGCTGTTGCAGGCACCCAGGCAGGGTCGAGCTCAGCGGGGGTCTCCGAGGGTGGCCCGAAGCCACTGCAGGACATCCGCCAGGCCGGTGCCGTCACGGGCGCTGGTCTCCAGCATCGTGATGGGCTGTGTGGCACAGGAGATGATATCCTGCATGCGGAACAACGACTTCATCTCCACCAGTGACATGTAGCAGGGCAGGTCACTGCAGCCAGAAAGAGGAGGGGGCTGTGTTAGCCCACTCAACAGCTCACTTGACTGGCCCAGCCCCCAGCTTGGGCGCCCCCACAAGCGCAGCCAGCCCACAGGATGCAGCAAAGTGCGGCTGCTGACCCCCAGGACACATCGGGCTTCCTCAGGCGACACCTGATGGAAGGCACATGGGAGCCACTGCAGGCCCTCAGCATGCCCCCACACACTCCCACCCTTCAGGCTGATCCCCCTCCTCACATCTTATTGAAGATGACCAGCACAGGCACGGAGGCAAGCTGCTCTGCAGAGAGGATGGACAGCAGCTGGACACAGGATGAGGAGACCTGGGTGGGATTGGCAGCATCGACCACAAACTGGAGAAGGGAAAGCAGCAGTGTGGGTGTGCCCGAGGGTATCCCTGTGCCAGATCAGGGCACAGAGGAGGGAAATCACACAATCGGCAAAATCAAGGGGCCCGACTCCCCACAGCAGACTGGGGCCCAGCACCGACCCCTGGCTATGGAATGCTCTTCTCCCTGCGTCCATGTTTCCCTGGCTGGGTCCATCCCTCGGGGCCATGGCTCAGGACGGGGTCCCTGCCCACCACCACTGCCCTGCCGGTGTGGAGTCCCGGTGCCGCCGCTGCTGCTCACCAGGAGAGCGCTGCACTCGCTGTAGTAGCTGGGCCAGATGGGTCCCATACAGCCGCCCAGCTCCCGGACCGTCACCTTCCGTGGCAGCCGCAGGTCAGTCAGGTTGGTGCCCACCTGCCGGGACAGGCAACTCGGTTGGGCGGCAGCCACACTTGCACACCAGAGCCTCTCGGCTGCACCGGGACTACCGGCCAGCTCACGGTCCCCGCCGGGCCCTGCCTACCGTAGGCAGAGTAGCCGGGGGCTCGCCCAGCTCTGACGTCCCCTCCTCGGCGCTCAGCTGTGCGGCAGAGTTAAGGACACGATGACGGCTGGGAAGGGGATGAGGACACGGTCCACCCGGGACCCCTGCCCCGCCGGGACCCCCCGCACCCCTCGGTATTCCCCGGCATCCCCCGTTCCTGCCGGATATGGCGGAGCCGCCTGGCCAGCAGGCTCTTGCCGCCGCCCACCGCCCCCAGCAGCAGGCACGTGGGCCCAGGCCGCGCCGTTCCCTCCATCCCACCACGCCGGAAGGAGCCCCGCCCCGCCGGAAGGAGCCCCGCCCGTACCGGAAGCCGGAAGCGGAAGGGCCCGCGGAGGGGCGGTGGGGCAGGCCAGGCTGCCGGTGGCAGGGGGACACCGACACTGGCACTATGGGGCGCGGTGGCGGCACCTTCGAGCGGCTCCTCGGTACCTGCCACGGCCTCCTCTCGGCGGGTGGGGCGGGGCGGGGCGGGACGGGAGCCGGGCCGGAGGACGGGCCTCTCCCGGGCCGCGGCCTCGGGAGCCGGGTGGGTCCGGGGCCGCCGCCAGGCATCGCGATGCCCGAGCTGGGGCCGAGGCTCGGTGCTGCCCGCCCGGTCGGGCGGTGTCGGCTCCGCGGCCCGCAGGAAGGGGTGCGTTGGGGCCGAGGTTACCGAACGCCCTGGGGCGGCTGAAGGGGAAAAGCCGGCGCATTCCGGGAAAAATGAGGATTTTTGCCATCCGGTGCTCGGGTCTGGACATCGCCAGCGGGCGGGGGAACTTCCCTGCGATCATGGAGCAGAGCTGAGATAAACAGAACTGCTTAAAGTGGCCTAATAGGCTTATTCTTTGCAGATAAGGCTACAAGTCAGCTCCTGCTGGAGACGGATTGGGAATCCATCCTGCAGATCTGCGACATGATCCGACAGGGAGATACCCAGTAAGTGCTCTTTGGCTTTTGGATGTGCTATAAGCATAGCTCTCCTCACTTTTGCGAGGTGAAGCATGAGGGTCTCAGACCTGTCAGCCTGTGATAGCACTCATCTTGTTATCCCCTGTCAGAAGAGTGTTGGAAGAGTGGTGCAGTATGGCCTGAGATGTTGATGTGCTTCCTTGACCTCAGGAGTTGAAGGTTACCTCTGGCCTGAAATCCTCAGAGAAACTCAAGCTTGACTGTGCTTATTCTTTCTCTTCCCAGTTTGCCTTAGGGGGAATCACAAAGACCATAAGCTTGCTGCAGCCTTGCATTAGGGTGCAGGTTAGCAGGTTATGAGCAGCAGGTGGCATATCCCCTCAGATTCTTGATTACCTGAGGATGTGTAATCTCTTTTCTTACTCAGAGCAAAATACGCCGTCAACGCTATCAAGAAGAAAGTAAATGACAAGAATCCCCATGTGGCACTCTACGCACTGGAGGTAATGTCAGCCCAAACTGCGAGCGCCACAGGGGCCTGGCTCGCAGGCCAGGGAACCTCCCACCTTTTATAAGCCCTCCTGGGATGTGCAATCTGTGCAGTGTTCCCTGCCCAGGGAGCGGTGGAGTCACGGCTTGGAGTTTGCCTTCTCCTGGCTCTAACACAGGGGTTTCATGACTGATGGGCAGGCTGTGTTTTTGTTCTTTAATTCCATCTTGGAGTTAGAAACAGACAGAGATGGAATTTGAGACGCTGTCCCTGGGGGTCTGTCTCTAAATAGCAGAGGTACAAAGGCTGCCGTGCAGTTGAAGCATAGCTCGCTCTCCAGCATGGTGGCGTGGATTCCTCCAGCTTGACTGACACCACTCTAATGCGAGTCATTGCTTAAATAGTGCCTCTGTCTTGGTGTGCTGGCTCCAGCAACCTGTAAGGTGTGCTGGGACTCATTGCAGGCCACTGAGAAGGACAAAAGCAGCAGGCTGATATTGTTCTTTGCCCTTGCAGGTCATGGAGTCAGTGGTTAAAAACTGTGGCCAAACAGTCCATGATGAGGTGGCTAATAAACAGACTATGGAGGAACTGAAGGAAATACTCAAGGTAAATGCATGGTGTTTTTCTGCTGGTTTTGAATGAGCTTGGAAGAGAAGCAACAGAAGGAGAAAACATGTGCATCCTTTCTTTTATTCCCTTGTGTAAGGAACAGAAGGGAAACTGCTTGGAAATGCATTTCAGAAAAGAGCAAACTGTATTGTGTGACGTGAAGGGATGAGTGTAGGGAGCTAAGGAGTTCCTGCTAGGGAGAGAAGATGTTGTGAGAGCAAAGGTAATGTTTGGCTGCTCCATGAAGTGTGGTAGCAATACGCTGCAGAGGGCTAGAACACTTCATGGTAAATGCTCCAACGCTGTGCTTGGCTTGAGGCAGCCAAGGAAAACAGAGGTGATGGTCTAGCAGTTGCACCAAGGACCTGAGCAGTGAAGTGAGTTCCCTCCCGTGTATGAGGTACACAGGAACGTAAGCAGCAAAGTGAAAACTGGCAGAAGCTTCCTCTTTATCAAAGTGGTTTCATTAGCCTGTGAAATTGCCGAAGGAGCTTTGCAGGATCTAGACCTGCCTGTCTTTACTGACAAGCTATCACTTCCCATTTTGATGTAACGAGATGCCTGCAGGAGCGCCGTGTGTCCTCGGACTGGAGACTTCCACAAGTGAAGTGGAAATGAGAACTTCTGTCTCCAGCTCCCAGCCCCACAACAGCAATGTCCAGGCAAGAGCTTGTTAGAGTAGTGCTGTTCCTTCTTTACAGCCTCCGTCTTCTGCCAGAAATAGATGACCAGATGACCCAGATATTTGGTGAATGAGCTGTGCAATTCCCATCATCTCACATGGTGTAGTGGGGTGTCTCTCTCCTGTCACCTTCCTGTTAGGGCTGACTCAGTCTCCATGCAGGATCTTCCACTTAGATAGGAATGCTGCCGCAATGTGGTGGCCAGGTATAGTAGGGCAGCTGCTCCGAGTGTGGAGATCAGATCAAGAGATTTTGTGGTTCTCTCCAGTCCTTGTCTGCCTTGGTAGTTTCATAACTGCTGTAGACCCATTCTTCTCCTATGCTTGGAACTTTACTGCTTGTGAATGCCCAATGCTGGTAAAATAGTCTCAATTCTGACGAGGTTCAAGGCTGTGACATTTGTGGAATGCAGGATTTTGCCAAATCTTTTAGAAGTTTGGAGCTCCAGGAATTGTCAGTAGGTCACCATGTGGGCTGAGCTCTTGGCTGAAATAAGAGCTTGACAATGCTCCTCCACTCCCCAGGGGATTTCTGGAGCAGCCGGTCATGTGAATGTGCAATGACTTGGTCAGCTGATGACAGGGCTGCTCTCAGAGACTGGCTGGGATAGGAACAGGCTTGCCAAGTTTCCTCCAGCTCCTTGAACTCTGATACAACCGCCCCTGCCTCCAAAGGGCAGGCTTCCCAGCTGTTCTTACCGCTTCACATCCTGAGGTAGCTTTGGGTATTCCTGGGCAGGAGCCTCAGGGCTGGAAGTGCTGACAGCTTGACACCAACACCCTCCAGCTGTAGCTGTGAGCTTGTGGTGCCCTGTCAGCACTCGGGTGAGGCGGGCTGTGCTGCTCTGCCCAGCTGGGTAGCTGTAGGTCCCGCAATTTTCCGAGTGCAGAATGAGCAACTCTTGCGAGACAGTGGGCAGGCCAGTGCTTGTGTCTGCCGTGGGGAGCAACTGTGTGAGTCTCTATGGGTATCTTCTCAAAGCATCATAACCACACCCCTTCTCAAGTTGGCCCGTGCTGCTCTGACGGACGTTTTCTTGTTCATATTGGATTGGGGAAGTGGGGAAGCTGAAGAAGTATGTAGTCCTTGCTGTGAATCACCTTTATCACGGCTTTCTGACAGCTCTTGCCTTGCATAAGTACTCTAAAATCTGTCTTCCCATGAATGGTATTTCTGGCTGCTCTTCTGGGGGATTCATGCCATCCTTTGGGTTTCAGGGTCTTTTTCTGATTTTTTTTCCCCCGCCCTCTTCCCTTTCTGTGCAGAGGCAAGTGGAGACAAGTGTCCGCAGTAAGATCCTGTACCTTATCCAGGCCTGGGCTCACGCCTTCCGGAACGAGCCCAAGTACAAGGTGGTGCAGGACACCTACCAGATAATGAAGGTTGAAGGTGAGGACCCTGTGGGTGAAGGTGGGTGAACAGCTGGCCCAGCAGCTCTGCTCTGGGGGAGCACTGCAGGAAAAGGAATGGGTGTCAGAAGCTTGTCTGGTGTTAGCAAAATCTGGGTTTGCAATACTGGAGTTTTTTCTTGGTGCCCGATACCCAACGAACCGCTTGGAGTGACTGAATCCCACTGCAGAGAGGACAGCACCATCATCCCAGGATTGGGGGCTGCCTTGCTCTGGGCCTCCAGCTCAGCTAGCAGCTAGGGGTTGGCAGTAAGACCTGAAAAGCAGGAGCTGTGAATGTTCTTCAGGAAACTGGTGGCAAGTCAGCATGTCCCCTGGGATGGGATTTACAGTGGGCTGGTTCCTTCCTCCCAGGCTTTCATTAATACCTCCAGGATGGGTCCAGGCTCCTGCTTCCTGGCAGGGTGTCAGTATGGCACTTTCTTGTCCCAGGCATGGCACCGTTCCCTGTGAGGGAAGGGACACACTGCCGTCTCTGCCACTTTCTGTGCACCAGAACCTCTACGGGCAGTGGCAAAGCCTGGAGGTCCCAATCCTGCACCAGTGTTGCCATAGTCTTGCCATTCAAGGGGTGAGACTCAAAGCCCTGTCTGCCCACACAGTGGGCCTTCCCCCCCCAACCCCATGCTGAGTGCAAGGTCTTGAGAAATAAGTCTTATTCAGGGGACCCTGATGTCCCTTACAGGTGTGTAAGGGAAACGAACAGGGGACTGTCCTGTGCATTCGAGAGCGTGGCTGGGAGCCCAGTACCCCACAGACAGCAGCAAGTGCTGTGTAGTATTGCCCTCTGGCCTCCTGTGGGAGGAAGATTGCTGTTAGTTGTGTTAGAGTAAGATAATGGTCAGGGCAGGTGTGCTAAGCTGGATCTGATGTGTGGCTGAGACCTACAGCATGAGGCTGTAGGCACCACGGCCTCCCTGTGCAGAGGAGCCCTTTCACAACGTGACTGTTGCTTCTCCTGCAGGTCACGTGTTCCCCGAGTTCAAAGAGAGCGATGCCATGTTTGCTGCAGAAAGGGTGAGCTCTGCTGGTGGGGAGGGAGTTGGCACTGCGGGACAGACCTTGCTCTCCTGCACCCTTCCTACTAAACGTTCAGTTCTTGCATTCCTCCATTTCACATAGATTAGAGACCTTGCTGGGTGCATACTGCTCCCAGCTGTCACGCAGGCAGTTCTGGGGTGGAGTACAGCAATTTAGCCTAAAATGACTGGACAGGGAGTTAGTCTCATCTCACCCTACTCGGTGGCCTTCCAGCAGCATGGCAGTCTGAACATGGCAGCAGGGCATTGCTAAAGCAACTGCTGTGCAGACACCTTCCTAGAAAATATTTTGCTGACTGGGAAAGCATCGCAGTTTCTAGTAACATGAGAAGAGATAAATTGTGGGGATTAATATTTCCTGGTGAGCTGCAAATGCTTCCAGTGTCCCCCATTCATGAGAGCAACTTGCTTAGCTGTAGGAGCTCCTGAAAGGCCCTGTGGAGACACCCTTTGAGGCCCCCCTGCCCTCCTCACGCAAGTTTCCTTAACCCTGACAGGCTCCTGACTGGGTCGATGCTGAGGAGTGTCACAGATGTCGAGTGCAGTTTGGCGTTGTGACACGGAAGGTGGGTGCAGCTCCTGCCTCTCTGGGTTCCCTGGTCCTGCACAGCCCTCCGGGACTTGCAGGATTTCCTGAGCCTGCGTGGAAGTGTGTCAGGGCCAGACCGCGTTCCTTGGCCACCAGCAGGGAAGTGCCAGGAGTGTCTGAGTGATGTTGTCTAATGGTGAAGTAGTATCTTGCTACTGCACTGATGTCTCCCATCCTTTGCAGCATCATTGCAGGGCCTGCGGCCAGATCTTCTGCGGCAAATGCTCCTCCAAGTATTCCACCATCCCCAAGTTTGGGATTGAGAAGGAAGTGAGAGTCTGTGAACCCTGTTACGAGCATCTCAACAAGTCAGTACCCTTTGTGGTGTGTTTCTTTGCCTGCAACAGCTGGGTCTGTGAGGGGAGAAACTTAGCGTGGAGCCACCTTTCCATGGACCAGAGCGAGGGTTTCCCAAGCTGTGCAGGCTGGGCTGGGTTTCCTTCCTTCCTGAGAACGGGGTTTACAGCTGTAGTGTTATGCAGAGCTGGGGCGACAGTGCAGAGGAAGGAGCATTCAGTCTGCACTGTCACCTCTTTCTGACTACAGGAAAGCTGAGGGTAAAGCTGCTGCCACCTCCGAACTGCCCCCCGAGTACCTGACCAGCCCTCTCTCTCAGCAGTCCCAGGTGAGCGGCTGCCCTGTAGGTGATCTAGTGACGCTGACCTGCTTGTTTATCCCTTTACTGACCACCCCCCATCTTTCCACTTGCAGCTGCCTCCAAAGCGTGACGAGACGGCTCTGCAAGAGGAGGAGGAGCTCCAGCTAGCTATTGCCTTGTCTCAGTCAGAGGCTGAGGAGAAGGAGAGAATGGTTTGTGCCCTGCTTGGCATCTGGGAGTGGTTGTTGCTGTACAGCCCAGATGTGCTGGGCATCTCCTAGCTGTGCAGTAACAGATCTCTGGGCATGTCCTGGTGTGAGCAAGTCGCAGGGTCTGTGGAATGAGAGGGTAAAAGCGGAGCCAGGCACAGGCTGTGTTGCAGTCCCAAATCTTGGAAGCAGGCTGTGCCCAAGCTGCAAGCCCTGGGCTGTGCTGGCCTGTGGGAATTGTACAAAGCGCGAAGCTGGGTCTGCTGGCTATGCCTGGCCATCACTCAGAACCTCACCTACCCAGCGCGCCCATTCTGTTGCTGGTTGGGTGATTTGGAGGCGTCTGCACAGTCCCTGAGTTGACTGATTTTTCTCTTTTGCAGAGGCAGAAAACAACCTACTCCATGTACCCAAAGGCTGAGCCCACACCCGTCACCTCATCAGCCCCCCCAGTCAGCACGCTGTATTCCCCACCTGTGGTATGTTCATGGGAGCCCCTGGACATGAAGTGGCTGGATGCAGGCCGTTTCCCTAGCCCAAGCCTGCACTGCTTGGGTCAGATTTAATCCATGTTCTGAAAGAAAAGATTTGCCCCATTCAATCCCTTGCTCTTTCACAGCACTGCTGTGTTTTCAGCAAGAGGGTCTGTACTCAGCTGACATTTAGGTGCTTCCCCTGCTTCCAGTAGCTGCAGCATGTGTCTGGCTGAAGGACACAGCTGTCCCCTTCCAGTCTCTTGCTGGTGCTCGGCCGTGGTGGTTGTGCATGGCCAGGTCCGAGCAGGATGTCTGGGAGCTGTGGATCTCCAGTTTCTCTCAACCTGATTTCCCTGTTTATCTCTTTCCAGAATTCCTCTGCTCCCTTGGCTGAGGACATTGACCCGGAGGTAAGGATCCAGGCCTTACCTAGTCCACGGCACATGCTTGCTCCCATTGGGGCTGCGATGCTCATCTTCCTTCTCTTTCTGACAGCTGGCTCGGTACCTGAACCGCAACTACTGGGAGAAGAAACAAGAGGAAGTTCGCAAAAGCCCCACCCCGTCAGCACCTCTGTCCCTCACAGAGCCAGCTGCTCAGCCTGGGGAAGCCCACCCTGCCCCGCTTGGTGTTGTTGAGGTAAGAGGGGGGCCTGGACCTGTGTCCAGCAGCTTCTGAGGGGTGTGGAGTGCCCAACTCCTGTGTTCAGGCCAGTCACGCAGCCCTGCAGGCTTACTGCTGCCTTTCAGCACAGGAGAGTTGAGGCTGACTAGCTGCCCTGTTCTTCCAGCAGCAGTACCAGAACGGCGAGTCTGAGGAGAACCACGAGCAGTTCCTGAAGGCGCTGCAGAACGCGGTCACCACGTTTGTCAACCGCATGAAGAGCAACCACATGCGGGGCCGCAGCATCACCAATGACTCTGCTGTATTGTCCCTTTTCCAGTCCATCAACAACATGCACCCCCAGCTGCTGGAGCTGCTCAACCAGCTGGATGAGCGCAGGCGTACGTGAGAGCTGCTCAGCCAGGAGCATGGGGGGGCATCCTGGGGAGGAGTGGATGGCTGCCAGGGCTTCCCCCAGTGCCGGATTTCGGCATTCCCATGACACAGCCTCTCTGGGGAGAAGCCAGTGCAGTGTGCAGGGGTGGTCCGAGTGCTCTTCCCTCAGGGGTGAGGCCATCTCTTCCCTCCCCAGTGTACTACGAAGGCCTGCAGGACAAACTGGCCCAGATCAGGGATGCACGTGGGGCTCTGAACGCCCTGCGGGAGGAACATCGGGAGAAGCTGCGCCGTGCAGCGGAGGAGGCAGAGCGTCAGCGCCAGATACAGCTGGCCCAGAAGCTGGAGATCATGAGGCAGAAGAAGCAGGTGAGGCAAGGAAGTGTTTCCAGGGTATTCAGGGCTGCGTCCGCCAGCAGGTCTGCCTACACCTTGGGTCAGCCCGGGGCTGGCAGGGCTGGCTGCCCTGGCAGGAGGGGATGCCGTGGCGTCCTGTCTTCTAGCCGTCACAGCCCTGTTCCCACAGGAGTACCTGGAGATGCAGCGTCAGTTGGCCATCCAGCGACTGCAGGAACAGGAGAAGGAGAGGCAGATGCGCCTGGAACAGCAGAAGCAGACCATCCAGATGAGAGCCCAGATGCCTGCCTTCTCACTACCTTACGCCCAAGTACGATTGCTGGGCCAGAGACGCTCCTGCCAGGTGCCAGAGGACACAGCCTAAAGCTTGCTTTTCTTCCTTCAACAGCTCCAGGCCATGCCCGCAGGCAGTGGGGTGATCTACCAGCCCTCAGGGCCCACCAGCTTCCCTGGCACCTTCAGTCCAGCTGGCTCTGTGGAGGGCTCTCCCATGCACAGCGTATACATGAACCAGGCAGCACAAGGGGGCACAGGGCCGTACACCACGATACCCGTCACAGGGACAGGTATGTCAGCGAGCTGATCCCATGTGGTAGGAGGCTGATCTGTAAGATGGTTGCTTCAACCTCTGCCCTCTCCACCCCAGATCCCAGCATGGTGAACGCCTACATGTACCAGCCGGGGGCAGGCAGCGGGCAGGCAGCTCAGCAGGGGCAGGCGGTGCCCACCACCACCCCAGCGTACTCGTCCTACCAGCCAACTCCAACACAGGGCTACCAGGCAAGTGAGGGTGGCCTCTCCAGGCCGTAGCAGAGCAGCTTGTGGCCAGATGGGGTGAGGACCGGGACGTTCTGCAGGGCTGGTGCAATTCATCCTGTCTCAGTGACAGGATCTCTGTGTGTGAGGGAGAAGTGGCTGATTGGTCCCAGGTCTTTGGATCTGCTGCTGATTTTGGGTTGGGGTCAGAGCCAGTTCTGGGCTCCCCATGGCACAGAGGTAGGACACCCTGGTTTCAGTGGAGTGGGAGGGCAGTGCTGGTCCTGGGGCATTGGTCTGAGCTGAGTGGTCACTGCCTGCAGCACCTCTCACCAGCCTCTCCTCCCCAGAGCGCAGTCTCACAGTCGCAGAGCATCCCGGCCATCTCTCAGGCCCCCCAGTCGGGCGCTATGGGCTACATGGGCAGCCAGTCGGTCTCCATGGGGTACCAGCCCTATGGCATGCAGGTGAGCACTCCCTGCCACGCCGGCCCCTCGGCCATGGCGGGGGAACAAGGTCGGGTGGTCTGCAGCCCACAGAGCCTTCCTGTGCCTGCACTGGCAGGGAAGGGGGAGGCCTGGCAGAGGCTGTCAGCCTTCACCTCTGCCTTGCGGGCGCCGCATGTCCCCCAGCACCAATGACAGCCTCTCCCTTGCTCCTGCAGGGCCTCATGTCCGCCCTGCCAGGCCAGGAAGCTGCACTGAGCAGCCTGCCAGCCCAGCAGTCCTACCTGCCCGGGCAGCAGCCCCTCTACCAGCAGGTGAGTGCTGCCAGACGCGGGAGGGGAGGTTGGGGTCCCAGAGGGGTGCGGTCGCTAACAAAGCCACCTCATCCATTCCAGATGGCACCTGCTGCAGGCCCCCCCCAGCAGCAGCAACAGCCCCAGCCGGCGCCCGCACCCGTGCAGCAGCCCCAGGGCAGCAGTGAGGCGCAGCTCATCTCGTTTGACTGATCTCTGCCGCAGGGAGCGGCAGGGGATCCCGTGTAACACTACTCCGCGTCTGGAATCACTCGTGTACTTCAACTGCTCATTCCGCCCTCAGCCCCCTCTGCATCTGCCCCCGGCCTGGGGTGGACATGGGACCACGGGCTCCCAGCATCGGCTCTGAGGACCCAGCAGCGGGAGAGCTGACTTCCGCCCTGCTCCCGGGGCCGCCGTTCAACCTCGCCGCGCCCCGGTGCCTTCCCATCCCTCGGGGCCGCCCGGGAGCTCGGCCTGCGGCTCCCTGGGCTTGGCCAGGCCTGGTTGTGGTTCAGCCATTCCCCGCCTCGGGCACCGCGCTGTCCGGCGTTAGCTTCGCCTCGTCCCGCCCCCGCCGCGCCCCGTTCCCCGCCACGGCCCTCTCCCCTCCCGGTGCCCCTCAGCGGGTCGGGCCTGTCCCCGTCCCCACGGCACAGCCGGTGGCTCATCGCGGGGGAAACCGAGCGCGAATGGTAATAATAATAATAAATAGTTCGGAACGAGCTGCGGCCTGGTGTGCTGGGGCAGCGGCGCGCTCGGGCACCGCGCCTGCCCCACCGGGGCTTACCGGAGCTAGCGAGTCCCGGCGGACCGGGCGCCTAGAGCGGTCGCACCGTGCTGCCTCGCCCCCACCATCGAGACGAGGCGCCGGAACCTAGAGCGGCCTAGCGCGGCGCGGGGGCCGCCGGGACCATCGAGCGCGGGTGGCAGAGCGCCGCCGTGTCCTTTGCGGCCGCCATGCTGCCCGCCGCCCGCGCGCTGCCGCCGCGCTTGTCCCGCCGCCCGCCGCCGGCCTGGCGCTGGGGCTCGGCCGGGCCGCCCGCCGCCGGCCTGCGGGCGCTGGCTACGGGCCGTGTACAGCGCTCGGAGGCGCTGGCCGGGGCGCCGCTGGACACGGCCGCCAAGGAGTACTCGCCCAAGGTGCGGCAGTTGGTGCGGGACATCGCGGGGCTGACGCTGCTGGAGGTGGCCGACCTCAACGCGCTCCTCAAGGTGGGTGGCGAGGCCCGGCCTGACCCGGCCCCGGGTCATCTCGGCTTGGGCCGGCTCATCTGGGCCCGGACCGGTCCGGTGTCCATACGCCGCCTCACCGGCTGCCGGTACCGCTGCTCTTCCCGCAGGAGACGCTGAAGATCCCAGACGTGGGGGTGATGCCGGCGGCAGCGGCTGCCTCTCTCCTGCCCTCCCAGGGGGCTTCGCAGGTACCGGGATCTCCGGGGTGGGGAGGGGCGGGAGTTGGGCCCCGGGGGGCCTCCATGTTGGCCTCGCGGGTCCCCATGCCTGGGGGGGACGGGGAGGAGGGGAAGGAGGAGGAGGAGGAGGAGGGCTTTTTGGCCTGGCTGGTTGTCTTACACTGAGCTCTTGCTGCTTCCAGGAGCAGGAGGAGGACGTCCCGCTCAAGAAAGAGAAAACACATTTCACCGTCCGGCTGACAGAGCTGAAACCTGCTGATAAGGTGAAGCTGATCAAGGAGGTGAAGAACTTTGTGCCTGGAGTGAACCTCGTGCAGGTGAGGAGAGGGCTGCCCAAGGCTCCGGCTGCCCTGCTGTGTTGCCCCCAAGCCCAGATGGGCCTCAGCACTTTACAAGCAGTGGCCTCAGTTCTCTGTTCAAAAGGGAGCCTGGATTTCTGTGTTTAGAGGAACACTCTGCCTGTGTGCATGCCTCAGTGCAATGATGTGGACGAGGTGTAGAGCAGGAGTCAGTTGCATCTCTTTGGCGTTTTTTAGAGAAGGCTGTTCCCTCCCAGCTCTGCTGTGTGGTGAGCAACTGAGCCCCTTGCAGAAGGAGTGGAAGAAGGAGGCTCAGAGCAAGGGCCTCAAAGTCCTCTGTACCAGCCTCAGCTTTTCCAACTCTAAGGGCTGCTTAGAGTTGCTGCGGGCATTCCTGCAGCCAGGATTCCTCCCTGCAGCTGGGTTTGGCTTGCCTTCCCTAAAGTTTTTTGCTTTTTCAAGGCCAATATATTTCTGAATTTAGATGAGCCTCTCTAATTCACACATCCTGCAATCCCTGCTTCCAGTCCTTTTCAGAGCTCTTGTTTTTGTAGGGGATGCTGTCTCCTTTTTTCTCAGGGCAGACGGGCCTTTCACAGTCCTATGCAGCATCTGAGCTCATGCCCTTGAGCAATGATGTTTACTCAGAACAAAGAATGGGTGATACTGCTACTACTCTAGAGGCATTTAATGTGCTTCTGTTCTCCACTGGATGATGCTTTCTTATCTTGGGGATAATAGTAGTGCATTCTGTTTATCCAGTTGCATGGAAGAACTGTTGAGCATTGTAAAATCTGCTCTTATTTGTAGCCCGGGGTAGGGGTTGCAGGATATCCTGCAGGGGTTCCAGGATTTGCAGAATATAATCTGACCCATCTATATTTGATACATTGCAAAGCAAACAGTTCAATAACAGAGAGACTCTGGTGGCAGAGACGTGTGAGTTCCATTGACCCACTGGGATAATAAACTATCAGTTACTTATCCATTGTCAGTTACAAGCAAACATTAAAATACCAAAACCCTGTAACGGACATGATCAGTGGATAACTAAAAGCTGTCTAGAGCAGTAATGCTAAATCAACTTGGCTTAGCATGTGGAACCTGTCGAACAAGCTGGTTACAGTTCCAATGCAGGTACAAGGTTGGTAGATGCAGGCTATTGCAAGTAAACTTTGTCAAGTGTGACTTACCCGAGCTGGTATTTTGGTTAAAACACACACACACAAACCAAACTGCTACTGATGGTTGGTTCTGTCTACAGAGGTTGTATTCAAAGTGTGGCTGATACATTTTTACTGTAAGTTTTTTTGCCATCCAATTGAGGCGTTTTTAATGAGATTTGCAGGGAATCTATTCTTGGCCTGCAAGGCTGTTAATGGTTTGGAAGAAAGCATTTGGACATTGGGTGCTGGTGTGACTCAAACAGGTCAGCCGTACAGAAACACCCACTTGATGAGACAGGCACGTTGTCAGCGCAGGCTGGGCCTGAGTCCTTTTGCGCCTCTGAAAGCGTGTTCAGAGCCAGCCCAACAGACCCTTACCTCGTGCCTTCACCAGCCCTGGGCTGGCATTCTCAGATGTTCCGGCTGGGATTGGAAATGCATTGCCTGTCTGCCCCTTGGCTGTTATTGTGCAGGTCCAGCTTGGCTCGGGCCCTGCTCTTCCTCCTGCTGGGAGCTCTGAACAGTTGCTTCCTTAGTCTGAGGCTGCTTCAAAACAGAAGTTAAGCATTAGTGAGCAAGGATCTTAAATTAATAACCTTGATTATGTTGCCTGTCCTCATCACAGCAGGCCAGAACAGGCTCCTTCCCAGATACTGTCCTGGGCTCTGGTGAGCGAAGGCACACCTGCCCTGCCAAGCTTTACCTGCACAGCTACACTGTCTCAGCCCTAGCAAAAAAAGCATTTTCTGGCACCACAGAAAAGTCATGACTGCGCCCAACGTGAATTAAAACAAAAACCCCTTCTTTCTGTCAGCAAAGGTCAATCTGTTGGGTGCTAAATACCTGCAGTGCCAGGCGGCAGAGGGCTGGCAGTGGCTTTCCACCATAGGAACCTCCCAGGCTTTTTTTTAAGGAGCCAAATATATTTGTTGGTGCTCCTTGGCGTAAGAGCAAGAGCATCTAACTGCAGCAGGGACTTATCTTCCTGGGCTCCCTCCCTTTCTCCACAACAGTACTGGAAGAAGTCCCTTTAAATTAGTTCAACAGCTTTCCAGCTTGCCCTAAATATTGCAGTAATGTATAGTACTAGTAGTTTGTGTAAAAAGTCCTGAAGCTATGAAGATTGTGTTGTCGAGCATCGTCTGTACTGGAACTCTTTTTTTACCCAGTACAGCAGATTCCTGCGCTGTCATGTACAAACCCCGATACGGCCTCTCCTCCCCGCTGGCAGAAATATGTGAACCAAAACGTTTGCACTGGAAAAAGTCGACACAATGTGGGCCAGCAGCTGCCTTGGCAGGATGCTGTGTGGTGGCTCCGTGCATCTCGAGCACCTTCTCAGAGCAGGGCTGCACCTCTGAAGGGACCGTGCACGTGGTGGGAGGAATTTACAGGCAATTACTCGCTGAAAAAGGTCTTCTAGGGCTATAGTGGACATCACTTGCAGTCAGTTTTAGATGTCTTCCAGCAGGATGTGCTGTAGTCAAGTAAAAATCTTGGGTTTTAGACCAGTCAGTGAGTTTCCCTGGTCTGCTTATGCAGAGGTCAGGCTCATGGCTCTAAATCTGTTAATCCGGTTAGTGAAAGCCAGTTTACAAGTCTCGTACTTTGTCCCTTCTGCAGGCAAAGAAGCTGGTGGAGTCCCTTCCTCAGGAGATCAAGGCTAACGCCTCCAAGGAGGAAGCAGAGAAGATCAAAGCAGCGCTGGAGGCAGCAGGAGGGACTGTGGTTCTGGAATAGGCGGCCCCGTCTCACCACAGAGACTGGTGCAACGGCAGCCTTCCCTGCTGCTGCCTGCCCGGGCACTGGCTGCTGCCCAAGCCGGGGTCCAGACGTTTCTGAGTGCGAGACGTCCCCTAGCTGTGCGGTGGGAATGTTCTCTCGAAGCGATCCGGTGTGAGAACGCTGTTTGGTTTGGCGGGGCTGCTGTCTAGTTCTGGCATCGCAATGAACTCTCAACCTTCATAAATGTCCAAAAAAAACCCACAACCTGTAAAATGGTTAATCTCTCAAAAGTCATTCCTGCGTGATTGTCCCCTGGGCTCTGCGTGTGCACCCCAGTACCGGTGCTGCCTATCCCTGCTGCAGCTCCCTCCTCAAGCTGCTTTTTGGTGCTGCTGCCTCTGCAGGGAGGGTTTGACCTCCCTGTTAATTATTGAACATTAATTAGTAACGAGGAGAGGCGCCTTCCTCTGTCTGCGGAGCCGGCTGGGAGATGGGTGGGAACCATCCTCCGGGATCCCGGGGCAAGTCACGGCGGCCCTGATCCCGCTGCCGCTCCGCCGGTACCGGGGGGGCGTGGTTTGGGGAAGGGGGCGTGGCGTTGACCCGGGAGGGGCGTGGCTTAGCGCAGAGCGGCGCCGATGGCGGAGCGGCGCGTGTCGCGCTGGTACTTCGGCGGCCTCGCGTCGTGCGGCGCAGCCTGCTGCACCCACCCGCTCGACCTGCTCAAGGTGAGGGGGGGCGGCCCTGAGGGGCCGGGGAGCCGCTCTGAGAGGGTGCTTCCGAAGGGGCGGCGGTGAGGGGCCGGGGAGCCGCTCTGAGGGGCCGGGAGATGGCCCTGGAGGGGCCGGGGAGCGGCTGTGAGGGGACAGTTTTGAAGGGGCGGCTCTGGAGGGGCCGGGGAACGGCTCTGAGGGGACGGTTCTGAAGGGGTAGCTCTGAGGGGCCGGGGAATGGCTCCAGAGGGACCGGGTGAGGCGGCTGTGAGGGGCCGGGGAATGGCTGCGGGAGGACCGGATCTGAGGGGTCGGGGAACGGTTGCGGAGGACCAGGAAATTAGCTGCCCGGGGGTCGGTTCTGAAGGGGGCCGGTTGGCGGCTGTGAGGGGAACCGGGCAAGCGGGGACGCGGGCCTGGGGTCGGGGAGGAGGCAGGCGGCTGTGGGGCCCGGGGGTACGGCGATGAGGGTACAGGAGCGGGTGGACACACGGGGACAGAGCGGAGGGTACGCGGGCCCGGCCCAGGGGCAGGTGTGCGGCCTGAGGGGACACGGCTCGGGGCTGTGGGGCTGAGAGCTCTGGGGAACTCGGGGCGCCGGCCCTGGGGGTGTGGGGGCCGTGGGGGACAACCCAGCCAGCCCTGCCCAGGTGCCTGTGTGAGGCACGGAGGTCACTCCGGGGCCCGCGGCGTTGGACGTTGGACACGGGCCCACTGGGCTCCGCGTCCTCGGGCCAAGATGTCACCTAGGCGCCGCGGACGGCCTGGCATCCCCTCTCCCGCATAAAGAGTGCCGCGCGCAGCCCTTTGCTGGCAGCACCCACGGACGGGGTGAATGCCAGCGCTGCCCGGAGCCTTGTGCTCCGGCCAAGAAGCAACGAGCCTGGCAGCTGGGCAGGCTGCGGAGGGGGAGCAGGAGAGCAAGCCCAGGCCAGGCCCTGCCATGCCCAGGGCCATGCCCATGGGTGAGGCTTGGGACAGGCAGCCCTGTCCCACCCCACTGCATGGAGAGAGGGGAAGATGCACAAGGTGCAGGCCCAGAAGAGGAGCCAGCATTGGCAGGGGGATGCTGTTTCCCCAGTGCTCGGCCTGTTGCCATGCCCGGCTGGCCCTGTCTGCCCAGCGGAGGTGGCTGGCAGCCCATGGGAGCTTGCGTAGGATGCCCTGGCAAGGTGCTAAGAAGGGGAATTAGTCTGGCACATGCCTCTAGGTCTGCTTCTGTCTTTGAGCCAGCATGATGGGTGTGACTTTTGGGCTGCATCCCTGTGCACTATCCCCCAGGATGCATAGCCCCTGTGTGCCCCACAGCTATGAGCAGCCCAGGCCAGCTAGCTGTTTTTTTGCCAGAAACTTCACACCTGAATACTGAACACAGATCTACCTTTGGCCCAGAGCTGCCCCGCGGTGGGGGCTGGTGCCAGGCGGTGGGGAAGCATGAGGGGCCTCATGGTCTGGCAAGGCAGGGGGCCAAGGGCACTTCACTGCACCACTGGACCTTGGCCCCAGCGGGAGGCCCCAGCCAGCCCTGCTGGAGGCTGCTCACGCCCCTGCTGGAACCCTTGAGCCGGCACTGCGCAGCCACTGGCCGCCCACGGGGCCGCCTGTCCTGCGGCAGTGACCACAGTGCAGGCCAGCTCCTCCCCTGCCTGCCCTTCTTGCGGCCCTGGGACGAGCAGGCAGTGGAGAACTTCCAGGCATAGTGTACCTGCCTGCCCGCCCGGTTCCTTTGCCCTGGGCTGCCTGGCAGCCGCTCACCCAGCTCCCTGACACGCCACGAGCTGTGGTCCCTGACATCTGAAATCCATCCACCAGCATCAAAGGCAGGTCCCTTCCCTGCGCCCTTGCTGCTGCCCTGCACGGGAGACAGAGGCTGTTCCCAGCGTCCTGCTGTGTGTCCCACACTCCAGCTGTGCTGGGGCTTCTGTAATGGGAGCCAGGCCTGGTCCCCCGCCAGCAGCCCTTTGCTCTCTTTAATTATATCTCCTGGGGCCTTTGACCCACACGTGACCTTCACAGCGTGGGGCCGAGTGGGTGCACTCAGAACCTGCTCCGGTACCAGCCGACGTGGCTCCTCTGTCCCAGCCAGCCCGTGTGCTGTCCCACTGTGCTTCCTCTGGGGATGGTGGGAAGCATTGGGCTGCTGTGTGTGGAGGGGAGTGGCCCGCCTGTGCCTGGCTGTGGCAGGGAGTGGCTCGGAGCTGGTGAGCAGGGCTGCAGAGTTGTCTTCCTGGGTCTGCGATTTCTGCAGCTGGGGAGGAGAGGAAGTTACTTCTAGAGGTCTGCTGGCTTGTGTGGCGAGGGCGTAGGGCAACAGGAGGTCATGAATTCACCAGCCCTGTTGTGGTCCCTCCAAGTAAACCCACACTGGTTGCTCATTTACTCGCATGCTTCTGGATCCTCCTGCCCCAACATGGCCCAGGGCCTTTCTTGGAGGACCAGGTGCTACGGCTTCTTCTTGGGGTGTGCTCTTGAGGCCATGGAGCTGGGCAGGCACCTGGGAGGGACTGTGGGCAGGTGCCTCGGCACTCCCCCTTCTCCTGCCAGCCTCCACCGCTTTGATGCTGATCTGGGCCAGTTTCCAGGTACTTTTTAAGCATGGGAAGCCTGGAGCCATTTCTGTTTGTGCGGAAGCTCTGGCAAGCACTTGGAGTGGCCTTCCTTGCTCCACTGCCCTGCACTCTCCCATTTCTGCCCAGCCCTGGCACTGAGCTGGTGCGCTGACGCTGCCGGCCTCTGCCCCAGGTCCACCTCCAGACACAGCAGGAGGTGAAGATGCGGATGATGGGGATGGCGATGCGTGTGATCCGCAACGATGGCTTCCTGGCTCTCTACAACGGACTCAGTGCCTCACTGTGCCGGCAGGTGAGTGCCGCCTTGCCCTGACAGCCTCTGGCCCCCCAAGGCCGGCACGGAGCTCCTGCTGCGTGGTGCTGGGCTGGAGCTGACAGGCTGCCCTGAGCCGCGGGGGCCGAGGAGGCAGGTGCTCAGCAGGACACAGCGGCTCATTCTGTCTTTCCGCCAGATGACATATTCCTTGACTCGCTTTGCCATCTACGAGACTGCGAGGGACCGCTTGGGCCAGGGCAGCCAGGGGCCTCCCCCCTTCTACCAGAAAGTGCTGCTGGGTGCAGTGGGAGGTGAGTGAAGGAGAGGGTCCCTCAGCCCTGGGCTCCCTCAGGCTGGAGGAGCCCCCTGACCCCAGCTCTTCTTTGGCCGCAGGTTTCACCGGCGGATTTGTGGGGACCCCGGCGGACATGGTGAACGTCAGGTCAGTTCTGCCTGTGTCCCGATGCTGCTGGTGAGGGAGGCTTGTGCCTGGTGCATGACAGCAGTTGGGATGGTGGGGCGCTCTTCCTATTCTTGACTCGTCTCTTGACCAGGCTGCCCTGTGGTTAGTGGCCCAGTCCCGGCAGGGAGCTCTTATCTGGAAGGCCCAGAGTTGTTCTGCCCTTCAGTGTGACAGCCCCAGACCCCAGGCCCTCTGTGGTCCTCGGGGGAGCGGGGCGGGCTGGCAGCAGCTTGCCTGTCCCTTTGCAAAGAGGTGACACTGCTGGGCCTCTGCCTGCTGCCCTGAGCAGGGGCAGGCTGGCCCCAGGGCCCTGGTGCTGGGGGGACACAGCGGGATAGTGGCTCCTGCCTCACCCTGGGTGCTTTGCCTCACAGGATGCAGAACGACATGAAGCAGCCACCTGCCCTGCGGCGCAAGTGAGTGGGGGGCAGCCGTGCGGGGGGCTCCTGGAGGGCCAAGGCAGGGACTCCCGGGTCCGGGGGTCCGTGTGGCCGCGGGGTGGCAGCACCACACCGGTGGTGAGGCCTTGTGCCGGGGGGGATGGCGGGGCCGTGGCTGCGGCCTGGGAGCTGCAGCTGCCTGCTCGGGCCGGTGGTGCTGCCGGGGTGCTGGGGAGCCTCAGGCCCTGACACCATCCCCTCTCGCTCCTTCCAGCTATTCCCATGCCCTGGACGGCATGTACCGTGTCCTCCGGGAAGGTGAGGCCGTGCCAGCCGGGGTAGGGTGAGCCCACCTGGGGTGTCCTCGCTGACACTGGGAAACTGTGGCAGGAGTGGCCCGGGGAGCTCCACCTGGAGGCAGGGAGAGGGGATGGAGGGTGGCCGTGGGGCCCACAGGGCCAGGGGACCTGAGGGTCGGTCAGGGCCTGGCACCTCCACGACATCTGGCTGGGGCACGGGCCAGGCAGGGCCTGGCAGCCTGCCTGTCCTCCGGTGGAAGAGAGAGACCTGCTGGGAGCCACTATGAAAAAGTGCAAGAGGGTGGAGCAGGTGGGAAGGGGAATGAGTGGCAGTGGGGAAGAGTTAGAGCTGTTCAGAAGGATTCTCCTTTCCTGCAGCATATTTTCTGTTGTGTGTTTTAAGCACTGTTGTATGAGGAGTCTGGGACACAGACCGGGCAGGGAAGGAGGCTTCCAGAGAGAAGGGAGCGTGAGTAATGTCCCAGGACTATGCTGATCCCCATCTGTCTGTTCACAGAGGGCTTGAAGAAACTCTTCTCGGGAGCTACGATGGCATCTAGCCGAGGGGCCCTAGTCACCGTTGGGCAGGTAGGACAGCTCTGCTGGGCAGCAGGTGCCTGGGATAGGGACAGGGCTAGTCCCTGGCATAGTGAGGAGGGTGGACATGCCACTAATACGCCGTGTCTCTGCAGCTCTCCTGTTATGACCAGGCCAAGCAGCTGGTTCTCGCGACTGGGTTGCTGTCAGACAACATCTTCACTCACTTCCTGGCCAGCTTCATCGCTGTGAGCAGGGCTGGGTGCGGGGAGGCAGGACTGGGTCTGGGTTTGCCTGCAGCTGGGCTCAGGACCTCAGGCTGGGGCTTCCAGAGCTGCCTCTCAGGACTGTGATGAAGCAGGGCTGGGCACAAAGGCTCCTCTGGGGCTCCCAGCATGGGGTTGGGCACAGGCAGGGCTCTGGGTCTCTCTGGTGACCATAGCAGTCACTGGCAGCTGGGTCTCCTCCATGAGATGTGGCTGCTGACCCCTGCTGACTCTCCCCAGGGCGGATGCGCCACATTCCTCTGCCAGCCCCTGGACGTGCTGAAGACCCGCCTCATGAACTCCCAGGGCGAGTACCGGGTGAGTAGCCCATCCCACCCACCTTGCTGCTGCTGGTCCTGTCCCCTTTGCGCATTGGCCTCTGCCTCCCAGCGCCTCCTCATCTCTCCCCCTCTCTCTCCAGGGTGTTAGCCACTGTGCCATGGAAACTGCCAAGCTTGGCCCACTCGCCTTCTACAAGGTACCTGGCTGGGGATGCCTGTGATGGGCTGGTAGGGTGGAGTGGGGGGGGGGGCTGGCTGGGAGCAGAGGTTAAGGTCCAGAACAGTTCTGGGGCAGGAGCCGCCTTCTGCCAGTCCCTGGCTTGGCCATGGAATATTGGGAGCTTTTGCCTCTCTGGGCTTGCAGCCTGGGTCTGGGCACTGCAGCAGCTGCTCTGTTGCACCCGTTGGATTCCTAAATGGGAATGCAGCTATGGGCAATGGTGCTCCAGCACTTGTTGGATGTTACTGACCAGCAGAAATTGGTCAGCTCTTGGGCCCTGCGTGCCCGGGCTTGGTGCAGTCACCCATATGTTCAGCCTCACTCCTGGGAGGGTCCCTGGAAAAGGGTTTCAAACCCGAGGTTTCTTCCAGATGCTGCCAGTCAGGCATTTTCCCTGTTACAGCCTGTCTGCTCATCTTCCCCAGGCAGCGTCCAACCCCTTTCTGAACCAGGGGCTGTGGGATCTGCCCCAGGCTTCTACTGAGATTCTCCCTACATAGTGGTGATGCCGGCAGTGATGTGTTTGGGGGTAGAGGGGGTTGATGCATGATGCTGAGATCTGTGTGCACAGCGATGGCTGCAGTGCCTCCCTCACCATTGCGGCAGTCTCTACCTGCCAGCAGGGCCCCAGCTCCTCGGAGCTGGTGCTGCATGCCCAGCCAGCCGCTCCCCTGGGCTTGCAACCTCGTGCCACTCCCTGTGGGTTGGGCTGCCAGGCACCCTTGGCCCTGGTGGGGACATCCCAGGGCCAGGCACACGCTGACTCTCCTTGTTCTCGTTGTCTCCTTCCAGGGCTTCGTTCCTGCTGCCATCCGGCTCATTCCTCACACAGTCCTCACCTTTGTCTTCCTGGAACAGCTGCGCAAATATTTTGGGATCAAAGTGATCACCTGAGTAGGAGGGATGGGACCCTGCCTTGCCCCAGGGGGGTGACCGTGTGGGTCACCGCTAAGACCGCAGAACCCCTCTCTGCTGTCTGGGGCCAGCACTGTTCCCCCTACCCCTCGTCCCCACTCCCGTGCCTTGCCAGTGCCTGTGGCCGGCCAGTCCCAGACTCGTCTTTCTCACACCCATTCTCAGCACCTCTGTTACCTCTGGGATATTCTTGAGCCTCTTGTCTCCTCTGCACTGTCGGTTTGGGGTTTTTTTTTGCTGTCTTGCCGCTGCCCTACTGGCCACAAGTTCTGCCTTTACCCACCTCAGCTCTGTCCCTTACGGGTCTCTGGGAGCTGGACTGTGCCGTCCTGGGGAGGATGGGGGATCAGGCCCTCTGGCTCTGAGCCTGGTGACAGAGCCTATGGGGCTGGGGGTGCCGGTGACAGCACTGCGGTGGGGCCCGTGCTGGGGACAGCTCCAAGCCACTCCTGCAAGCAGTAAGGGGGAACGTGGGTTTAGCACAGCAAGGCCCTGTCCTCCCTTAGTGCCTCTGGCCCTATGTGCTCCTCCTCTGGCCCCAGGGCGGCCTGGCATCCCCGCTCTGCTTCCCAGCCTCCCCAAACACCCCCTGCTTCTGCTTGGCCAAAACTCACCAGCGCCCGATGGCTGCTGGGCTCTTCAGGGATTGTGCCTCATACCAATGAGAGAAAACGGACCCTGTGGGTGAGGGGCAGCCGCTTGGCCGCCCTGCCGTGCTGTCCAGGCACTGGCTGGAGCCCTTCTCGCCCAGGCTGCTTGAGGACCCGGCGCTCGCTTGCCCTCCACCAGACCCGGCCTCGGGTGGGGGGGTCTCTTTCCAGCACCGCTCTGCCGCCTTACCAAGGCCAGGGCAGACGCCAGCCCCGAGTGTGCCCAGGCTGCCTCACGGCCCACCCCTCACCCTGCACCGCCCCGTGCGCAGGGGCTACAGGCACCAGCCCCTCTGCCGTGTGCACCCCTGTGCATGGTGGCCCCAAGGGATCAAAGAACTGGAATATCTGTGACCTTAATATATTAATAAACAGTGGAACAAGCACAGCATCTGGTGTCCTGCTCATGGAAGGGGGGGATGCTGTGCCCCCTCCTGCTGTGGGAGAGCTCTGGCTTGGAGCTGAGCTCCACAGGAGCAGGAGGAGAGCAAGGCTCATCCCCTTCAGCACTGTGGCAAGCAGGGGGGTCTTCACCCCATTCTGTGTCCCCAGCCTGGCCTTGGGGGCACGTGCGCCCAGCACCCCTGGCCCCATGTAGTGGGGAGCCATGGGCTGGGCTCCCCTGGGCCAGCCCTGCCCTGAGCTGTGCCCAGTCTCAGCTGAGTGGGCAGCTCCTGGGCAGAGCTGTGCCAATGGCGCCTGCCCACCTCTGCCTCGTTGCGGGAGCTGCCTCCTGGATGCGACACTAATTGGGCTCTAGCAGGTGGAACAGAGCCAGCCTGGGACAGCAGAGAAGTGAAAGCTCGTCACCGTAACGAAGTCTAATGATGCTGGCTGGCATCGCTGCTTTGTTCCTGTGTCTGGCCCTGTGCGAGCCATGGGCAGGTGAGTGTGGGGTGAACTGAGCCCTCTTTCCTTGTGAGGGGCTGGGGGCTGCCTGGCCCATGCTCCCAGCTACCCCAACACCACTTCCAGGGCTGACAAGTACAGCTCTGCGCCCACACGAAGGGCTGATGTGGAGGAGGAGAGCAACGGAGCGGCAGGGCCCTGCCCAGCCAGCAGTGGTACGGAGCTCTGCCTGGCCCTGCGCCAGCCAGCACCGGGGCTGCTCCAGCTGGGCCGTGGTCCTGCTGGCTGCGCCAGCCCTGCGCTCCTGGCGCCCATATACCTACGTCCCTTACGGCAGCTGAGCTGCGCTGTGGCTGCACCGGCAGGACAGCATGTGCCAGACACAGCCTGGAGCACGGAGTGTCCAGCAGCTGCATGGTGCGGGAGCGCTTCTTATCTCTGAGCATCGGAAAAATGAGAGGCCTCAGGACTGTCAACAGCCTGTTGCCAGCCCTGTTTGCGTGCATGGTAGCTGACTGGCCCCTCCTGGTCTCATCCTGCCCTCTGCCCAGGCCTGCGCCTGCCCCCAGGAAGCAGGCCCAGCCCCAGGCCCTGCTGCCTGGAGGGGCTCCTGCAGGTCCCCCCTCTGCCTGCACCGGGCTGGGGGCTGCCCGTCCTCCCCCTCCACAGGCACCTCCTGACCCAGAGGGGTGCGAGGGCTGTCTCCAGTGGGGCAGCTGTGAATCTGAACCTCCTGGCGCTGGTGAGGCACCTGCAAGCCCCAGTGTGTGCCCAGGTGGCCAGGCCACTCTGTCCGCACCCACAAGGGGCTCTGAGCAGGCAGCTGAGCAGAGCGGGACCCTGCCTGGGGGGCTCCGGGGAGCCCTGCGCTGCAGCCGGCCCCAGGGGCTGAGCTGGCCAGGCTCCAGGTGGGAGGACGCTTGGTGTCCCCAAGCTGCCACTGCCTGCATGGCCGCCACGGCTGTTGGCCCAAGGTAAATATGTTTGTGCCTCACAGCCGGGGCAGGGCGGCGGGTGGGCTGCTGGCATCCCCAGGGCCAGGGCGCTCGCTCCAGCCCCGGCGTGCGGGAGGTGCCCAGGGCGTTTGCTGCTGCTGCGCTGGGATGTGTTTACCTGGTTGTGCTGCAGCAGGACAGTGTGCGGCACACACGGACCCGTCACCGCCAGCGGCGGCTGGAACCGAGGTGATCGAGGCAGCTGCCGGCTGCACAGCGGAGGTTTGTCCGGGTCCTCGGGAGGGGCCAGCCCAGCTCCGGGCACAGGCAGGACCGCGCGCGGGGCTGGGGACCGTGCCCGGGGACCGCAGGAGACCCCCGAGGCCCTGCCGCCTCGCTGGGGCGGGAGGAGTCTCCCCGGGGGACCCCGCGGCACCCACCGGGTCTGCAATCGCCGTCCCGCCCTCCGAAGCAACGGGCACCCCCGTCCCGCTCCCTCGGGGTACGGTGCGGTCCAGCTACCCCCGTCGCTCCGTCCGCCCCGTCCCCACCGGCGAGCCGAGCCGGTGCCCGGGAGGAGCCGGCGGCGGGGACCGGTGCCCCGCAGCTCCCGGGCGCGGTGCGCAGCGCCGAGCACCCGGGGCCGAGCGGGGCGCAGGGTACCGGGCTGCGCCCCCCGCCCCGTGGCGGCGGGAGGAGTGGGGCGGCGGGACACGGCTCCTCGCCCGCAGTCCCTCCCCCCGCAACGGTCCCTCCCCCCGAGCCGCCACAGCCGCCGCCGCCGCGGCTACGGCAAAAGTTTTCGCCGGAGCGGCCGAGCGCGGCGGTGCCGGTCCCGGTCCCCGCCAGCACCGAGATGCGTCCGGGAGCCGCCGCCAGCCCAGCCCCAACAGGTACGGGGAAGAAGGAGGAAGGAGGGAGGAAGGAGGGGAGCGCCCATCCCCGCGGTGTCGGAGCTCCCCGTCCGACGGGATGCCGCACGCCCCGTCGATGTGGACGTGGGTCGTTGCTGCTCATCCCGGGGCCGCGGTTTGAGCCCCGGGAGTCCGGAGCAGCAGCCCCCAGAGCCGTCTCAGTGCTGGGCGCTGGCCCCAGTGGGGTTGAGCCCCTTGGCAAGGGGTGTCCTGGGCTGGGGGGGTCCCAGCTGGGCTGTGCCCACTCCCCACCTGAGCCGCTGCCGCCGGCATCTCTGGAAAGGGGTGCTGCCATTTGGCATCTCGGCACCCCAGGTACTGCCGCGGCTGTTGTGAGCCCCGAGCGCGTGGTCTCAGCTGGGCTCTGACGTGACAGGAGCATCTCCCCGAGAAGCCCCTTGCCGAGGTGGTGCCCGCTGGGTCTCCCTGCCGCGGACACAGCAGTGCCTGCGGTTTTCTTGCTGAGGGGCAGAAGCAGGGGACAGTTTTCCACCCTTCACAGTGGTCCCCAAGCTCTCCAGGCATTGCAGGGGCCCATTGCAAGTGCCCTTTGTGACTCTGTCCCGAGCTCTGCTGTGTCAACATGGTGTTGGTAAATGGCTTTGTTTAACCAGGACATGTTGGGTATGTGACCTTGCCGCCCTCGCGGTTGCAAGCGCATCTCCAAAACAGCTGCCAAGATCACCTCTGCCTGGTGCTGCACTTCCCAGCCTGGCAGCTCCCTTGGGACGGCGAGGGAGAGCAGGGCACACTGGTGTCAGTCTGGCTCCCCTCGAGCTGTGGCAGCTGGATGGGCAGAGGACAGGGCATCTGCTGCTGCCAAGCCAGTGGCTGTGGAGCATACATCTGCCCAGCGCCTCGGCATGCACCCTGTAATGCAGCTGCCTTGCCCCACGCAGCACTCGGCAGCACATACTGTGGCTGTCCTGACCCATGCCAAATTCAGTGGTTGCCCCTGTGAGTTCCTCAGCTTTATATGTGCATCAGCAGGGAAATTTAGGGCCTGCAGGACCCCTCCTTGGCATGTTAGTGCTGCCCCAGCTGCCAGCTCCTGTCCTTCCCACCAATCCCTGCTCCTTTCCGCACACTGCGGTGTGGATTTTTTTATGTTCTGTTGCCTGGAGAGAGGAAAAGCTGAATGGAGAAGAGGCAAAATGTGGATTAAAAATAGTTAATGAAAAAATGTGACCGCAAGCCCTGATCGGCAGTGCAGGGCTGAACCAGCTGCCAAGCGCAGTGCTGCTCCGTGCACCTCACTGTGCCAGGCAGAGACAATGGCAGGGTCAGGGCAAGCAGGGGAGATGGGACGGCTGCACCACTCTATCCCCCTGTGCTCCTCCATTGCATCCCACACTGTCCTGCATCCCCCACAGCCAGAGCCCCTGTCCCTGCCTGTCTACCCCAGTCCAGGGGGTCTGGGGAACCTGGCTGCAAGCAGCAAGCAGGTGCCAGTGGCTGGTTGGGTATGTGTGCCACCCTGCAGCACTGCCTGCCTCTGGCACGGCTGGTGGCTGGCCGTGCCCAGGTGCTGCGGGTGCCTCAGGACAGGGAGGGACCCTGCCAGGACCCCTTCCAGGACAGGCTGCTGTGTGCAATGTCACTTGCACATCCACACCTTGGCGGGGCAGGGGTTGAGCTCACTCCTCAGTGAGGTGCCAGGAGGTTGTCCCAAGCTCCGTGATAACCACAGCGTTCATTTGTGACACGAGCTGCTCTGGAGAGGCGGGTGCTGAGCTCCCAGTGCAGGCACGCGTTCACACACGCCTGCCTGCACTGACCTTTTCCTGGGTTTTTCCCAGTCCTGTGCTTCCCCTGTGACACGCTAAGCACACGTGTTACACTGTGCCTTTTGTGCCATCCTCCTGTATTTCATGGGTTTTCATGCAGTGTGATAAACAAGAAAAATGCATTTCCCCGAGCCAGAACCGAGGTGCTGTGCGGCTCAGCATCCCTTCACCAGAGCCTGCTGGGCAGCAAGGTTATTTGACCGCTGCCCAGCCATGCTTGCAGACCACGGTCCCCCTCTGGTACTGGGCAGCTGTGGAAGATGCCCATGACCGTCCCTTTCAGTAGCAGTGCAGTTGTGGAGGTGATGCAAAAAGCATTCATCCTGACGGCACAAGGGTGAGTGGCGGTTGTTTGTGTTGCTGTTGACGAAAATGCTGTCAGGGTTGGTTTAGGTTTTCTTGGTCCAAAGTGACACAGAATCCGACATCGTTGGTGCCTGCTGACGTCGGCTCAGAGTTTCCACAATCATGTAGCTCTGTGCAAACGAGCTGCAGCCTTGCAGTGTGAGGGCTGCTCCAGGCAGTTCAGCTGTTCCTCCGCTGCCCACGTTCCTTGTACTCATTTCACGGGGGAGGACTGGAGCAGTTGTGGGTCACAGGTGGGGAGCAGGAGGCACCCCCAAGCTCGGGGCAGGGACACAGTCAGGGACAGCTCAGGGTGTGGGCCAGACCTCTTGGGCTTCCCTGCCACGGCCGTCTCCCCCCCACACCACTTGTCCTGCTTGCTGTGGTGCTGGGTGAAAAGTGGAGCAGCATCTGCAGGGCCAGGCTCGCCTTGGCATTACATCAGCTCTGGCCCTGCACCATCCCCTCCCCTGCCAAGTGCCGAAGCCCCTGCCGCGCTGGCTTGTAGCTCTGAGCTCAAAGCCAAGCCAGCCGTGGAAAGCACTGCATTAGCGCACTGGGGGCTAATCCCTGTGTCTGGAGGGTGCGCAGCCCCCACTGCTGCCTCCTGCGCAAGTGGTGCTGTGCCGGGTGCAGGGCTGCGCTCGCGGGGCTGGCCTGCAGTGGGCTGTGCCAGCCTACAGCGCTTGTTCGGGGCTGTGGCTGTGCCAGGGTGCTCTCGGGTCACATTGCAGATGCCCATGAGTGTCCCATGGAGGCTTCACTGAGCCACTGATCCATGTAGCAACCAGTCGCAGCACTCCCAGATGTGGAGCTTGTTCCCTCGCACGTGTGGCAGCAGCCAGGGCCGGGTGCCGGCTGAGGCAGCAAAATCCCCACGGGAATCCAGCTTAGGTGGGAGGAGGAGAGTGTCTCTCCCCTGGGCACGGCCGGGCCCTCAGCAGCCATGGGGGTCTGCGCAGACAAAGAGCTGCTGAAGGGCAGCTTGGGGGCTGCCCACCCGTGGGTGGGGGGCAAAATCCTGACACAAGCTTTTCCCCATCTATTCCCTAGGGCTTGGTGCAATGCCACAGCAGTGGCAGCAGCTCGGCGGCACAGCGTGCCCTGGTACCCAGCTCACCCCGTCCCTTCCTCAGGCTGCGTACCCTGGCCCCCACCTGCCAGCAAACCCAGGGCTGGCAGCTGCTGGGCCATGAGCCACTGAGAGGGGGCAGGTCTGGAGGCCACAGAGAAGCTGGTCTGGGGGGGGGGAGGGGGGTCCTTGTTGTGCCCCTGCCACTGCAGGGGTTGGCACTGCTGGCTCGGGAAGGGCTCAGCACACCAACACAAGTGCCAGTGACTGCCCTGCTCCCCTCACCCCAAGGGTAAATGATGGTCCCTGGGTCTGACACCTCTGGCCCCCCAGCACTGGGGCTGCCCACATTGACCCCTTCCCTACATGGGTGCATCCTTCCCAGGGCTGGTTCCTCTTTCCTCCTCTCCCATCGTGGGCGTGAGGTCTCCCTTGCCAGTGGAGTAGCACTGGGTGTTTGTAGCCTGGCCTCCGCAGGGGTCAGCAGCCGCAGAGCCATGACACAGGAACACACTGCGTTGCCCAACGCCAGCGTGGGGCAAAAGTCCCCTGTGTGTCCACTGCAGCATGCCGCAGCCCCAGCAGATGCACCCGCTCACGTGCTGGGCACTCTCCACCCAGTGCCCATGGCTTGGCACAGCAGAGGGTCCCCCAAAGCCTGGCCCTGGCTAGGAGAGAGGTGCTGGGGCAGGGGAATATGACAGTGAGATCCAGCTGGGCACAGCAGGATGAGGGGAGGTGGTGATGTGGAGCTGGGTCCCTCCTGCGGTGCTGCCTCTGGCAGCAGTGGACACGGCAGAGAGGGGCTCTCGGCACTGACGCCTGTGGCACGTCCAGCCGGCAGCGACCACTGCTCTGAGCACCGCAGGCACTGATGCTGGGCAGTGCCAGCTCCCAGGGAGGTGCTCAGTGCCACCAGTGGTCTGAGCTGCCCCAGACCCCACCGTCCTGGCCACACAGGACCACTATTCCTTCCCTGTCACTGCCTGTCTGCACTGAACCACAGACAACTGGTCCACAGCTACTCCTGCACACCTACGTGTCTGCTAGAAATAGACTGTGTCTCTGAGAGCACACGGTGGGATGGCCAAGCTGCCAGCGGTCCCTTGCGCCGCAGGGAGCGGGGGGCCAGCACAGCACTGTGGCTGCACAGCACCATGGGCAGCTGGGGCAAAGGGCCTGGGCAGGGCCCTGCTGCAAAGCGGGGAGCCCCGTGCCAGAGGCGAGGAGCGTGACCGGCCCCGTGCGCCAGGACCCCTCACCCAGTGCAGTCTGCCCAGCTTGGCCATAGCAGGGCCCCGGGGCCGGGGGAGCAGCTGCCAGCTCAGGGGGGGAGTCTAGGGCAGAGGCCTCCCTGCTGCTAAATCCCATTGCAGGCAGCTAAAAATAGAGACACCTCTGCCCCAAAGCTGCCTCCCTGGGCCGTGGAGAGGGGCTGGCAGCAAGTTCACTGCTGACCTGCAGTGCCTGGGAGGAGCGTTTCCTCCTGGGGCAGGGATGCTCAGGCAGGAGCCGGGCACCGGGAGGTTCCCACGGGGCCGGGCCGTGGGTGGTGGGATGGGTGGGTGGGGTTGCTGGCGGGGGGGCTGAGGTGGGGACAGGGACAGGGATGCTGGCATGGAGCTGGAGGGAGGATGAGGACAGGGATGCAGGTGTGGGCAGGTGGCCAGCAGGTGCTCACCAAAGGTCCCTGTTCCCAGAGCCCACCCAGTGCAGTCTGTCCCAGGAGACAGTTCCTTCTGTCCTGGGACTGTCTAAATAAGGCACGCGCCAGCAGGTCCAGCTCCCCGAGCCACATCTGGAGCCCCACACACTGATTAATGAGCTTCTTAGACAGCTGCTTGCGACATGGCGAGTGGGTCTGCATGGAGGAAACATGACTTTCCCAGGGATAAAAATAGGCATGGGCAGAGTGGCGAGCCCTGGGAGCGGTGGCTGGTTGGGAAGCGCGGTGCTCCAGCCAGTGCCCGGGGGGAGGCTGGGAGGGAGGGGATGCCGCAGTGTCTTTGGTGGCATAGGCACTGCTGTCTGTTCTGTCCCCATTTCCCACCCCGGCTCAGCTGCCCTCAACCCACACAGCCACACCATGCCGTGGGGCTGCCATCAGAATAGGCCCTTGTCAGAAGAGCTAAAATCCCACTCAGAAGCCCCGTAACCGGCTTACGGGGATGGAGGGAATTACAGCGCCTCGTGAGCTGGGCTTTGCACAGGAGCTCCTGGGCACCAAGTCAGACGAGGCACTGTGTTGCTTGCCTGGGCCAGGGGTGGTAGAGCCATGGCGGCATGGCCCTGCTGAGCCGGTCCTGGGGCCATGGCAGCCCCGCAAGCCGAGGATCCCTGCGGGTTAGTGCTTAACGGCCCTGGGGCTGGCAGCCATCCCTGCTGGATCCCTGCCCACCTCCATCCCCAGGTGGGTGTTGCAGCTGGGCAGACCTGCAGGGTCAGGGCCAGGGATGGGGCACCCTGAGGGCCACTCTGCGGGGCTGTCCTGGGGTCCTAGCCACCTCCACGGATGTGGATCCACTGTGAGTGGTGGCGTGGAGAAAGTGGGGAAGGAAGGCATGCCAGGAGCCAGCACCTGCCCTGAGAAGATGCTCAGGCATGAGGAGGGGTCCTGGCTGCTGCTGGGGCCCTGGGCTCTTGGGGCTCAGCACCAACACACCACTGGGCACCAGCACTGGTGTGGGCTGGCCCCAGCCCGGGTCTTTGCACAGGGGCTCCAGAGGCAGTATTGCCCTTGGGAGGTACAAGGGTCCATCCTGCACAGGGGTGCAGCCCTGTGTGTGGCTGTGCTCTGGCCATGCAGGGGCTGGGGATTTTGGCTTGGCAGGCAGAGGGGTGGTGTGGCCACAGTTCTGATGCTCTCTTAGGGAGGAAACAGCAGGTATGCAGAATGATACACACACAAAACCGCAGGGAAAAACGCACAAACCACCAGCTGAACGTTAAAGCCAGGCAGGGTCAGGCAAGGATGGGGACAGGAGCATTGCACCGTAACCAGGGCCACCTCTGTGCCAGGGTGGCCTCCCCTCCTGCACTTGCCTGCCCTCGGCCACGCATTCCCCTGGCTGTGCGCTGGGATGGGCCCTGCCATTTATGTCCCCATGACCCAGCATCTCGTGCAGGGTCACCCATGCCCCAGGGCCCTCACTGCCAGGGCAGAGGAGCTGCCGAGGGCCAGTAGGAAGCCAGGCATCCCACACTGCTCCCCATGCGGCTCGCGGCCCAGCGGAGGGATGTCCCAGACGTATCTCCTCAGCCTCCTGCTGCTGCTGCTCTGCTGCCAGGTAAGGACAGGCCATCCGGCAAAATGATGCTCTGCCCCACAACCAGCCCGCTGCCTGCCCCCAAGCCATGGCTGATCCACCCCTGCCTGCAGCAGCCTTGAGTCACGGGCATGCTGTGCAGCAGCCTCTGCCCTCTCCTGCCTGCCCTGCCATCCACATGGCACAGCATGGCATGGCATCGCATGGCATGGCATGGTGCTGCACTGTGTGTTAGCCCATACTCACCCACGGCCATCCCTGAACCAGGGTCACTGCTGTGCCCGGCACAGTGGCCCCCACTGGCAGGGCATGGATGACACTCCACCGTGCCCCCAGGGCCCCTCAGCCCAGATCACAGATTTCCTCTTCGAGAGCTGGAAGGCGTACAGCGAGGAGTGCCACCGCAACATGAGCCGCCTGCCCGCGCCCACAGGTGAGAGCTGGTGGGGGTCCCAGCGGGATGGGGACCAGGGGGAGTGGGGCCAGCTGAGGCTGAGGGTGCTGCCACATCCTGTCCCTCCACAGAGCTGGTCTGTAACCGCACCTTCGACAAGTTCTCCTGCTGGCCTGACACGCTGCCCAACAGCACTGCCAGTGTCCCCTGCCCCTGGTTCCTGCCCTGGTACCAGAAAGGTAACAGCTGGGCAGGGGGGTGTGTGCAAGCGCTGCTCCAGGTAGTCGTGCCTGGGCCGATGCACAGCACCCGTGGTGGCTCTGGGGCCTGGCACACCCCATTGCCTTCCTCCCGTTGCAGTGAAGCACAGACATGTCTTCAAGACCTGCGGGCCGGACGGGCAGTGGCTGATGGGCCCTCGGGGACAGTCTCTGCGCGATGCCACGCAGTGTGAGCTTGACGCTGAGGACCTGGAGGCGCAGGTGGGCAGAGCTGTGGGGTGGCCAGTGTGGGTCTCCCTGCCCTGCCCTGCCTGCCCCTGCCATGCCCTGTCCTGCTCTGCTCCTGTCCCTGCTCTGCTCTGCTCCTGCCTGCCCCTGCCCTCACTTGCTCCCTCCCTTTCCAGGAAAAATTTGCCAAGACCTATGGCAGCTTCAAGGTGATGTACACCGTGGGCTACTCAGTGTCACTGTGTGCGCTGCTCCTCGCCCTGGCCCTGCTGCTGGGCTTCAGGTAGGGTTGTGGGCACGGCTGCCTGGCTGGGGGGCAGGTAGGGGCCGGGACAGGAGATGAGGGGCAGGCAGGGGCTGTGCTGGGGGTCCAGGCACAGGCACTGACAGCAGCTCCCCACTTCCACAGCAAACTGCACTGCATGAGGAACTACATCCACATGAATCTCTTCGCCTCCTTCATCCTGAAGGGCATCTCCGTGCTGGTCATCGATGCCCTGCTCAAGACCCACTACAGTGACAAGATCGACGGCTACAACGTGCACATCTGGCTGAGTGATGAGGTGAGCTGCGGGGCTGGCAAGGCTGTTGGCATGGGCGGTGCAGCAGCCCTGACCCCTTCCCGCAGGCGGCCGCGGGCTGCCGGACGGCTACAGTCTTCATGCAGTACGGCATCGTGGCCAACTACTGCTGGCTGCTGGTAGAGGGCATCTACCTGCACAACCTCCTGGTCGTGGCCGTCTTCTCTGAGAGGAGCTACTTCACCCTCTACCTGTGCATTGGCTGGGGTGAGTGCGGGCGGGCTGGCTCCCCATCCTCCGACCCCAACCTTGATCCTGCTGTGCCTCACCTGCCCCCTGCCCACCTCCCCTCCAGGGGCGCCTGTGCTGTTCCTCATCCCCTGGGTCGTTGTGAAGTTTCTCTATGAAAACATCCAGTGAGTACCAGACCCTGCAGCAGGTCAGCGCCTGCAGTTGTGCTGCGCCTGGGTGGGTGCATGTAGGACACATTGAGGGATGGTGGGTACGGTGTGATGGCCCCGGAGAGACTCCACGCCATTGCCCTGTGCAAGGAGCAGGGTGCTGGGCTCTGGCACTCACCCAGCTGGGGCTGCTGACACTACACCAGGCTCTAGCAGCCTCCCGGTTGAGGGGCTGCCCAGCAGTCCCCACTGTCCCCCTCTGCAGGTGCTGGACCACCAATAACAACATGGGCTTCTGGTGGATCCTTCGCTTTCCCGTGTTCTTGGCCATCCTGGTAAGTCTGCAGCTGCAGCTCTGCCCACTGCAGCCCTTCGCTCAGCACCTGCAAGTGCCCCAAGCCTGCTGCAAACAGGGCTTCCCTGGACAGGGGCCAGAGCTGCCCTGCCTGACCCTGCCCTGCTCCTCATGGCTCACTCTGCACTGCAGATCAACTTCTTCATCTTCATCCGCATCATCCAGATCCTTGTCTCCAAGCTCCGTGCGCACCAGATGCGCTACACTGACTACAAGTTCAGGTGGGCGGTGGGCACAGCCCTGGCCCTGCACACCCATGGTGCACATGCTGGGGGTGTGCGTGTCCACCCACCCTGCAACTCTGGTGCTGATGGGCCCCTCTCCACACAGGCTGGCCAAGTCCACGCTGACGCTGATCCCACTGCTGGGCATCCATGAGGTGGTCTTTGCATTTGTCACAGACGAGCACGCCCAGGGCACCCTGCGCTATGTCAAGCTCTTCTTTGACCTCTTCCTGAGCTCCTTCCATGTGAGCCCAGCCCCACAGAGGATGGTCCCTCCACAGGGACCTCCGTCTTGGGAGGGGCCAGACCAGGGTTGGGGTTGGGGTTTGGTGGTGCACCTCTCACACTTCTCATCCCTCTGACTAGGGGATGCTGGTGGCCATTCTCTACTGCTTCGTCAACAAGGAGGTGAGCGGGACAGTGTGGGAGCAGGCAGCCAGGGGGGCTCGGGCAACCAGCGGGCACGGGGCCACGCTGACAGCAGCTGCTCACAGGTGCAGGCAGAGCTGCTGAAGAGGTGGCAGCGCTGGAAGCTGGGGAAGGACCTGGCAGAGGAGTACAAGAACACTTACAGCCATGCACCCAGCGCCCGCAATGGTGCCGGCAGCACCTGTGAGAAGCATCAGCTGGTAAGCAGCTGTGCCAACGGGCTGGGGCGCAGCCCAGCCGCCATGCGTCCCAGCACCCACTACCTCGAGAGGACCGGCCGCAGCACCGCTGAGCACCTTGCCCTGGAGGACCGACACCACTGCTACGAGTTCCCCGAGACCACAGCTGAGAGCCACTTCTGAGCCTGCAGCTGGAGTGGGACGGCTGTGCTGGCCCCGCTGCCGCAGGCTGAGCCAGCTGGGGGCGGCTGCCGCCTCCCACCCCAGCTCCGTTCTCCTCCGGGTGGGGTGCAGGCTGTGTGGGACCCTGCCCACCCCGGTGGGGACGCTGTGCTGTGCCAGATGTGCATGGGACAATGGATGCGGCTAGGCCAGCTGCAGGTGAGGCACGGTGAATGGGACCTGGACCTCTACGGGGAGGGGATCTGTGGGGTGGGGGATCTGTGTGGGGTGGGGGTGTGGGGTTCATCCTGTGGTGCTGCCCTCGTGCGCCTTCGAGACCCTTTGCGCAGTGCTGTAATTTATCTGTCGTAACTGTAAATAGGTGTGGGCCCATGCCGGGCTGCAGGGCCAGTTCTGCGTGCGCCTCTCTGTCCAGGATGGGTGTCCGGGGTATGGGGACTGGGGGTGCCTGCAAGCACCCATGGGTGATGGCCACAGCCATGGAGGGGTGGGGCTGGGCCACCTGGCATAGTTGGGCTGCACCAGAAGACAGCCCCGCTGCCTCCTCCATAGCCTCGCTGCCTGCTCACAGGTGAGCGAGGAAGGCGTGAGGCAGCGGCCACTGCAGCGCTGCTGGATGGGGCTCCAGCTCCCCGCCAGCACACTTTCCTCTGGCCACTAATCGGCTCTGTCCTCTCACTGCCAGAAGCCCTTAATTAAATCATTTGGCTCTGCCCACCAGCACCCCAGCTGTCCTGGGCCACCGGGCAGGCAGCAGCCACCAGCAGCAGTGAGCGTGGTGAGCAGCACCACGGGATGCGGGGCTGTGGGTCCCCCACGTCGGCAGGCCAGGCTGACTGTCCGTGGCAGGGATGGAGCGTGGCAGGCTGGCACCCTAAGAGGCTTGTGCTGCACACATGAGCGCTAAGCCCGGATGCCACAGCTTTGGGCACCACAATCGCCTGGTGTGCGGGGATTAGCCAGGCACACCTCCGCAGCTGGGGGCACACTGCCCGATGGGTAGCAGCAGGACAGCCAGCCAGCCCCGCCACGACCACCCGCCACCCCGTGGGCCCTGGGCACAGGGCCCTGCCTGTCACCCTCTATGGCTGGCCCTGCATAGATGATGGTCCCCAGCTGTCTGGACCCATGGTCAGCCCAGTGCATGCGATGTGACGAGCAGGGCGAGCACTTGGAGCTGCGCCCTGGTAGTCCCACACACTAAACAGCAGCACTGGACAGGCAGTTGCCCGCCCCCCCGCCAAATCCCACCCTGTCCCAGCATTGCTCACACTGCCACAGCCGCGGCTCTGCCAGTCGGCACCAGGGATGGTGGGAGCCATGCCAGCTGCCCGGGGGGTGGCAGGGTCCCAGACTGCTGTAAGGGTGTCAACGGGGCCAGCTGTAGGGTGGGGAGCGCACATCCACAGCCCCAGCCCCAGCTGTGGGTGCTTGGCTCCCAGCAGCAGCACCAGCCCGTGGACACAGTAATTTTCCTCTGTTTACTTGACACCTTGCTGTCTGCCCTGGCCGAGCGGGGACCTGGCATCTACAGGCCGGTGCAGTGCAGGGAGCAGGGATGCAGAGCAGAGGGGTCTGGGCTGCAGTGCCAGGGGATGCAAGCCTATGGCAGCAATGCTGTGGGGCAGCATGGCAGTGCTGTGGGGACACATTGCCCATGGGGGAGTGGTGCTGTGGGGCTGAGCGGGCAGGGGTTCGGGTCTGCCTGAGCCCCCGGGTGCAGGGCTGGGGATGGGGAGGGGGACAGGGATGGATCCTGCCCAGAGCCGCAGTACCTGAGCCGGCCAGGGCAGCCCCCGCAGAGCTGCTGGCCCCCATGGCCGCTGCCGTCACTGCGGCCTCCTGATGCGGTAACAAGCCTAATTGAGGCAAATTGCTAGAGCACGAAGCAGTTTCTGGGAAGGTAAATATGGTCATCGAGCAGCGCCGGGTCCTGTGCCTGTTGCTCTCATGCTGCCATGGCAACACCCCACTGTTGTCCCCTGTGGCACCATGACGCCCCACCAGGGCCAGGCTGGCCCCACAGCACCGAGGGAACTGGGACCCCCAGACACTGCCCAGGCAGGGTGACATGCAGCACTAGGGCCCTGCATCTGCCACACCATGACGGGGACCCTTCAGGGGACACCCCCGCAAGCCAACCCCAGCCCACAGGATATCCCTGCGGTAATGTCCTGTGTCCCCCAGGGCCATGGGGCAGCCCCCGGCACTGTCCCACGTCCCCACAACCCCCTGTTCCCTGCACAGCCCCTTCCTGTGTCCTGCCATCCCGCCAGTAGGCTGGCTGGGTCCAGCACCCCAAGGGGTCTGTGTCAGGGGTGGCAGATCCCCAGGCCCAGCCCTGTCCCTGCTGAGGGGAGCGGGGCACCTGGCAGGGGCTGGCTGGAGGTTGGAGCTGGCAGCACCAGGCACGGATCAGAGCGGGGATGGTGTCTGCTGATGGCTAGGAGCCTCGTGCAAGCGCCTGATGTCTGCCCATGCCAGGGCCCGCCGGAGCATGTCCCCTCCCTTGGAGCTGCTCACCACAGCCCCGTAGTACCTGTCACCAGCCTGGCTGCCACCCCAAAGCTGGGGCACTGCCTGTGTTGCAGGGCTGAGCCTGCAACCCCTGTGCCCTGGTCATCCCCTGTGCTCCCACAGAGCCACGTGCCCTGGCCAACAGCTCCCCAGCACACACAGACCCCTCAGGACTGCTGGGCGCAGCCTCTCCTTGGGCAGCAGCACAGCTCCTGGGACGCCAGAGAGAGTGAGCAGGGCTCCCACAGCCCCTGGGAGCAGGGCCAGCGCTGGCCCGAGGAGCTGACTCCCACAGGGCTGCCATCAGCATCCTTTCCCATCACCATGGAGAGTCTCTGGCAGGGGACAACCTGCTGCCAGTGTGCTGCCATGCCCACCGGCTGCCAGGGTTCAGGCTGCACCCAGGGCTGAGGGCAGAGCCACCCACCCTACACCGGACTGTGGGACAGGGCAGGTGAGATGTGAGTGGCTTGGAGGAAGCTACCCCTGCCCCTTGCCCCAGAGACCCTGCTGGGACCACAGCAAGAGCTGCAGCTGGGGGACCCTTCCCTGCCATGGCACTGCCTGCAGCGAGTGTAATCTGTGTGCACCCTGACAGCTCCATGCAGAGCACCAGCACCAGGCTGCGGGTAGCACAGCCTGCACCCCCACACCCCCTGGGGTACATGTCAGGCAGCATGACCTGCACAACACACGTGTGTGTCCATGCACAACAGACGCACTCACATACATGCGTGCAGAGGTGCACGCCTCAGCTGCCTGGCAGGAGCCGGCTGCTCCCAATGACGGGCAGAACGAAGATGCTGCCACCAGCCCACATGACCCGGGGCCTGGTGGGTCAGAGGCTGGACCCAGCTGCAGCACAAGTCTCTGGCTGTGGGGCTAAACCCAAGGCATGGACTGGGGCCAGAGCATTAAATTGCCACTTACTGCCCAACCCAGTCTGCCCGGGCAGCTGCATCCCCGCGGCTGCAGCCAGGGACCCCGGGGCCACAGCGCCTCGCAGGAATACTCCCACTTTATCAAGGGAATTGAGCACCACAAATTAGTCTTCTAAGTAGATTTTGCCTGCTGCCGTTCCCTCTTCCCACCACTTAATTCAATGATACAACACATACCTCTCTTCCTCCCACTGTTTAATCTAATGATAAGCACCATATCCGAGTCACAGGGAAAATAAACCCTTGCTGAGTTTTATTTTTTATAGGTAAACAGCCTGATTTCTCTGGCCTGCGGCCTCACTCCCTCACAGGGGCACACCCCCGCCACCTGACTTCCACACTTTTCCTGCACTGCCTCACTGCCCTCAACCCCCGTGATTTGTTACTAGTCTTTATAAAAATCGCCTGTTTATACAATGATTTTTGTACAACATTTCATTAGAGTTCAAGCAACTGCTTTGCCTCTGGCTTTACAGCACCCAAGCAAAGAGGAAAAGCAAGGGAGAGGCTGGCAGGGTTGGGCTGCAGGACCCCTATATGTGCTCTCGGGCTCGGGGACACTTGCAGCCCCCACGTTTGCAGTGTGCACCCAGCTGTGGGGAGCAGTGCCAGGCTCCACAGTAGCTGGCCAGCATTCTGCCCGGGCTGGGGAGGAAGGGAGGTGGGCACTGCACAGAGCCCATCCCACATGGGCTGTGAGCCCCACGGGGCACAGGCAAGCCGGCCGTCAGAGCAGCGAGCTAGCCGGCTGCAGCTCTCCATGCGGGAGCATTGGGCACAACCTACAGATGAGCTGCTTGGAGGCTGCTGCAGTCTGCCTGTGCCAGCAGCATGCAGCCAGCACCCGGCATGCTGGGGTAGCTCTTGCCCACACACACCGTTCCATCCCACTCCCCTTGCACCAGGTACCACTCCCTCCCTCCAGCAGCTCCGAAGGTGCAGGGGCTCCCCCGACCAGCAGGCTCTGGCCACTTAGCTGGGACGGGTTGTTTTCCTCCAGCATCACCAGCCCCAGCGGAATCTCTTCCCATCCCCTCGCGACACACAGACGAAGGACACATGGCTCCAGACACACTCAGGACTTCCAGCTAGGTCAGTCCTGCTCGGATCTGTGCTCCCCAGACATGGGGCACACCACGGGGTCCATCCTACAGGAAAAGTCAAAGGAGAGGGGCTGTGACAGCAATAACTGTCACCTCTTGCCCCTGACCCCCTGAGGGTACTCACTCCTCACAGGCTGTGGCCTGCCAGCACCGGGGTGAGGGAGCAGGCACCAGGGTGGCTCCAGCCAAGTCGGCAGCAAGAGTGGCCGAGGCACCACCTCACCGTGCCAGACCCAGGCAGTGTGCCCCAGCACATGAGCACCCTGGGAATATTTTGGTGAAGGGAGGTAACCAGGGTCATAGCTAAGTGTAAAGAGATGCACTTGAGGAGAAATTCTAGCAATGCTAAGTATAGTTTAAATGCCATTAAAGCAGGGGAGGGAAGAGGATACGAGTGTATTAATAGTCTCAACATTTAAAACTTTGGTCCAGCGACAGCTCCTAGGATGCTGGCTGGCAGGAGGGCTGCCAGAGCCCAAGGGCATTGTGCTACCAGCACACAGTGCCAGGCTGCACATGCTTGAGGTGAAATTAAGAGCCCTAAGCAAGTGCAAGGGCAAGATCCCTCCTGGAAAAAAAAATTAAAATACAAGGCAGCTTCTGCTCTCTGTTACTTCTCCTTAGGACTCAGTCCTTGCCTGAAAAGGCAAGGAAAGCCCTGGCCTTTAGGGCCAGTGCTGAAGTCTGAAATGGAAAACATGGGGCTTCAGCCACCAAATAGGAACGTTTTGGAAGTCTAAAAAAGGGAAGAACAAGGGTCCTGCCCCAGCAAGGCTGCAGGCACACACAGGCCAGTGCAGACAAAGCAGCGGGCACAGGCACGCAAGAAAGCCAGAGGGGATCAGGCAGAGAATGGCCCACCGGGGCACGGTGGCTGGGACAGCCACCTCCCAGGCCTTTGCAGTGCTGCGCATGGCACACCAGCACCGTCAGGGGTGGCCAGGCAGTTTCCCGCATGCTGCTCCACTGCCAGGCACAACTGCTCTGGTGAACAGCAGAGGATCGGCCCCAGGATCAGCCCTGTGCCCAGCTGAGGCAGCTGTGGAACAGGGGCGGTGGCGGGCAGTGTCACACTGAGGCAGACCCAAAAGGACACCAGCTTTTATTTACAACACTCCTCAAGTGACAGACAACAGAAAAAAAAAAACAAAACAAAACGAAAAGAGAACAGTATAGCTCAACGACTCAACAAAGAAAAGGTAATGGCAGCCACAACTCCCCCTGCACCCCCTCCCAAAGCCCACTGGCACTGGGCAGAGCCCCTGGCAGCCCCCTTCCCACCAGCTCGGAGCACAGGTGGGCAGGGGGATGCTCCCACCACTCCCCATGGTCTTCTTGGGGCACAGAGAGGTGGCCGGCATGGCTGCTCTGCTCAGAAGGGTGAGGATGGCACAGTCGCCCTCCCTCGCTCAGAGGCGATGATGCAGAAACCACCCAAGCCTTGCCAGGAGCAAGGGTCCCAAGAAAGCCTCCCCCACAGCACAAGTTACACCGATTACAGCAGCCCCCACACAGTGACATTTCTGCCAGCTATGGAGGCCAGATCTCTCCCAAGGGTGCACGTCTGGAAAATGGTGTTAGTATAGAACAGCACAGCGCTGCTCAGGCCAGGATGCCAAGGAGCTTCTTTCCGCACAGTCAGCACCAGCTGCCCCCCAGTGCTGCTGCCTCCTATGCAGCTGCCAGAGCACTGAGGCCAGGGCAGGGGGTGCTGAATGTGGCCCTGCGCCCCCCTCTGACCACCTCTCAGACACCTGGGGCTGAGGCCAGCGCTGACACCCCCTCTCTCTCCTTCTGCAGGGAGAGGGGAACAGCTCCATCTCCAGCACCGCAGGGATCTGGTCCAATCTAAAGCACAAGACAAATCCTGTCTCGGCTACAGACCCACGAGCTCTGGCAGCACTGATGAGTCCCAGGCGCTAGCAGCCCAGGTACAAATTAAGCTCTCCCACAAGGGAGCAAGGTATAGCCAGTGTGACCTGCCCAGCAGTCAGCTACATGAAGGGTGTTGAACTGGGGCTGCCCATCTGTCCCAAAGCACAAGGACAGAACCAACTCTCCTCCCTTCTCTCCCCAGCCTGCCCCAGCAGCTGTGGATCCTTGGTGCACAGAAAGGAGCGGAGAACTACCACTGCCTCTATCAATGACACAGCCACAACGTCCTGCACCACAGCCCAGGGAGCCCACATACCCAACGCACCAGGGGCAGAGATGGAAGGAGAGCAGAGATCTGTGAGCCCAGCATGAAGTAGGGAAGGACAGCTTGAGGCCAGAGAAAGCTATGAGTGGGGGGCTGGAATCCTTTGCAACAGGCTCTGGGAATCCTCAGTGAGCCTCTGAGCATCTTTGATTTCAGGTAGCTTCAGAGCCAGCCCCAAAGCTGACTGGCTCTCCTGTGGGCTTTTGGGAGTACAGACCAGAAGAAGAAATCAACACAAAATCTCAAATTAAATCTGCTTGAGGACCTTAGGAGACCAGCCAATCCACAGGGAGGACCTGCCTTAGGACTTCTTTGCATCCTGTGTATTCCTCCTCTTCAGATCACTCAGATCGACAGGTTTAAACGCTGCAGGGATGACAGGAGAGGACTTTGGCGGCAGAGGCCGCACCACTGCCCCCTCCCAGCCCACAGGGGCTCCCTGGGGCCGGCCATCCCCTCCGGCAGGAGCCGGGGGAAGGGTGCCCCCCACCCCCCTCACCTTTGAGGCTGGGGTTCGGCATCTTCTCCACGTACTCCTCGACCAGGCTGCGCTCAGAGCCCATCTGGCTGCGCAGGTCACGCTCCACACACTGCCAGGCTGCGGGTGGGGACCCACGGGTGAGGGGGCCACTTGCCTCAGGCGGTGCCTGGGCACAGGACCGGCCGCAGATGGGGCCCCCGCGAGCCCCGGAGTCCCCCGGCCTCCACCCCACTCACCCTCATAGATGAAGCGCACGTTCTCCTCGTGGGCAGGCGTGAAAATCTCACTGCCGGCGCCGGGGGAGCGCGGGCCGCCGCTCCGCTTGCCGTTATAGACCACGCGGGACACGGGGGAGCTGAAAGAGAAGCGCGGGGCTGAGCCGGGCCCGGGGCCGCGGCTGGGCCCGGCGCCGGGCGGGGCTCACCTGGCCATGGCGTCGTCGGTACGGCGGCTGGGCTCGGCTCAGCTGGGCTCGGCTCGGCTACGGGGAGAAAGGAGAGGGCGGCCAGGCCGGGGCTAGGCCGCGGGCCACCCTCCGCCCATCACCATGGCAACGCGCGCCCCTCACCTGGGCCCGGCTCCCGCCTCCTCTCCCCCTCGGGCCGCGACGGAAGCGCTGCAGTGCGCAGGCGTGGACACGCACGCCACCGCGTCCGGCCCGACCCGCCCCGGCCCCGCCCAGACCCTGGCCCCGCCCACGCCGCGGGCCCGGCCCCGCCCAGCACCGGGCCGAGCCCGGGCCCTGGCCCAGGACCCGCTGCAAGGACCGAGGGATGCGGTGTCCGAGATGTTTTATTGTAAAAAATACAAAGTGATTCCCGAGACGCGGTACCGAGCGAGCCCCCCCCGCCCGGCCGCTGGCCCAGGCCCAGCCCAGGCCCGGCCCCGGTCCGGCCCTGCCGCCCCCGGCCCAGCCTAGGTCCGGCCCTGCCGCCCCCGGCCCGCCTCAGTCCATCGTGGTGGCTTGGAAGAGCTCCACCAGGTCCTTGTACTCGGGGTCGATGAGGTCCGAGGGCTTCTCCCCAGCATCGGTGGTGGCCTCCAGGCTGGCCCCGAGGGAGAGGAGGTACCTGCAGGAGATGGGGAGCTGAGCCGGCAAGGCCCACGGCCTGCAGGCAGGCCCTCTCAGCTTGCGGGGCTCCCCCAGACCCCACGGCCGTGATGCCCAGGCACAGCCACAGGGAGCTTTAAGGCCTGGGCAGTCCTGCATGTACCACATGCAGGTAGGAGGGTACTGGGCACCCTCCTAGGAGGAGACCCCCAGAACCAGGTCCAGCCCTGTCACCGTTGGCTATGGTTCCCAGGGCTTTGCAATGTGTGGGTGTCCCCTCACCTGGCAATGTCAGCGTAGCCATCGCTGCATGCCATGTGCAGGGGCGTCCACCCATTCTCATCCTTCTGGTGGATGTCAGCGCCATATTTAACCAGGAGCTTGACACAGTCCAGGTTTCCAGTAAGCACAGCTTCATGGAGGGCCGCCATGCCTAAAGAAAAGGATTTGTTAGCCCTGAACAGGGGGAGGCATCTCTAAATACTGAGCTTACAAGTGCAAGTTGTCCACAGCCCAGGAAAAGGGGATGCCAGCAAACCCTCTTTACCAGGGAGGTGAGTTTGGGGAAAGACACAGAGACTGAAGAAGCAAAAGGAGCTGCCACAGGTTTCTCTTCCCCTTCTACAGCATAAATACCCTTTCTATGATGGTGTAGCACCCACCTCCCTGCTGGGCCTAGCAGGACAGGTCAAGGGAGGAGGAGCTGCCTTCTCCTGCAGAGCTCCCAGCCAGTGACCTGCCCCAAGCCGTGACCAAGACTCACATGGGGACACAAGAAGAGTGCCTCTGGGGTCCTGCTTTGTCCAAGTTTTGGAAGCTCCTTAGAGAGCAAGTAATTAAGCAATCAGTATAGGTAGGAGGAAGCCTGGGGTCATTTCAGACCATTCCATGGCCATGCAACAGCAGAAGCTGAAGCCAAGCATAAGAAAGGGACAAATCTGTGCTCTGCACCAGCTGGTATGGATCAAGGCATTCCATAAACTATTGCTAGTGAGGTTGGGTGCAAACAACACAATGCCTTCCCCACAAACGTAAATGCCACAATTCCACACATCCTCATGTGCAAGAAAGAACAGTGTGTGTGAGAAACAGACAGAGCCAGGAACAAAATGCAGAGCCTTCCCCCAAGCTGGGGTGGAAGGCAGGAGCCCCGTTGTCCCATCCAGAGCTCCACAGACCAGCCTGTGTTCACAGCTCCTTTTCGAGGTCCCACTGCACTGCAGGTGCATTGTCATGCCTTGAACAGACCCAGGGGGTAAGCCTCCCTCCTTCCCACAGCGTGCACTGACCACACTGTTGAGGGGAGATGTCAGGGCACTGGCATGGGGCTGTCTTGGGCCCTGCTTGGCAATGTTGGGGGTGGTACTCCTCATTAGGGAGGAAAATGACTCAATTCCAACCTGTCACCCTGCAGAAGGCGGCCCATGTTCTAGCTTTGGCTGCACGGCTCGCTCTCATCTCCCTCACGGCCCAACTGAGCCGTGCTGCTGCGCAGATTCCAGCTCTGCCAACCCCAGCAGCACTCACCAGAAGGGTAGATGGTGTCCAGCGTCACCTTCCTGGCACGTATGAATCTGCCCACCTGCTCCAGGTCCCCCTGCCTGATGTGGTCCTGAAAGACGATGTCATTAGGGAAGCGCACAGTGCGTGAGGCTCTCAGTCTCTGGGCGTACCGACTGTAGCGGGGCAGTGAGACTGGGTAATAGTCCTTCATGCTGATTGCAGCCTTCAGACACTGCAGAGGAAGAGGACGAGCAGAGGCATGGGGGGCTGCAGGAGCAGCCGGAGTTGCTCAGTGCTCAGCCCTACCACTTGCTGGCCTCGAAGCACTGCTTTCTCCTCTCCTGCCTGTCACGTCTCTCCTCGCTATAGAGGTGTGATGGCAACCACACTGCTGCGCTCCCTCTGCGCCCGTGTCCGTGTCCCTGGTGGATGCGAGTCCCCCTTGCCAGCAGGGAAGCAGCAGCTGCAGGAGTCTCCCTACACCCCCATGCTGCTGCATGCAGGAGATGGTGCTGGGCACATGCAGTTCACCCACAGGCCCTTGGCCCAGGACTGATGGTTCTCCAGGGGCATTGCATTATATAGGCTCCCGTGGGCTATTTTGAGGACATGCAGCTCATGCTATTTGCCATGATATGTTGTAATTGAGCCGCCCAGGCCTGCAGCCTCCCACTTTTGGGCAGAAGTTGGTGTCTCATCTTACCACCCACCTGTTGATGTGCCCATCCAAGGGGTCAGATCTACTGTTGCTTTTGCATGGATAGCCCTTCAGAGGAGCCCAAGGACCTGAAAAACAGAACCTCCCAGCAGCAAGCCCTCACACAGACATGTACACGTGCCAGGGAAAAGCATGATCACCAAGCGAGGGGAACCAGCCGCTCATGTACCGACCAGCCAGGGCAATGCAGACGTGTCAGAGCTACAGTGCCAAATACATTCAGAGCTAAGTCACTCTCCTGTAGTTGCATCAGATGACTTGAAAGGAGCAGAATGAGCTGTGCTGCCCAGCATGACTGCAGGACAGTGTACAGCTAAGCATAGAGAACACCACCAGCACGTTGGATATTATCCCTCGCTAGGACAGAGGTGCTGCTGATGCTCCTCATGCAGGCACAGAACCAGAAGCCTACAATGTCACTCCACCGTGTTCAATGTCCTGCTTCAAACTCAGAACCAGCTGCTACATAAGGGCAGGATTCTACAAAACAGCCTCAGAAGAATAGCTGAAGAACAGCACCACCACCAGACAATTCCTGCACTCACTGTTCTCCAGCTGTAGCTGTCAAAGGCCCAAAATGGACCATTTACCACTGAGGAATGTTTGAGATCGACCAAAGGTTCAAGCAACAATTGCTCCTCCATCCTTCTTCCCCCATCAAAGTTTGGCCATTTCAGATACATGAGCATGTTGTGCTCTAGTTCATGCTGATGGGGATTGTCCACGAACTCCCCTGTGGTGCATCAGGAGAAATCTCTTGTCCTGTGTTAGTAGCCACTGATTTCATTCTGCCCCTTCTGCACCAGACCCTTGTCCTGAATCCCTGCCAAGCAGTGAAGCTGACAGCTCCATCAACCACACCCCAGAGAACTGCCTGCTGTGCTTGTTCATCTTCTGGCAAACACATTGATCTTTTTGTTGAGCATCTCTGCTCAGCAGTACATCAGACAGAACACTGTGCGATAGGAGGCTGAGCTATCTGCTGTGGAGACAGAACGCTTTGAGCCTGCTTTCTTGGAACAGCAATTAGCTGTGTACACAAGATGACTCTAACAGAGGCCTGCTTTGCCAAGAGCAGCCTTGGTGTATGAGAAAAGCCATCCTCCTCTGAGCTGAGCAAAGCAGGTCTCAGACAACAAACAGCGGAGAACCACCACAGGATTCAGCCTTGCTTACACTTTGTCTCTGCAAATGGGCCTTTTCGAGCCAAGTCCTACCCAGCACCTCCCAGTGGAATTTCTTTCTAGCAGTGCTGTCTTCCTCACCACCCCAAAACACAAGGCAGCTTTCTCACACAGAAGCAGCTACCACTAACCGGCACTGACACCAGCCACTAGCACTGCCTGCTCTGTTGGGGTATGGCAACAGCAGCTGGGCTACACTAAGAACAAGTCCCCTGCCTGCCTTCATACATGCAAGGTCACAGCCCTGGAGGGAGGCATCTGCAAAGATCCTTCTCCGCAAGGATCTCTAACTGTAGGTAACAGTCACAAACACAACTGATTAGTAACAGAACAGGCAGCAGCAAACACTGTTTTCCAATCCCATTCAGCGATTGCCTGTTCAGCCCCAGCACTGCTGTGCCAAAGGTTTGGGCACACCACACCAGGACTTGGCAGGAGCTCCATTCTCAGGGGAACCACAGGAGGCTGGAACTGTAGGTAAGCATTGTACAACACTGTTCTGCACCCCAGTGCACCCATATTCAGTGACAGGCACCATTAGCCTCCTGAATTGTCCTCTAGCTTCTCCATGCCCTCACATGTGACATTTATAGAATGTTTTCTTACAAAAATATTTTCAGCAGTAAGTGACTGGCTTGGAAATAGCAATGTAGCTCACTGGGTCATATGAGCCTGACTAGCAGAGCTACAGGCAGCCCTTGGTTTCCCTGTAGGCAAATTCCTTGGTTAACTGCTCAAGAGCAACGAGGTCCTCTCACCTCAGGCCAGCTGGCAAGCTGAGCTGCTTATTCTCAGAACCCAAGCCAATGTCCCATCACTGCTAACAGAGCTGCTAGTTGTCTGCCTGCACAAGCTGATTTGATGTGGATATGGTCATCTTCATCGTTTTCCTTTATAGATTACAAAATACTAATTTCTCCAGGTTAAGGTACCACCTGCAAAACTAGAAGCACTGAAAGTGTAAGTTCCTCTCAAAAATGTGGTATTTAGTGAACATCAGCTTTCTCAAACACACCATTCTGGCAGAGTCCCTTGAGAATCACCCTGACCTGAAAGAGGATCAGAGTTCTAAGTTCAAATATATTCATTCTACATTCTGATAAAGACAAAGACATAATAGTATTAAAATCTCAACTTTATTTGGCCAACAAATTAAATTCCAATGTTATTTTAGCGGAATGCTAAGAACCAGCCTGATGGAGCTCAGGCCTTTGAGGCACTCCCCTGTTCAAGTTCCTCCCCAAAACCCAGTAATTGCAAGTGTCCTCTTCAATCTATTTTATCAGGCCCTCCCACACCACCCACCTGGTCAACCCATTCAAAATAATGCATGGAAAGTGATTGCAAAACAGTCTTGCATTTGATCAAAAGGATGGCAACACAGCTAGGTCTCATCTAAGCTGGTGAGCCAGCTATCACCTCCACCCTCAGAGCCTGCCACAGCCAGTGCACAGTATTCCACCCTTTCAGGTGTTTGGAATAGTCATCTCCAAGTGTCTTAAAGCAGGGGAAAGGAAACATCTGCCCAGCATGAAGAGAAGCACCTTCATATTCACCCATCACACACCATCAGCCCACTGCCTCCTTCCCTACATACACTGAAGGCTGATTCCAGGGAAGAACAGCTGAGACCATTAAAGGCCCTGCCAGGTGCAGAAATTAACTACGGGCTTTAGTTTTAAAAGAAAAAAGGGAAATAAGCTTTCTTGGAAGATGTTAGTGGCAAGGCTCCGGAATGTTGGGCCATTGAACTCATGCTACCACTTCACAATCTGCTTCTACCCAGAACAGAATAATTCAAAACAAGAGCTGTGTACAAAAAAGTACATCACAATAAAAAAATGAACCCAGCTGGCTGGGCTGGCTACCAAGTGACAGATCCCTTCTCAAAAGCAAAAAGAAAGAAAAGATAGTCAAGGGTACAGATAAGTGAGGGTAAAGTGTTACTTTAAAAGCCAATCCCTGGATTTCCAGTCATTCACCTTCTGCTTTAATTCTTAATGGGTTTCTGACTCCCTGGGCTGCGTAACAGCAGCCAATTTAGTGTCTGATTTTTTGGGTGATGTAGATCAGTCTTCTCTTTACAATTCATCCTTTTGGATTTTCTGCTCATCATCACCTTCCTCAAGGTCTGTTTCTTCATCTGTCTCCAGGTCCTCCAGATCCTGTATAGGTTAAAGACAGCTACTGGTTTCTGGCACATTAGGCAGATCCAAAACCAAGCACAGAACAGCATCTCCAATCTGTTCACTATTCTCTGCCCCCACATTAACAAAACATCCAGAGACTTCTACCAAGAGCTCTGAATTTGGGACATTAAGGATTCGGAAACCCCTGGAAGCTGGTCCCTGCACCTGTAACACCCTCACCCTGGCAGGTGAGGAGCTTCCAACTAGATATACTGCATATATAATGTTCATCATACCACTCAAGTTCCAGGTGCTGAGCAGTTCTCAATAAAGAAGTAGTCCTCTAAGTACTCCAGCAGTTTGCACAGCAACCAGAGACAGCTTGCGCAAAGTTAGAGGCTATAATATCAACAGGTTCCATGCATTTGTGTTTAAGCCTCCCAAGAACATTTATTTCACACCCAGCTGAAGTGTTCCCAGTAAAAAGGGTCCATTACAGGCAATGGCCAGCCAGGCTACAACTGAACTGTCGCATTTTGATGTGGGCACTTTTGTTCACCAATATCCTTTCCTGCCACATACAACCCAGGATCTTATTTAGGATTGTGGATTCAAGCACAGGACCAGATCCAACCCACACTCCATATTCCAAGGGCCCAGGGTACTATATTAATATTACTCACATCATCAGCTGCTGCCCCATCCTGACCTCCACTCTCCAAGAATTTTTTGAAGCCTTCTAATGTCCTCTCCCCATTATAGTCAATTACCTACACAGGAAAAAACACCAAGATAATGGTTATGGGCACCTACAGAACTACACCCCTGGAGAGGAGAATTCTCTTTCTGAGCAACAGTTAACATGCCAAGCAAAAGGGAATTTAAAAATTCACCTTCACCCATATGAGACGAAGGAAAACAGCTCAGCCACTAGACTTCAGAGAGCACTGCGAGGAAAGAATAGCCTGCAGATGAGCACACTGTCCTCTGCTATGCTCCCTTTTTCCCCCCCATTCCCACTTCCCACCCCCACCAAACTCTTTCCTACAGCCCAGCCCCCCACAAAGGGTCTCAGATGTCCTGTAGACTTGATGCATTCCATCCCTACAGAATGGAGAGCCCTCCCAAAGGTCTTGTTCAAAACAGAACTCAAGCAGGCAACTAAGCATTTCTAGTGCTCCCTTGTGCAATCTGTATAAGGTCAGCTGCCTTCTTACATTTCTGCCAGAGCCTGCAGGGAAGAACTTGAGTGTTGGGAAGCTGTGGATTTTCACTGCATCTACTTCATTGGCTGTTGAATCCATCTTGGCAATGACAATGTTCTCATGGTCCCTGTAGGTCTCTCCCAGCTTGTCCCAGATAGGAGCCAGCTGCTTACAGTGACCACACCAGGGGGCATCTGTTATTTAGAAAAACATAGCTACTACCACCAACCTAACAAGTTACCACCACTCCCCCTCAGCCCCCATGCCAGACAGTTCACGCACATCTTTTCAACCAAAGCATTCCCTTTGTGGCTTAGATTCTCCAAGACACTTTCTCCCTAATCCTAGTCATGCAGTATTTTGGCACTCCTTTCATGCCAGTTCCTGGAATCAGTTGTTGAAAGATACTTACAGAACTCTACAAAGACATTCTTATTCTCATCAAAAGCAACTTCTTCAAAGTTCTTCCCAACTAGAACTTTGACAGGCTGCTTGTCCCAGTCATCAGGAAGATCCTGACTCATCAGGTGGGGCTGGAATAAGAAGTGAAATTCAGATGCATGATTTGCTACACAGCTGCTTGGAATGCACATGCAGTCACATATCCCAGAAAACCCAAGATTAACCACCCCCCTCAGTGCCTCAATCATAGGCTGTGAGCAATCAGATGAGTCAGTCACTTCCTCTTCTGCTTACAGAAAGTCTCCTTCCCACCCTGAACAAGTGGGAATAACAGGTGCTCTTGCAGAGAACTGCAGTTGAGCTCTGCAGGAAGGAAACAATATTGCTGACAGCATCATTCCCATAGGACCGAGTTTAGCTAAACAGTCACTACTGGAGTAAGTTGCAGATGGCTACCTCCAGCAGATTAGTGCTGGAAGCTCTTTAAACTGAGCCACGTGAGTTCACACCTTCCACAGATTGCTGGCAGAAAGAGCAACTGGATAAACAGCACAGTTACCACAAGCAGCAGAAAGAGGAGGCTCTGCTTGTACTCAGGTGCCAGTACAGAGCTTGCTTTCTTACAGTCTTCATGCCCCAGTAGTTTCGCCTTTCATTTCTCAGCTCAAAGCCCGCTAGATATTCTGTACGTTAGTTGGAAGGATTTTCTCCAGATGACTCAACTCCTCACAGGGAGCATTTTATGCTTGCTTAGCCAGTAGGTTTACAACCAGCAGCATTTATCATCTTTACCTTGATCTTGCCCTCCAGGAACTTATTACAGAACTCTTTGATCTTGTCCGCTGTGAGGTCATCCGATTCAGGTTTGTATTTGGTCATTTCTTCCTCCAGTGTGATCAGACGTACAGCTGGACATTCTTCTTTCTTTAGGCCAAAAAACTCCAAAATCCTCTGGTTGTCACTGTGGTCGCTGTCTATGAAGATGAACAGGATCTTTGGAGGAAAGAGTCAAAGGCAGTACGGTGAAGACAAATACCTCTCAGGTGTCAATACTTTATACACACACACTTGCATGGGTAGTAGCTGAACTGGCCCCTCCTTCCTTCTCCAAGCCCATGAAGAGGGCACCCTGTCAAAGCACAAATGCTTGAGCCACAACAGTTCAAGCAGCACACACACAGACCTGGCACTGATGTTGATTAAGACAGAGTCAGATTTACATCTGCAGGAAGGAAAGTCAGGAGTTAACTGTTTTCCTTCAATACTTGTGCAAGCCAGTAAGTGACTCAGTCACCTATTATCAAGGGACACAGGTAGAACTAGCTTCAAGTCCTCCTCCATAGCTGTTAAGCTGATATAAACAGACAGTGCTACAGCTCTCTGCAGGAGGTGGTCACTTAATTCATAATCCAAGAAAACCATCTCACCTTCCCTTTGAAGTTTCCAGCTGCACTCTTGAAGTTGTCCAGTTTCTCTTGGTAGTCAGACACACTTTTTGGTAGGAACAGCAGAATATGAGTCTTGATTTCTCCTCCAAAGATTTTAGGAGCAGTCTGAAGAGTAGGAAATAAACTTTATTTTTGGAAGAGAGATAAACCAGTGTCAAGACCAGCTTGGCTCTGCTATTCTGACTAGACCACAGGAACCTGCAATATTACAGGACTGCTTTGAACGGCAGGCTTATGCCTTTCCCTTGTGCTCTTCACACTTGTCCATAACCCCAACCCAGTATCAGCTCTAAGATAAAACATGACCACACAACCTACAATTTAAGCTTTGTTATATTCATACAGTAGCTATGGGAAGAGGCCTTACCAAGTATCTAATGACCTACCTGTTCAGTGAACTCTATGACCAGAGGCAGTGCATTAGACTTGATGAAGTTCAATAAATTATCTTTTGTAAGTTCCCCTTCAAAGTTGTTACGGCCTTCATCAAACTGCAAGAACAGAACTGCATTAGAACACTTCATATCCCATACAAGTCTTTCAAGAAGTGAGATGCCACCAGAGTCACTGCCCCAATGGATCTCAGCTCCACTTGTTCAGAGCAGCCTTCCACCTCTCAACAAGGTCACCACATGGTTCACATAAAATCTGGATCAAGGTATTCATCTTCCTGGCAAGCAAAGGCTAAAATCACCCCCAGCAGCAAAAATGAGAAGCAACAAGACAATCAGCTTAGATCCTAGCATTGCTTTGCACGACTGTGAAATGATTTATGAAACAGGTCACCAAGAAGGGCTTTTAACTTCACTGTAGAAGGCACTAGACAGACCAGGGAGAAGCTACTGGAGCACAGGCAGCTTTCTGCTCTGCGGGAATTAGCAGCATCAGAGCAGACGTGCGCACTTTAACCAGGCAGTGCTATGAAAGAAGTCTGACAGCAAAGCCCACCATGCACTGCAAGTAAATAGTAATTTACTCAGCTCTGCAGGATCATTTCAGCCTCTATTGTTAGAGACAACAGCACGTGTTTAACATGCACATTGCACGGAGGTGCCAGAACCCTTTTTATATTAGGGCATCACCTGTACCCCTGACCAAGATTCTCAGAACCCTCTCTGGCAGCCTGGAAAGGGAACAGCTGTAGAGGATCATCAAGGTTACAGAGGATGTGCGGGATAGCACAGCAGTCCCATGGCAGGGCAATGCTCAGAGTTACTGGCAGAAGCAAGAGGGTGGACTCGGATAACCTTCTGTCAGAGGAAGCATACCAGCCTCAGCTGAAAAGCTGAGCAAAACACTTAACATTGGAAATTAACTTTGTAAATACTTTAAAGAATATTGAATGTCACCATCACAGCCTCAGAACAAGTTGTTTGAGGGTCTTTGCAGGTCTGGACAACTCAAAGAATATGACAAGAATGACTAGCCAACAAACCCTCTCACTTTAGACCCAACTAAATACAGAAAGCTGAGCCAAAGACCAAAAACATGATTCTTGGCAAAATAAACCATCTGGCACTTACGTCCTGGTATTTGGTTACCATGGGTGCTCATTTTCACCTTGGTTTGGGTTGGACATGTCTGAGGGCTCTCACAGCACTACCATGAGATCACACCAAAACAGGAACAAGGAGGCAACATTCATGGCCTGAAAAGCACCTCACCTTCTTTCTTCCGTGCTGCAGAAGTGCTGTGCGCTGCATCCCAGCCCTCCAGTGGCTCAAGAACAGCCTTTCAGACCAAGATTCCTCCCACTCCTAACACACCCGACAGAAGCTGCCAGGTGCAGAATTGCTTTTCATTCCAGATGTACCCAAACTGGCTACACTTATGGAAAATAGCTTGAAAATTCCTTTACTGTTAAGACCGGTCCTGCCACTGCCCCAGTTCTTCAGAAGCAGAGGAAACCTTAGAGCTCACAGGACTTAAGGGTTAGAACAGTACATCAGATCAACACAAGTCCATTCTACAGAGAGCTAAACATGAGAAAATGTACATGTAACTACACAAAACTTTCAGCACTGGACACCCTAGCTGTAACCCAGGCACTTCAAAGCAATGTCTATGTTGCCCTGCTCAGAGCCCAACGGTGGTACTCCCCACAGCCCCAAAGAAGCTGTCAGCTTTAGAGGAGCATTTCTAGTTGGACTTCAGTGCTTGCCAAAGGACACAAATAAAAGTTGAGAAAACCCCTGCAAACAGCTATTTCAGCCTAACATTAGCCACAGAGTATGCAGAAAGTTTACATAAAGCTATATGCAAGAAGAACAACGTACAGGTAATAAGTCAGCCAAGAACAATACTGGTCCCTTCACCCACCCCAACTTTTCTGGTCACAAAACCCTAGCATTTTGAACTTGTTAGCCTGATAATTTACTTGCATCCTCAGCCATACTGATCTGAGGGACCTCTAAGAATTTAAGTCTACAAGCTTCTAGCACCATAAAAATAGCTACAGTTTCAGAGGCTCAGTGGAATAAGATATACTACTTTAGCTGAGCAAAGAATGAAATAAGAATTCACTCAGCTCTTTAGCCTGTCTTAGGTCAAATCGGTCAGATCAATGACTGATTAGATTACAGGTTTAGTAAGTCTGAACCCAAACCAGCTTTCTGTCCCACCTCACTGCACCCATGACCCAGTACCACCAAATCTAAGGAGCCTCTACTTGTCTTCTCAAACCTAGGATTTCATCCCAGTGACTGGGATTTTAATAAAGGCATCACTAAGTTTATTTCTGATTCTGTAAACAGCCAGCATCCCTCTGCACATAAGCCAAGTGCCCCAGCCTAGTCAGCTGGAGCTGCAAATCTTAGGAACTTTGCTGGAACCACTATGCTGCAGGGCCCACAGCAACAGAAGGCACAGAACAACTTAGACACAGCTGTTGACTGACTGCAGTCAAAGTCAATACTGAGTATGCTTAAAAGCAACTTTGCTAAGCCACAATCACAGAGCATCGTGGCAAGTCATCAAGACTCGCTACTGTTCTGTCAAAGACCTTCAAAGTTTGGGGAGGGGCACAGGAGGCCTCACTAGTTACAGCAATAAATATTTTAAAGATTGTGCTGACCATTACTGTGCTGCAGCCAGATCTCTGAGAAACAGGGAAGTGAGTGAAGCAACAGCTTGGACTCAAACCCCAGCAGCTTTGGGAGGGCAGCACGGGGCTAAGAGACTGATGAGGCTGCCCTCTGCTGACTGCAGGCCCCTCTGCTGCTGGTCGTGCCCTGCAAGGGGACCTGGGGCTCTGCCACCCCACAAAGGGGCTGAAGGCTCCACCCTTCTCCCCCCTTCCAGGATCTGAGGCTTGGAAACAGCCATACTAACAGAACAGGATCTTTTGCTGTTTCATCCAGGGCTGCCCTCATTTGAATCTGACTAGTTAAAGTTAAGAGGCACAAGACTCAAGTGTGGTGCTCGTGCTTTGCACCAGCCAGTACCTTCTTGAAGAGGACAACGCCATCCTTGCTAAGCTGGTACTTGGTGAAGACATCATCACTAGATGAAATCCCAAAAGGAATGTCATCCACGGCTTCCGCTGCCAACAAGAACTCCTTTGCAGCCTCTGATGTCAAATCCTGGAGAATAAAGAAAGGTGTCCCACATGGGATCCATCAAACTGAAGCATAAACATCCCAGGGCTTACCAGCCAGAGAACTGGACAATCAAGTAAGGCAGGACAGCAAGTGTTTCACAACTTAGAGAGCCTTCCCCAGCTGTCAGGTCCCCATGGGGCAGGGAAGCAGGGAAGGAAGGCCCTAGATGTACACAAGAGCTTCTCAAATAGAAGCACAAACCCTACCTTAAAGAACCCAATCACAACCACTTCACTGGAATCCACTAATGTCTCTGCTGCAGCAGCATCTGTCAGGGTAGTTGCAGCTGGGCCAGTGCGTTTCTTCAGCCAGCTGACGATATCATCTGCTTCTCTGCCAGCTGCAAGAGAAAGGTAAGAATACCAATTAACTTTTTCCCCTTGACTAAGTTTAAGAACACACAACCCCTAAACTTTGAGATAGGCTGTTCAGCAGCTGGCCAAGAGGTCAGAAAGAATCAAGATATCGTTTACGCAACTCTCTTCCTTTCACTCCTACTGTAATTAAGCCAATCCCTAATTGTTAAGTCAAGGTACAAGGGGCTCCCAGGAATCCATTCTTCTCTTGCTTGTAGCCCAAGCGTGTTTTTAAACTTTGACCAGCAACACTGCACTCTTCCAAGATGCTAATACTTTTTTTTTTTTTTTTTTACACAAATATATCACCTCTTTGTTTCAAAGCCAGTATTCTGGATGTTACGCTCAGCATCCAGCACAATGTGGCTTGGTTTAGCTGCTTGTCTTGGTCTTCCTTACACCTCTGTCTTACACCTCGTGTTCACCCCTTTACCCAAACGCCCAAGCATTTGTCTCAATCCTGGGCACTACATTGCTTGAGTAAAGTCAGGCTGATTAACAAATCAAGCTTGTTTTCCTCTTCTTTCCTACACAGAAGCAATTCCATCTGCTTTAGCTCATATTAGGGATTTCCCCAGCTTTGAGCAAGAAAACCTGTTAAAGGCAGACTTGCTCCTCAACACCCACCCAGAGTACGCCTGCTGCTCCCACTCTGCTCCCTGGGCTGCTGTCACAGTGGACCTTGTCCAGCCGCACCAGCACACACAGGAGCACAGGGCCAGGTGCAAGGACCCACCGCCACGTCGCCACCCTCTGCGTCCCAGCAGCATGGCCGGGTGCCCCAGCTCACCCGTGTACTCTTTGGGAGTGGCCTTGTCACCGTTCCTGAAGAACTTGATGGTGGGGTAACCACGCACGCCAAACTGCTGCGCCAACTCCGACTCCTCTGTGGCATCCACCTTGGCCAGCCGGATCTCCGAGCCCTCTGCCTTGAGCTTCGCCGCAGCTTTCGCATACTCGGGGGCCAGTGCTTTACAGTGCCCGCACCACGGGGCATCTGCGGGGCAGCGGGTCAGCACCGAATCCCCCGCTCCGGCTGCATCCCCCCGCCACGCCAAACCCCAGCCTCCGGGAGCCCCGTGAGCGGGTGCGGGGCAGGAGGTCGACACCGAGCAACTCCCCCCAAGTCCCGGGCTCCGGGAGCGGGGCAGGGCCGAGGGCAGCTCAGGTCCCGCACCCCGGGTCCTGCACCGCCGCCCCCGGTCCGGTCCCGCAGCGCCTCCCCCTAGTCCCTCCGTCCCCTGGCCCCACCCTCATCCCCCGGGGCCGCCGCCCGCCCCTCCCAGCCCGCCATTCCCGCGACCCCCGTCCCCAGCCCCGGCCCTCACAGAACTCGACGAGCAGGTAACGATGCGCCGCCAGCGCCTGCTCGAAGGAGGCGCCCCGCAGCACCAGGACACCGTCCTCTTCCTCCTCCGGAGCGGCGGCAGCAACGCCTGGGCGGGCAGGCGACGGCAGGAGTAGGCAGAGCAGCGGGAGGAGGGCGCGGAGCCCCGCCATGGCGCTGATGGCGGCGGGTCGGGACGCGACGGGACGGGCGTGCGGTACCGGCGCCGCCTCCGCTTATAAACCCGCCTCCCCCCCGGCCGCCGCCGCGCCCCATTGGTGGTGTCGCGCCGCTCCGCTGCCACCCGCCATTGGCTGGGCCCGCCGCCCGGGCTGCCGGGCGGTTTCTATTCGCCGGTGGGTTGGGCATGCCCCCCGCCCGCCGCCGCGGGTTGGCTGTTGGTCTCGCTCCCCTCCCGCCTGTCGCCATTGGTTCATTTCCTTCCGCTGCGTCGGTCGCGATTGGTCAGCGCCACCGCCTCGCGCGACCGCCTGCCCTCGAACGTGGCACTCGGGCGGCCCCCGCGGGCGGGCACTGCGCCTGCGCGCGGCCAGGCGCGCGTGGTGGATTCTGACTGGACAGTTTTCGCCGCACTTTGACCCGACCCGGAAGGGAAAGATCCCTCTTCCGGCTGCCTCGGAGGGAAAGGCAGTGGGGCATGTGACGCTGCGGGGCACGTCACGGCACGCGAGGCTGGCAGTCGGAGGTCCGGGAAGGAGGCTGCACTGGGCAGTGCTCAGGGCTGGACCCGGGCCTAGGTCCCTACCGCGGGGACGGGGCGCGGATGCTCGGCGTCACGAGTGTCACGGTGGCCCCGTTGTCCCTGGACACACCACCCCCCACCCCGTACGAGGCACCGGCCATGGCTGCGGCGCGGGGAGGCGCCGTTTGGTTTTGTGGCGGCCCCGGGGCGGGGAGCGGGGGGAGCTCGGGGCGGCGGCGGGTCCCTCGGAGCCTCGCGGTGACACATTCCCTGACGGTGAAGGCGGCCGCGCCACGGCTTGCCCGAGGCAGGGCGCGAGGGGCGCTGTGTCCCCCAGCATCCTGCAGGTGCCTGTCGCGGGAGGGCTCCGGCTCAGAGCACGGCATTCTGTGTCTGCTGAGGGACCCACAAGAAATGAATCCTGTAACCCTGGCAGAGGAGAACCACATCACACGGCTCTTCCTGCTTTGCTCTGGTACCTCCTGATGTGGCACAAGAATTGGTTGCCAGGTCCCTGTTGCTCCCAGAGCTCAGCTGGGGAAGGGGAGCCCACGCGGAGCCGGGCCCACGCAGACCGGGCAGAGTCCAAGCTGGGGGATTGGCAGGGTTGCTACAGCACCTGCACCTCTAGGCTGCCCAGCTGATAAGTGCTGGAGTGGGAACAGGCCCTCTCCAGGCTCCCTGGCCATGCCTTGCTGATGTGCCAGCTCAGTGGCTGCCTGTGAAGTAGACCTGCTCTTTGCTCTCTCCCCTGTCCCCCTTGCTGGGGCTGGGCCCAGCGCCCCAGGCCAGCAGTGCTCAGAGCAAGGTGCCCTGCCAGTTCCCCATGGATAACCTGGCCATTCTATGACTGCTGCAAGAGAGCAGTTATCCCTTCAGGAGCTTTGAGTGGGTGTGGAACTGACGCCTTTCTTGGGCTTAGAAAGAGTCCGGTGTGATTTTAGATGGCGAGGCTGAATTGAGCAAAGCAGCGAGCGCACAGCAGCCACTGCCCAGCCACTGCTGCTCGAGGCCATGCAGGCATGGGCATGTCAGGCTGCCAGGGTGGGGAATTGGCTGCTGCCAGCAGCAGGTCCTGCCTTAATGCTCAGCCACCTTGAAGCCTTTCACCTGAGCGAATCTGGCTCATGGCCCTGCCAGAGGGGCTCTGCAGCGAAACTCTCTGCTGAAAGGGCCAGACCCTGCATTGGGGCAGTTCCTGCCAGAAAATCCTCACCAACATGCAGGCAGAGGCAAGCTTGCGAGACGCCAAGGGGAAGTGCCACATCCCACAGCTGGCAGGTTTCTGGGGCTTGTGGCGGCGAGCTGTCTTACAGCATTGCCATGCATCTGCGGAGGCCGTGGGGCCTGGCGTAGCACTGCGCCACTGGTGCGTGTGCTCAGCATCTCTGGCACGGCCAGTGATGTTCACTGACGCCTTGCAGGTGCTGCAACACTCTTGGTTTTGGTGCTGGTTGGGGATCATGGCACTGCTGAGTACAGCATCTTGTGCCTCCCTTCTGGCACCCCACAAAGAGAGGACAGGTCTCTTCTTTTCTTTAAATATCTGTGCATTGCCATGCCTACCAAAGGGAAGCCACACAGTCAGTGCACCACTGGCCCTCTGTGGTGGCAGCATGTCTCCTCTGATGACTCGCTCCTTGCTGGGACTCAGCTGGGGCAGTGAGTCGCTGACACAGCAGGCACAGGCCCACAACTAGGGCTCTTGTGCACTGCAAGACATTAATTCACAAGTTCTCCCCTTTTCCTCGGCCTTGGTTCTCCCAGGCTGCCTTTTGACAGCTGCAGGTGAAAGCTGCCATGCTTGCAGAGCTGCAGTTCTGCTGCTTCGAGGCAGGTGCTGTGTCAGACCAAGCTCCTGCAGCACATACAGCCGCCTGACGAGAAAAGCAGCCCGGACCGCTCTTACGCAAGCTCTGACCCAAGGTTTATGAGATGCAGCTCCCGGAAGGGGAAGGGACTGATGCTTTTGCCTGGAAGCCACAAGCAGTGAGAATCATCCGAATCATCTGGCTCACTGAGCTACCGCGTCCCGCCCAGCCCATCACTGGAGCAGCACGTCCCTCGGGCTGCTCATGCCCTTGTGGGCTTGGCTGCCAGTGGGAGAGCCCAGTCTGTCATCGTGCAGCAGGGACCACGTTCCAGAGCAGTGAATCACCCCTGTAGGCCCTCAGTCCCTGGAGTTACAGCACATCACAGCTGTCCTGTGTACCCCTCCCCAGGCATCCCACCATCATGCAAATGATCTAACAGACACACCAACGTCCAGAGTTTGGAAAGACTTGCCAAAGAGCTGGGGATTGCGTCAGACAGGATCTCACCCTGACACTAACTGCCCACAGAGCGGCTGTTGGGGGCCAGCACAAGGAAGGCCTTTGTTAACTTTATCGGCACATCTGGGCTCACGCTAACCGACATGATAGAGGGTGACGCCTGCTCCAAGGAGCTCCTGCTCTTGTGCTGCCTTTCCCGTCTCTACAGCACAGGGAGGGCTGTGGGAGCACACGGCTGGGCACAGCCTACAGCAGGGAGCAGCACAAGCCAAGCGCACCTTCCGGAAGCAGGCACTGGCCGCACGCCTGCTCCTCACCAGGGCGTGCAGGCGGCTCCTGCTGGGCTGAGGGTGCTTTGTTTCAGCCCTTGTGCTTCCTTGCCGTTGCCGAGTCACGCCATTTCCTTTAGCTGCAGCAGCTGGGCAGTGCGGCAGCATTCTTGGGATCAAGAAGGAAGGGGGCCTGTGCCGTTAGCTCAGTTACCATCTCAAGTCTGTTAGACTGGAGCAGGGCCGAGCCATCTCCTCTACAGCCTCTCTAGCAGTGTAGATTCTGTAAGGAGCTACACTTTCCTCAATACAAACATGCCACATGCTCTACAAACATCGTCAGGCTCTTATCGCACATCACCTCCCTCCGATCACCTCCCTCATTCTTCTGCACAGGAATTTCCACCTCAAGCAGGCACAACACAGGCAGGCCAAGGCTCAGAACCCACCTGCTCCTCAGCTGGCAGGAGACCCCCCCTGACTTTACGACCTCAAAGACTCACCGTTTTCGCTTCCCCACACCCTTCTCACCCCTCGTACTGCAGGCAGTACAGAACAGACGAAACAGCAAAGGATAAATCATGAAGACAAACACTGCAATAGGGGCCTCTCACCTCTTCTTCTCTGGCACGGACTGTCCCAGATCCCGTTTTACAACTCAGCAAGCCCACAGATTCTGGTCTTCTCCCACCCCAGGTGTTTGCAAAAGTCGCCTGTGGAACAAAAGTTCTGCCACTTCCTGCCAAAGACCCAGAACTGGGAAGTTCCAGAACAGAACCAGAGTGGACAGAGATGGTCAGTTCAAAGATTTTATTTAACTGTCATAAAAGGAGAAGCAGACGATGATTCCAAACCTGTTAACCTGGGTCTAAGATTTACAGACAATACGCACCAAATCAAATTAACCAAAATCTCTCTAGGGACAGGGCAAGGGAGAGTTAGAGGCAAGGACGTAGCTACAAGAAAGCCACATGTACTTGGTCCCAGATCTAATACGACCTCCACGTGGTAGTATCCAAATCAGAGGGCTGCGGAGCTGGAACCTGCCTGCCCAGCCCACAAGGGTTTGCGGGCCCCAGAGGGCTCCTTGCCCCGAGCGCCGTGTCAGTGCAGCCTTGGTGGCAGGCTGGCGGGTCTGCTACGGGCATGGGGGGGAGTCGAGTGTCAAGGCAATAAATACTGACAGGCCAGGCACAGATTTTAAAGGCAGAACAGATACATAAGGCATTAACCACTTCTGAATACTTGTCCATTGCAAGCTCTTTGTTGATTGCATCAGGAGAGCAGCTGCAGAAACAGACTAAGTCCATCCTCAGCCCAAAACAGCTGGGAGGGCAGGTGCTGTCCTGGAATTTCAGTGCTTTGCAGCTACCTTGGCTGCAATGAGAAGTGTGAGGTGATGGCAACACTGGTGACTCCTGCGCCCACCTGCCTTGCAACCCCCTCTATGCCTCAGAGGCGCTGAGGCTGCCAGAGAGTTCGGAGCTCTACGCAAACAGGGCCGGGGTCCTGCCAGGCCAGCTCTGACCCACCAGGAGAGGTGGCCAGGCGTCACCCAGGACGTCACACCGCCCTTCCCTCTGGAGATGTCCCATCTCGGGTGAAGAACGGACCAGCAGCAAAGCAGGAAGTTGTGAATCTTTCCTAATAACCCATGAGGGGCGTGACCAAGATGAGTGCCATGCCAACAAACGGGGAGGGTGGGTGGCATTTAAAAAGTGTAACAAGGGCAGGGCCCCCTCCCTAGAGGATACATGTTACACATTAAGGCATCATGGTTACAGGGAACATCCACAAATGAAGCTGCCATCGTTCCCAGGACACTGACTGGGTGGAAGGGGCAGGCTGGACATGATTTTAGCCAACAACCGGATTCAATAGCTGCCTGGCATCAAAGTTCTTCAGCTACTTGGAGGCAGTAGCTACCCTGAGCTGTGCACAGGAAAGCCAAGCACAGGAGTCTCTCCCCTTCAGCACCTACCCGAATAAAGGAAGGTGAGAAGCAGCAAAGGGCCTGGCGAGGGAGCAAGCACTCCCACCTCTGCGCTGGGACAGCACGGCCCTGGGACGGGCAGCTGGAGATCAGATGCAGACAGCACAGTTTGGTCAATGCACTCAGTGATTCTCTGGGGAGGGGGCACGTTACAAAACTGAGCTCTCTGGTCAAATTATAACGGGGGGTGAAAGGTAAGAGGGTTCCAATGTCAGCACTTTGGTACAGGGGGGGATTTCTACGGTAGCCACTGTCTGATTCACGCTCTCTGGGGTTTGGCCTTGGGAAGGGCTAGTCCTTCCAATCCTTCTTGATGGTCAGGTTCCACTCCCAGGACAGGTGGTCAGTCTTATCATCATCTGTGAACTTGGATTTGATGTTGTAGCTGCCCCGGGCCAGCATGCCCTTAGGGGCTTCTTCCATGGGGGTCAGAAACTCATACTCCTCTGCTCGGGGGCCGTAGCTCCCAACCATGTATTCGGTCTTGTCAACTAGAAGGAGAAAAGAAGTGTACGGAGGCTGTTTAAGAGCCTCCCCTGCATTTGGGGCAAGGCTAAAGCAAATGAAAGGTCTGTTACTGCTACAATCCACAGAGGAGCTGTGACAACATGAATGTCACCCACTAATGTCAGAGCTCCGTTCCTGCAGGGAGCGGTTCCCCCCACAGTAGCACCACTGTCAGCAGCGATCTGTTCACCACTGTGCTGTGGCAGGGATTACACATCAAGCCCAGAGGCACAGGTGCAGCCAGCACTGCAGGCTGCCACCCTGCAGCAGAGCCAGAGCTCTTCACACATCGCCATGGGCTCAGCAGCACAGATGTGACTGAAGACCATCTCATAGAATCATGGAATCATTAAGGTTGGAAAAGACCTCTAGGATCATCAAGTCCAACAGTCAACCCAACACCCCCAGGCCTCCTAAACCATGCCCTGAAGTGCCACACCTACACATTTTTTGACACCTCTAGGGATGGTGACTCCCTGACCTCTCTGGGCAGCCTGTGCCAGTGCCTGACCACTCTTTCTGTAAAGACATTTTTCCTAATATCCAATCAAAACCTCCCCTGACATAACTTGAGGCCATTTCCTCTCATCCTATCACTAGTGACCAGGGAGAAAAGACCAACCCCCACCTCACTACAACCTCCTTTCGGGTAGCTGTAGAGAGCAATAAGGTCTCCCCTCAACCTCCTCCCATCCAAGCTGTTGGGGCACCAGCAGGCGAGCCCCCATCACCGCTGTGGAAGGAGCAGAAAGCCCTCACACAAAGCAGAACCTGAACCACAGAGAAGCACTTACTTTTAACACCTTTCCGGAACGTGTGCTGAATATACTTCAACCCCGACACAATCTCCCTGTTAACCTGCAGAAAGACAAAAAAAAGACTGAGAAGACATCTAGACATGCTGCCTACCCCACCCACAGTGGGAGACAATTTCCTCCACCACACCACTTTTTGGGGCTCAGGCACTCCCTATGCTGGGATTGCAGCAGTCTGGTGTTCTACTCGTTCTTCAGTTTTCAGATCTGAATTCTTACCCTAAAGGAGATTTTTATCCGGTATTCCACACCCTCCTTCAGCACAAATGCTTGCTTCTTAAAGCTCTCCAGGTCACCTACAAAGAATGGAAAGGGTTGCTCAGAATGCCTCTGTATTCTGCTCTGAGGCACATTTAAGTTGTGAGAGGTGATCAGGCCAGTATCTGCAGCAGCAGCAGACAACCCTCACTGCCCAGGCAGCACGCAGTTCATCCTTTCATTTTTGCATGGTAGCACCCTCCTTGCTACGCTGCCCACGCTACCTGAGGCAGGCAAGCGATGCCCTGTGAAAGGACACTGCAGCGCAGCGATGCAGTTAATGCAAGAATGTTCCTTTGTAGACATTTTCTCCGAGGCTGTCACCATCTCGAAGCTGCCATTAGCATCACTGTGCAGGCTTTAGGACAGCTGGCTCCCCCACCCGGCAGCTCACACCTCTACAGAACGAGGGCTGGCAAGGGAGCGGAAGCAGAAAGGCCACCTGCTGCGATGGGAGACGCAGCTGCTGGGCTCAGAGAACAGAACCCTTTGGTGGGCCAGGCACCTTACTCTGCACCCAGCACGGGGTATTTCTGACATGGGGGCTTGCCTGCCATGCCAGCAGCGCTCCTGCGGGGCCTTCTGCCAGGCTCCAGACCATGCCAGCTTTGAGCTGGGAGAAGGACTGGAATTCTTTCCTAGCTCACCTGTCAGGTCCAGCTCCAGAGGGCCAGGAGCAGTAGCGCAGACCAAAGTCAGTTTGGTCACCACCACATTTGGAGCATTGGGATCTAAAAGACAAGCAAAAAGGCCATTAAACACCCATCTCTAATACCAACCAACACAACTCCTTTTCCTTCCAGGGCACTTCTTGAAAGAGCAAGAACACCAGTGAAAACATCCCCCTCAGTGAAGGTCCAGGCTCTCCACTGCATTAGGCCCTGCCCAGAGCCTCCCAAAGACCATCCCCCTCTAAAGGCAGAGTGTGCCACCCCTCAAGTCCCTGTGCCTTATTCCAAGAGCCAGAGATCAGCACGGAGGGAGTGCAGACACATGCCTTTATGCTCCTGGCTGCGCTCGTGCCGAAGTGCAGAGCTGGGAGGAGAAGAGCTCCCAGACGGGAGCAGGGATGAGGCCAGAGGTGACCGGCAGAGCTTTGGCTCGAGCGAGGCGTAGCCATGTCCTAGGGCTCACCTGCAGTCACAGTGACAGCACCGAGCAGTGCCTCCTTGTACTTGCGCAGGCTCTCATCATCCTTGTCGAGCTCCTGGATCTCCTGGATGCTCTTCTGGGCAGGTGGTTTATAGTTGACGGAGTGTTCATCCTCCTCATTCTCAGCTGCAATCTGGGCCAGCTGCTCTGCCGTCGGCTCCTGCTCTGCCATCCTCACACACGCAAGTTACACTGAAGTAGGGAGGAGAAGCATAACTGCACCCACCTACCCCGGCAGCGTGGGCTCCTTCCCAGCAGTGCAGCCTGGCAGAACCAACCAGGCTTCCCCAGAACTGCTCCGCCATGACTCCATGGGCTCCCTCTCTCACTTCAGCCCTTCACGGCCTGTCCCCAGGGCACACCACCCTCCCAAGTCCTCATACCCAGTAGCCCCTGCAGGCTCCTCCAGTAGGCCAGGTCTCATATTCAGCCCATGGAGGCCCACGCCAGAGGGTAGGGAAAATTTAACCTCGGTGCTTTACTCTTGAGCTGCAACAGGTAAATACCCTAAGCCATAGAGAAAATGTTCTCCTCCACAAGAACTGCCAGGTGAGGCTTTCACTCATAATATGCCTGAGCCTAGAATAAACCCAGTTCAGTTCTGCTGTCTACAACACATGATTCCAGCTCTCTGCCCTGCCACTGGCACAAGCACCAGGAGCCTCTGCTGCAATCCAGAGTTCACAGTTAGTAACTCTGTCAGATCAATCTGCTCTGGGCCAGGTGCCACTGAGGAGTGGAATGAGACACCTGGTTCAGCTAATTTAACACTTGGTCCTTTGCAGAGATCTGTGTCACACACAGCCAGTGAAACAGATAATGGATAAAAAACATGTGTGGATGTTGGCTCGGCTGTCCAAGACTAACCAGGAAACACGCAGCTGCACACTGAGGGCTGGTGAAAGGCAATGCCAACACCCCGCTAAAAACCTCGGTAAAAGCCAGTGACATCCTCAGTCATTCCTCATGTTCCACAGGGCGCGCTGTCCTAAGGGTCATCCTATGGCAAATATCAGCTTGGACTCTCTAAAGACTCAGAGTGACACCTTTTGAAAGGCTTTTCATACAAGCAAAATCTTTCACAACTGATCTCTGATGGATCCAGGTGTTTCTGTCGTTGCCTGGCATTCCTGCATCCTGTTCAATCTTCCCGCCTGGAGCTCTGCGCTAAGCACACTTAACTCACAACAGACTGCGGAACTGCATTCACTGCGCTGGCATCTAGTTTCCAAATAAATCAAGAACTACATCATTTGCTACAAATACAACAAACACACACAATGTACTTAAATACAGGCTTAGTTATGATCCACAGGCACCTAAAGCTTCTCCTACAGGTTACGCTAAATGAACTAACCATCATGTTTCTTTTAATCTTTGAGCTAACTGACATAATAGCACACAGTTTGATTATTCCACTTCCACCCAATGTGCTACCCAGAGAGGGAAAGAAAGACCTCAGCACAGACATTAATGACACACAGTTTACAGAACACATTTTATAGTGACACAAGGCAAGTTCTGCAGATGCCGGAGCCAGTCTGACTCCACATCTAGTTTCCAGCCTGGCAAAGGCTGTAATAGCAGGAGCCATCTAGGCTTTGCTATTCTTTTTAGCAATAAATATTATGAATGTTTTTTGGGGGAATGGGGCAAAGGAGACAGATTAGACATAGAAAGTGACATCTTGCACATCTCCGCCAAAAGAGAGGACTACAGCAGACCTATTAGCAGATCCACAGGGGAGAGAGAAAAAAAAGGGGGAGGGAGAACCAGCCAGCTGCCAGGATTCTCAGGTGAGGCACTGGCCCCAGCTCCCAGGGAGCTGGTGCTGAGGTGGAGCTGCAGCCAGGCCCCCCGTGGGGACCCACTCCTTGCCTGCTGTCAAATCTGAGAACAGACTTTGCTGACTTGGCCTGGGCTGGCACCGCTTCCTCAGGGAGGCTGGCACGGCCCTCGCGCTGTCCTGTGGGTAGGATACTTGCAAAGGACGTACCTGGTGTTTCTGGGAATTAAAGCTTGACTAAGATTTATCACCAGACAAAGGTGGGGATACAATGTTACACTTTGGGGTTATTACAAGGACTTTGGCCCTGTGTGACATGAGCGTGCCTGCACAGGGGAGCTTTTCCCATTGTACTTTAACACTTACAACTCGCAAGAACCGCCGGTACTGAGCCTTACACTTTACAACAGACGGTTGGCCCTTTTGCGTGGCATTCTCCAACATCCTGGTGCTGAACATCATGGAAATTTGTATTCAAAAGGCTATTTAATCTCATATCATACATGAAAAGCTGACTAGATTTCACCCTGGTATCTCAGTATCAAACCCACTCACTTCCTTTGTGCTCCTGTCCAAAAAAGCCTCTAGCCTTGAAGACTCCCAGAAGCATTGAGCAAACACTCACTCAAGCACCCTCAGGCTTTACTGCCTGATCCCCTTATTGCAGCCCTTTGTCTCGCCTCCGGGCTAGAGTTCACCTCCCAAGCTCTACAGGTTTTCTCTCTCTGTACGCTGAAGAACTCCTGGACCTTCCTCCTAAGGCACCTGTAGCTTTCAGGAAATGGAAGCGATGGACTTTCAGTGAGAGCTTTAAAGAACTGAAGTCCCAAGTCACTGACTTCTGTTGAGTCCCAAACTCTCTGCAATTGAGCCCTCTTCAAAAGATGAATATAGTGAAGAGATGTACATGCGGCAGACGATCCACTGGTATCCACATGCATATCCCCAGCGGCGCTGGGTCCCTTTCCACAGCATTAGTGTCCACAGGTACATACTGCCTTCCAATTTTCAGACCAAGCAGAGACAAAACTTCTAACAAGAGGCCTGATCGCCTGTGAGCGACACACCACAGGAGCCATCAGACAACCTCTCCTCGAACAACCAAAGCTCGCCGAAGCCAGCACTGTGCACGCAGCCAAGGATCAGCACTGCAAAGGCAAACCACAGCACCAACCACTGCGCAGCTCTCAACAGCAGGGTCAGGTCCAGAAGATCGCTGTGCTCAGCACAGGAGCAGCCTCAGCATTAAGCAGTACCGATTTCTAGCAGCTGAAATAACAGCCAATATCCAGGATCGGGTATCCTAATCCTGATCAGTTAAGAAATCCATTAGTTGGTCTCACCCAAGCATAGAGCTACCACTTGTTGATAATGAACCTCCAGCTGTAACAGACGGGGCAACAGTTTCCTCCCACACATCACGAGCACCCAGTCTTCATCAGCTCCGTTGGGGTAACCCTTCCCCCAAACAGGTATTTTGCAACAACCATCCCATAAAGGGCCTAGAAAAAAAAAACTAGCCAACCAAAAAAAAAACCAAAAAACCAGATCCCCAGCACTTCGGTTGCATTCCTACACCTCTAGCTTTAATTTTATGATACAGAGCTGAAGAAACAATCCTGCACACCACCACATGGACTAATCAAGAACCATCTCAGGCCTCACAGGATCTCTAAAATAGAAGCCCACCAGAGGCAGAAAACAGCTCTTCAGACCACCACAAAGCACTATTCCAAGCAGCAGCTCAGGCCAGGCCAGGGTTCAGCTCTCTGAGGAAGCCCTGGAGAAATGCTACTTCAACCCTCCCACTGGGCTTCCCCAGGAGCAGGAGTCAGAACAACATCATCTCTGACCGGGCTGTGCCAAAGCCATTACTGCAGCGCTCAGGCGGAGCGGGCTGCTCTGCCCCAGCCAGCCGCAGGGGTCCAGCGGCACCCTGTGACATGGCTCAGGGGGTCTGGGCCACAGCTGGCCAACCCCTCCGGCACAGAGCCCCACATCTCATCACGACCACTCACAGAGCTGTGGCTACTTCTCCAAACACAGAGCCAGAGAGGAAGGAGACTCTTATTCGCATCAAAACTTTTATAAGTGCCTCAACCTCACCGTTGAGGCTTCTCAGACAAAGCATTTATTACAGCTCAGGATCAGTAAACCAGCGCTTTTCCAGGCATGTGAAAGACCAGCCACCACACTCCCAGACGAAGCGAGGCCAAGGGACTCAATCACACATGAACTGCCAGGAGAGAAAAGAACTGCACTTGCGTATGCCATCTGCGCCACACTGAGACCTCCAGCAAGCACGCACCGACACGCAGAGGAGAGGAACCTGTGCCACAGTCCTTCCAAGGGCTCTGCTCCTTAACGAAAGCCCTCCTGCTATGCTGCTGACCTGCAGCCAGGCACGGGCGCCTTTGGGGAGCTCAACACCTCAAACCTCAGGTGTTGCTCTGAGGCTTTTGGAAGGAAATCCCCTTCAGCTGCTTTTGACACTCAGGAAGTGCTTGGGTGCCCCACTCAGCACCTCCACATAGCAGCTCTCTGGCTCTTAAGACTCAGCCGAGTCACAGAATGATGGAGCTGGTGCCTCTGTGGCTCCCAGGAGGCCTGCTGCTCCGCGAGACAGCACAGACCCGCTGTGAACTCTGCTGCAGCTGGCAGGGAAGGGGACTCCCAGCTCGCGCTCAGCCTGAGAGCAAATTACAGGAGGTAGGCTCCTTGGTCAGGAAGAGATGTCCAGGGAAACAGCCCTGGGCTCTTCCCAGACCCTTGCAGCTCACAGAAGCCTGCAGAAGACAGCAAGAGGCTGAATCGCTTCCTACCTGGGAATTCGCACTCAGCTGCCTTCACTGCTTCCTCAAGTCAGCAGTTTCTCCCAGATTCTCTCAGCATTTTTCACACAAGGAGCTAGCAGCAGTGCATGCAAGAGCCCCACCTTCTGCCAGACAGAAAAACTGCTAGGAACATAACCCTGTTTGTTTTCAGGCAGACAGTGGTAAACAGTGACTTCTTCGTACCCCAGGATCAAGATCCCACGGCAGTAGTGAAACCAGAGCTAGTCAGAGTCTCTTCAGATGAGCTAATTGGCTTCAGACATCCATTAGGCCACAGCGCAGCCATGGACAAGCAGCAGTGCCAATTCAAGCGGTCCCCACCCTTCCTTCTTCCCCTGTGGCGCAAGGGAAAGCTCGTGCAGCCGCAGAGCAAACTCAGTTGGAATTTGATCCAGTTAATAACCATTTCTGCAGGGCAATTTTACAGCCAGATCAGTTCGCTGATCCAGTTCACCATGCAGCTGCAAGTGCTGCTACACCGTAAGGACAGGGAGCCAGAACTGCTTAAACCGGCTCAAGCTGAGCTGCTGCTCCACTCGTATGGCAGCAGCTTGGGAGGCTGGATCAGAAATAAACCAGGCTCGGATGGTTCCCAGGGCAGTGGCAGGCAGGGCGTGGGGGGCACATCAGCAGCAAAGGAGGAACTGGTGACTCACTGACACTTCCCGAGGCCAAGCGCTGTCCCCTGACAACACCCAGGAATTTGGAGGCAAGGGGACACCCAGACAAGGCTGCTGCACCGGTTGCTTTGTAAGAGCACCCCAGAGAGCTCTCATCTCACCTGATCCCCACCACTGACTCACAGCTCTGGAGATGAAGGACTCTAGAAACAGCCTCCTGCCTTTCAGGGGCTCGGCAATTTGGAGATGTGGTATTTTATTTTATTTTGCTTGTGACATAACCCTGGACTGCAGTTCACCTATGAGGCGTTAACTGTCAAGAGCAAAACCAAAGGCGTGAGCAGAGTTCCATACACTCACCAATTCAGAAGTCTAAAAACCTCTCGCAGCCCTACGCCCAGGATGCAAACAAGTTACATGAGGTAAAGGGGCTGCAGTCTGGCTGCAACCACCGTCTGTATGGTGATCCTGGCACTGCAGCCGCAGCTGCCGCCAAGAGCGTGACTCGTCCGTATAAATCGCCACACGTCCCCGTGGCAGAACGCTACAATGAAACCGTCTCTGCTCAGCAGTTACAGGACAAGAACACCTGCACTGGGAGAATGCTTGGACAACCAGAGCAACCAAGGACTCTGGACTAGACCCAAAACCCTCAAGCAACAATTTAGCTGCTTAGCATGGCTGGGAGTTCTTGTCTTCAGAAAAGGAAGTAATGACTTTCAGACTTGTTGCAAAGAGCCTATGGAGCCAGAGGAGATGCCGCCATCCTCCCAGCAGGGCTGCGAAGGAAGGAGAACTGATACCTCCTGCTAGAGCCAAACTGCAGTCCTTATGCACGCTGCCCCAGCTGCTGTAAAATGCACCCTGCCTGCAGCTTTCAGGGGGATAAAAGGGGCTCTTTAATTACTCAAACACAGAAAGAAATCGACCCGGAGGAAGTTCCTCATTTCATAACCAGAAACCACGTACAGAACATCGCTCTGAGCCCCACGGGAGCGCCTGCAGCTCTCGGCGCCCCGGGAAGCGAGAAGGGTCCGGCGTTCCACTTCGCCGCCTCCCGGGGAAGGAGAAGGAGGCTCGGAGCAGCGCCGGGGAGAACGAGCGGACCCAAATCGTCCTTATTTCGCCCTAAACGCGGGCCTCGCGCCCCGAGATCCCCTCTCCGCTCCGCAACGGCCCCGGCCGGGGATATCGGAATCCCCGGCCCTGAGAAGGTCGCGCAAGGGCACCGGCGGCACCGGGGGTCCCGCGTCCGGGCCCTCCTTCCCGCACCCCGGAGCCCAGACCCCGGTGGGGGGAGGCGCGGCCCCGCAGCCTCAACACCGTTCCCCCTCCCAGTCCCGTCGGGCCCCGCCGCCCCCCGGGAGCCGCCCCCCCCCGCCCGGTGCCCGCTGCCCCCGGGAGCCGCCCCGCCCCGCCCTACCGGCCCTGCTCGCTCTCCGCGCTGCAGTGACAACGCCGCTGGGATCCGCCCAGCCGCTCGCGCGCCCCCGCACTTCCGGGAGCCGCCCGTCACTTCCCGTTACACAAGACTGAGCCACCGCGCCTTACTTCCGGCCGCCATCCGGCTTGCTGATTGGCCCAGGGGATAGGCGCGCGATGGCGGGACAGACGATAGAGTCGGGGCGGAGGGGTAGAGCGCCGCGGGGCGGGACGCGGGAAGGCGCGCGCGGGTGGGGCTGAGCAGGCGGCCAACAGCTCTAGACACGGTTCTATTTTATTACGGCAAAGGTGAAAAAGCCACCTCGGCCCAACAGGCAACCAGTAAAATTTATCCCAAAAATAACTCGGTACAAAACAGGTCTGCTTCGGAATTAAAAAAAACCTTTACAGGAGTTTAAAACCTATCCCAGAACATAAAAGTAAAACAAATCCCATCCTCGGTATTAGTAGCCACAGCTGCAGCCCCCCGTTCCTGGGAGCGTGGAGCCAGAGCGGAGTCCTTCCCTGCGCCCGCTGCCCGCTGCTTTAGCTGGTGTCCATCTGGAAGAGAGCAGAGGAGCCATCACCTCGCGCCCCGCAGCACCCCACAGCACCCCATGGCATCCGTGCAGCACCTCCTGCTCCTCTAGAGAGAGCCCAGCAGCCCCTGCAAACCACCACAACCCCCCGGTGCCGCCAGACCGGGATGTGTGGGTTCCAGCACCAGCCCAGGAGCATCCAGATGCCTGGGCAGAGCTGAGCTGCCGCAGCACACCGAGGCATGACCGCAAACTGCCCCATGGCACTCCCCCTACCCTCTCCAAGTCTGTGCAAAGTAACGCTATTTGCGCATCTCCAATGCCAGGGAAGGCTGTTCTAAAACAGCCCATGTCCTTTTTTTTCTGGAATTCTGCTCATCCTGCTTCTTCCGTACTCTCGCCTCAATTTTATCCCTCCTACAATTCTGACTCCGCTGCCATCGCATACACACGTGACCTCGGTTCTCTATCGAAGTTTTAATCTGGCTGCAGCACAGAGACATCTGAGCTAGTCCTGAAGGCACCAAACAAGGTGCGTGGCTCTGTACATCAGGACTCGTACCTGCGATCAGCATCACCAACCTTCCCTCCAATAGCTTCCCATTTCCTTATTTCACTTTTTTTTTCCTTTTTGTTTTTCCATTTCTGCAGTCCATTATCTCTGCGGGTTTTGTTATGTAGCTACCGCTCACCACAGCTGCTCCAGCCACAGAAGAACCTGCCCCACACTGGCCCCGGGGAGCTGGAAAAGCCATTTCTCAGCTATCGAGAACAGTAGTTGACAAAGTGTTCTGGAAAGTAAAGCCAACTACCGGACTGAGGCACTGCTCAGCTTTAGAGGGAGACCACTTTAGTCCAGTGACATGGAAAATGTTTCCTCTTTCCTGCCGGCTCTGGGCTGCCAGTGCTTCCCCGAACGAGACGCCGTGGGGAAGCTGTGGACGGCACCCCAGCAGCACTTACCCTGGCATTGTAAGCATCCAGCTGTGCATCTAGTTCTTCTGCGGAGAGTTGCTGTTTGGAAGTTCTTCCAGCTCCTCTGCCTCTCCCTCTGTTCCCGCCACGAGTACCTCGCCTGTTGCCTCCTCCACCACCAAATCCTCCTGAACCACCACGGTTTCTGGTCATGCCACCTCTGTTTACACTGTGATTTTTAAAAAGCAACTGGTTTAGTGCATCCTGGTTAACCCAAACGGGCATGTAGAAGTTTGCCAAATGGGAGACGGATCCACGCTTCCTACACAGAGAGGGGCCAGGCACGTTCCCGCCCCGCGCTGACCGGGCACAGCGACTCCCGCGGCTGTACAGCATCTCACCTCTGTGCTGGTCTCCTCTGTGTGTCAATCTGTGACGTGACCAGCTGGATGTTCATGGGGCGCCCTGGAGGAAGAGCAGCCCATAAGCCTGCATGCGGGACACGAGCGCGCGGGCTGCTCCAGCCAGCCGGTGAAATACACTATGGAGACGGCCATGCAGACTCACCGTCCAAAGGGACTCCGTTGTACTGCTTCATTGCTTTCAGGGCATCTGCCTTCCTTTCGAAATGCACGTCTGCTGTCCCTAGACTGCGGCCAGACCTGTCATAGTGCACAGCTGCCTTCTTCAAGGTCCCAAACTCAGCAAAGAGTTCCTGAGAAAGAGAGGGAGAAGAGCGCGCACATCCATCAGCACCACGAACACTGCACAGCCGAGACGGTGCTGACAGTTCCCCTTCTGCAGCCACCCTCAGCAATCGCAGGCGCTTTTCAAAACATCATAGAACGCCCTGAGTTGGAAAGGACCAGCAAGGATCATCGAGTCCAACTCCTGTCCCTGCACAGGACACCCCCAAAATTCACACCAACAGCCACAAAATTCACACCAACATTGACAACTCAGGAAAAGCACCTATGAAAGAGGGGAGCACAAGCCTATAGGAAGGATTTCAGAAAGTTGCCACAGGTGACAAAGACAAGCCAGGCTTCATATTCACCACTCACAGGGCGCATGTTTACAGCCAGTGAGGCAGACTCAACGGAAACTGCAAGTGTTTTTGTTGAGCCTGAATCAATGGGGTGACTATTTAAAAATCATCCCGATCCTAATCCATTTCATAGAGGAAGACTGATCTGTGTGAACGCAGGGATTCGCAAGATGAGCATGGTTTCATTCTGCTGGACTTCCCGTCCTCCCTGCCCTTAAATCTTTACTAGACCAGGTGGCATTTAAAAACAGAGCCCACATAGGAAGATCCCTAATCTAAGTTTTTGGAGTAAGCCTCCTACTGAAGTGTGACATTTGCTGTCACAAAGGTCGGAAACAAAGAGACAGCAATGGAAACAAACCAGTTTTGTTTCACAGGTGCTACATTTAGGAGGTCGACAAGGACACCTCACCTTTCTGCTATACTCCGTGCCTCAAAAGCTCAACATCAGCACCAGAGCTGCCAGGTGCCCAAAGGGACGGGCCACCTTCTAGGGTATCTGCTGTGAAGCCGGACTGCCATGCAGCCAGCTCCGCGAGCTATCACCCGAGCACCTAACAGAGCACCACGCATGTTCTTCCACTTCCTAAGGAAGCAGCGCTTTGGGCCAGCTCCTCCCTCGGACTCGTTCCAGAGGGAAATATGTGGCACTCGACAGAAGCTTTCTGGAACAGAGCGCAACACAGGCGAAGCGGTGCTCAGACACTTCTTGCGCTGCAGCAAACATGGGTTCCTCCCGAGCAGCAGCGAACACTCAGGGAGTGACGCTGCCCAATTCCACTGGGAGCAAAGCGCGTTCAAGGTTCCTTCCAGACACTCGTTCCTGCCGATACACCGAGCCGTGCTGCACCACGTTAATGAGGTGATTAGCATAGAAACAAAGAAAGTAATCACCACATCTGAGGCAGCGCTAAATTATGGGATGAGTAGTAACAAATAGGAACAAAGCTATTAAGTCAGATTTGCTACTTAATAAACCATAGGCAGAAGTTCATCCACACCTCAGCCCAAGCCAGAGGCGGAGAAGGTGAATCCCAGCTGCCACACAAAGCGCGGGAGCTGGTTAAACCGAGGTGACTTCACAGAGCCATGTTTTACACATTGGGGCCTGACTACAACAAACAAGGAACTTATTTAAACCAAATCTGAGCTTACAGGAGGAAAAGAGGGGGGATTTAAGCACATTATCCAGTAACTAGGTGACCTGAAAAAACTCACATCCAGTTCCCCAGACACAGATCGGCCCGCTGAGTAACCGGCATGAGTTAACAGATGAAGAAAGCGTAGAAGCGGTTGGTTGTTTTTTCTTGGTAAGGACACGAGGGCCAGAAGCCAACTGAAAAGGAAGCGCTTCACAGTGTGACCAAGCCAGCAGAGCCCCCAGCGAGGACGCATCTGGTATTTACAAATGTTTATTTCTGCACAACTCACCACCCACTCGTGCTCGTGCCCGTGCCCTTATGGCCTGGTGGGAGAACCACGCCCCAACCTCTCCCAACCCCACGCAGCCACAGAGACAGATCGCACCACACGCCCAACTTAGAGAATCGAGCAGGATCTTGCCCAATGCATGGCTGAAACAAGGGATACAACCACGACAGGTGACTTGGCAACAAGACTGAGCACACCAGGTACCGCAGCTGCTGCGGTGCAGGGCAGAGCACTCACCCTCACAAATCAGTCTTCCCAGTTACAGCAATAGATGTGTGTGCGGGAACACCTCAACGCTCAACAGGACGCGGCTTTAACAAAGCTTCGCAAGCAGGTCCCATAAAAACAGAGCACGCAGACGTACACACAGCGCAGTTACAGGATTCTTGCAGTTATGCAGACCTTAAGAGTTTATGCAGTTTACGCTAAATTCACCGGTCACAACTGGATCCAGCCAAAAAGCACCATTTCCTCATGTGTGTGCTGCAGCGGAACCCCTTACAATGCAATTAGCTACCACTCCACAGCACACAGTAGCTTTTTCCAAATTTTGGCCCCCTTGAGATCACCAGAACCGCTGCAGGACAGGTGCTCGCAGCTCCAACACAGAGCTCCTTCACTAGGGGATCGCCTGCCCTAGCCGTGGGGGAGATGGGGCCCTGTGGGGCTCCCGCGGGTGTCCAACACACCCCACGCCGATGCTATGAATGAAACCCCTTGTGAAGGGCCCCCGCACACCCAGCGGGGCCGCTCCTAGCCCCTCACCTGGATGTCCGCATCCGAGACGCCGAAGTCTAGATTGGAGACGAGCAGCTTCCCGCCGGTCTCCACGCCGGCCCCCGCCCCGAAGCCGCTGTCGAACAGGTCGTGCTGCCACTTCTCCGGGAGCTGCTTCGGCTGTAACGAAACCGAGACGTTGCTGACCGGCCCGGGGTACCCGCAGAGCTCCGCCGGCCACGCTGCCCGCCCCACCGGAGGCGGACAAAGGGTCGCTCCCCGCCCCATCCCGCCGCCGCCGCCCGAAGTCCAGTTTGGTGCCGGTCCCCCGCGGCGCCGAGCCCCGCAGTACGGCCGCACTCCCCGCCCGCCCCCGCCGCGCTCCGTACCCGGCTGTAGGGCGCGGGCCGATTCCTGCCGCCGCCCCGGGCCATCACCGGCCTGTTCCGCACGGGGCCGCCGCCTCCCGCTCGCCCGGCTCCCACGCCGCCCCGACCGGGGCCGCCCCCGCGGGTGGCGCCGCCCCGACCACGGCCGCCCCGGCCGCCGCCTCGGCCGGCCCCGCGCTGGCTCCGGTTGAGCTTAATGATATCGTCCAGGGACATGTCCATCTTGTCGGCCATGATGGCGGCTCCGCTCTGGGGCCTGCGCTTCCGGCCGCGCTGCGCCGCCGCCGGAAACGGAAGAGGCGGGATTAACGCCGAAAGGTGCAGCGGCCGCATGGGCTTGTGCGCGGGGTGTTGTGTGGTGGGGCGGGACTTCCGGCGGGGCGGCCATGCGGGTACGGGTGCGGAGCTGGCACGGCGTCGCTTCCTGGCTGTGGGTGGCCAACGATGAAAACTGCGGGATCTGCCGGATGGCCTTTAACGGCTGCTGCCCCGACTGTGAGTGCGTGTGTGCGTGCGCGCGGCAGTACCGGGCGGGGCTGCGGGCCGTCCCCGGGGCTGACGGACCCTCCGTGCCGCAGGTAAAGTGCCCGGTGACGACTGCCCGCTGGTGTGGGGGCAGTGCTCGCACTGCTTCCACATGCACTGCATCCTCAAGTGGCTGAACTCGCAGCAGGTGCAGCAGCACTGCCCCATGTGCCGCCAGGAGTGGAAGTTCAAGGAGTGACCGCCGCCCCCCGCCGTTACAGCGGCCGCCGGTGAGGGGGGCCCGGGGTCGCTCCCGGCCCTCAATAAAAGCGTGGCCATTGTTTGCGTCTCCGGTGTCCGCTGTCCTGCGGGGCGGGGCGGGGCGAGCGGCGCCGCGGGACCCCCGTGCGGGAGGGTCTGTGTCGGGACTCCCTACCCCGAGCCCCACCGGGCAGGAGCCCCCTCGGCGAGCCGAGGCCGCCAGTGAGCAGGTCCTTCCCCGGGATGGCGGGGCGGGAACAGTCGGGGCAGGCCCACGTCCCGTTATAAAGCAGGCGGCGGGTGCGGGGCATTGCCGTTCTACCGGCACTATGTGCACTGCCCTGTAGCTGGTGCTGCTCTACCTCTGCCGCCCCGCTGAGCCCTGGTACAAGAAGGCGGCTGGGCCCCACCGCTACTCGGTGGGCTGAGCCTCGGGGTGACTCTGCGCCATGGTGAATACCGGGGCTGCCCCGGCGTCTCGGTGGGTAGTGGGGCTGCTCCCCGTGGGACTGTGGGCACAGTTTGTGCTGGGACTGGGGCTCCTGTGCTGCTCCATGCCGCAGTGAGCAGCAGGAGTGGGGTCCTCAGCCTGCCGGGTGCTATGGCACAGTGGGGGCACCCTGGCTCCTCCTACCAGTGCCAGCCAGTGCTGTGTTGCCTGGGGACCCCGGGTCCCTGTTGATGGTCTCCCTTTGCAGGCGCTGTGCATGACAGATGTGGCCCAAGCCGTGGAGCTGCCAGGTGTCACATGGAGCTCCAGGCGCTTTCCAGTGCAGGGCGGATGTGACCATGTCCTTGGACACCGTGGAGTGTGCGGAAGCCTGAGCCGGCACTGGTGGCTCTGTGGTGACAGTAAACATCCTTGGGCTGGCTCCATCATGTCTGTCCTCGCAGGGGAGGGAGGTGCTGTGGGGTGGTGGGAGCCTGTCTGGGTCTGGGGAGCTTGGGGCTGCTCCATCAGGGAAAGCAGTGTAGAGGAGGCATCTCGTTCACAAGGCTGCTGAGCTCCTCCTCTCCCTACAGCTCCCCTGGCTCCCTAAACCCTGCAGGGCCCTGTCTGGGGCCAGGTGCTGCCCCAGGTCAGGCTGTGTCCTGGGTAGGGGACAGGACATTGCACTCAGGGGCTCCAGAGATGTGCTGGGGGAGCGGGCAGCAACAGCCCCGCTGGGAGCATGTGGGGGACAGCTGGCAGCAGGACCAGGGCTGGAGCTGAGCACAGTCCCCAGCCTGCAGCTGCACAGGGGCTCCTGGGACTCTGGGGAGACAGGCAGCACCATCCCCTGCCTCCTCCCAGGTGTTGCAGTGGCAGGGCAGAAAAAAAATCACTCGCTGATCGTGACCAGCAAATTGCTGCCCCACTGGCAGCCCCAAGGGCCAGCTTGACATACACAGTGGCTGCAGGGAGCCTGCGTGGGCAGCACGGTGCCAGGCTGAGCTGTGGGGAGCAGCAGGAACTGATGGGGTTTTGCCAGGTGGTGAATGGCAGCAGGCATGGCACTCCTATCGCCACGTTGCCCTGGGCCAGGAAGGGTCTTGCACCCCCCGCAGTGCTGCAGGTGATCTGGGTGCAGCCCCTGCCCAGCACTGGGGCACCCATCCATACTCCAGCAGAGGAACATGTGTTCAGCTACAAGAGTGGGGCAGCAGCCCCCCAACACCAGCTGCTCCCTGGCAAGGGCACCCCACTGCCAGGCATCTTGGAGGGCCACCTCTTCCCCAGGGGTGAGGCTGAGAGCACAGCACCCAGCCTGGTCACAGTCCCCATACTCATGAGGGTCACCAGGGCTCTGCCTCACCTGGCAAGAGGCGCTTGCCCTGACAGACACCACACTTTTTATGAAAAGGGAATTCCTCCCGTGAAAGTGCCCCTGGTTGCAGCCTGGCCCCACCACGGTCCTGCCACGCTGCACCACACTGTACTCTAGCACCATGGTCTTCCCAGGAAGCCAGGTGGTTACTGGGGCCACCAGCCACAGTGGAGGACATGGTCCAGTATCCCTGCTGTGGCAGGGGCCAGCATAAGCGCCTGCTGGAGCTGCCACGGGTGCCAGTGCCCACCACTAAGCTCAGCCCTGTCTCTGAAATCTGGTGGGCACCACAAGCGCTGCAGCAGCACTGCGTAGGTGTAGCCCTCCTCCTGCCCACAGCAGTAACATGCCAGCTCGGCATCAGTCACGGTCCTGGTGCAGAGCTCCTGCCGCCACATGTGGCAAGCGGTTGCAAAGCGTCATCCCTCCTGCACAGCGGGATGAAGGCACCAGCGCACTGAGACCACCATGTTGCAAAGAGTCGGGTCTGGGCTTTGGCTAGGGCAGTGGTGGCCGATGGTGACCTGCTGGGCACTGGGGCCTGCCCACCCCATCACCCCTTTAATGAAAGGCTGATGGGGCCCTGGAGGGGGTGAACCCTAACACCAAGCCCTGTGCTGGGGGCCCTGCACCACAGTGGGGTCTGGGCCAAAGCCAAATGGCTCCCTTCAGTGGGGTCAGGGCTGCTCTTAGAAGATTTATTTAAGGGATCTGCTACAACTGTTTCAGCAAATTAGTTCCTATTAGAGAAGCATCAGGCACTCACTGCAATCTGCATCATAAGGTGGGTTGGGGGCTCCTCAGGATGGGTGCAGGAACCAGAGGCTTGATCTGTGCTTGGAGAGGGAAAAAAAACCCCAAAGAAACACAACAAAAAACCCCACAGAAAACAAAATCACAAACTTTAAATTCACATCATTTCACACACACCCTCCCCCCACCCCATTTTAATTCCATGGTCATTTTTGCCCCCAGGACTCACAGGCTGTCAGTAAATGGCAGCTTAGAAGAAGGACCTAGGGGCACTTAGAGAGAGGAACGTCCTATGCAGTTTTCAGAGTAAACTCTGAAACAGCTCTCAGAAGCCCCAAGGAACAGCAGCTCCACCGCACTCCAGCTGAGCAAGCAAAGCTGAGATTTCCACACAAATAAGTTAGACCAGCAGGACAGCACCCGTACATGGTGAGGGCAGAAATAAAGTACTTTTGTAATTTTTTTAATAACAACAGTGCCTTTTTGGGCCCTGGAGGCAGCTTGCAGATACTCAGCCCAGGGTAGATGCGTCATCATGGCAGAGTTGTTTGTTTTTAATGACAAACTTGTCTGCGGTCTGTGGGAGGTGGGGCTGCACAATGCCGAGGGCTCAGCAACTGCCAGATCCTGGGAAGGGGCTGCTGACAGCTGAGTCACAGCTGCTTCAGGGGCCAGGAGTAACTTTGCCAGCTCTGGGCAGCAGAGCTGATGTGCCCCAAAGCAGCAGGGTTTCAGCCGGAGGGCACACAGGGCAGCTGGGGGCTCTGCCCCAGCATGCTGGGGTCCCACCACATGCATCCCCTGCGCTCAGTGCCCACAGCAGGCAAAACACCAGCCTGAGCCACTCTCCAGGCTGGGGCCAGGACTCAGCCTGCTCCTCAACCCACTCCCACATCCCAGCTGCAGCCAGGGCAAAGACACGGCTCAGCCTGATCTCACAGACCCTCAGGGCAGCTGAGACCCCTGGCCAGCCGGCAAGGACCTCACCCATTTTCCATTGGGGTGTACCTGAGCAGGGAGCCAGGGCACAGCCTGCAGCACGAGCCAGCTGGTGCAGCCCGCGGAATGGCCAGGTCAGTCAGGGGCAAATCCCCAACCTGCCCAACAGCAGCAGCCATTACCTCTGGTCAGGAAGGGAGAAGCCCTGGTTCTGGCTGGAGAGCAGCAGCAGAACAGCCCCTGCACAGGAACAGATGAGCAGCAGCAGCAAGGGCTTCCCCTGACCCACTGGGAGGGAGGTGTCCATTCCCCAGACCCTGGGGAGCATCACCAGCCAGACAGGGGTCACAGCAACAGGCTTTTCACCACAGCCACCATTCTGCTGCCAGCTGGCAAGGCAAGAAAGGCATTACTTCCTGAGAGAGGAAGCATCTTCCTTCTTGCCAAAAAGGGCAGCAGAAGTTTGTGGTCACTCCTCCAGGGCTGCCCTTTCCTCCAGCTGCAGAACTGTTCCTTGCAGAGCACGGCCACGCTGCTGGAGAATAGCCCTTTCGCAGAGTGCTGGCACCCCAAGGAAGGAGAGCCCAGAGCACAATGCGGAGCACAGTCACAGGCTGGGAGCAGTGAGGACCAGCCGGCCCTTCCTTGCCCTCCTGTATCCCTCCCGTGCGGGAGGGTCTGGGTCTCAGCAGTGGCCTTGGGTCTGGGGAGAGCCCAGGATGAGCAGCCACATTCATGGCATCACCCATGCTCAGTGCGGCACAGGGATGGGACTGCCATTCCTGCCCCAGGCACCCAAGGGGCTCCAGCAGGAGGAGAGGAGGCCCCAAGTTTTCCAAGTCCCCTCCAGGCCAGTACTCAGCAGAGAGCATTCCCACACAGGTGGGAGCCTTGGCTCTTGTCACAGATGACACACATACATATTATGAACAGTCTATTCTATTCATTACTGAAACGGCAATATGCAAACACAAGGCTCTGGGATTAGCAACTACGCAGCCGTGAGCTCCATGGCCAATCTGTCTCCACCACAGCCCCTCCAGGCAAGAGGACAGACTCACCACAGCTGCTCGCAGATGCTGCTTTGGCATCATAATACACCAAGCAATCAGCAGAATTCAGACCACCTCTTCCCTCTGTACTGACCATGGTTACGTCCCCACCAAACTGCTGATACACCCACCTTTCCAGTGCAAATTCTGCTGCAATTTTAGAGTGCAGAAAGCGTAAAACCCCAGAGGACAGCAAAGACCCTCTCACACAGTATAGTTCAATTTTCTAGTGAATTCAGGAAAAACGTCCTACCACACTGAGTACAAATGTCCTCTAGCCAGAGTGATCCCTCATCCCTGCACCAAAACAAACCCAACATGCCCCAGAGCTCAGGCTGGGCTGTCCAAGGGCAATGAGCTCGTTCTCAGGCCACAGTGGCCTCTCCCTGGCTCCCATCAGAGCTCCTGGGAAAAGCAGCTCGGAAGAGCCTCCAGCCAGGGGCCTGGCCCCTTTCTGCTGCCCAGGCTTGAGCCCCAAAGAGACCAAAACACAACTCTTCAACATTTTATTAATGATCAGCAACAGAAGTTTACAACAGAGAGGACAACAGAACTGGCGTGGAAGGACCGTCCAGCACAGTGCAGGGAGCGGCCCAGGACATCCACCACAGCACCCTGGAATGTAAGAGGCAAGAAAGGGCCTCAGCCCAGCACCTGTCCTCCTCAGGCCCTGCACCTCCCTGCCAGGGCACACATGCGGCGTGTCAGCTCTCAGAAAACAGCCGTGACATTTCAGCTGACAAGGTCCCTCCCTTAGGTAACCTGTCAGGCACAAGGTGGACTCCAGCGGCAGCAGCAAGCAGGGCTCTGAGCAGCACCGGGTCCTGCTGCCTCATGACAGGAAGAACCTTTGGCAAAAGCCCCCAGGGTTCCCAGGCCTTGTGCAGAGAAATCCCCCCACCTGCCAGGGAAACCACAGAAAAGAGGGTCTCTGTGCCACCAGCCACCCGCCCCTCTCAGCAGCTGCCATGCCACTGCTTGTTACCGGGGCAGCAAGGGATTTCCTGGCACCAGTCACAGCAAAGGCAGGCTTTACCCAACTAAACCCAAAGTAGCTTTGGGTCCGCTATTTCCAGCAACAAGCTGAGAAGAGGTAGCATGGCGAACCCCAGAACACAGGGCTCATCAGCACCTCCGGCAGCCGGCACGCTGATGGCCCTGCATCCCTAACCGAAAGCTTGCAGGAGGAACTGCGGGTGCTGTATCCCTTCCCCAGGGAGACCAATCTCGCCAGTCTGTCCAGATGCCCCCACCATCACCCAAAGGGCTGCTCTGGAATGCAGACTCCGGTCAGGACAGCCGAACCTGGAGGGCAGAGGGGGCCTGGGCGGCCCCTCCATTCCCCTCCTACTAAAAGCCAGAAATGGCAGAAGGTAAAAGCACATCAACATGTTAAAACATTAGTTATAATTAAAACCACGGGGTTTCTTCTTTTGTCAAATCTCCTTCTGGGAAAGGGGACGGGGGCTGATTAACGGAGGAAAAACTAGGCAGCAGGATCCCAACTCATTATGTCTGCATAATTAGTGCAGGAGGAGCTAGGACAGAAGAGGGTAGGACAGCACATCCTGCATGCCGGCAGCGGTGTCCCTGTTCAGGGGTCCCCTCTCAAAGAGCTGGCTGCTCCTCAAGGGGGTGAGGCTGCGGCACTCTGCAACCCACATGTCAGCTCTCTGCTGGCCTAGTGCTTCTCCTCTTCCAGTCTCTTCATGGCCTCCAACACAGCCAGCTCTTTAGCTTCCTTCTTCTGGTTCCTAGCTTCAAACTCCAGCCTGCATCAATGACAAAACACCATGAGATTCTCATCCATCCCTATTTCTAGTAGGCTAAAAGCACCTGGAGCAGGGGAGCACTGCCTCTCCTACGCTGCTTTGTTCCAAGAGTACTTCAGAAACCTCACCAGTAACCCCCAGACCACAGAGATTCTCATGACTGTTACCACAAAGTCCTAGGCTCCCACGCTGTCCAAACACTACTTATTTCTTCCTCTGCTGAAGTTGCTGCTATTCCATGCTTGATCTGTCCTGGGACAGACCACCTAGTGCCGTAATACCAAAATCAAATTTACCACTGACCTGAGGCAAGACCACTGAAGGTGAAGGGTTCAGGCCTAAAAGAGCAAAGCTCTGAAAGAAGGAACATGCTAAATCCCCAAGAACACAGCAAGGAAATTTTACCATTAATAGAGGAACAACAATAATAAAACATGCCGGAAGCACATTCTGATATACTAGAGCTTAGCTGTTCCTCTTCCTGTACATTTCGGTACATCCACATTTAAGCAGCCTGACCGAGCTGTGGAGATAAGGACCAGTTCACTGATTCTGTGCCTCTAGATAACCACTTCTCTTCCTGTTTGATCCCACTAATTAGTCCTCAGACAAGCTGGATGGAACAGTATGCATGAGAACTGGGAGATGAAGAAAGCCAACCTGTTCTTGATGATTCTTTGCACAATTAAATCTGTGGTGAGATTGCTGCCACTGTCCACCAGCTGGAAGATGCCACGTCTTTTTGGTTCCTATGAACAAACATTGCAGACTCAGCTGTGAAAAACATGCAGGACCTCTGGGTTTACAGATCAGTAGTGAAAGCTAAGCAGAAGCAATGGCAGGTCCTGTGGGGACCCAGCCAGGCAAAATACAAAATGATCTCTTAAGAGGCAGAATAAACAAATGCTGAAAGCAAAGCTTCATGTATATGGGAGCTGAGCGAGGCTGCCCAGGACTGGCCTAGAGCAAAGATTAGAGGATTCCTCATTCTGCCATGAAGGCATCAGAAACAGGCAAAACAAATCATTGACTAAAAGAATGGAGATGATGTGAATGATTTACAGGCTCTGCTCCAAGCAGCTACCCTCAGGGGTGGATGAAAACCAGCAGCAGCTGCCAAGGACTTGCTCAGGTGCCATCCTCCGCAATACAAACTCTCAGCTCAGGAACATGAACAAAGCCACACAGTACCTAGCAAATGCTGACAAAGCAGCATGGGCAACAGCAGCTAGCAGCTTACCTCATATGGATCAGAACCATCCTTGTCAGGCACCACCTCAGTCATCCCATGACACACAAGTGTTACCTGGAGAAGGACACAAAGTCACTGACAAGATCCAAAAGGTGACAGGGACTTGCCCTGCCACTGCACTCACTGCAACATGGCCTGGAGATCAGCAAAGCCACCCCTCCTTGGCAGTGGCACTGCATCTCTCCAGGCTTGGCAGTGCATCTGGAGCTCCCTGCAATACTGCTGAGCGGGACCATCCCTCTTCTACACCCCTCTGTTTTCCTGCACCACTTTAGCTCCCTAAGCACACCACACCCCAACATCTTCATGTACATTTATATGCAAAGACACTCACCCTGAAGTGATCCAGCAGATCAGCAGTGACAGCGTAGGGGGCTCCAATCACCACTTCTGAGACATACTAGAGAAGAAACCAGGTAGAGTCCAGAATTGAGAGGGAAAAAAAAAAAAAAAAAAAAGAACCAAACAGAGGCCAGCCTGCTTCCTAAACAGACTTGAACAGGTCACCTGGTTATAGAGTTTAGAACGTAAATAAGGGAACAGGAAAGTGGTTTTAGCAGCTACTGCTTGTCACACAGCATCTTTTTGTTCCATTAAAGAATATGCTTTCTGGTAGCATGTATATAGCAAATCCGAAAGTTAATTGCTATGGGGCACATGTTTCCAGGCCTTCTCACATTTCTCTCCCAGGAATTTTCTCTCCTGCTGCAGGGAGTAGAGAGTTTTCTACAAGAACTCAGCTGTAGAGCACAGCAGCACTCTGCAAGGCATCCTGCCTTTTCACTGCTGTGGAACAGAGGTGGATGAGTTCAATAGCACAGGTTAACCAGGATGACAGAGGAGCCCAGTGATTCCTCCTGAGAGCACACCAGCACCTCTGGCTGCCTAAAGTGATCAGTCTTGTCTTTGCCTTCTCAGTGCACACCAAAGAACTCATGCAAGATAGTTGGCTACAGGTGAACACTCCCCAGCTCCAGGCAATATCCAGAAAAAGCACAGAGGCACCTACCCTACAGGCACTTACCCTACAGGCCAAGACACTGAGCGTTCTCTCATGGATGTTCATGATGGGATAGTTCTTCCCTTTGTAGCGATTTACTTCCTAAGGCAAAGTACCAGGCACAATTAGAAGAGAGACAAAGCAACCCCCTTTTCCTCTCACTTTTTCCCAAAATGAAAATCCTGTATTGGCCAATACACCCCTTTCCTGTCTTCCAGAGCACAGCCTGCTTGTTCCAGAAAGAACAGGTGCCAGGCTGCTCTGTCTTTGGACCACATTATATACAGACCTGATCAAAGTGCAGCCCAGCAATAATGTAGGGTTTCTCTGCCAGCTGGTGAACCTTCTCCAGGAAATCTACATGCCCAATATCTGTAGATCTGTTTAAGGAATTAAAGCTAACATGGAAAATAGGGAAAGGAAGACAGAAACAGACACATTGAAAAACCACAGTGGGAGACAGGAATCCCAAGGGACTAGAGTGTTATCACTAGAGTGTGCAGCATATCCCACTGTCTCCTAAGATCCTCCAACAGCCACAAATCTCTCTAGAGAGAAGCTATAGCTCCTTTCTCAGTGACCTGTGACTAAGAAACCGCCAGTAAGAATTCCTGCCTCCTCCCCTCACATGCACATCTACAGAAAAGAGGAAAAAAAAAAAAAAAAGAAGAAGAGGGGTAAATATCCTAGTCTGGTGCCTCAAACCATAGAAAAATCAAAGAAAGAGACCAGCACTACTTCCTTGACAAAACAGAGTCAAGGATACGGAACAGGTCAAAGGCTCCAGCCACATAGATGATAGTGTCTCCTGGCTGTGGTTCCTTCCCTGACGCAAACTGGATGATCTTCTGAGATGTCTGTAGGAACTGCGAGACGCCAGTCCAGGGACTGTGACCTTTTGGCCCCTGGGAAAACACACACCACACACATTTCCTTTTCTGGCCCCAGGAGGGGGTTTGGACAACACACAGAATATAGCTGCCAGCGTTTTGCTAGCCTTAATTTGCTAGCAAGCATCACAACTCGCAGAAGCTTGGACCTTCCACATTCCTGGCACCAAATATTTGTGCAATCTCACAAAATCCCTTTTTGCTCTGTCAAACACAGCCTTAATCATCCCTTCAACAGCCAGCTAAGGAGATGCTGAGAAGAAAGCTCAGGAAGGAGGAAGGCAGTCTTGGATTTCCAGGAGAGACAAAGCTTACTAAGGCAGACAACACACAACCTACCTATGCTCTTCTCAAGCCTTAAGGCAGCCTACCCATTCACCTGGCCGATGGCATGCCAAGCTGGGAAGGGATCACCCGGAACTCCAGCGAGGGCCAGATCCCAGCGCTGGTGCCACCGAAGACGGAGCTTTATCCCCACCATGTGGCAGTTTTGGAAACAGCCAAGTCATCAGCTCCAGCCCTGCTTTGCTCCCCTAAAGCTGGCTGCTCTACAAGACTTGAAAGAACAAAGACAACTCAGCCAAGACCAGGGCAAGCCATACAAATGGCAGCATGCAGAAGGGGGGCTGAGCTGACAGAGGTCATGCAGGGTACCTGGGGCCCAGACACTCTCCCCAGATCCAAGCACCAGGAAACAGCCATGCTGGAGCAACAGGCCCCATAAAGCCTGCTCAAAAAACCCCACATAGTGGAAAACAAAGAGGAGGATTCAGCCTGGTCAGTAAACCCCCAGGGGTAAAAAAAATAAGTCTTACTCAAGCTGTAGGTCCAGGTGCTCAATAATCAGAGACAATTCAACACCCAGGAAAAAAAAGGGGCTGATAGGCTACCTCTAAAGAGCTGAGACATGAGCTAGACACGATGGCAGAGAACTCCAGGAGGACTGCTCTGCTACTTGAAGACCCGGTGTGTGAATTCTGCAGTACAGCATGCTAGCTACATACCTGCTACCTAAACGCTTTCCAGACCTAATACAACACCTTTAAAAATGTGAGCACTAAAAGGAGTATCCACAGAGGCTGTCCCTAGGCTGGAACTGTGGTCACTTGGGTCCCAAAGGAAGTGGCGATAAAGAATTTACAAGCAAGCCAGAAAAACAGGAAAGGCTTAATGGGTGCAGCAGCTCTACAGGGCTGCTGAGGGACAGTTCACTCACTGGGCCTGTGCGGCCACAGGTGCCTATTTCACTGACTACAGCAGCTACTTCATGGGGCCGCAGACATTTACTGAGGTTACTGCTGAATGTGGGGCAAAAAACAAGACTGCAACACAGGCCAGAAAGCACATTTGGAATCCTTCTCAGACAGGACAACAACCAGATGTCCACAACCAGAACTCACGTTACCTTCCCAAAGTTGTCAGTGTGCTTCCGATAGTCTAGGTCCTCATCCTGAAGGGAGATAAAGAGTCAAAATGTTTAAGCACTCACACAGCTCATTCAACCAAGAATACGCTTGCATGCGGCAGAAGTGCTGGAAGTCCAGGCGCAGACTGCACACCATTGATCCCTAGCACTGAATGCTGACAAACTAGTTAATATCTAAATCAGAGTCATGTCCCAGCATGAGTCAGACAAAACGCGTCCTTATGTGATCCCAGCCTGGCACCACACAGTGACAGTGGTTCTTGCCCAACCTGCAGACCTGATAGCGCTGCACATCTGTGTCCTCCCTCAACTATGCAAGCCCCTAACAGGACAGCGCGTCCCTCCTTCTTCCAAAAGCACTCCACTAGAGATGGGCTCAGATCTCTGCAGACAGCTAGTAGCACTTTGCCAGATCTTGGTGTGAACTTACATATTACAGCTAAGCCAATCTAACAGCTCAGCACACCAAAAGATCTCCCTGTACCCCTGAATTCCTTTGTGGGTCCCTTATCTTGTCCCTGTTGTTATCTAGGTGAGTCCATTCACTGCACTGCTTGTTTACCAAGTCAATTCAACTTATTAATCAACATAAAACTACTTTATTTTCCTTTGGTTAGGGTAGCTATCTACTGGGTAGTGAGCTGAAGAGACTCAAGAAAGGTCTGATAAGACTAGAGACAGTGGAAGACAGAAGCACGCAGCTCAGTGGGTAGGAAGAGGACTCTCCAACTCTGGCAGCACCGGGCTGATAGATCAACGTGGCCACACTATGTAGTTTCACCCTTGGAGAAGCCATAGGCCAGGCTGTAGTTCCTGTAACGTTCCCAAAGCCCACACCAATCATGAGAGATCGAAGCTTTTATCCCCCCACATCTTTCCAAAGGAGCATGGGCTGAGATCACACTGTGATCTCAGACAGGCTTAAGCAAACACAAGCAGGGTGTTTTGCTGCCACTACCCATAATCCGCTTGCCAGTTGTTGGTGCACCTAGGAGCCAGGCCCAGGGGCTCCACTGCCAACTGGGGCAGCAAAAGGAAAGAGCTGTCATATGCCCTGGACTCCAAACTCCCACCCAAAGCGTCTGACTCACTATGTTGCTGTGGTGAGCCTTAGTCATGAGCAGCATCCGGCCAACGAGGTCGGTAGTGGACACACCTTGGGTGCGTTTGCATTCCCTGCAGGGAGACAAGCAAAGGATGAAGCAGAAGCCACAGGAGCCTCTTTCTCTTCCCACCATTTCCACAGGAACACCTGTGACACCAGACAAATCCAAACCAGGGACTTCCTTCTACCTGCTCTTGACATAAAGTACAGCATTCATTTACTGAGCCTCTGCATCTTCTTCATACCACAGCAACTGCTCATATGAGGAAAATTTATCTTGCACAGACTTCCCAACAGAGCCAACTTCCAGTGAGGCTTCAAGACCAGAACTAGCATCTTCCAGGAACAGAAGGCCCCACCAGTCAGTTGCTAATCTGCAACACTGCACTGACTGTGGCACAGAAGCCAAAACGGTGGAAGCAACTAAAGCTCTGACACACGTCACCACAAAATTAAGTGTGACCCAAAGATAGCTGTATTTCACCCAACTTCCCGTCAGGCCCCGAGCTCCAGAAACTCTACCCAAAATAGGATATGAAGGTAAGCAGCAACGGGTTACCTGTATCGCCCCGCTGTCTTCACTTCCTCATAGGTATCCTTGCCATCTATTGTTAAGGTGATATCATCTGCAGAGAGAGAAGAGCCTCATAACTGTGACCCAAGCCTTCCTGCACAAAAGCTGTTTTAGAATGACAGTAGTAGCTGAACATGTACAGCACATTAGCCAGGCTAGAACTCCTGCAATTCAGATCTCTGTGCATACACGTGGGATAAATCCTGCATCCCACAGAAATCTCAGTGATTTGCAAGACTACCCTGTTTGTGGAGACAAGCATATTCCTGGATGTTAAACACCATTAACCATCTGGTCCACTGTTTTTTAGATAGTCCAGAAAATCTGAGCTGGTCACCCGTGTAGAGAATCCAGCAGCAGGCATGGCTGAATTGTTGTCTGAATGACAATAAAGAGCTACCATCAGTCTCAGTATTAAAAAGCACCTTAACCTTAAATTCTCTAGGAGTAGCTTTAGCGTTGGTTCATGTTACAACTTTTTCAGTCAATTAAATAATCCTCCAACAGCCAGTTCTTCCCCTCACTGATGGCACTTCTACAGTGACATCAAGCTACCTTTCTATAGAGTTAATTCTATTTCATATTTGGCATGGGTCCCAACTCACCCTACAAAAACACCTCTCACCTACTTTTAGTGAACTATAGAATCTTCACAAGTGAAAACCTAATCAGGCTTTCATTTGGCAAAACGGCCAGTTTCCAGTGCAGGCGCTGGCTGCTCACAAGTGCCCTCTCTCACACAGTTGGGCTCAGCTCAGGGAAGGTGAGGAGTTCTTAAACCCCACGGCATCACCTCAGGGCACAGGGACTGGAGAAGAGAACATGCTGCAAGCACAGCTCAGTGCCAGGGGAGAGGCAGAAACAGCAGGTTTGTTGTCCGTCACCTTCCCAACTAAGCTCAGCTATTTCAAAACTTATCTTTTACATAAACACAGCCTGGCAAAAGTGCAGCGTGCAAGGGTATTATTCAGGTAGAAGTACTGAATGATTTGGCAGAGGGGATAAATGCAGGGAAACTGGAGCAAAGGCCACAAGCACCTCTCTGCTACCATAATCCCTCACCAAGTCTAGTAAGGGGTCACATACCCCAAATACACATTCAGGGCAGGCAATTAAGTTGATAAGGAATTTGATAATCATCCTGTACAGGTGAAAAAGCATATCATGTTATAGAAGATTAATTATTTATTCATGTTATAGAAGATTATTTATTTACATTTAATGAAATACTTGGCTTATCAATGGCAGGTGGCTGGGGTCAGATGAGGAAGCATACATGAAATGAGTGCAAAGACCATTCCTGATCAAACTACCAAAGTACCTTCAGTGGGGTAGAGAGGAGGGGCTGAGGCTGAATGAACACGAGAAGCAGCTCCAGGAAGGGCGAGAGTACACAAGTTCTGTTTCCTCAGAACATTGGTTCCCTTTAGCGACTATAAACTGAAAAGTGTTCATAATAAGAACTAGGTCTCTGACCGCACTCAGGGTCAGCTAAGCCCTTGAACAGCTTATTAGCTGGATAAAGAGCAAAGCTTTTCAGATCTGATCTCATCCCAGGATAAGTAGGTATAAACACGATTGTATTGCTGCATACTTACCTTTTTAACAGCGTTTTTCTCGTTCAAGTTTTGTAAATTACTATTTCCCCCATGCACAGATTTCTGCTGGCGCTAAGGGCAACCTCAGGATAATTGCCAAACAACACGTTTCACCTTTATAAGTGAAAGGGATGCTTAAAAGAAAGGGATCTGGCCACTCCTAGGGTGCCTAGCACACAGACGTATTTCTCCAGAACAGCAGTAGCCATACTGCCCAGCGCAGGTTTTGGTAAAAAAGACCTCTGTACATGAGGTATCCTCTGATGGGCAGCACTAGCCTAAATGTTCCTCGGTTTGCAGCAGGGAAACCGAGCGCACACAAGCCCAGGAAGGCCTACGTTAACACAACTATCGCCTCAGAATACCACTCACCACCGTGCACACAGAAGTCACAGTTATATTTGTCCAGGGTTTCCAGTGTGGTGACATAGGGAGCTCCTGGAGCAATCTCATCCACCCACTTGATGGCTTGCACCATTTTGTATCTCTCCTCCTGTGTAAAGACAGGGGGGCCCTTGTGCTTGGCAATCTCCTCTGGGCGAGAAACAGAAAAACCCAGTTAGAAGCACGTACTACAGCTATGAAGACTCTCACCTACAGGAGCCTCACTGATTTCACGGGGAGGTGAACTTCACTGCAGGCCTAAACTCTTGCTTGGAAGTAGTTTGTGGTAGAGAAGGAAGCCCCAGCTAGATCAGAAAATACTTTAATTTAGTTGCATTTCCTAAGTGCGTAGCAAGGGCCTTGGAATTCACTTGGAAGGCAAAAAGCTCTCAGTGCCTCCTTGTACCCAGATACTTCCTCCTGGGGGAGCCCCCAAGGGGAAACTCCCCTTTAAACAGCAGCTTCATGCTACGCTCAGTTCATGCGAGAAAATACGCATCCTTAAACCCATTCAAAATCCACCTTCACACACAAGAACTAGTTCCTGGCACTTAACTTTCAGACGGGCTTGAAATGAGTTCTCTCCACACAGTAATTTGTTTCGGAATATCAGTTCTGCAGTTTGCACCAGCAAAACCAGACAGATTTTCAACTGGTTCAATTGTCATTACAGTACAGAATACAGATCACTCCCCAGACAAAGCCTGCAAGCTCTGAATTACCTAACCCTCACTCCAGAAAGCGTGACAGGGTGACTCTACTCCCTTACCCAGGGAAGGTACACTTCTCTTTCAGAGGCTGCTGCTCCTTGAGCAGATGCAGGAAGAAGCCTCCTTTGTACCAGGATATCTCCGTTCTCTCAGGGCTAACCTTGCTGGGTGGTTCTAGAGGCAGGAGGTGAGAAGCTGAGAAAACCTCTTACCATCTGTGTGGACTCCAACAATCAGATAATCTCCCATGGCCCGAGCCTGGCGTAGCTGGTTCGAGTGGCCATAGTGCACCATGTCATAGCTAGAAAGACAACGGCCCCGGTTCAGTCTGGGGACGCAAGGGTGCACTTTGCTGGGAAGTTGCAGGATGACCTTCCCCAGGGGCTCAAAGGTTTAAAGTCTCTCTGCTCTCTGTCACTACGCGGCGACTGGCGCGTTTGCAGCTGGTTCATCGGGGGAAAAGCGCTGCAATAAACCTGCCCCAGCCGCGGCTGGAGAGCAGGGTGCCGGGTCTCCCCCCGCCCCGGGATCACCGGGGCCCTCACGGCGGAGCCCCGGGGCCGCTCCCGGCTCCAGAGCGATCGCGTCCACGCACCGGGGGCTCCGCGGGGACGGACCCGCTCTCCCACGGCATCCAGCCCAGGGGCCCGGCCCGCCGTGGTCACAGAGGAACCGGAGACACCAGCGCAGCCAACACCGTTTATTTCTCCGGGCGCCGCCGCAGCCCGCCCGCCCCGCTCACTCACCATCCGTCGCACCAGACCCGCACGGGTCGCTGCCCCGCCGCTCCGCCCGCCGCGGGGCCGCCGCCCGCCGCCCCGTTGCGCAGCATGGCCGCGCTGTCACCGGCGGCACCGCCCCGCCCCGCGCCCGAGCGAACGGGACCCGCCGCCCGCCCCGCCCCGCGCCCGCCCCCGCCGCCATTTTGAGGCGCGTCCCCCGCCGCTCCCGCCCGCCCCTCAGTTGCTCTTCCTCCGCCGGCCGCCCTTGGCGCAGCCGCGGCCCAGCCAGCCGCCGGGGCGGGCGGGCGGCGGCGCTTCCTCCTCCTCCTCCTCCTCCTCCTGTGACGGCTCGGCTCCCGGCGGCGGCGCCACCGGCTTCCGCGAGTGCGTGCCTTCCTCCCCGGGGCGCAGCGGCTCGGCCAGCGCGAAGATAGGGTCCCGCGCCCTGCGGGAGACAGGGCAAGCATGGGACGGCTGCCGGTGGGCACCGGGACCGGCCGCCCCTCCCGGCGGGCAGGAGCCTGGGTCACTCACCGGTCGTAGTGCGGGATCTCCAGGCCCAGCTCCGCCATCAGCAGCCGCATGACGTCATCGCAGCGGCCATGCAGCTTCAGGGCAGCCAGGTCGTCCTTCGGGGTCCACTGCAGGAGTGACACCAGACCTGCGTGGCTGCAGGCGTCTCCCCTCCCCGCAAGGCAGTGGGGATGAGGGGCTCCCGGCCTGGAATCTGGGGTCTGCACGCCCCTGGGCGGACAGGCTCACCACACACTAGCTTCTGTTCATCCCAAACCCTTCAAACCCAGCGCAAAAAGGCTCTCACCTGCAAGTTCACGATATATAGCTTTGGACGACGAGTGGGTGGTTTGCTCATGCACCAAAGACGTGGGTATTTTTTCAAAACCTGCCACAAAAGAGAGGTTATCAGTACAGCCAAAGGCATGCGTAACTGTGAACCGTATCAGTGAGAGGAAAAGGAATGTATTACCAGGAGGGGAAAGAGGGAGGAAGAGAGACTATCACAGATGGTGGGCGAATCCTGACACCAGAGTTTACAGTTGTCTGTTTGGGAGGAGACTGCTCAGCACCAAGGTGTATCACCAAGAGGGAATGCTGCTAACAATCTTCACCGAGTCTCTAAAGTTACCTTTAAGCTGGAACCCAGACAAAGAATCACATCTGCTTTGCTTGCAGCTTCTGTTGCTGCTTCCCAGTTCAGGGGCTGCCTCAACGTCCCCTTCTCCCCAAAGTGGACGATTGTATCTCTCAACTGTGCCCCACACTTGTGGCACATCCTGCCAGTGTGATGCCTGTGCAGGGCTGTGCGCTCTGTCACATCGAATACTCGCACGTACTCTCTGTTGGGTGTACAGGAAGTGCAGACCTGGTGCAGGATGAAAGCAAAAAACCCGTTACATCATAGCATCTAGCCCATGAAACACCAGGAGCCAGCCACGTCTCTCCAAAGAAAAGTACTTTCTGGGGACAATAAATGGGAAGCAGTAGAAGGGATCATCAGGGATCAGATGCTAACTTGGAAAAGTTTGGAAAAGCTCAACTAATACGTGGAGTTCAGGGAGCTTGTTGGCTATGTGATAGGAAGGACTTCAGAGGTCTGAGGAAGAGCAGTCAGAAGCAGAAGGCTCTAGCAAGTACAGAGAAAAAGCTACCTAGTTGTACAGAACACTTTGGTTTGGTGCTTGCTAACTAGTTCACCACAAACCTGATGGCCTGAAGACACACACTAAGCAGAGTCTAGCCCCTGTACTAACTCTTCTTCAGCTAGTGAGAGATAAATAGTTCACATTATCTTTTTGCGAGGCCACTAGACAGTAACTTCATCATGTTCTGGCCACTCACCTCTATGTACATGTTTCCATGAAGCTCAGATATTGCTGTTCGGGGTAACCCACTCCGCAGGTGCAGCCCATCACAGTTTTGAGACACCACATGCTGCACCTTAAAGGGTATAAAATGCTGAGCTAACACGCACAGAGAAGACTGTGAAATTATTACTCAAATGCAGGTGATGCACGTGCCTCAATACACACCAAAGAGCTCTATACATCAGAGCAGAGCTAACAGAGGAAAACGTGGAGAACAGACCTTTATGAAAGCTAAATGAAAGGAATCCTCCTGCTAAAGAGAGCTCTGCTAGGTCTGGCTGACTTTGTGGCCAGGTCCCCAGACCAGCCTCAGCAGGAAGGGGAAATACAAGGTGATAAAGAAAAGGCACCAGGGGAAAAACTGCCCGAGCTACGGTCTGGAGCTAGCCTTATGAAGACTCAGCCATATGTGAGTGCAGATGCTTTTTCCTACATGGAAAACTCCTACCCGAGTAAAAACAGTAGGTAGGCAATCTCATTAAAAGCTTTTGTGTTCCTCTGCCTAACCGAGCAGGGGGAAAAAGTGAGGTGCAGAAAAAGTATCTTACCAGGTTGTGTTTGTGTAGGCAGGCAATGCTCATGTGGGTGAGTGTGGGCTCTGCCTCACTTAGGTCTGTAGCCCTGACAAGAAAAAAAAAAAGTTGGAATTGCCATTAATATCTCTCTCAGTATCAGCTTTCTGCTGCACAGCTCAGAATTTCTGTTTACCTGATGCTCCTGCCCTTCTGCAGCAATGTCCATACGCCATTAGGGCCTCTGTAGTCTGGGATTGAAGCTGCCTGTGTTATTGGGAGAGAAAAAACGAGGCCTGATGGGAAGGTTCGTACCTCTTGTCACAAACACAACCCAGCCTCACCCGGGACAGCCAGATACACCTCGTTCACAGGTGCTTCTTTGTTCACTCCAGTTTTATCACCATCCAGAGGTGAGAAAAGGCCTGAGAGCTGGGCCTGTGTGAACCTCATGAAGTTCAACAAGGCCAAGTGCGAAGTCCCACACATGGGTCGGGGCAATCCCAGGCACAAATACAGGCTGGGCGGAGAATCGATTGAGAGCAGCCCTGAGGAGAAGGACTTGGGGGTGTTGGTTGATGAGAAGCTCAACATGACCCAGCAATGTGTGCTGGCAGCCCAGAAAGCCAACCATATCCTGGGCTGCATCAAAAGAAGCGTGGCCAGCAGGTCAAGGGAGGCAATTCTCCCCTCTACTCCACTCTTGTGAGACTCCACGTGGAGTACTGCATCCAGCTCTGGATACCCCAACATAAAAGGACATAGACCTGTTGGAGCGAGTCTGAAGGAGGGCCACGAAGATGCAGAGAGAGCTGGAGTGCCTCTCTATGAAGACAGGCTGAGAGAGTTGGGGTTGTTCAGCCTGGAGAAAAGAAGGCTCCAGGGAGACCTTATTGCAGCCTCCCAGTACCTGAAGGGGGCCTACAGAAAAGCTGGAGGGGGAATTTTTACAAGGGCATGTAGTGATAGGACAAGGGGCAATGGCTTTGAATGGAAAGAGGGCATATTTAGATAGTACAAGGAAGAAATTCTTCTCTAGGAGGGTAGCAAGGCACTGGAACAGGTTGCCCAGAGAAGCTGAGGGTGCCCCATCCCTGGCAGTGTTCAAGGCCAGGTTGGATGGGGCATTGAGCAACCTGGTCTAGTGGAAGGTGTTCCTGCCCATGGCAGGTGGTTGAAACTAGATGATCTCTACGATCTCTTCCAACCCAAACCATTCTATAACTATAGCGCAGTGTTCCCTAATCACAGGAAAACCTTCTTTTCATGTTTCCTCTCTCTCTACCAGCTTTTCTCCTAACTTACAGCTCTCATTTTCACCTACCCAGTATTCATTTTCTCCAATTTTACCATTACAGAATCCCCCCCGAACTCTTTTTACTCCTTGGTACTTCCCATTTCCCTACATAGAGCTCTGTTCTTGAACTTTTCCTTATTTTCACTAGACTCTGATTTCTGGTACCTTGAACTCAGCATTTGTTAGCAAAAATACCTGTGACATTACCACTCACACACCCTGCCCAAGATCATGCTCCCTATCAGCAGGGACTGTAGAAAAGGGAAAGAAAAATAAGGTTTCCTTCTCAGAATTCAGCCAAAAGTGACAAATGTCACATTCGAAGAGGCAGAACCAGATTTTCACTCTCACAAAAGGCCACTGAAACCAACCATTTCTTAAGCTGTCATTTGTACGTTCTGATAACCACCAGCTATTCCTACTTGTCCGTCAACACAGGCAACATTAATTAGCTAACTTGTTTTTAGGTTTTACACCAGAAGTAGTTGAAAAGACTTGAGTAAAGTAAGACTAGTGATCCTCTTGTTAAGAAGCACGTTCTTCACATGGTCACAGAGGTGATGCAGCATCAGAATCTCTTAGGCAACAGGCACAACCCCAAGGTGCAAACTAGCAAATGTCTTGGTTGTGGTTTGCAGTGCAGCTATGTTAACATGGCATCCCAGACTCATAACACACATCATGTAATCGTTTGGGAGCCACAAAAAAAAAAAAAGAGTCCAAACAACATTGCAACACTCCTGAAGGAGATCCCAAAGCTCCAGCCACTCACCCCCAAAGAATCCTACCGTACTGATCCCAGCTCCTGTATAGATGACCAGGTGCTTGGCATTCCGGACAGCAGCAGCCAGCTCAGTAGCTTTTCTCTTTAACTCCTCTGGTTCATCACATATCTAGAAAACACAACTGAGCAAGTTCACATGTTTCTGAGATACAGCGCAGCACCGAATCCAAAGGAACAGGGAGCTCACTGGAATTTTCATTATGGGCCTAGCGACATAAATGTTATCAGAAGCATGTTCTAAATAAACGAACGTGGGTGTTGCCTGTGTTACCCGCAGAACATCAAGGGACAAAACTCCCCCGGATGGCGGCACGTGCGGATCTGTCCTCCCGAGAGACATGCCCACACAGAAAAACGGCACACGTTTGGAAAACGCGCAAATCTAGCAGCCGGCGAGAGCAAAACTGGTGTGCAGACTAACCGAGGGCAGGCACGGGAGGCCAAAACCTCGGGGGGCCACAACCCCGGGGCGGCTGAGCCATTCCCAGTAACGGGGCAGTTTTCCACCGAGGCCAACCGCAGCCCCAGAGCCGGCCTGGGGGCCTCGGCCCCACTCCCGGAGCGCGGGGCTCTGCTCCCCACAACGGCCCAGTAGCGCCTCTAGGGCGGTGCCGCCCGCCCGGTGCTGCCGTTCCCCCTCGGTCTCCCACCTCCTCCTGCCGCCGCCGCACCCGTTCGCGCCGCTTGCGGCGCCGTTCCAGCTCCCGGACAATGTCTTCGTTCTCGCTCAGCACCTGGCATTCCTCGGGGCTCCGCTCCGCCGGGGGCTTCCTCCAGATGCGGGACACCTGCCCGGTACACACGGGTGGTCACGGCAGCCCGCGGCGGCGGGGCGGGCCGTGCCGGGCAGTGCCGTACCTGTCTCCGCCGGTCCCGCTGCTCCTCCTGCTGAAGGATCTCGGCGCGGGCCGCCGCCTTCCGCTCCGAGCGGCTCAGGCTGCCGCCGGCCGCCATCGCCCCGGAAGCGCCCACCTTCCGCTACCGGCCGCCCCACCGCAGCGTCGTTTCCGCTTATCCGGCGAGAGCGGCCCAACGGCACTTCCGCCGCTGCCGCTCCCCGCCCCCGGTTGCAGCAGCGCCCCCCTCCGCCGCGGCAGACCCGCGCCCCAAGGAAGCGCCAGGCGGCGGCTGTTTCAAAGCGGTTTATTGTCACGTACAAAACAGCGGCGGCCGCGGACGGACACTATGTACAGCAATAAATAACGCCCGCCCGCCCCGCCGCACCGGGCAATAACTTAGCAATAAATACCGCCGCCCCGCCCCGCCAAGCCTCCGGGGCACCGGGCCGGGACAGGCCCTGCAGCGCGGCGGGCCCTCACCGGAGCCCCCCCCCGGCCAACTCACAGGGCCAGACTGCGGCAGAGCCCCCCGGGAGGCCTCTCCCAGGGCCACCGCCAGCAGCCCGGGCCTCCCCGCACCACGGGCAGGGAGGCAGGCCAGGCCTGGCCCGGGCAGGCAGCGGCACAGGGACAGACAGATGGACGGGGACAGGACAAGTCCCTCCATCCATCCTTTAATCCCAGCGGGCATCCCAGTGCTCGCCCTGGCCGGAGCGCAATGCCCCCCGAGGCTGCGCAAGGCAGGAGTAACTTTACACAATTCACCACAAGATACACAAATCCCCGCTGGCGGCGGTGGCGTGGGGGTACGCCCCACGGGTTCGCTTTCCGGGCAGGCTGGGGCAGGGCCCCCCCCTTCCCCACCCACCGCAGTAACGGCACCAGGAAAAGGAGAAAGAAAACACGACACCCTTCACAGCAGGAAACCAAACGGACGAGCACCTCAGGAACAAGAACTGTCACACTCCAGAACGCTATAATACGAGAGAGAGGTCAGCGTGACGGCTCGGGGCAGGGGTCGCCTCGCATGGGGAACAGGAAGCCAGCTGGCAGGGGACTGGGTCCCCCGGAGCAGGACAGGAGACTCCTTGGACACTGCAGAAATACATCACCCAGTGTCCAACACTTCACCAAGAACAAAACCAAAACCAACGCGCTAGCATAGGGAAGCAGCACTCTCGAGGGGACCGTGTCCCCACTGACATCCAGCCCAGCACCTGCAGAGCTTGTTTACCACAGAGGCACCCTTCAGCCACGGCTTTGCACCCGCTCCACCCTACATAATGTGTCCTCATCAAAACCTCAGCCATTGGGAGCAGGCTGGGCCACCAGCTAGCAAGCACATCACAGGGGAGGAGAAATTACAGCACTAACATCTGGTGGAGTCAGTGCTGCCACCTGCTCTGTCCTCCTGACTCATGGTCTCACTCCAAAGCAGCCAGCCTCTTACCGGCAACAGCACAGCTGCCCCCCAGCAGGCAGGGAAGGACCCAGACATTCCTTGCTGCAGAGCACAACGGAAGAAAGTTCACCATGGCTGCAGGATTGCCCATCATCTGCTCTGTTGATGGGGCCCTCCTCACACCACAGCCTCCAGCCCCTGGACCTCAGTTCCTAACACAAAACCTTGGCTGCTCACCCTGCTGAGGTGAGGCCTCCAGCTAGGTTCAGAATGGCTCTCTAGCCAGGCTCGATCTCAGGCTGGCTCCAGGAAGGACAGGGTTGGGACTGACATGCCCGGCCAACTGCAGGTCTCCATGTTTTGGAACATCACCTCTTCCAGGCACCGTGTCACCAGCTGGAAGACAAAGGTTAGTGCCCAGAGTTCTGTGCTGAGTGCTGCTCAGTGTAGCCCATCCAGTGAATGGCTGGGAAGCAGCATGTTGGGTGCTTCCACTCAGAGAAGAGAAAGCCCAGGGCTGGGAGGGGGAAGCCTGAAGGTGATGTTCTAACCTCCTCGTTTTGGAAGTTCACTGGGAAAAGAATCCCAGACAGCTTCTCTCTAAATGCCCAGTCAATCAGAGCACATCTGATCTCCCCGTCCAGCAGGAAATCCCTACCAACTATCGGCTCCTCTCCTGCCACACGGCAGCTTTCATCAGGTTTACATGCTTCTGAGCCCAGAGGAGAGCAGTATCAGTCCAGCTACATGAGAAACACAACACCAAAACCCACCCAGTATGGTGAACCGTGCCTCCACACAGGACTGGTTTCACTTGTGCCATCCTGGTCTGTCCCCTCCACTCAGGAGGCTTTCAGCAGCCAGGAGATCACACGGACTTCACCCCCATGTCCTGCTTCTCTAAAACAACTCTAATCAGCTCAAATCTCTGTGGAGGGGAGAGGGGGATCAAAGTGTTTGTGGAAATGGAGCCTGGCCACAAATAGCTTCTCAGCTGTGTCACACAGCTGTAAGTCTAAGCACTCTTCCAACACCCACAGACAGAAGCTGCACCAGGAAAGACAGTAACCATGCCACAGCTTAATTTTCAGTAATATGCAGACACTCAGGACTAGCGCTGGTCCCACACTGCCCAGAAGGCAGGCAGACTTGCCCCTCTTGTCAGATGAGCAGCAAGAGCAACACAAGTTCTGACCACAGGATCCAATTCCACAGGTCTCCTCCTAAACTTGGACAATTCTCCCTTGTGTTACTTCTCTACCGCTGTTGCTGGAGGAAGGAAAGCACAACATTTTCCCCATTCAGGTAACTGAGCTACCCGGTGTTGGCTGCTCAGCAAGAGGCCCAAGCTGCCTGTGCTCCTGCAGCACGCCTCTGCAGAGAAGTGTTTTCTGGGCAGGCATCACTACGTAGTTGCACCAGCCATTTGGGTTTTGACTTCAAGAACAGCAGTGCCTTTGCCCATGTGCCAGAATCCTTCTGGAGAATTCGGAGAGATTCCAATTCAATCTCTCGGTCAAGCTTAGGGAAAATGATGGCAGCATGAAACGACAGCACATGGCAAAGGCAGCCACTGGCACCACCACACCACAGCGCCACGCAAGAGCTCAGAGAGCGCAACACGAGGGGACACAACAGAAGCCAGCAAGGTCGAGAATAAGTCACTTTTGGTACAATTGCAAAAAGATATCAAACAGGACTTGCCTCTTTTTTTGTCTTTTTCTAAGTTTTATAAATAAAGTCTGATAACTCTTTATAAAAACTAACCTCAGAGCCACAAACAGTTTGCGGGAGGTTCATGAGAAACTTTAAAATTATTTATTTATTAACTTTTAACTAGCAAAGTCTCCGAGAATATTTCCCCATTTATATGGTCAAATATTCTCGCCCTCTCAGATAAAAAAGCTGACTATAAATACGCTCTCTCTTCTGTCTGATTTTAATTTTAAACTTAGATAATTTAATAATTCTTAAAATGATGTTTCTCTCTTTAAATAAAGGGCTATTTAACCACATAAACTGGTTGTGTAAACCATCACACTAGAGACACTTGATACCCTCAAAACACGGGAACGACTAGTGATTTTGGTCTTGTTCAGTGCAACGCATTAGGCACAAAACCGGCCTGCAGTCAACACGGTACCCTCCCTCCCTCCCCTGGGGTGCTGAGCCCCTGCGAGGGCCCCGTGCCAGCTCCTTCCCCATTGCTGGGGCAAAGGCAGCAGGGCATGACAGCATCTTCCTTCCCACCACTGCTAGTTTACACGGCTAACGCAACGGACGTCTGAAGGAAACCCACTGTTAGGGCACAGAGGCACACCTAGAAAGGAATAAAACCTATTACACAGAACACCCCAACTGCAACTACGGGTACCAAATGAGACAAAAGCAGCAGGTTCAGGTGCCTGGCAGTCAGGCACCGAGATGCACCACCTGGAAGAGTAATGAAGTAAAGCCTTTGGAAGTGACCAAAAATTAGGGTTCCCAGCCCCCAGGAAGAAAGCCTCCCTCCAGACCTGCCCCAAGCCCTTCCGTCGCCCTGCCGTCGGCCACGCTGCACAGACTTTCTTTGGCTAGAAAACCAAGATCTCGCAGCCTGTCCCAAGGGCGCCCGAGGGCTACAGACCGCTGGGTGGGAGGCTCTGTCTGCAAAGGACAAGGGACGCATCACCACTGCTCATATCAATCTGGACACATCAAAATAAAACTGGAGTGATCAGCAGGCCAGTCCTGGGCCAAGTAGAAGGAACCCGGACCCATGTGGGGAGGGTTTGTGCTTTGGGGATTCCAGGCTGGTTTTGTGCCTAATTGCCCTGCACAGACAAGCTCAGGCAACACTCGCTTCACTAAGACCGGGCGTCCGTTTTGGATTTCACTATTGTGATGACACTAGTAGTAGCAACCTTGCCAGGGACGAGGGGCCCCATACTGGAGGTGAGAGGCCCCCGCGCAGGGGTCACGGGGCTCCGGGCCACGGTTCTGGCGAAGTTCTGGAGAGCCTCGTATTTGGAGCGCAGAGCATCAAGTTCCATTTTCATGCTGGCGTTCTCAGAGGCCAGCTTCTCCACTTCTTGCTGCAGCTCTGCCTTCTGCTTCTCCAGTTCCTCCTTCTGGGTAACACGCTTGACTCTGCAGCTGGCCGCGTAGCCCCGGTTCTTCAGCGTGCGACGACGCTGCTTCAGCTGGATGATCTCCTCCTTCGACAGGCCCCGTAGATGCTGGTTCAGCTCCCGCACAGACATGGTCACCAGCTCCTCATCTGTCAAGCTGGTCCCATTCTCGCCTGGCTCCCGCTTCACCTGGAAGAGAAGGCAGCACACAGTCATGGAACCTAGAGTGGATACCTGCACCCACCACCTGCACCCCTTTCCTCCACCTGCCTCTTTACCTTCAAGGCCTTGTTTCCTTTGTTGGGGGTCGTCATAACACGACAGCCTTGTCAGTCAGGTTCTGGAAAGAAAGAAAGGTCATGTTAGTCCCCCAGGATGCAGTAGAGCCTGCAACATTCCTGTGGCAGGGTCCAGCAGCAACACGCCGTGCTGCTGCACATCCCACTCCCCTCCCCAAGCAACACCCAACGAGCACCCAACTGAGCTGGACTCACAAATGGCAAATTCTGTCCCTGAGCAGAAACTGCTGCCCTTCCACACCCCTACTCCCACGGAGCCTTTGTGGCAATGCTGGTCCTTTTGCTTGGGGTGGGGGAAATTAAAAAAACTAGGAGGAGTCAGAATACACGGAAGCCACATTTTTAAAAATAGCCTGGCAGGCAGCAGGCTGGGTCCAGAGCACGGCTGCTCCAGGCCAGTCATGCTGACTCAGCATGCTGGCACTCTGCGCCTCTTGCTCCCTGCCTCATCCTTGTAACTCCTAAGCAGAGCAAGGCAGCCAGTTGCTCCGACACGCCCTTCCAACAGGTGCCCAAGCATAGCCCAGAAGCTCCCCAGGACAAGAGTCCTACCAGATTCTAGGCGTCCCCAAGGACACAAAACAGCACGGTTCAAGAACACGTGACCCTGGACAAGTAGCACAGGGGAAGCCTTTGCCTCCACAACACACCTTGCTGGGCATACTGCAGGACAGGAGAACACCACTGCTCTGCTCACACCTCTCCAAACTTTTTCTGCTTCCCAGGAAAGCCAGTACAGCCAGGTTCAAGTCAAAGTTCTGCACCCAGCCTTTCCCAAAGAATTGAAAGACAGCCTGATACTGCAGCAGAAGGAAGCATTTGGGCACACTGGAATCCCATCACAAATTTGGGCCGATGCCTCAGCAGCTTTCACCTCTCCCAGTCATGCAAAGCTGACCCCAGCTGTAGGTCTCTTCTGTGAGAAAGTCCCTATCGGTCCCTGGTAACGCCAGGGCCCAAAACCACCTTCTCCCTCCCTTATCTCCCGAGCCAAAGTATGCTCATAAGAAAACAAAGATCAAGGGCAGCCAAAACCAGAGGAGAGCAGGCTCCTTCACTGCCACGGAAGACAGGACATCACAACTGCTAAGATCAGCTCCCTGTTTTTACAGTGAATCATACCCAAGCTCCTGTTTCTGCCCCTACATACCTCCTCCTCCCTCAGGTTTTAGTTCAGAGTGCTGCTACACTGGCCAGTGAATTAATCCACTCAGGTATTGTTCAACAGACATAGCTGTGCCTTGGAGAGCCAGGAACTGCACACGTCAAGCGAGGCAAGCATTCCTGTGCAAGTGCAGCCTACAAACACCTCTGTACCTTTCGCCTCTCTGGTGCCAAGCAGCCAACAACAATTCTGTTTGCTACTGCTTTGCTAAATGTAAGAGGCACTGATGTACAGTAATAGCCAAGAACCAGATGCACAAGTCAGCAAATACGAATTTATGCTCCTCTAGCAGCGGTGGCGCAGGCTCCCCGCAATGCATCTACCACCTATTAGAGGTGAACGGGGTCAGCATTCTCCAGGACACCGGCAGAGACGTTCCCAAAGCCTCCAGCCTGCCAGGAGGCAGGCTATTTATACCCAGAGGACAATGCTCCTTCCAACGAGATGTCCGCTACAACCCGACAGTGCTGGTGTAGAAAGTGTCACTTTCCCATCCAAGGCAGGCAGCTGCAGTGAAGCAGGCTAACGCAGGACGGACAGCACACAAGCAACTGCTTCATAAAATCAGTTCTTCACTCTCTCCCATACTGTCATATTTCTTTCCTCTGTTCCTACTTGGCAAACAACATGGCTGCTGGGAAAAGGGGAGAGGGAAGGGAATAGCTGGGGGGACCAATAATGTCACCTCTGCAGAACCGCTCTGCACCATCTTCTGTGAGCGTAAGGAGCCAAGGGCAGGTGCGGTCAGTGAGACCACAGAAATTTGTTTGCCTTGCGGCGCTAAAGAATTTCCAGCTGCCTGGCAAGCACTCAAGCTTCCTTCATTACAGCAGAGCTGAAATAAAACAAACAAGGCAACAAACGTGCTGCATCAGGCAGGGTATTGGGAAGAGAGCTCCTTGGGGCAGGCTGGAGAGTTGGCAGGGGTGCTGACACAGTCCGGACCCTGAAAAGTCCCCCTTCCCAAGGGGATCAAAATGAGACACAGCAACACACGAGTCAGTCAGCAGAATGGGAAGAACAACCCAGAGACTAGTTGTTGGCTATTTTTTGGGTACCATCTGAAGGCTCAGAGACGGGGTTATTTGGCAGCTTGCAGAGAGGACACCCAGAAAACTGGCACCGAGACAAGAGACCAAACTTGGCCTAACTCTCCAGACTGCTGATTGCTCAGCTTTTGATAGCTTCCTGAAGAAAGATCACACTGAAAAGTGCCAAACGCAATGACTGCAATGAAGAAAATGCAGCCTCAACACATTTCCCCAGAGCTCAAAAGGCCTGAACTCAGCACAAGCGCAGCCAATTCTCTCCTCAGCTCAAAGGCAGCACAAGGGAGCTGACAGCACCACGCATGATTCAACGCAGGCCCCATTCTCCACATTCCTGATCGCAGAACCGTGCCACGAGCCCCGTGTAAACACGGTGACGTCACCCGTTCCAGCGCAGGCTGGCCCGGAGACGGCGCTGGGAGGGAGGGAGGGAGGGAGGGAGGGAGACCCGTCTGCAGGGCCAGGGAGGCAGAGGAAGGGGCTGTGCTCCACAACAGGCTCCGCAACACCGGGTAGGCGGAGGAGTGTGGTTTGCTGGCAGCGGTTGGTCACACCACCCAAGAACTCTCTCTCCCGGTGTGGATTTCGTACTCTCTTTATTTGCTTTCTTGTGAATTAGCTCACAGAGTGCTCCCAGGAATCTAAACGAATCAGATTACTCCCCAATTACATACGAAGTCAGGACAGTGCTGCTCTCCACCCCTCCTTGGGAGTCCCTCGTGAGCTCGTACCCAACCCAGGGTGCTCTGACAGCAATTCTTCCCTCAAGGAATCTCCCCGCCCAGCCAGCTTTTACTGTCATTATTCAGATAAAGGAAAGAGCGGGCTCTCGGAGACCCCTTCCAGCCTCCTGGTAGTGCCTTTCTCTAACCATGCAGCTCAAACATCACGTATCCTGGGTAGTCAGAGATGTCCCCAGCTCTGAACAGCAAGACCCCCCCATGCACACACACAGAGAAACACTCCATGTTGGTCAGGCATTGCAGCCTGCTCCGCAGTCCCACTGGAGAGGCTTGCTTCCCACCGCAGAGGGAATCCACTCAGCTCTGAGGACACTGCAGAGCCGAGCATTGCAAGGACCCACAGACCCAGCCCGCTCCTCACGCCCACCAGGGACCGGGGGCTCGGGGGGGAGTGGCAGCAAGACCGCAAGGCCCCTACGGAACGGGGGCTGGAACCCCGCAGCCATGTCCCCTCGGCCACCGGCGCTCTCCCGGTTGGCACCGGCCACGCCGAGCAGCACAGCGGCGGCAGGGGAGCGTGGCTGTCCCACCTGCGGCCAAGCCTCCGCGGGAGGGAACGAGCGAGACACCTTCGGGTCTCGTCGCCCTCCCCAGACCTTCGCCTCCTCTCCTCAGGAGGAAACAAATCACCTGGCAAGAGAAGCCGGTGGTGTGCACCGGGAGAGGAGGCCGGTCGCTGAGGAACCCCCCGGGAGCCGCCCGCCCGGCGGGGCCCTCACACCCACCCGCTGCGGGCCAGGCGGCGGCGGGGAGCTCCGGGGGAGCGCTGGGCGTCCGGGGGCGCAGCGGGGCCGGGAGGGGCAGGCCCGGCCCCGGGGCGACCAGGACCAGCGGGACGCGCCCGTGGTGCCCCCGGGAAGCGGCGAGTGTGGACGGGGACAGGCCCCAGATCGGCGGCCCCGCGCACCTGTTGCTCGGCCGAGGGGCGGGGAACCGGGCGGGGCGGGCGGCGCGGCGCGACGGGCGGCGGCCCCAGAACCCCCGCCCGTGAGTCAGCGGCGACGGGGGCCCCACGCAACACCCCGCCGACCCGCGGCGGCCTCGACCGCCATCCCGGGCCCGCCGCTCCCGCCCCGCCCCGGCCCGCCCCCGGGGACCGGCCCGCCGCGCCCGCCGCCCCGCCCCGCCCGGTGCCAGGGCCGCGCCCGCCGCCCGGGCCGCGCCCGCCGCCGCCACCACTCGCCGCCGCCGCCGGCAGCGGTAGCGCTCACCTCCTCACGGAGCCGGCGGGGCCGGGCCGGGCGTGGGGGGGGAGGCCGCGCTGGGAGGGACCGGGACGCCGCGAGCCGCCGCCGCCGCCGCTTCACGGACGCGTCACGTGATGTTTGGGTCACGTGGCTCCATTCATGAAGCGCCCGGCGCAACCGCCCCGAGCCTTAAGGGGGACGCGCGTTTCTGTCGGAGGCGGCGCCTTAAAGGGGAGGTGGCGCGCGGTCCCGCCCGGCCCGGGGAGGCTGGGGTGCGGGACGGGTGCGGGGCCCGCCCGGTGCCGCTGCCTTCCCCCCGCCGCATCGCGGCAGTTCCCGGCCCGGGGCGAGCCCTGCTCCCGCCGCAGCCGTGCCAGCTGCCCCGCCAGAACGGAGCGGCGCTGTCCCCGCCCGTCCGGGCCCCGGTGGGTCGGCAGCGGGGGGCACCGGGGCGGGTCTTTCGGCACCTTCCGTGGCAGCCACAGCAGCTGCCAGGGCAGCGGGGGGGAGGGGGGGCGGCCGCCTCCCTCGGGCTCCTACGCGTGTTGGCGGTGCGGGCGAGCGGGGGTGCTGCTACCCCCGGGAGTGCCCCCCCGTTCCACGTCCTGCGTTTTAACTTTGTTCCGGTGCAGGAGAGCAGGACTGCCTGCTCCGCCGTGGCCAGCAGCACAAGCGTCCTCCCCTTCAGGCCTCACGCTCCCTTCCAGCTGCTCCTCTTTGCTGCATCCACACTTCTCTTAGAGCTGCTGAAACTGCACGGAGCAGCAAGGTCTCCAGCAAAAACGCTGACTTAAAGCAGAGGGCTTTGCAGCAGCTCTCCTAGGCACTGGTGACCGGGCTGAAGCAAGCCCCGGCTGAACATCATTAATACCGGGGCTGGCTCTTCTGCTGTGAAATGCTGCTCTCCCAGATCATGCCTGGCTTGCTCCAGGTGTGTTTGCACTTCTGCTCTGTGGGTCTGTTAAACAGGAATACTGCTGACTACTGGATTTACTGCACTGCTACAAGCAAAGCAGGGCTGGTGCATACAGCAGAGGGCGAGGGAGAAGTGGAAGGTGCAGGAAGGAAACTGGGCATACAGGAGTTAAGGCAACATCATGGCAAAAGCATGCTCCAAAGAAGGGAATAGGTTGGGCCCGGAGCATTCAGCAGCAGCATTGCTGTTCTCTACTGTGGATGCAGGGGACATCAGCTTGAGTCCTGTAGGGCTCTTCTGTAGCCCCCGATAGGCTGGGGTTTCCATCTGCCATGGTGGCCAGCTCATGAGTCTACAAGCATATAGGAAGTTCATCTATGGCTCTGCCCCTCTCTGGGGGGTACACTGGGGCACTCTGTAAGCCTCCCTGCCAGAGGGGCTCAAGCTCAGTCATCCTACCTTCTATTCTGCATCACACTTTTATCAGTTAAGTGGAGACTCTTCCTGCAATGCTCCCTTTCCTTTTGCATCAGCCAGTACTTAAGCCATCTGACTTCCAGCTTGGCCTATCTGCATGGGGTATTCACAGCTGCTTGGAGCATGCAGCACCCACTCACCTCCCATGGAATCTTGTATGCAGCAGCAGAACCACTAGAAATCCTAAAAGGTCAGGACATTCAGGCTTTCCTCCTTCCCTTCTCTTTAAACCTCTGAAAACTGGTAGCACAGGGCCCTAGAACTTCTGTGCTGTTGTTCAGGAACCATGGGTGACAAGGAGAAATGGGCTGACTACGCTTCCCAGACCCACCCAGACAAACCAGCCTCAAAGGCAGGTTTGCAGGACACCTCGAGCATACCCACTGTGCGTAGCAACGACCCACTGGCCACCGCCAGAGGCAAGAGATATACCCAGTCCAAACACCTGGGATCAGCCACAGCTCTCTGTCAGAGAAGCAGTTTATTACGTAAAGAGGGAAGAGGAGTAACTGTCTCATGCCTATAGGGTCATACCCTGCTACCAGCTGAAAGCCTAACATTAAAAATCCTTTAACACTACTAGCACCTTTGGTAGCCTCTGCATCAATACCAAAATGCTTTTCCTGCATCACCTGCATGTCCAGGATTCCTCAGGAGACAATAAACCCATCTTAAATGTTCTCCTTTTACAAGCACTCCCCCAGTATACCCCAAGGAAGAATACAGCATGACAGTTATCTGCCCAAATCCACACCATCCCCTCCAGCCTGTTGCTCCCACTGCAGCCCCAAAGTGGTAGGGGCAGCTTGCATGCTTTGTGCAGTTTTCTGGCTTGGGACAGGACTTGAGCTCTGGGAAAAAAAGTACAGAGGCAAGGAAGCAACACAGGGACATTGGCTATAAAGGAATCACAGAAAGCAGTGGATACAGTGTTCTCTTTGCTGCTGTTCTGGGGCTGGCTCCCAAGACTGTGCCTGGACAAGTTAACTGTCCTAGATGGCAGATGTAATCCACCTTCTGTCTGACCAGAGCATTGGTCCCTTCTGCCCTTTAAGTCTACAACCCTCATTCATCCATTTCCCCAACAGGCCAGGGGAAGAGAGGTGCTGCATTGCCCTCGACACAGCACAGCACCTGCTCATGCCTGGCCTGGTGATCGAGGCTGTGCCAGCCAGCAGGAAGGGTCGAGCAGGGTCACCCTCTGTGCTTGCTGCTACCACAGCCCTGGCCAGACTCCTTCCCTCACAAACACTGGAGGTGAGTGGCAGAAGGTACCGCTGCTCCTGGAGCCCATACTTTGCTGCTGTTTCTTGCTCCTAAATTTGAGTCAGACAGGAAATTCTCCAGAGCAGAACAGCAAAGGTCTTCCTCCTCTGCAAAAGCATAGTCATCTGGATGTCCTTGTTGTTGGACAGGCATCAGGCATTCTCAAGTCCTCCCTGAACCTCTGTTGTGTCAAACAGGGACTGACTGTCCTCCTGGGTCTCACACAGGACAAGCTAGGTGAGATGGGACAAGATCGGAGCCACAAGTCAGACCAGATGACTCAGTGTTCCCCTTTAGTCTTGTATTCCTAAGAACTAGGAATGCAACTGTGTGAAGCAGCCCAGAACTTTTTTCAAGGTGTTTTCCCCTTCAATGAAAGGAAAGTGCAGTGCAACACCTTCAAAGAAACAGGAAGAAAAAATAAATGGTCTAGAAAATACCAGAGAGGCATAGCTGTGCCAACGTAAGGTGACACTGAGTTCTGCTGTGCTGGATTTCACCAGCCATGGGGCTCTGCTGGGACAAATGCTGTCTGGAGGGGACAACCAGTCCACCACAACACAGCTGGATTGCACAAGTTGAAGCAGAGCAGCCACTGCCAACAGGTATCAACACTGCAGTCCGAGGAGGTACAGCCTGATGCAAGGAGAGGTGCTGAGGAAGAGTCCTGCTGCCACACAGTAGCCCAGCACCTGGGTACAAAACCCTGCCTGAGCCTAAGGGAACAGTACAGAAGGCAGCTTGCTCCAGAGGAGGTTGTCCTTGAGTTCAGCTCTGCTGAAGGAGCAGTGCAAAGAGCAAGGAGAGCATCAAGGAGCACAGGGACGCTGAAAGCTATCTATGGGCATGTGGGAGCAGATTCTGCCCATGGAGACTATGAAGAGGTGTCAGAGCAAATAGGGATCACTCACTACTCCTCCACCTGCACAAGCCCCCAAGCCAGGCAAAGGAGGGATGGTGAGAGCAGTTCATGATTCCCCAAAACAGAGCAGAGAAGGGGCAGCTGGCACAGACAGAAACAGTGTGGTGCAGAGGTTCACAGTATGTCTCCTAAAGTCAAGGCAGACAGGAGATGGGGCAGAGGTACTCTGGTCCCTTCTGAGAGGTGCTTTAGGGCCCAGCCTGTAATATAGTGTGTGGCAACATCTGCTTTAGCTAATAAAGACAGTGACAAGACACAAGCTCTGAGAGCAGATGCAACATGGGGCAAGAGGGATCCAGGCCTGGTTCAAACCTTGGAGACCAAAAGGCATTCTGAAACCTCTTTAAAAATCCTATTAGAAACCATTTCTGCATGGGACACCACAATTGCTGAGTCCTAGAAGCATCCAAGGCTTCTGAACAAATGATGCCCTTGATCTCTGATGCCCCTGAAGGTCGGATGATGGTATCACCCCTGCCCAACAGGGAACAGCAATGCTAGGGACAGTTTGCACCAACCCCATGACAGGTTAAAAGAACCTCTTCTAAGCGCTGCACTGCCTCACAGCTGCTGCAAGCCAAGAGCCTGGTATGGGGGACACCAACATTCAGAGTGACCGTTTTCCCTTGGACAAAAAAGAAGGGGCATGGAGGAGACTGATGTTCAGCACAGCCAGACCACAGCAGTCTGGTCAGTTCTTCTTGCTGCTGGGGCTCTTATTGGAGAACAGGCTGACTTTGCTGGCAGATGCCACGGACAGAGAAGGAGACTCCAGCTTTACTTTATCCAGCAAAGTCTTCTTTATGGCAGCTGGGGAGATCTTCTCTTGGTCTGCCAGATGCTGCAGCTCCCTGCAATGGGGTGGTGGGAGAGAAAGACATAGCAAAAGGAAGAGACGGGGAGTGTGGGGGACAAGTTTTGCAGGCTCTTTAGGACTTCCTAGATGCCCACCTTGTCCGGATGCAGGAAGCCTCCACAGCATTGATTAGGAGGGAGCGAAAGCCACCGCTCTCCAGGAAGTGCAAGGCATGGATGGTGGCTCCCCCAGGCGAGCAGACGTTGTCCTTCAGCTGACCAGGATGCTGCTCAGATTCTAAGAGCATTTTGGCAGCACCCTGTAGGGAGGAAGAAAGAGAAAACAGCTGCCAGAGCTCTGACTGAGGAACTGACTGTCAAATACTCCTGTTCTCCACTGCACCTAACAGTGGAGAGCAGCACCTAACACTTACAGTGGGCAAAACCGGGCTCCTGCCCAAGAGCCATTAGCAGGCTGCCAAAACACTTTTCAGAGCTGAAAAAGCCTGCAGAAGAGTCACAGTTCCCCAGACCCCAGCTTCCACACCACAATCAGTGCCAGCACGTTGCTGCGGACACTTCCTACGTCCCCTCACCAGGAACCTGTGTGCACTCAAACCAAACACATTTCTTAAAGTAGATTCAGTAAAGGGACTGAGATAATTTGAAACTGTGATGTGCAGAATACTCTGTACAGAGCAGGCCCCACCTCAAATGTGTTCTGGAGGATGAAATACTGACCAGCAAAGCCTGTGCTCCAAGTCGAACAGCCAGCCTGCGGGGAAGCCCCATTTTCACTCCCCCATCTGCCAGCGCATCCAGAGCAGTGAACGCCTGAGACCAGACAGAGGAAGAAGGTGAATGAAAGTCTCAAGTCCAACACTGACATCCTCAGGAGGGAGAGAATCCAGGGCTGCAGTATCACACCGTAACTCCTATCACTTACAGAGTTGACAAAAGCCTCACCCTTTACTGCATGGGTGCCATGCCAGGCTTCCCTCCCCAGCTCAGGAGTGGGGGGAATGGGAGAAATTCAGCTTCTGGGTCATACTAACTACAGGCACACGTTTTACAACATGGACACGTAGACACTGCATGCTGGCTATGGACTTCAGACTCATCCGACTGGTAATGGACTTCTGTTGTTGACCCAAACCTGTTATAAACTGGATACCTGGATTACATGTCCCATCACAAATGTGAGTGATGAAAAAGACCAAGAAACGACAAACTGAAGTCCCACAGACTTTCACCACATGCAAAGCCCAGTGCTCTCCCCAAAACTGTCACAAGTTGAGGAAGCAGCACATACATACGCAGGGCCACTGCCACTGAGCCCCGTTACAGCATCTATCAGGTCCTCTTCCACCTCGGTGCAGAAGCCTACGCTGGCCATCAGTTGTTCCAAGAGCTTCCCGTCCTCCACATCTGCATGAGTCCCAGTGGCATAGACTGTAGCACCTTCCCGGACAATCACAGGGGTGTTCGTCATGCACCTGATCACTTTTGGTGTGGGGCAGAAGGTAGAGAGTTTCTTAGGGCAGAAATAATTGAAGACAGAAAAAAAGAAACAAACAAAGAAGGAAGAGAGAAAAATTAGCTTTTAGTGCATGTTTGGCATACCAAATAGGCTGTCTAGGAAGGGACTCCCCAGGGGCAAGAACAACACAAGCAGAGGGAAAAGAGACACTTCTGTATTCCAAATTCCTGGCTTTGAGCCAAAGCGGCCAAAATTTAAATGTGAAGTCTTTAGTAGTACCAGTAAATCGGAAGCTAGGCAGAGCTGCTATTGGGAACAATACCCTGCACGCCTCATTCCCGCATCAACTCACAAGTCTCCAAAACAGCTCCTGCAGACACTTAGCGCAAAGTCTGCAGAAATTCAGGGGAGATGACCCTCCTCTGTTGGGAGAAAAAAGATCTGATAGCACCTCATGTAATAAAAGAGCTGCTATAAAGACTCTTACTGCTTTTTCTGATAAGGACAGGCAAAAGTGACCCAAAGCAACAGGTTGGCTGCAGCATGAGTTTAGGCCTGGAGCACCAATAGTGCCTGTCCCTTGCACCAGCTCCAGGGGGGCTGAAGGAGCAGGACGGGCTCAAGGCCAGCTCCCACACGGTCCTGCCCTTAGCAGACACCTCCCAGGCACCGGGGCTCCGCTACGGCACAACTCTGCAAGGCCGCAGACCCCAGCCCACGCCGCCCCTCACCTTCTCGATGGAGCTGATGGTGACACCGGCCGCGCAGGAGACCACGATGTGGCGGGCCTCGATATCAGGGCCCACCTCTTCCAGGATGAACGGAATGATGGGGGGCTTCACGGCCAGGAAGAGGACATCGCTGCTCTTCACCGTGTCCTTGTTGCTAACCGTGAAGTTCACGCCCATTTTCTGCACCGGTTGGGGAGAAACGGGGCCGCTGTCACCCCGGGCGGCCCGCCGGCGGCCCCAGCCCTCCTCCGCCCGCCCACACTCACCCGCAGCCCGCTCACGGTGGGCAGGTCGGTGTCCGGGGAACTCGCCGTGATCTTGTGCGCGGCCAGAACCCCTGCGAACAGCACCGCGCGTGAACCGGGGCGGCCCCGCACCGCCACCCGCCCACCCCCCACCCCGCTAGCCCCACGAGCCCACCTGCCGCCGTGAAGCCCCTGGCCAGGGCAAAGGCAAGCTGCCCGGCCCCGATGAAGCCCACGCTCATGGTGCGGTGCGGTGTGGTACGATGCACCCCTGCGCGGCCCCACCTGAGCCCACCCGCAACCGCGCCGCCCTCCACGTGGCCGCGCACCGCGCAGGGAGGCGGCGACGCGTGGCAATAGGGCGGGGCGTCAGCACGCAGCAAATCAGCGAGCTGCAGGGTGGGACCGCGCCGGCTCTCCGCCACTCAGGAGCGAGGGGCGGTGCCACATGCTCAACCCTCGCCAGCTATTGGGGCAACCGGCGTTGGGTGTTGCATCATTCACCGCCTACGGGGTCGGCTCGGGGGTAGCCGCCGCGCCGCCAGGCGGCGCTCTTCTCCCGTCGCAGTTGCGGGGTGGCGGCGCGCGCCTTTCTGGAAGGTTCGGGCGCTGCCGCGTGCTCTGCGGAGCCGCCCGCCGCCGCCGTGAGGGGCCCGTGGCCTGTGCCCGGTGAGGGCCGCCGCCTCCCGCTCCCCCCCCTTCCCCCAGCACCGACCCGGCCGCTGCCGCCCCTCCGGCCCAGCGACAGCGCGGGGCCGCAGTGCCCGCAGGCCTGGGCGGCAGCGGGGAGGGGTAACGGGCGGGATCGGGCCCTTCCCAGCTGCTCTCCCGGACATTCCTGGGATGCTCCTGCCCTCGCCTGACTCGGAGGAACCGAGTGCGGCCCTTCCCGGGGTGCCCAAGTACCCTCCCGGGGCTCAGCGGGTGCAGCAGGTGCGAGAAGGGGCTTTGGGCCTCCCCAGTGCTCCGGCCCGTCCTCCCCCTCCTCGGCTGTGGGTGCCCGGGAAGTGCCGGTGAGGGGGTTCTGCCTCCCCAGGAAACGGGCCCCTGAAAGGCTTCTCTCTCCGTGCCCATGCAGGTTCATGTGCTGGAGGATGGCGGCTTTCTTGTTCTCTTGAAGATTTCCTGAATGATGGGATTTTCCAACACCTGAACCGGGGTGGAAGTTTCATAACCGAGTAACCAGGCAAGTTATGTCAGCACAACCAGCAGATAACCGCAGCAAGTGTCACAGCCGCTGTGTAGGAATCACAGACTCACAGAGTGGTGGGGGTTGGAAGGGACCTCTGGAGATCATCCCGTCCCACCCCTGCTGGAGCAGGCACACCCGGAGCAGGGGCACAGGGCTGCGTCCAGGCGGGGTGTGAATGTCTCCAGGGAAGGGACCCCACAGCCTCTCTGGGAGCCTGTGCCACTGCTCTGGCACCCGCACGGGAAAGGAGTTCTTTCTCATATTCAGGTGGAAGTGCCTGTGTTCCAACTTGTGCCCGTTGCCCCTTGGCCTGTCGTTGGGCACCACTGAAAAGAGTCTGGCACCATCCTCTTATCCTCGTAACGGAGATGCTCCAGTCCCCTGGTCATCTTGGTAGCTCTCCACTGGACTTGCTTAAGCAGTTCCCTGTCTTTCTTAAACTGCGGGGCCCAAAACTGAACACAGGACTCCAGATGTGGCCTCACTAGGGAAGGTGTGGGCACGCTGGGGCAGAAGGCGTGTTTGGTCCCACCCATGGCAGAAGCACTAATGTGTGCCTCAGAGAGACACCCCACCACCCCACCCCCTGGTGTGGTGTCCCTCAGAGGCCCCACAGTAATAGACTGTGAAGAGACCAAGACATTGTGAAATATGTCACTATAAAAACCAGGCACCAGGCAGTGCTTTTTTTCCTAAACATAATCTTACCACACTGTTTGGTTTTTTTTTTTCCCTCGTTTGTCTTTTTTTCTATCTCTTTTATTGGCAGAAATAAATGTCAGTGTATCTCCTGTGATTTAATGTTCTTAAACGTTGTCTTTTGGGGATGCTGAAACCCAGTCTGCAGAAAGAGAAGGGAATGAAAAAAAGAACCAAACCAAAACCCAACCTGTTAAAGACTCATGTGTGTGTGTGTGTATATATATACATATATATAAAATTTTAGATTGGAATCCTCTAGGAGCTGTCTAGATTGTATGCAAACACAAATCTGTAATTCTAAATGAATGCATGTACATTCTGACATTAGTTTACCAAAAAAGTTGAGAATGATGACTAGTTTAAGAAGCCTGTTTTATGGCAGAACATAAGTTACTTGATCATGATTTGTTAATTAAGAGGAAAGGCGAGCTCTGGAAATTAAGAGGTTTTTAATTAACTGAATCATGACAGGGTTGGTTGTTAAAATCATATTAAGCAGATATCAGATGTTCTGTGTCCTAGATTGGGTAATCTCATAGTTTCCAATGGTTAGTGAGTGTTTTAACCACTGAAGCATGAGGTTTTGATTTTTTTTTTCTCTCCTAAAAGAGTGGATTGCTGTCCACACAATCTTTTTTTGCCATTTTGACCATGCTAACGTTTTTTGCTCAGTCTTTGGCTGGCAGATGAGAAAGCTAAATCTGAACACACTGTCCTTGGCAATGAGTTGTCTTTCCACTCATCCGGTCAGTGGTGTCATGATTTCCATGTTAAATTCTATTTCCTCCTTATTGTGAAGGCACTAAATTTTATCCCCATTGTTTCCCAGTTACCTATTTCTCTTGGGCCTTTCTTTACTTCCCTGTCACTGTGTAAGTTGTACTAACTTGTGTCATTAGTAGATTTTATTGTATTCCTGTTAGTTGCTCCTACTTGGTGCAAAATCTTCACAGCAAAAAGCAAACAGATGCATAGCTGAAAAAAGTGTTAACCAGCTAAGGAGCTTTCTGACAGACTTCATTGCCCAAAAAACTTGCAGTGTCATCACTGGGGACAGGTAGCCCCTGCCTGCGGGGAACTTGCCACTGATGTCCCTCTCCTTGGCCTCCACCAGCCCTCTCGGAGCCACTCTGGAGCCTACAGGAAGGTGCTTTTGTAAAGCAATATTCCTGGTTTTGCAGGTTTGAATTTTATAACAGAAGCCATGATGGTTCACGGTCACCTATTTGCTTTTTGGTGCTCTGTAATAACAAAAATTAAGTAATTTTTCAAGCATAACACATCTTAATTTGTCCAGGTTGACAGGTTTAAAAAGAATACATTGTAAATGCTCAAGGTTCCTTTTGTGTGCAGTGGCTCTCTGTACATTGCCTCCTTCAATACAAATGGATTTCTTTTCCCAGGCTAGCGTTTCTTATTTGTACAATGCCTGAACTTGTTTGGGTGGCAAGCAATAAAGCTCTCTAATATCCTGTTTTATACCTAGAGTAGATAGTCTTGGGTCTTGCCCTGGAACAAGCTGGCCAGCCTCTTGTTGGACCATTATCTTTCAGACTTCCTGCCCTTAATGGGGACTTGTGGAAGAGAAAAACCCTTTGCAAGGCTGTTCAGTGCATTCCTGTGATGCTGGATGCTGGTTCTTGACCTGTTTCATGGGCTAGTAATTGCCACTGCTAAAGGTTGGTTCTTACCCAGAAGCAGAATTATCCAACGCAGTCTGTCCCAGCAATTTTCTCCTTTGTATTTCAAACCCCATACAAAGCACTGATGACAAGTAAGTTTCCTTCCTTTTCCTTGGGTGACTGTGCTACAGAGTCAATCAGAGGTCTCGGCCATCTTGTGTATATACTTTTTTGGTGCTGCATTCAGGCTTCGTACATCAAAATAAATTGAGCTGTGCTTTCAGGCAGAAAGCAGAAGGGCTATGTCTGGTGAAATAAAAGCTGTGTGGAGGGCAAGATGAAGGTATACAAATCTCTGGAAGTGTAGTATGTAAGTCTGCCATTCAGCTTTATTTTAATTTGATTAAAAAAGAAATCTTGCTTCTGACAGTCAGCTACTTTAGATTTTAATCAAACCTATCTAGTCTGCATGCTTTCTGCACAAGTACTCAGACTGCTTTGGTTTCTCGCTGGATCAGAAATGAAGAACATTTCTTCCTATTAAGCTTGAAATCCGAGCTATGCAATGTGGGACTTTAAAGTGGGTGTTTTGTCAGGGATGGGTCAGAGAAATGCAGCTCGTTGGTGACGCAGAGAGCTCGGGAATCCTAGCGCCTGATCTGGTCTGAGGCAGCGCTCCCAATCTGTTACCATTATATGCAAGTTTAGTCGTGTCCTGTCCCGTCCATGCCTCCCCAGGACTGGTCTTTTATGCAGCGATGTGAGATCAATTCATGTCTGCATCCCTTTCTCCCCCTCCCCCCAGAATTTATATTTAAGCTTCCAGAAAAAATAATTTCTTGACATCAGTATAAAGAAACAGTGGAATATGAACTGAGACAAAGCATGTGCCAAGGTACCTTCTGGTCCTGCCCAAGTGAGGATGTCAAGATACAGTTATTCTGCAGTTTGGCTCTGTTCTGCACCCTGTTTCTTAGCATTAGAGCCCCGATTTTGCAAATTTTCATTTCTGTAATGACTCAGTGTTTGCTAAATAGGAATACCCCATGCTTCCCCCCCAAGGTGCGTGCTTGAGGATCTTCTTTTTCTGTGCTAAATGGCAAAGGAGAGGAGAGGAAGGGAAAGGACTGGTAATCTTCAAAATACTTGTACAGCTATGATGTTCTTCTCAGAAACATCTTGACTGGAATTTCCCACACTTGCAAGCATTTCATGTCTCACCACACAGCCCAAACTAACCCAAACTCTGAGGGATTGTTTTTAATCTCCTGAACTGGTGTTCCTTGATGCAGCTTTTAGCTTTCCCACTTCCTGGGTAGTCACTTGATTACGGTTAAGTGTTGGTAACAGTTTCAAAATCCTCGGTGTCTTTCCTAATATTTGGCTCAGTAATCCAGTAGCCTGCAGACCCGCTGTTGCGGCAAGCATTTCTGCCGCCTGGAGATGAAAGGCCATTTTGCATACTTTGAGCTGCATCATTTCTTCATGCTGGCACCAGGCGGCTGAGGCAGATGTTGAACGATGAGTGAGGTGGGCTTTTCCCAGCATCAGCTGCAGCCCACCCACTAGGGGTCATTAATTTGCTGGTCCAGTCAGTCTTGACCTTGAAGTTGGGTTAATGGTTCTTGTGCACGTGCCCAATCAGCACCTTCCTTCCCCACATCCCATCTCCTGCTGCATCCCCAGCTGCTGCTTATGGCACTGGGATGGGTTTGCAGCGGTAGACCCGCATTTCAGAGGTGCGAGACAAAGCGGATGCGCTGGGAGTACACTAAGTCCACAACGTAGAGCAGCAGGTTCACATATGTGAAGATGGTGATCACCAGCTGGCTGTCCCAGGGGCACTTGCCCTTGGCGCAGAGGCTGGGGCGCTGCGGGGAGCCATACTTGCTGTCGAAGCAGAACACCGGCCAGATGACCGCTGCGCTCACATACAGCAGCACGGCCGCGAAGGTGTAGACAACCACAGAGCGCTCAAAGGGGAAGCACAGCAAGGCGGTCTTACCTGTGACGCTGAAGGCCACTACCACCACTGTCACCACAAAGCAAAAGCTATAGACGGCCACACACCACTGCATCGCCACATATTTGCTATGCTGGCTGTCATTCACCAGCGCCCCAAAGATGATACAGGCCACGAAGGCCTGCACGATTTTCAGGAGCCCGGAGACGGTAGCCATGTAGCTGGTGACTTGTCCTGGTTTTGCCCTGGTTAAGAACACCTCAGCGGCGTATGCAATGAACAGGAGGCCTGCAAAGACACTGGCTGCAATGCGAAAATCTCTCACCTCACAGCCGATGGGGTAACAGCCAAGCTGGACAAAGTAGAGTGGGTAGATCACCGCCGCCGTGACAGACATGAGCGTGGCGAGCATGGCAAAAGCAGCAGTGAAGTTTCCCCAGGAAATGCTCAGGCAGCTGTGCAGATGCGTGAATTCGCAGGTGATGATGAAGACAGTGATGGCAAAACAGAAGGTCCAGACAAACATACAGAAAGTGCCGTATGCCGCACTGAAGCCCCCCTGGTGGGCTACCAGGCTGAACGTGGTGCATCCAAACGTCATCTGCAGCAAACGAGCTATTCCCACAGGGGATGTCACAGCAGCGGTGTTAAGATACGGCCCTCCTGTGCTCTCCATCATCTTTCTAGTCCCTCAGACAATGCACTTAAAGCCCCCCCCGCCAAACGTCCTTTCAGGCTTTTGCTCCTTTGTCCTGAGTCACACCTGGTACTGGATCAGTAGAGCGGCAGCTTGAATCCCTGCCTTGTCTCTACCAGTATCGGTAGGTGCTGCATGTGACGCTGAGTGTGCGTTTCTGGCAGCCTCTCAGCGCAGACTTGCTGGCTGCAGGGAGGTTGCTAGCTGGCTCTGCCCACCGGCTGCCGTCTCGGGGTGCTGCGATCAGCTCACTCCACTTTCTCAGGTCTGAAATCTGCGCCGTGTTTTGTCCTTTCACTGTCTCCTTTCCCACATGATGGCTGAAAGGATCTCCTCCCTGGAGGCTGACATTTATTCCATTTTAGCTCTGCAGCTGTAGCTCTGTGCTGTGCCGTTTGCAGGAACCTAGGAGTATAAATAGGGGCTATATTAATAGTTCTGGAATGAGTCCTGCCCCCCCATAACTGTCGTGAGCGGGTGTTATTTAACACTGAAACTGCAAGCTCCATCAGAGGCTTTTGATTATCCTTCTGCTATTGCTCTAGGAACATTGAGGTCACTGGAACACTGCTGTTCTCCCAGCAGCCGCCCCACACTATGGGGGCTGTTTGTGGAAGCAGGTTGTGATCCAGCCACGCTGCAGAAACAGGACCTCAGTCCTGCAGACCCAAGGCCTGCAGGGTGGCAGGAGTGGGGGCACAAGCCCAAAGGCATCACAAGCCCTATAAAAGGATTTAGGCCAGAGGCTAAGATAAAAGCTGACTCACTTTGCTCCATTTGATCTGGAACAGTAATATATTTGCCTGCTGTGAAAGGCCCTGCTGTGCTTTGAGGATTAGTGAGAGCATGTGGCTGTGAAGATTTTGAGCACCACTCCTCACTATCTCCTTAAACTCTTCCCTGTCTCTGATTGACTTATATGGGAACCAGTTATTCTTGTATCTCTGAAAGCCAAAACCAAATACAATTGTAAAGAAAAATTGCTTTGATATTCTCGGCTCTGTTTTAGAACATGGATTTCAATATATAGTGTCAAACCCTCCCTCCTGTTGGATCAAAGCTTTCCCAGGTAGCCACTTTTGGCATACATTTCCCCAGACTTGGTCTCTACCCAAAAGTCTCTTAATTCTAACTCCGAAAGCCCCAAAGAAAATTTCTGATGTACTTAGAGAACAGGAAAAATGAAAACCACAACATAGTTTGTGGGTTCCTACCTCATGGCAGCATTGCTGACTCCTCACCTGCAGGCCAGCTCTCCCTGTGCTGGTCCCAGTACGGAAGCAGGATCATCCCAGGAGCTCTGCACAGGTCAGGGTGACCAAGGGCCAGCCTAGCACCTTAAAACCGTTCTGAATGGTTCAAGGTAATCATCAGCTGTGCTGATAAAGTCTGTAACTCCCTAACTGGGAATTACAATTGACCCTCATGTTTGGTAACAATAGTAATTGCTTGATATCATTGTTTCTTATTCATGTTAATGTAATGATGTGACACTGACTGATGAATTGCCACACGCCATGCTAGAAACTATAAAGAAGAGCTGACAAAAGAGAGCGTCTGCTCCAATGTATATTAGCATGCAGTTCTGGGGCAGCTGCTCCATGACCCTTCCTTGTGCTGTGGCTGGGACTCCAACAGGCTGGTTCATGGAGCTCAGACAGCTGAAAGCTCCCACAACCCCTGGAAGAATATCCATTCTCAGCAATGTGCTTCCTGCAAGGTCTGCTGGCACCAATGCTGCTGGCAGGCAGGATCACCACCTGGGATGTGCGACTGCAGCAGCTCACAGTGCTGGGAAGTGCGCCTTTACGTGAGTCCCTCCTTGGTTGAAACGGGTTTTGAGGGCAATGCAGCACATCCAGTTCCTGGCTGCTTGTTCCCACCCTCCTTCCTTGCTCTTACACATCTTGCCTACATAAATGCTCTTTGAGCTGGATCAGGATACTAATCTCAGATTTAAAAAAGAACAGCAGAAAACTTGCACCTGACAGGGATTATTTTTAACCTGGGGTCATCACTGGTCTGATGTACACGGCAGATGTGCATGGTTGTATCTGCACAGCAGTAGCATTGACAGAGCAGCCAGACCCAAGGGATTAGACAGGAACTATTTAAGCTAGTATTGTTACTGCAAGTCACTTGGGATCCAGCTCTGACTTAAGACAAGAGACAAATGGAGACCAACATAGGGTACAGTAGGGTTACTTATGGTGAAAAGCAGTGGCTACAGTGCTCCAGTAGCTCACAGGCAACATTTTGTAGGCCAGGGTTAGCTTTACGGAATGATTTGCATGAGAACAGTACAAATTTTGTTAAGATGTTAAGATAAAATGAGCCTACCTTCAGCTTTGTCATCATCTTGTAACCTCAGTGTCTCTTTCAAGAAAATCTCTCCCATTTTCCTTAAAAAGACCTTTGGTGCTAAACGTAGAAAACATGCATTTATTTGGGGTGGAAGTTGCACAATTAACATCACAACAACCAGGAAATGCAGTGAGAGAGCCAAGGAGCTCCAGGTGAACATGTTCTTGCCCTGAGGTCCTGCCTTTCCTGACTCTCTATGTTAATCCTTTACCTCTAGCAGAATTTTTTGCAACTTTACTGGCAGCCTGTTACTGTCTGTATTGTGGCAAGTCCTGTAAAACAGAGGGGCTGTGTCACAAGGCAAAGCTATCACTGCTGTTGGACTCTCACCCATCCTCTCTGGGGATGCTGCTTTGCTGTCTCTGTGCAGTCTCAACACGCTGTTGCACCTAAGCACAGCTGAAATCACGCTCACCATTTTTCTTTTTAAGCCTTAGCAGAAGCCTCTCTAGATCCACCCCCACAACACTCCCATTTTAGCAGTTGGCTACAGCTGTACTACACTGGCTGTGTGGGGTCAGTGAGAAAAAGTTTATTCAGTACTTACTATATGACAATCTAGCAGCTGTACTGAACTCCACAGTTGCAGAAGAGCAATTTTACAATTTATAGCCCACTGTGTTATTCCTTATGCAGTAACTTGCTGCATCACATCCCATCGGACCAGGGGACCAACACACTCACGAGCAGAGAGCAAGGGGATGGTTCCTGTCAAGGCACAATGCTTGCAAGGCCCTGGTGCCACAGGCTGATCATCACAGTCCCTCCCAGCTGCCCTGGGTGCTGAGAGCCATCAGTGATGCCTGGGCTCAGAGCAGAGATGGTCCTGCTGCCAGGCTTCCGCTTCCCATGAGAAATGGTGCCACCCCAGAGAGACCTCAGCACCAGGAGGCAGTGCCAGTGGAGGACAGTGGTCTCCAAAATGAATGGCAGGCAGGAGCAGTACACCAGATGGACCACTGCCTTGTGCCGGGATGTTGGGTTTGAATGTGCATGTCTCAGGCTTCTGTGGATCCCCAGGGTCCCTGGGTGCTGCCAACAGTGCTATTTCCCAGCATCATACAGACTCGCTGCCAAAGCACTTAAATTTGGTTTTCACTTTAAAAATGCATAAGCAGATACCAGATAGAAGGTCATGGATCAGAAGCCCACAGCTTCTTGCACCCCGTCACCTCAGCTTGTTGCACTGCACCTTTGAGACCCTGTTCTGCTGAACAGGAAAGATTCTGCCTGCACAGTTTAAGGTTTGTTATGAAAGGAGATCCAGAGCCACAGACATTTACTGCTGAACGGCATGGCACCTTTGCAATTAATGTTGAGAAGCCCTCATATCCGTGCATCAGGCCAGTGGCTCCTAAATGGTTAAGTCACAGCATCTTAAAAAGTGAGGCATTGATCAGCACAGAAGACACGGTGGCTACTAAACTGTCAGATTTTTAGCCTGGGTTCCACAAGAGGTGTGCTGCCAGGAGGACTGAGTAGCAAGGGCTAGCGTGGGGGGCAGAAGCTTGATCAGCTGCTCCATGGCTGCAGCAGACACTGTGGAATGCTGTCCCACTGCTGCTACCACCCTCTTGCAGCATTTTCACAGGAATGATGCTGCCACCATGTTGATTGTCCAAGGAACAGGGCATCTCTCCCCTGAGCAGCCCTTCTGTGCCTTTCCTTTCTCCAGCGTGGTGCTTCCTACTTGCAGCAGCCCCCAGTCCAGCACGGAGCTCCAGCCAGCAAGACTGGCAGTGTAATTGTCTGTGGCCTTCACTGTGTCACAGCTGGGTTTGGTGTGCATTACTTGATCAGAGCTGTGGTCCTCCTCCAGAGCATGTTATCTGGGTAAGAGTTAGTTTCTCTTGGGCCCTGTGTATTAGCAGCAATTCCTGTAGTGAATAGAGGCACAGGGTCTGCCCTCCAGCTCATGACCAAAACTGCTCACGTGCCCGATGCCCAAGTCTGCACCTGTAGTCATGCAGTGCAAACCTGTACATTCTGCTGTCAGCTTTTGACTTCTTGGTTGCATTTTAATTCTGGCTCAATCATGTGATACTTTTGGAGATGATTTTTCTCTCTCAGAGGGAAAGCATCTCATCCAGTCATAAGATCTGAGAGTACAAACACATGGTACTGAATTCTTCCAGTCTTGCCCGTTTTGCCACTGGCTTCCACACAGCACATGTCACTGGGGATGAACTTAGAAGTGCCAGCTTTACAAAGGCTTGGGAAAATTATATTTATTGCACAAGTACAAGAAGTATAGAGCTGGAGATGACTTCCTGGGTTACAGATTCCAGCTTCCAGCTACGACTTGCAACCACATTGTATAATTTTTCTAATAAATTAGCCAAGTTCCCCTTTAAAAATATTTCTGAGACTTCTCCCTGCTACAGATTTAAAAAGACTGTTGCAGAGGCACACTAAGCTAAAAGAGCGATCCCAGACTCCCACGGATTTTTTTCCTGGGCTTGTAAGGAAAACATCCCCTCCGAACATTCTTTGCCTTTTAGAAATTAACCTTTGAATTAATGTTGTAAATATACAGGTAACCAGCTCTGCAAAAAGTATTCTAAACTTCAACATTGGTATTTATACTTTACTGTTTCCTAGTAGAAGTACATTGCTGGACACAGCCTAGGGCACTTGCCACACCTACAGGTGCATCATCTCGTGTACAGTTGTCCAGGGAACAACTGACATGCACAGGAGTTCCCCTGGGTGCTCCCAGCTGCCAAACTAGCGCACAGCAGAAATTCTGGCTACTGCTGAAGTACCAGCACTTTGACTTCATGTGACTCCAGCCCTCAAAGGAACACCCTCTTCCTGTGTGTTTTTCCAAATGTTGTCTATACTGAAGAAGCCTCTCAACTTAGTGGCATGAAAACTAAATCAGAACAATTTTACTTTTATACCCAAGTCATTAAAACATAACAGGTATCAGTAATCCCTACGCTGATCATAGGGAAGCTCCACTGATAGGTTTCCTGCATTTCAGTTCTGCTGGGGAACCATTCATTTTCTCTTTAGCTACATTTTTATCTTAACTGTGTACTAAACCCATCCTGCACAGCAGGATGGCTTATTTCTTGTGTGGTACTGACTGGCTGTTCGCTGAAGTCCAAGAAAAGTAACTGAATGGCTGCAGTTTTATTCATTTTGGGGTTTACTCACCTAAGATAATACATCTTAGAAATAGCACTACCATTTTAACCTGACAAGACCTATCTTGAAAGTGCATTGAATTTTTCTAAAATTAGGCCCTAATTTTCTGTGGCCAACACATTGTGTAACCATTTCCCAAGTGCAAACAAATGCAAAGTCAGTCTCAAAAACTTTGGCAGGACACTACCGTATAAAGCTTTTCTGCAACTGCCTGTGTGCTTTCCTCCCTATCGAATGGTCTCTCTCGCTCTCTCCAGCTTCAGTTGCACATTCCTGATCCCTCCCTTGTTCTCCTCCCATTACCATCAAAGGGGATTCTGTGTTCTGAGGTGGGTGTGTTCGCAAATGACTGGAAGAATAGAAATATGTTGGTGCTTGTCTTGTGTTCTCTGCCTTTCATGTTCTAAATGCTCCTCACTTTAAGACAGGCCAGACAGTCTGATCAAACATTTCTCTCACTAGAATAGG